>NC_040894.2:14214197-14814197 GCF_900634795.4 Betta splendens | reverse complement strand
GTTTGCTCCCCATCTTTGGTTTGGGTCTCTCCCTCATTGCATCAACAGCATGCTGAAATGAGGCCGTCTCCATGGTAACGTGCCGAGTCGTGGTCGGCGCATGGTTGAAGCCCTATTGCAAGCGCTTACTTCGATTGGCAACAGAGAGAATGAGGAACAAAAATCCTGCCAGGCTAATGAATATTGATCAGAGGCAAGGCTTTTAATACTGCATCTGTGCCATTCGTTCATTATTTGATACCAGAGACACTATTCTGGAGTAGCATGCATTATGTACAGTTTTGGTCCCTGGTGAGGTGATGAGAAGCCCTAATCGACGCGGCGTAAAGCGTTGGATGCTCTGTAGATTAAGAAATACTGTGTTGATTGCAGAGCAAGGCACAAGCAAACGCAGCATTTAATCCTCCACACGTGGACTTCTTCTAACATGCCCAAACTGTTACTGGTTCTGTTCAGTCACGGACAACTTTCCCAGCGACAGACTGAAAAGTTTTTCTGTCACCTCTTTTAGCTTTGTCCAGGTGGTGATGACCTCATCTGCATACTACCTTTACTCTCACCTGCCATCTGTTTGTAGAGTTTGACTTTATCTTGACTTTTGTCTCACTTACTCTGTGGTCCAGCTTTCTTACAGATGCTTTTTATTCCAATAATTTTCCCTTTTCTTCTTCCTTGAGCTTTATTAATAAACTCAAACTGCTTGTTTGTTGTACATTATTACTAACATCATGAAGAAAAAACCCACTGTGCATATATTTACTAATTTTAAAATCTGCTTGTGCCAAACAATATTTCCCTGGCTCTGATGTTCAGTCTAATTTATTGACCAAAAGAAAGTGGATGAGTTTGAGAGGGGACACACTAGAAGCCAGGAGGAGACAGTGGTTAATTATTCACAAGCTCCTGTGCGGGGAAGACATCTTGACCAAACCTTTGATATACATATAAGGTGGCTTGGTGGCTCAGTTGGTAGAGCGTTCTAGGGTTAAAGCAAAGCTGCAACCCACTGCTCCCCCAGTGGATGGGTTAAATGCAGAAGACCAATTTCATTGTTACATTGTATATGACCAATAAAGGCTTTCTTATTGTATACAATATTATGATATATATATATATAATAAAACTATTAGTACCTAAAAGGTAGTCAAAATACACAATGCTATGTTTTATTTTTACTTGCTTGTGTCATCAGTGTAAACAGTCAGCCCACACAGGCACCTTGAAGAAGTACAAGTAAAGTGTCTTTCTTCATTCCTTCATTCCCTTACAATGTAAAAACTATTGTACTATATGTGAACACAGTTGTATTGTATTTGAAGCATTATAAGGTCCAGTCATGGTCAAAACATCTATCTAAAGTTGTTGTTGAAGTGAACTATAAATGGATGGAAATATAACCTGGTATTTGCAGTGGGATTTCTATTAATCACATGACTATGAGAGGCCCTGGCCTGTTTTGTCTGCCTGTGGAGTCACAGGAGCGTCTAAAACTAACTAATCAGACCTTGAACTGATTAATCCCTGAAAGAAAAATAAGCAAAATATGATAAACTGGAACCAACACAGACAGCATGTCTCTGTCACTTAAAGCTGACAAGAATATTGGCACAATGTGATCAAAGGTCTTCTCTAACGAGCTACTTTTAATATGACACACAGGGTGAAGTTGTAGCTTTGTTCCATAGGACATGACAAATACCTTTACACTTGCCCTTGAGACCAGATATCTGAGCCACCCTTCTAAATGACATGTACCAATGTGTTTTAGGCAAGGAGCGCCGAGGTCCCTGAGCTGCGAGCGGAGCCCCTCATGCGCTCGTGCAGCAGCAGCACAGCGAGCATGAAGGTCAAAAACGTCAAGAAGTGAGTAGCTTTGCACACGCCTCTGCCTGTCTGCACCACCTCGCTCGCATCACCTCAGTTTATCTCTATTTCTTGCTCTTAACTGTCCTTCCCTCACCTCTGTTTCCTGCTTCACCTCTTTTCTGTTCCCTCAGTCTATTTCTGTGTTCCTCCTCCTTTCACTCCCTCCATTCGCTGGGCTCTCGCCTTCTTGTATTAGTCATACACACTCCAAGGTGTCATCAGGATCAAAAGGATCAAGTGCTAACCAAGCTGTGTATAAGTGTGTGCTGTGTTTTTGTTGTTTCAGACTCTCCTTCACCAAAGGCCACTTTCCAAAGCTGGCAGAGTGCGCTCACTTCCACTATGAAAATGTGGACTTTGGCACAATTCAGGTACAAATCTTCAATTTCTACTTTACCCCTTATTTTGTTTAGCTACAGTTATTTAAATACAGTTCCATTTAACTCGTATACTCAGAATTCCACCTGAGACCTGAGAGATAAGCATGTGTCATGTGTCAGCTTTCCGAGACTTTGTGTAGGGTTTGGAATTAAGAGTCCCATGTCTCTATCTGAATTATCTTTGCTGTTAATATCATAGAGATGGCTAATAATTACTCAAATATGTCTTGGAATGGCCCCATCGACTGAGTTTTCACCTCAGTTCGGGGTCTAACTAAATAGTAGTCTTGTCTTTGCCATCTGGCCATGTAGTCATATGCTGAAAACAGGGAAGTTTCTTTAGCGACTTCATTTAATTTCAGCACTCTCGCTGAAATATGTACATATTTTTATTATTATTACTATTACTACTATTACCACTCTCAGCGCTGACAGCGTACACACAGCAGCTCCTCGGCTATGTGTGACAGAGCCTCTCCTGTCCCGACAGCAGCTCTCAGCCTTGACACAGACACTTGACAAAGCATGAGGCAGCTCCGAGAGGTCAGAAAAGACCTGTGCGTCCATATTGTGGGATTTGGCACCTACTGAAGCAAGTGAACTGCAGCCGACAGTGAAGTTTGGTGTAGCTGGCAATCCAGAGTGTTCCTTTAGGTACAAAGTGTCTCACTGTGTCATCGTGTGAAGAAGCCAATAGGGGGCAGCAGTCAGTCAAATGTTATCCGTTGCTGACGGCAGTGCACAGAAATTGTTATATATATTTATTTGATATAACTTAGATTGCACCACTAGGTCTAACTGTTCATTCTGCATGTATGAGAACAAAAAGAAAGGTGTTGAGCTAAATGTCTGTATTCAGTAGATCCTCTGCTGTTGTTCCAGGTGTGTGTGTGAGCTGGATGCTCATACTGACACATACAGTACAGTAGCAGTATGCCTGTAAGAATCTTTGCGCTGTTTATATTACTTTCAGTACACAGGCTTCTTTCTGTGTTTGGTTCTAAGTATTCAGTGTGGTGCCTGCCTTTCTCTCGATCAGTAGAATCCCAGTGGATTTTTTTTATTAAAATAATAAAAATATATTAAGGCAATTCATTGTTCTCTCTTAGTTCTTTGTGTCAGTATATTTTACATATAACTGTGCCTTGGCTGAACATGTTTCCGTTTAATTTTCCGGCCACATTCAGTTTTCAGTTTATTCGCAGACTGATTCTGACATGATGTAAGTATCAATGAATGTGAACACTGCAGCTTAAACTTGCTAGTGGTTATGCTTATATTTGCTTTGTGGTGGACTGGAGTGAGGCGAGGGTAGAGTTCACGGGTTCACGGCGGCATCACACCTCCTGCTAGATTTGCCAAAGGAAAATTTGAGTCAGGCCAGGTTTTGTTTTGGAAACATTAGGACTCATAGTCACAGAAGGCAAAATAAAGATTTGTGTCTTCAAGCAGCACTTGTGTGGCAGTTAGTATCATGACACTGGAATTTTGGGTCATTTCTTTCTGTGTTAAAGCTTGCAACACTTGCTTTTAATAGAAAATGGTGTGTGTAAGGTTTCAGATTGTCTGTATGGCTTCTCAGCAATACCAACAACCAACAATCATTGCATCTACTGATAGTATCTCCTGTCAGACTTCAACCCCTAGTGAGACTTCACACTTGTATTTGTATATACTGGATGTTATTGCACAGTCTAATCTGTGGGCAGTAGAAGGTGGACGCTTGGAAATAATTTGCCATTGCCAGATTTGTCAACAGTGAGTTGCCACCAATGGTTAACAAAATAAAAACAATGGTTATAGGTTTGGAGAAAGGTCATAAAGGCTGTAAATCATCTATTTCATCCAGTTGATGATTATCTAAAAATTCAGATAGGAAGTAGGGCCTGAGATGTGAACGCAGCATGAGGGATTGTGTATGCAGAAGATTCAATGCACTAGAAAAATAAAAATTGGGCAAGATTGACATCCTCACAAACTGTGTGATATCAATTCAGTTTGTGTGTAGGCGATTGTGGGACATAATGATAAACAGGGTTTGTGGCATGAATGCTTTTGTGTATAAGAAAGACAAAGACAGACAGATGTGGGTGTTATATCCAGCCTTCCGTGGCAATCCATTTGAGGATAGGGCAGCTGTGAAGGCATGCCCCCTCCGCACACCCCCCATGCCTTCATCCTAAAAACAGTGAGTGGCTGAGCGGATAGTTGCTGCATGTATGCATTCGGTCATGCGTGTGATGAAGACGAACACATTTCCCAGCTCACCATGCATTGGCTGCAACTGATGTGTCTCAGCTGTTCCTTCCGTCAGGCTCGGTCGTGACAGGAGGGGGAGGGGTCTTTCTTTTCCTCTGCCTTGTACCTTTTCCATAAATCTACAATTGTATGCGTTATCCGTAATCCTGTGCCTCCCTCCATCAGTTGCCTGCCATGTGGCCACCCTGCTAGCTGGCCTTCGTAACACAATATCCTATCACGGCCTGTTCACTCCCTGACTCATAAAGGACAGAGGGAGATGCGTGGTAATGAAGTCTCTCCCTGGGACGTTATCCATCAGCTACAGCCCCTCACAGGAGAGAGCACACTTAGTCAGGATGTTCTTAAAGGACCAGTGTGGACAATAGTAGGATCCACACACACACACACACACAAACACATACACACACACACACACACACACACACACACACACACACACACACACACACACACAGCTTTGTTCATAGTGAGAGTTAAGTGGAGGTGAAACTAAATTAATGTTTGGCAAAAATGCACAAAGTGAGAGATGTCATCTTCAAAGATGAGAAATTCCCCATCCAATGTTAATTCAGTGCTGTCTGTGCTCCAGAGAACGGTGGCGCTTCTGCCCTTGTTAGGGGGAACAAAGGACCACAGTGCGCGCGCACACACACACACACACACACACACACACACACACACACACACACACACACACACACACACACACACACACACACACACACTCGAATGACCTCTTTCTTTGTCTTTGTTTTTTTCATGGCCGTTGCTGGACAACAACTATGTAAGAGAAATCCCTTCCAAACATCATTGTCTGTTGAAGAAAGTGTGATCTTTTGCTTTACGTATCAAAATCTAGTAACATTGTCAGGGGAAAAGAGGAAAATGACATACTTTAAAATAAAATAATGTTCATACTGATGTTACTACAAATGTACAATAATTGAAAGCAGTTTGATCAAAGGACAAAGCTTCCATCTAGTATCTAGTTTTATTATTATTATCTATTACCAGGCACACTGTTTGGCAACTTGAGTAAAAGGACTCAAGTTGTATTGCTCAGGAGTCTATTGTCGTCTCCTCGAGCTTTTGGGGGATTCTTATGTTGCGCACAGAATAAAATAATTAGTTTTTTGCTTGGAGCCATGTCACACACTGTAACGATTGAAGGCCAGAGAAGTGAGTTTGGTTTCTTGCATTAAGGGAACTCAAACTGTAACAAGGTGGAGCATGTGTTTGTAGGTTATGCATGGGCTGGGCAGGAGCTTCAGGTGTCCTTCTAGGTGTCTCGCCGCCAGTAATGTGGCAGACACTTTCCAATTTTTGGAATTTCTGTCTTGAATAGACTGATTTATTTCCCTTTGCCTCCTTCACCCTTGACAAACTGTCCTTTCCTCCGCTACCTGACCTCATGGGAGGGGCAGCTCCCTCCAGCAGGGAAATGCCTGGTATGAGAGAACATGTGAACTGCTGAGCTGGCGCTACCGTAGCTGCTTTAGTCCTGGAGCATATAGACATATCTGGGATGGCTTCTCTTTTTTTCTCTCAGAAAAAAGAAGTGGGATAGAGAAGATAAACTTTTGCATTGTCCTCTTTCCATGAAGAGGCTTTCAGGGGCATGTTGGCCATTTTGCAGAACATGTCAAGTTGTCCTTCACCTATGACCAGTGCTGGTTAATAGCATTCAATCAATCACACACACTGTCGTTAACTTGCCTGGGGCCTATTAACACATAGCAGTACGTGAACAATGTGCAGTGGCCAGAATTAGTAGGACGCATATGCTAGCATTAGCATTTTTAGCTCCACTTGGTGTGTGTGCGCAATGCATACACACAATGCTAATACAATCTTTGACAAAATTTGATTAATGAACTCCTGAACTTGTGGTTTCACAATGTTTTATTTTCATGTCACTTATTGGATCCATTATTATATCTGTAGTAATTGTTTTAGTTCCTGCTTCCTCCTTCAGCTGTGAAATGCTGCAGCAGAGCCCTGCAGGCTACCCTTCAGTCAAAGCCATCTGGCTCTGCTCGTTTCATATTGAAATAACAGTGTGAAAATAGTGACACAGGAAATTTTGATGAAAAATTGGTTTTATTTTTATTACTGGACCATTTTCTGCAAACCTAATTCCTGCAATAAAACTTTGTGAGAGTCTTGTATTGTTTCCCAGAATTATTGTTGAATTAGAGTTAGAAAAAGCATGATCATAATAGTCTGAATCAAAACGATATCTGAATTCATGGAGGTTTCTTCTACTGGGCGTCTACTGGGACAAGAATTGCCCATTCTGGATTGTTTTTTTGTTGGTCACCCACCAACCCTAACCATGGTTTATCATGTCTGCACTGTTCTCAAGAAGTAACCTATGGCTGCAAAAGTTATTACTTTTGTTGCATTATACTTGATGACTATGGATCAATGTGTTTTTTGCACACCTTTTGTTCCTGGTGCATCTTCTTGCATTAGAAAAAGGGCATTTAATGACAGACTGTTGCTGGAACCTTGCCTGTGGGCACATTTCCTGGACAACATCTGACCTCCCTGTTATTTGTGATTAATCACCCTGTCCGGACACCATCATAGTGGAGCCAAGACCAGAATGAACTGGGTCATCATTGGACTGTGTGAGGACTGCCAGCGTTTTACTTTTGCCATGTGGGAGCTCTATTGTTGTGGCACATCCCCCTCAGTGAGTTTCTGCTATCTTTTCCAGCAGAAGTATAGTAGACAGCGTCATACTCAGACAGTTATTTATTACTAGCTGAATTGTGCTGGTTTTGGTCACCTACCATAGCCACTTTGTGCTCTATTGGCAGGAGAACGGCAGGAGTACTGCACATGTGGAAGGAGAGAAACCCCCCCCCCCCTTTTTTTTTTTCTTTTTTTTTTTGCTGGAATACCTCTCGCCCTCTCCCTCTCTCTTTTTTCCCCTCTCTCTCCATCCATCCCTGCTCTTTGTCCTGGGAACATACCAAGCAGAGAGTAAGAGGAGGAGGCGAGAAGGGGGAGGGGTTAGCCAGCATGTCAGACAAGAGCGAGCAGGAAAACCGGAGAGAATAGCATGAGGAGGAGGGACAGAGACATTATTTTTGTTTAGTTCTTTTATTTGGATCAATGTTATCTGCAGCTAATGTGAATAGGTGTCAAAGTTCTGTTTAGTGGTAGCCATCAGAGAAAAAAGCCAGAAAACCAGGATGGGACATCACAATGGAAGGATGACAGTAATTGCAAAATGGAGGAAATGAAAGCTGTCCTCCTGAAGAACCCGTTGAACCACCTCCAGCTCACATCCTTCAACATTGCTGCATTTTATGGTATTGTTGCCTTCACCCGCTCTCTGAATCCCACAGTTGGGAGAGCTTTACTGTGGGGAAAGGAAAAGTGGAGCGCTGACATCTATGTCTAGCTAAGGAGAATTGTGTTCTGGTCTCTGCAAGATTGGATATAGATTCTCACGCAAGAAGTGCACACTGGCGTAATGAAATAGGAACTTGGGACATGTGTCGGAGTGTTGCAGAAGGAGAAACTTTGGGAATGAAGCTCTGCAAGCGTAAGAGCTAAAACAAATGAGAGGAAACCCTGTAATAACCTGCTGTGAGTACAACATTTGTTTTCCAACTACAGTCAGACATGCTTTCATTCTTCTTTCCTTTCTCAGAGTTGCCTCCTCTTTGTGTGCCTGTGGGACTCAGAATGGCTTGTGTCTGGTTATTGGAGTAATGTTGTTGCCTGCAGAACCATTTGTTAGGACAGTGCTAGTTCACCTCTGTCCTTGAGCTGTTGTTTTGGAGAAAAGGTGGTCTTTTTCTTGATGTTCATAATGGTATGCGAACATGCTGTTAAAAGATACTTACAGGCCACCTGTGTTCTATATTTTGTTTTGTTGTTTTTGCCATTTGTGCTCTCATGGTTACCAGGGACAGTGTATGCGAGTGCAGTGCAGCTTTGATTGAAATGAAATGTGGTACACTGTATGCTCTGCACAAAACTGGCTCTGGGTTTTGTTCTAAGTTGTAATTTAGAAAAATGTTGGCTAAAAGCAGAAGCACTTGCTGCAGTGGTGAATCTGTCAGAAGTCAGCGGTGGTCACTGGTCAGCGTATTTGTTTTACAGCCCTGTATCCCACAAGTACTAACTATAGAATGGATTACCAAAGCCCTTTACCAAAGTGATTTTCTGTTCAGACAAGGCAAGTGTCTGCCTTGGTGGGAGTTTGTTGTTTTATGCACCAGTGAGACAATTGAAATATACCTCAAGATTTTCTGTTGGAGTACTCATCACATGTCGGAATACAACGCAGAAGCTTTTAACGCAAACAGAAAGAATGTTAATCTCTGGGAATTTAACCCAACAGCAACTTTTTCTTCACAGAAATCATAACTTGGAATAAAGGATGAATGCTGTAAGGCTACATCAGATGACATGTGACCTCATATCTGTTGGTGTCATCTATGCAGAGGTCTCCATCCTGCAATATACTGTACAAAGGAATTAACCCACTGTGTGCAAGTTCCTTGGACTCCAGAATGCTGCCCCAGGCTTTCCGCCACAGCAGCACCTATAGCACACGTTCAGCCTTTGCTTGAGGATTTAAATGCCTACCTTTTAAAGTACTTAAAGAGATTTCTATGTGGGATAGCTGTTTCTACTGATGGACTAAAGTCACACTCTTTATGTGGAGATGTTAAAAAGAGATAAGCCAAGCAGACGTTCTGCAAAACAAGACTTTTTTTTTCTTACAGTTCATGTCAAACCTTAATTTGGCACCAGAGCGTCAGTTACGTCAGAATTAGCTGGCTTTTAATAAAATACTGGTATATTGAATGTGTGGTTGTAAACCAACTAATAGGAAACTAGAAACAGATTACCAACAAAATGTCTTCAAATATAGCAACATACTGTATACATGAGGCTGAATGAGGTAACCTATATTAAAACAGCATTGCTGTGGCTGTTGTCCAACCAGAGCAGAGACTGCAGTCCAGTCAAACAATTACACTGGTCCCTAGAGGCAAATTTGGTCGTTGGCTGCTGTCTTTTCTTTCTAATATGTATGTGTACTGCGGGTCAGACTCAAAGCTTTGCAGAGAAAAGGGAAGAAGCATTTTTTTCAACATTCTTGTTGTACTTTTGCTGACTGCCTTTACTTTTTTTGTACATGGAGCACAAAGCATTTGTGGGTTGCAGATTCCTAACAAGTAGGTCATTTGCTGTTCCTATAGAGAAACATCTACTAAATAAGGCTATTGTTCAGAGAAGGCTCTATTTACCACTGCCCCGCTATTACCAACTTTTTAAAGTAAAGACCACTATAATGGAAATAAAAAATGCTTTCATGTGTTATTCTCTTCTCAACACGACCATGAAATTGCATAGACAATACCTGTTAGGTTTGTCCTTGGTTTTGTTTGATTCTGATGCCATTAGACCCCCCATCCCCTGGAGGGAACTGTGGGCAGCCACATAGGGCGTCCTGGGAGCTAGTGTGAAGTGTCTTGCTCAAAGACACACCTGGTGGGATCGAACCGCTGACACTCTACGCATTGAGCTACCAGGCCACTAATAGTTTAAACCGTATTTTAGTTTTATGTTAGAAATAAAAAACAATTTTTGGCTCTGGACTCAGCTTTAGGTCTCTGTTGTGTTCTTCAATCTATATATTTTAGCCATTTTATGATGAAATGATCACACTTCATCAAATGCCAAGCTAAATATTTTTAGCTCTATTCCGAGCTCCTCCCTGGTGACAGAGCTTCTCACCCTATCTCTAAGGGAGCACCCAGCTACCCCATGGAGGGACCTTATTTCGGCCGCTTGTATCCGTGACCTTGCCTTTTTGGTCATGACCCAAAGCTCATGACCATAGGTGAGGGTAGGAACGTAGATTGACCGGTAAATTGAGAGCTTTGCCTTTCAGTTCAGCTCCCTCTTCACCACAACAGACCGGTACACTGACCACATTACTGCAGCTACCGAACCGATCCGTCTGTCAATCTCACGCTCCTTCCTTCCCGAACTTGTGAACAAGACCCCAGGATACCTAAACTCCTCCACTGATTCTCATCCCAGCCACTTCAAACTGCCGTAGTACAGGCTGGTGGTCCTGGCCCGATGAAGCCAACATCATCTGCAAAAGCAGAGACGCAATCCTGTTGTCCCCAAACCAGACCCCCTCTGGCTCCTGGCTGCACCTAGAGATTCTGTCCATAAAAATAATGAACAGAACTGGTGACAAAGGGCAGCCCTGCCAAAGTCCAACATGCACCAGGAACAGGTCTGACTTACTGCCGCAATGTGAACCAAGGTCCTGCTCCGGTTGTACGGAGACCGAACAGCCCTTAGCAAAAAGCCTTGGACTCCATACTCCCGGAGCACCCCCCACAGGATTCCACAAGGGACGCGGTCGAATGCCTTCTCCAAGTCCACAAAACACACAAGACTGGTTGGCAAACTCCCTCAAACCCTCGAGCACCCTGCTGACGGTGTAAAGCTGGTCCAGCGTTCCACGACCAGGTCAAAACCCACATTTTTCCTCCTGTATCTGAGGCACGACTAGTGGCCGAATTCTCCTCTCCAGCACCCTGGCATAGACTTCCCCAGGTAGACTGAGAAGTGTGTTCCTGCTATAGTTGAAACATACTCTCCTGTCCCCTTTTTTGTGAACAGGGACAACCATCCTGGTTGTCCAGTCCAGAGGAACTGTCCACGGGATGTTGCAGAAGCATGTCACCCAAGACAGCCCCACAACATCCAGAGGCTTGAGGTACAGTACTCAGGACAGATCTCATCCACCCCTGCTGCCCTGCCACCGAGGAGCTTACTAACTACCTCAGTGACCTCAGCCTGGGTGATGGGCAAGTCTACCTGAGTCCCCTGCCCCTGCTTCCTCAGCAGGAGGCATGTCGAAGGGATTTAGGAGATCCTCAAAGTACTCCTTCCACCATCCGATAACATCACCCGTCAAGGTCAACAGCTCCCCACCTCCACTGAAAACAAAGTTGGTGATCGAACGGTTTGCCAGAATCTCTTTGAAGCTGAGCGATAGTCCTCCTTCATGGCCTCTCTGCGAAGATCCAGACCCTCACAATACGTTTGGGCCTGCCAAGTCGTTCCAGCATCCTTCCCTGCCAGCGGATCCTACTCACCACCAGGTGGTGATCAGTTGACAGCTCAGCCCCTCTCTTTACCCGAGCGTCCATAACATATGACCGAAGGTCAGATAACACAACTACAAAGTCTATCATTGACCTCTGGCCTAGGATGTCCTGATGCCATGTGCTAATGGACACCCTTATGTTCGAAACATAGTGTTTGTTATGGCCAGACTGTGCCTAGCACCGAAGTCCAATAACATAACACCGCTCGGGTTCAGATCAGGGAGGCCGCTCCTCCCAATCACGCCTCTCCAGGTGTCACTGTCAAATCCCACGTAGGTGTTATAAGCTCCCAGAAGAACAATGGGGTCCTCAGTTGGAGCGCTTTCTAACACTCTTCCCAGAGACCACAAGAAGGCTGGGTACTCAACACTACCCGTTTGGAGCATTTACCCCGACAACATAGCTCCTGGGGTCATTCAGGCACACAAACTCCTCCACCAAGATAAGGCAGCGGTTCAAGTTCATATAATTTGAAACATAAAAAGCAATAGGATATGTATTTACATTCATGTTGTGTTCGTGATAGAAATGCAGATGTTACTAAATGGTTGACAGGACTAGAGGTTACAAGCTTTTCCAAAGTCTATTTTGAAGTCTAAAATGACCACTAATGGTGGCGAGACAAACTAACTAGGTTGGACTCAGAACCATCTTATGCGCATGAAAGTTTGATAATGAATAAAATAATTAACATAGTGTCATCACATTATGTGAGAAAGTCCCATTCCCTGTGTATATGTGTGTGTATGGAAACTTTTATTGTTTTATATGGCGCAGACCCAGGGATTTGTCATCTGTTGCACATTTTTGTATGTTTTTATTCTGTAATATTAAATGTTCATTTTTGTCCAGCACTTTCTGAACATTTAATTTTTTGTAACATGTAGGCTAATGCTCTTTCTGTTTCTTTCAGTTGACTCTTGGGGACGAACAGTGTGAAGTCACCCGGAATGGCTACGAGTGTAAGGAGCTTGTGTACCTGGTTCACATTTACTGCCAGGTGAGAAACTCTGTGATAGCACAGATAGTACAGAAATACATATAGCCCCCCACAACACAAACTGTGCTTCCCATGAGGAGAATAAGCACCTCTAAAACAGGATGAGAGTAGACATCTGACATAAAAACTATGGTTCAGTGTGTGGAGTTTATTATTATTTGGAAATTTGTAGCAACACTGAAAAGAAGAGTGGAAAAGATGAGCGAAAGGCTCGGAACTAAATAATTCCAGATAGAAAGCCCTTCAGGCTGCGACTCTTTAAACCATGACTCTAAATATGTTTGTGTATTTATTACTTTGGATGATTTGGATTGTTTTTTTTTTTCAGTTTGTTTTTGACTTGCTGCTGTGTTGATACCTTGTAGGTTATGATAGCGTTAGATATTTGTGCGTTATTAGAACATTAATTGTTAATCACAGATATTGATGGCAGCATCCCTAGTACACAGAGAGACCCTATGGAGTGATAGCTTCACTGGTGTGGGAGCGTTAGGAGTTGTGTTTTTCTTTGTTAGTCTATATTAAAATGATGAAAGTTGAATTGATAATTCTTTTTAATTTTTAAGACTTAAATATGTTAAAGACAAGCTTACTGTCCTCAAAGCACCTGATCCCATCTAACCTCTGAAGCTCAGCAGGGTTGGACCTGGTTAGTACTTGGATGGGAGACAGCATGGGAATACCAGGTGCCCCACAGCGTAAGGGTCCCGAGTTCGATTCCCAGAGGCAGACCGGGTGCCTTTCTGTGTGGAGTTTGCATGTTCTCCTCGTGTTCACGTCTCTCACACGGTCAAAAAACATGCTTTAGGTTGATCTCTCGTAGGTGTGAGTGTGTGAATGGTTGTTTGCCCCCCCCCCCCCCCCCCCCCCCACACACACACGTACGGGATTAAGCAGAATAGAGGATGGATGGAGGTTAAACACATAGCCAAATAATTTATTGTCATATTAAAGGTTTGGGCAAAGCCTTGAAGTACAATACATATGTGCACAGCTGCTAAGAAGCTTTACCTCTGCCTCCATTACTAACGAGTCATAATTTTAGTTTTATCAATCTCCATATACACTGCTCATCAGATTACATTTGTACGGCCTTGGCAACACAACACAAATACATGACTGTGTTTGTGTAAATTCCATCTTCCAACAGCCACTGGAAAAATGCAAAACCTATGTGAAAAGAACTTTAGAGCTTTAGCACAGCACAGCACTGCTTCAGTTTCACATACTTAGAAAAATAGGTAACTAGAAACTAGAAACACTATCTGAAAGTGGGACAGGAGAGAGTAAAAAATTGCCTGAGACCACAGCCTTCTCCCAGACGTGTCTCTTCCACTAGTACGTTTCAAGCACTAGAATCTGGCTAGTGGTTCACTGCAGTCCCAGTCACGTAGCCTCTGGCCCCCGTACACACAGATCTTTCTAGGCCAAATCAAAGCAAAGTTTTCCACCACTCTCTTTTCTGTTTTTTGTTCCATGAAAAGCGTTTTTGTGTTTAATTTTGTGAAAACTCTTTATTTTAACCTTTGGCAAGACATTTCTGCATTTGAATATCTGACCTTTTGACCTGTTCCAGGAAGCCATTGTTTTGTGTACAAAGACAATTCAAGTATCACAGCAAAAAAAAAACTTTATTCCGAGGGTCAGAGGGTGAATTAGGACCCACCAGTGTGTGGTATATTCCAGGTTTTAGTGAGCTTTAGTTTACATTTACATGTGTCCAATTTCAGCCTAGCTGCAGTGGCATGGACAGTGAAGTTGTTCAGTCAGCCTAATATGTCCTCTGTCTTTTAAAAGGGTCGAAGCTGGATTGTAAAGCGGAGTTATGAGGATTTTCGCGTCCTGGATAAGCACCTTCACCTCTGCATTTATGACCGACGCTTCTCCCAGCTGCCAGAGCTGCCTCGATTGGACAGTCTGACTGACCAGTCAGAGGTTAGCACAAACAACGGCTTCACACAGACACAAATCTTTTTTCACCTGCAAAATGAAATTAATATAATAGCTTTACAAAAACTGTGTGGTTATAAAATTCATTAATTGATATATAAATTTAACAGCTTTATCGCTAAATGTGCATCCTTCCCCATCTTCTCAAAATATAAAACAAGTTTCAAGTTTCAAGTTTCAAGTGGTGCAAGTTTCCTCTGTAATTTGAATCCTTAGGTAAAAAATGTCATCTCATTTGTCTTGCACCACACAACAGTCTCCACCAACCTAATTATCCTCATTTGTCCCTGAATAAACACAGAAAAAAGGAGGCAATGGTGGTTAATATTTCCACGGAAAGCATGTCTTAATTTAATGGCCAGTCATTAGCAGTGGGTGAATGTGGTGCCTGTAGGTCAGTAAAATAATTCTAACTGGTCTGTGTGTGTTTTGCTTCATGATAGTCAGTTTCCCAGATGTTGTTGGCTTACCTCTCCCGGCTCTCAGCCATTGCTGACAACAAGATCAACTGTGGTCCTGCTCTCACATGGATGGAGGCAAGTCCATATGCATGAAAGTCATATAAATGTTGTGTTTTTGACTAATAAATTGGTAAAAATAATTTTGTGGTGTCTCTTTAAATTAGTCAGGTCAAAATGAAATGAAAACCTTACTATTATGTACAAAAGGTGCAAAATTACTAGTTGTTTCTTTCTTGTTAAAGAACCGGTTGTAGTTCTTTTCCTGTAAGTATGAGACTACCTTACTGTGGGTTTGTTTGTAGACAGTGGCAGAAATCTGTATTCATTGCGGTGTTAATTGCATCTGCAAACACACTTGAACTGAAATGCACGTTCTATGAGGTTAACCAAAGAATGACATGTAATACAGGTTCTTCATTGGGCACAAATGTTGTGCCTTAATGTAAGCACATTCATACCATTTTAATGACAAACACAGATTTAGAAAGTCCTGGGATGCAGCTCTGGGTGCCTGCGATGACATGTGAACAGCCCAATATGGCTAAACTCTGACTGTGCTGAACGTGTGGATTACATCATGTCTTTTCACTGTGTATTTATTTTAATGCACCTGAAACAAGAAACAGAAACTGCTTAGTTCATACAAAAAATACAATATTATGGACAACTGTAGTCCATAATACCCTGTAGTTACACTGTGGTTTGGCTACTGTCTGTGTATTAGATTGACAATAAGGGGAATCATCTGTTGGTCCATGAAGAATCGTCCATCAACGTGCCAGCTATTGCTGCGGCCCACGTCATCAAGCGCTACATCGCACAGGCGTCGGACGAGCTGTCTTTCGAGGTGACAGCATCAACACACACACTCACACAAACCAGTGCAAAAGTTCCCTGTGAGCAAACCCAGCAGTTGAACGAGCTCTGTTCTGTGCTGTTCTTCAGTATTAGCTTCTGTTGAGGTAAAGGATCAGGCAGACGCATCTTGAATCTTGTCCCTTTGTTGCCAACTGCAGGTAGGAGACATTGTGTCAGTGATTGACATGCCTCCCAAAGAAGACACCACATGGTGGAGGGGCAAGCACGGTTTTCAGGTACGCATCAGGAACAGGCATGGAGGCATTTCAAGGTCAAGGAGAGCATGCTACATCGTCACTCACAGTTAACTGAAGACAAAGCAATATATAAATCCTCTTTGATGTCAAGCTTTTGAGCAGATTACAGGGTTTCAGATTCATATTCCTAAAAGCTCCTCAGTCCAATCCTGTAACTGTCTGTCGCTAAAAGGTTTCTCGTTCAGCACTACAATCCACCCGGGTTCTCCCAGTTTTTCAGGTCTCAGCATTATGTTACTGGCTTGTTGCCCAGGAGTGGTTTTGCCATCACTCATTGGCTGAGCAGCTATATTTCAGACAGGCCAGTGTCTACAGACCACTGCCCTCCTCTGACCTCTCCCAGAGTGTCTCCTTTTGAACACATGGTCAGATGGAGGCACTATTTTACATTGATAGTTGTTCATCCACGTGCACAATGTGGCATGTGTTGACGAAATGGCCAGTCAGCAATTTGTCTCATGTTAGTGGAGGAACCAAAGAATTTTCTTTCACTGTCTGATTAGTAAATGTCTGAACTGTTTTCTCTGTCAGTGTTTCTAACCAGATTTACTAAAACGCCTGACACCTACACCTCAGTGTGGACACTGTGTTGTCAGTTTCTCACTCCCTTCCCTTCTGCACTCTCCTCTAGGTTGGCTTCTTTCCCAGTGAGTGTGTGGAGCTCATAAATGATAAAGTGCCACATTCCATGACCAACTCTGTGCCAAAACCAGGTACACTTCTTTTTCTCTGTCCTTTCAGTTTTAAAGCAAGTAAGGCCAATTAGCGCCTCACCAATGGGATGGCATTTTCAGGAAGTGTTTGTCTGTGTCTATGGATGATAAAGTGTGCGAGCGTGAATGTGTATTAAGAGTAGTCAGCTCCCTACGCCTAGAATACACTACTCCTTTCAGAGCTGAATTTAAAACCATAAACATGAGTAATATACGGTAACGACAGGGTCACAGGTTTGAAAGCCACATTCTAATGTGTCGTCCCTGATAATCATGTTATTTATTCAGCACTATGCAAACCGACTGCAATAATTGAACTAATCTATTACCTCCCAGACTGGAGTGATAAGTTGCTAACATGCTCTAGTCCTGCTTAGTATAGACCCTGTCAAGGATAATGTTTAACCAATTCCCCCGTTGGAATCAGAAGGAATACTTGAGGCTTGTCACTGTAATGCAGACTCATTTTGCTCATTAGTTTCCTGTAGCTGCTACTAGCGAAGAGTTTACAGTTTGTTTGCTATGAGTGAGGCCTCTGGATCAGTCCTTCATGCCTTTGCTTATGAATCCACATCAGATCTCGCAGTCCAAACACTGAGTCAAGCCGTATGACTCACTGTCAGCCATCTGCTTGGCTTTGCGGTGGGCAAGCCAAGCCGAGGGTTCCTAACTATTGAAAACCTTCTGAGACTCGGGGCTGTGGAATAAATGATGACACAGCTAAAGCAACAACCCCACAGGACCCACAATTTTTTGTGAATTTGTGAAGAAAGGAGGTTTCACAGGCACTGTTCTGCAGCCACGGTCTAATGTGCCAGTCGACTTTCAGTTACTTGTTGCTCTGCATGTACAGTACACTCCACCACGGCCCCAGGTTTGACTTCATCTGGCTTCCCATTCCCCTGCTTTGCTGTTTTTCGCATGTGTCTTTATTTATCAATCATGTTTTTTTCTCTTTCACAGAGTATCTGCAGGACAAGGGAAATTATATAAATCTGAAACATTTAGTTTTAAGAGGTCTAGTATTGCAAAGGTGGTATTAGATCTGTAAAGCCTGTAGATGCTCTATCACCAGTGTTAATAGGTTTATGTTCACTACCAGAACAGAGAACTAATCTTAGTGCTGCTGAAGATGGCTGTATCTGTCACACCTACACCCCTTGCTCTAAGCTGCCTCAGCTTGTATTTACTGTCCCACTGCATAAGTGTACATTGACGTTAGCATGTGTGATTTGCTGCATTTGACCATGAATCCTCTACCTCAGCCTCACCCTGCCCCGGCCTGCAGCCTGCTTCTTGGAGTCTCTTCCCCCCTTGTGCGTGTTGGTATACACACTTCATCCACTCACCCACCATCACCATTCCTCTTGTATAACATTATATGTAGAGGTTTTATATTTAAGTTATAATCCTCAGGTTTTTCTGGTGGTGGATTTAGTGGCTGCAGTTTAAAACTAGATATCCCAGAATTCATGGCTAGAAATTAACTGATCAGAAAGTTCCACCTTTGATCATTTGCAGATGGATTTTTGGAGAGCTATATGTGATGGGTTATGCATTAGTGTTAAACATGTCATTTATATGCACGGCATCTGACATCACAGATCTTCTGTTCTCTGACTTAAAGTGCTTCTCTTCCTGATTTTTTTCATGTCTCAATCATCCATTTATCCATCCATCCATTCATTCATCTGTCCATTGGTCCATCTTTCCATCGGGCCGCATGCAGACTTGGAAATGGAGAGTGTAATGCAGGACAGTACATGGGTGGCCGACCCGCTAAACCACTACAACCTAAGTTCAGGTAGACGAAAGCCCCTCGGTGTGTTGCACCACCGCCTTGTAATCGCAACCTAGAGTGATGTGTCTGCACTGTGCCTCTAGCACATCTGTCAGCAGCTTTGAAGGTGTAGCTGTGTGTTACTGTACTGTCATTGACCTTTAACACTTTTCTTCACAGTAAAACTACAATCTGCTGTTGTTGTGTGTGTGTGTGTGTGTGTGTGTGTGTGTGTGTGTGTGTGTGTGTGTGTGTGTGTGTGTGTGTGTGTGTGTGTGTGTGTGTGTGTGTGTGTGTGTGTGTGTGCGTCACAAATCCTTTATTTCCCTTCCATCTGTGACTTAAACACTTTTTTCCATAGGATTTCTTCTTGGCACCAAGTGTCAGATTTAATGTCCCACAGTTAATTTTACATGGCATCTTCCTGTAACTATACTCCAGTCCCCTGTTCTTTTGAGGCCCCTTAAGGTGTATGCAAATTGCTTCATGGGTGAGCCAGGTTACTACAGCATTTCTCAAAGCTGTTGAATATACCCTGTGTTTGGATGAGGGCCAGCTGTGTTTGTGTGTCTGTATGGTTGATGCTGAAAGCCCACAGCTGCAGTGCCATGGTGCTAGGTCTCGTCCAGCCTTGATTTATTTAATCCTTTTACAATGAGGGGGGCCTGTAAACCCATCCATTGAGCGTTAAGCTTTGTCTTGCAACAGTAAGAATCACTGTCTCCTGCTCCATGGTGACTGAAAGAGCACATTCCTGCAGGGAGCCACACAGCACTGGAAAAATATTCTTGCTCTGCTTAGGTCTCCTCTGCCCACTGCTAACTTCAGCTGCCTCCCAGTAAAACCATGGTAATTATTAACAGGCTTCAGTTAAGAAGTCAAAATAAAAGAACACTTGACTTATCAGTCCCAACCCATGGGCTGGAGCTATGTTGGGAACAGAATCTTGTAACAGTAAAAAACAAAATTTTTTTGACATCTTTTTGTAAAATGAAGAGTTGTGATCTTTATTGAATTAAAATAAATTGCAGACTCGTTTCCTCTCCAGAGAGCCCAGTAGACCTAGCAGTTACTGACCCAGATGCGAGCCCCCTTTCTTCCCTCCTCTGTGCAGGTCTGCATCACGTCTGGGGACCAGTGATTTGGGCAGCTGTGTGCATGTATGAGCCAAGACAGCTGGTTATGTGAAAGAGAGAAGAAGGGAAATGGAGAGAGAATGTGTGACACAGAGTACGATTTGTCCTCATGTTCCCAAAGATCTCAGATGATTTCCTGGTGCTGTGAAACTATGCAGGGTCCCTTGTGCAAGTTGTTGCTCTGGAGTTTCAATAAGAGACCGTTGTAGTAGACTGCTCTTTTGTGTTTTGTTTTGTTCCCGCCTGTGGACTGTTCACAGTTGCATTACTTATTTTTCATCACTCTTACCATCTAGCAGGTTAATGCTACATACATATGAAAACCATTACATCAGTGGTTTTGTTGCTTCAAAGCCTTATTTAGCATTTAGTAATTTACATTTATAGTCATATCTGTTTCTGCTAATTTGCAAACATGCAAAATACAGCTTGCTTTTTTCCGACCTGTCAGGACTCAAGTCAATTAGAATTATTCTACAGTGGTTGACATCCAGCCTGGTGGAACTTCAATATTAGAGGAAAGAGAACATGATTTAAACCTGTCTCTGTAGATGAGTAAATGTTCAGCAGTCATGAGACATGTGTTGAAATTTGAAACCCATCTGCATACAGTCACATGCAGTAAAAGAGTCTGACTAGTCTTGTGATTTTGGACCAAGAATAAATTAGTTCATGTTTGTTTTACTTTGGCTCCTGTCTCCAAGGCAGTAAACTAGTTAAGGAATTATAAGATAATGTTCTCAGTCTAAGGGGCCCTTAGTCAGCACCACTCAGCAAACTAAGTCCATCTGTGGGCAAAGGTAAAAGTAGCATGAAATGGAAATAATCCAGTAAAGTATTTCAAAACTGGACTTACACTAAGTCCAACACTTAGTAAGCGTATTTTGTTACTTGTAGTTACTATGTAGTAATTTAGTTACTATATAGATATGTACAACCCATTAGTAATATGATGGACACCAAACTAGGTTGTGTAGTTATACTGGGGAAAAAACAAATGGCATTATTTGACCTTGGATGGAACTGAACATGGCAGTAAATTTATGATGTTTTCAATGTCATTTGTAGCCTTTTTTATTTATATTAACTAAAAATAACCTTGTTTTCTGTACTGCTGTTCCTGGATTTTTCGGGACATGTGCAGCTGGTAGTTCCCGTGTTTCCGGAAGCACTTGAAGGCAGCACGTCTCGGGTTGTAAAGCGGCAGGCGGCGCTGAGCTGTGGCTGTCGGAGCGGAGAACGTAGCGTTGACTGGTGTTTTCCTCCATAGCAGTAAACGGTTGCCGCTGGTTTTACTTGAAGCGCCGTCGCTGTTTTGTATTTGCTTAAACTTGCTAGCGAAAGCCTCGACTTGATACTTGTACTTTGGACTTATAAACATAAATCTTGAAGGCAGGTCTGCGCAATGGAGCGAAGGTAAGACGATATGTTTCCACTGCTTGGGTTTAAAATCCGCCACCTGAACAGAACGTGAAAAACAATATGTTGACTTAATGAATGTGAATTCAAAACGGTGTCATGATTTTGGCTTTTATAGTTTGGAAAACCTTATCCCTTTTTCATAAATCCGCATTTTCCAACTGTCTTAAACATATATTTCATAATGTCCCACCGCATTAGAAGGCAACGAAACTGATGCCTTCAATTGTAAAGACACGTTTGTAGGAGGAAAGCAGCCTCTCTCCCAGACAATGAAGCCTAAACTGACAGAAACAAGCAGATATACGTTTTATTAACTAGTAGTTGAATCCATTTTTGGATTTGGCAGTGAAGCTGATATTGATGTTTTCTGGCTGTGCTTTGGGAAGACTTTAGATTTTTGGTCGGCTACGTCCGCCTATTTCCTTGCTCCTCTGTCTTTACTGGTGCATTGAGAGCCAGAACAATAGGGCATTTTGCTCCTATCATTTAACCTCTCAAGTCTAAACAGAGGTCACTGCCACCCATGGCTGCGTTTAGGAAGACGCTGCTGTGTTGTTTACACACTGAATGGCCTTCACAGACACCAACAGGAGATGTGTTATGTTCTGTAAACAGTGTTAGGCTTTTGGGTTTGTAAAGTAAAGCAAAGCAAACATTGTGATGCTCCTTGGAAAAAGGACGTAAATGCCAGTAAAGTTGTATTGTTTAGTTCCGGTGGCAAAAGACCGAAACATCTGAGAGTATCGAGTATTGGTAAAGGGTCAGTTTCAGACATGATGCATCAGTAGAGTCTAAAAATCCCACTCAGCACAAGTTTGCTAAAACCACAGCCGCAAAACAGACAGGTTTGAAATTCCCGCTTGCCGCCTGCAGGGCTGTGAGTGTGTTTCCCCTGAGCCTCAAAGGACTTGTGTTTGTAAATGTAAAGGCTGGAGGTGATGGAGCACTGGACGCCCCAGGGAGCGTGTTGAGCGAACGCTGCCATCCAGTACTGTAGCCGTGAGGAGGCCGCTCCTTCAGCTGTACCTGCAGAAGCTCCCGTGTCGCTGTGGAGCAGGCCTTTCTCTCTTTTGCTTACTGAATGGAATAAGGAGGTGTCTGTGGGGGTTTGGAGCGCACAACCAGTGTGTTTCCTATTACACAAGTAATTGTTCCTGCTGTAATGTAATGCGTGGCCTTTTTTCTCTACGTCACGTCTCAGCCTCCAGCAGGGCTCCCTCAGGCAAGAGAAGAAATGCACGAACCCTGTCAGCAGTCGTCAGGCAGCAGCCACCTTCTCCTTGTCCTCCTCTATCTGGATGCTATCTGTCGTGTATGCAGATTCCCACAGCGGACTGTCGGCTGATTCCTGTAGCTGTAAACATCTCGGCCCTCACCACCCTCTTGACATGTCAGAGATATGGCATCAGATTTTCTATGTACAAATACAAAACCTGAGGGTTGAGACAACAAGATGATGTAAGGTTGTGTTCAGGTGTGTGTTGTTGCGTGACCTGAACCTCAGGGCATCCTGACCTCTGCTGCTTAAGACTGCAACATTCCGAGGAACGGATTTTTCCTGTTCCCTTCAAGGTTCCAGTTTGTGTGAAGCTGCAGTGCGAGCTCCAAATCCTTCAGACTGTCTACTGCTGTGACAATAAGCAGATGGGAGTTTCTGTCCATCCTCTGCAGCACCAGGCTCGTCACTGCGCTCCCTCCTTAGGTCTTAGAGAAACACAGTGTTCCTGTTCCTTGCGATTGTGACTGCGTAGGTAGTAATCGGTTAAAGGAATCTGCACTGGAGTGTAAATAAAAACTAATGCGACGCAGCAGTTTTTCCACTGTAGCCCAGAGCAAGTCAGACAGGAGATGTTGGTGTGATCATTCTGTTCTGAGAGGGTCAGTAAAGTGAAGTTCCAGATGTTGAGTGGTTAGAAGAACCCAAGGATCAGAGGCAAACCTTTAGCTTCTAGCTTGTGCGTGAGCGAGGCCGACCGTCTCCGTTGTCATTTTAAACCATTAGATTTCAGGATCCTGTAAAATGTCCACCATATTCAGGACTGAGGGTGTGACAGGAGTAGGGAAGAAGTTGATAGTTGACGTCCATAAGTGTTGAGAGGATCAAAGATGGACGGCTAGAAAAAGGTGATGCACAACAAGTGTGTTTACTGACGCAGTGACACCAGTCAAAGAACAGAGGGAGGATCGGAAACTCAGTTTGACAGCTTGTGATGTCTTTGCACTAGTGTTGTAAATTGAAGTGATACTTCTACAACAGCTTTAGAGACTTCATGTAGAAAATGTCCTGAGGTTCTTATTATAATAAATATTCATGTGCGTTTTAAATTGAATAAACTCAAATTTGTGTGATTAAGCTGTTGAGTTTTTCTGGGCCAAGAGAAACTACATTCAGTAGATTGTCTTCTTGTCATTTGACTGTCAGTGATGCTCATTTGGTTATTTGATCAAAACTTTATCTGAACAGTTTTACATCCTGTTCTTTCAGATCGGGCAATATTAGGTCATGTTAACTATAGTAAAGCCTAATCCAACAGTGTTCAGACTGGAAAAACTGGCATCACCAGTGACCGTCTGCTTTTCACACAAATTATTCTGAATGTCTAATGTACAGGTCCTTGTTCCTGTCATCCAACAAATGGTTGTTTGTTTAGATCACCTGATAGCAGGTTCACACAACTGGTGTGTGGCTTAAGAAGCTTACGGCCCTTTTCCCAGAAATGTTATCTGAATACTGAGGCGTCCGGTTTTGTTTTATTTATGGCAGAAACAGAGAAGCAGAGGATCCTGGTATTACATGTGGAGGACTCCTTTGTAGTTGCCTGGGAGGTGGTATTATTTAAGAAGAAGCTTTCACTTCAAGGAAAGTGCACACGGATAAAAGAGGGGTTTGCATTAGAATAAGGCTGAAGAGCACAATGGGACAACCTTCAGCTGCTTGTATGGGCTTTTATTTTAGTGCATGGATAGAGCCTGTGTGAAAACTGAACCCTGTTTCCAGCCCCACACTAACTGTAATGTAAGCACCATTTGTGTTGGGGATCTAAGACACGTCTTCCCTTTCGCCACTCAGTGTCTAAGAAGCACGGGAAGCTGATCACGTTCTTGCGCTCCTTCATGAAGTCCAGACCCACCAAGCAGAAGCTGAAGCAGAGGGGCATCCTCCGGGAGAGGGTGTTCGGCTGTGACCTGGGAGAACATCTGCTCAACTCAGGACATGACGGTGAGAAAAACCTAAAGTAGAACTACTGAGAATATCCTGTAGTACTGATCTAACAGAGGTAGTGTCACTCCAAGTATAACTTAGCCTAGCATAAACACTCTGCTGGCCTCTGTTACCAGCTGCTGGCTGCCTTGAAGCTTCAGTGATTGCGTTTGAGGAGTGGCTCCACCCAGAGCAGAGATAGTCGCCCCGACCAATGATAGACTTGATCATTATTTGAATACCAGCAGTTATTTGGAATTTGATGCTGAAGGAAAATTCAAATTCAAATTTGACATGTAGCAGTCGCCTTATAACATTTGCGTTTGTTCATATTTTATCTGGAATTTGTATTGCACCCAAACATGGGTTAACGATTTGTAGTCCACATTCATCTTGCACCGCGTCACTGCAAATCTTCACCAATGCTGTAATGTGAATGTCAGCTGTGCCTGCGCCACGCGATAGTAATCTGAATTATTCTGTACCTGCGTTTATGGGCTACAGACAAATCATCTACAGACATATCCAATGATACCTTTAAATCCTGTCATCCTGTCAGCATGTTTCCCAGTTACTAGCTTGGAGTGTGAGCCTACAAATAATCATTTTATGTCATCTCACAATTTAAGAGTCAACTAAATTCAGATAAGAAGTTGGGCCTAAAAATCAGAAGGACACTATTATACCACCATAGATTAGCTTTAAATTTTACTATAAGGAACCTTGGTGTCATCTTTGACACCAAGGATCCGGGATCTCTCTTTTACATCATACGTTAAACGAATCTCCAGAACCGCCTACTTTTCACCTGTAGAAACATAGATAAAATCAGAAGCATATGCAGAGAAACTGATCCATGCATTTGTTACCTCTAGGCTGGACTACTGTAACTGCTTACTCATAGGATGTCCTAACAGCTCCTTAAAAAGCCTACAGCTCATTCAAAATGCTGCAGTCAGAGTTCTGACAGCACTTAAAAAGAGAGATCACATTTCTCCTACATTAGCTTTTCTGCACTGGCTGCCTGTAAAATGTAGGCTAAAACTCTCCTACTCACCTACAAAATACTTAATGATAAAGCTCCTTCTTATCTTAAAGGCCTCATAGTTCCTTATGCTCCCAGCAGAACGCTTGGTTCTCAGAGCGCTGGGCTACTTGTGGTTCCTAGAGTGTTTAAATGTAGAACAGGGGGCAGAGCTTTTAGCTCCAAGCTCCTCTCCACTGGAACCAGCTCCCTCTTCAGGTTCGAGAAGCTGACACACTCTCCACCTTTAAGATTAGGCTTAAAACCTTCCTTTTTGATAAAGCTTATAGTTAGAGATGGTTCAGGTCACTGGCAATGATTGTTAGTCACAGGAACCATCTCTTAGTTAAGCTGCAATAGACACAGACTGCTGGGGGACTTAATTTATACACTGAGCTCCTGTTTCCTTCTACCTCTTCTGTCCAGTAACCTCCCATCATTGTTCCATGGTTAACCTTGTCTCTTCCTCTCCAGTAGTTGTGCTTCTCTCCCTCTCTCCTCCACTCTGTCCTCACCTAAAGGTATCATAGGCCAGGTCTGTGCTGGGCAGCTGTGGCTCCAACCATCCTGCCTGTGCTCTGTTGTTGCTGCTGTGCTTTTCTAACTCTCTATCCTCTCACCCCAACCGGTCGAGGCAGATGGCCGCCCACATCCAGCCTGGTTCTGCTGGAGGTTTCTTCCTCGTTAGAGAGGGAGTTTTTCCTCTCCACTGTTGCTGTCAAATTAAAGGCTTACCGTATGTGGGATTTGTTGGGTTTAGTTGGGTGAGGTCTTAAACCTTACTTTGTAAAGTGTCTTGAGATAACCTTGTTGTGATTTGGCGCTATTTAAATAAAACTGAATTGAAATTGAAGAGTAGAACATAATCAAAGGTTTTCTAGTTCTTGAGGAGATATTCATTTCCACTTTATAGGGTTCAAATGTTTCCCGCCCTCAGCTTGTTCCTTCTAAAAGCACAGGAAGTTAGTTGTTCAAACTCAGCATCCCTTCGGAGCCTGCAGCCTCTTGTCCCTATTTTACACTCACTTCAAAAAGTAGAATCTGTCTACTCTTGACCCTGTGGCACTCAATGAAGACTGGACAAATATTGACTAAAAGAGATGTGTTTTTGCTCACAGTGCCCCAAGTCCTCAAGAGCTGCACTGAGTTCATTGAGAAACACGGCGTGGTGGATGGCATATATCGACTCTCCGGGATCGCCTCAAACATCCAGAAACTGCGGTAGGTTATCTAACTATCTGTTGCATGAACTAGAACAGTTCTCCTTAGTCAAATTCCCCCCTTTTCTCTCTCGTCAGGCATGAGTTTGACTCGGAGCAGATTCCCGACCTGACCAAAGATGTTTACATCCAGGATATCCACTGTGTTGGCTCGCTGTGTAAGCTGTACTTCAGAGAACTGCCGAACCCCCTGCTCACCTACCAGCTCTACGAGAAATTCTCTGTAAGCAGAACTACCCGAAGTTGACCCTCCTCGCACGCTGACTGTAACACCACTTGACTTTTAGGTTGCAGTTGCACTTTGGATTTGTGGATGTTGGAACGCTAAAAGTAAATTTGTCTTGTTTATCTCGTAGGATGTCAAAAAAAGTATCTTAACTATGACTCACTAACACCCAGAAAATAATAGCAGTACACTTGACACACCCTGTCATTACAAATGCAACAAGCCACTCTCTGTGTGACTTGGAAGGGAAAAACCTTCTGTCCCTGAGGATGAAGTAAATGTTTGCTGGTTGTTATGGCAGCTGGGGGGTGGACTCTGCAGACTCATGTCCCCTCTGTGACTAACATAATGATGTCATTCTACAATGCCAAATGAACGAGTTTTCATGTTGATGCACTGATACATCTCACTATTTATCTCCTCATGCTATACTTTGTTTGGACGCTGAAGGATGCTGTATCAGCAGCCACCGACGAGGAACGACTAATCAAAATCCATGATGTCATCCAGCAGCTTCCGCCGCCACATTACAGGTCAGTGTGGTGGCACACTTTGGCAGGTTTAGGAACTGCCCGCGTGCTAAAAAAAAGGGTGCACTGAGTTACTTAACATGTCACAGTTGACTTGATCATTGAACTGAATTTTATATTTGTTGTAAAGATGCATACAAGTAACTTAGCACTGGTGTTGTACATACAGTGTTTAATTTATATATAAATTCCCTGGATAAGTTTCTCAATCGTGGTCATTGATCTCACAAATCGGGGGCAATAAAATCTGAATAAAGGAATCTTTGCTTTAAAGGACCCTGGAGTTCCTCATGAGGCACCTTTCCCATCTGGCAACATTCAGCTACATCACCAACATGCACAGCAAGAACCTAGCCATCGTCTGGGCCCCCAACCTGCTGAGGTAAGATGCCATCCTGCCCTGTAGATTGTTTTTAGTGTGTCTTATATGGATTATTCTTCTCAGTATGTGCAGCAAGGTGTAAATTATAATTGACTTCAGAAGCACAATTTCGTTTTCGTTTTAAAAACGTTTTACAGAAATTATGTAATCTTAAAATACTACTTAGCAGCTAAGTGGACATGGAGGTAAATTTCACTATTTAATCAAAGCTGACATAATCCTTGCCTTGCCTTCTTCCGTGGTTGTCACAGGTCAAAACAGATTGAATCTGCATGCTTCAGTGGGACAGCCGCCTTCATGGAAGTTAGAATCCAGTCTGTGGTGGTGGAGTTCATCCTCAACCACGTGGACGTTCTGTTTAGCACTAAACTCAGCACGCTAATACGAGAGGGAGCAGGTACATCAGATGAAATCAGACAAGAATCCTGCACAAATAACCACTGCCTCTTATTTGTAACCATTTGTTGTTGGACTTCTCCTGCTTTGTCATCACTAGGTCACAATTCATTGTCACGTCCTAAGTCCTTGCTAGTTTCATCACCTTCCACTAAGCTTCTGAGTCTGGAGGAGGCCCAGGCCAGAACTCAGGCTCAGATCAACTCTCCTGTCACAGAAGACAGCAAGTACATCGAGGTTGGCGAGGGCCCAGCTGCCCTGCAGGGCAAATTCCACACGGTCATCGAGTTTCCCACCGAGAGGTTTGATATTCTTCTTAGTGTATCATTTAATGACAGGGCAGTATCACAACACAGACAGGAATACACTACACTGTAAAGTGTGTTGTATGTTAATATTGTTGGAATCTGTCTCCCTCTGCTGTTTGCTGCTATGACTGCATAGATACATAGTTTGCTCCTGCATCATGTCTCTTGTACAGGCTGGACTCCACTTTCATACATTAGCAAAATACCATTACAAAACAATAACAAAAACATTTTATGTGTGGGATAACTGAGCCAACTGTCTGCTGCTTGTGTAGGAAGAGGCCTCCTATCAAATCAAAGAAGTCTCCTGTGGGCAGCTGGCGGTCGTTCTTCAACCTGGGCAAGTCTTCTGCCATGTCCAAGCGCAAGCTGCACCGCAATCCCAGTGAACCTAATGAGCTAAAAGCTATGGCTCTTTCTGGTGAGTCCTCTATTCTCAGTAATAAAGTTTAAATGGATATTTGTCATATGACTAAACAAGGCTGAATAGTGAGACAAATTTACTGTTGTCTTGTGTTTCAGGAGGCAGAGGAGACACAGCAACATTAAGATCAGCCAAAAGTGAAGAGTCACTGAGTTCCCTGCACAACGTAGAAGGTGATAATTATTTCTTGCAGTTTATATGCAATCACCAAGATGCTATTAAGATGAATCATTCCTGAATATGGTTTGCTCCTCTTCAGGAGAGTCCAAGGTGTACCGTCCTCGGAGGCCACGTTCCAGCAGCGATGCTCTGTCAGCCTCTTTTAACGGGGAGCTTCTGGACAGCCGTCAGCACTGTAACTCCTACGACAACCTGGATGCCACCGAGGACAGCGACGGAGACGACGGGCCCATCTGTGTGCCTGCTCTCATCTCACCTCCCCGCTCAGCAGGGGAAGACGTGGACCTCAGCCCGCCAGACATCGGCATGGCCTCTTTGGACTTTGACCCTATGTCTTTCCAGTGCAGTCTTCCTGACACTTCGTACACCTTTCCTGTAGATGACACACCAGCCGAAGCAGAGGCCTGTACAATAAAGAGGAGCCCCAGCAGCATGTGTGGCAAAACCAATATTTCTGACCTCATCTCTGCCTCGTTCCTGGGCAGTTTGACCTCTCGCGTGTTGTCCACAGACTTCACCCCGTCTGCTGGAGACAATGCGGAACGCAAGAAAATGACCACCTCCTACTCCTACACTGATAAACCCACACAGGCTGTGTCACCTATCAAATGTGGAAAGGCTTATAGTTTGACACCTTTTAGAACTTCTGATCTTTTCACCATAGACATGCCTGACAAAAACACAGTGGGAGAGGCTGTCCCTCCACAGCCATCTTCTCCCTCTGTAATACCCAAGGACAGCCCACCACCAATGGGCAGTGTGCTGCTCAGGGTAGCAGAGCCATCGCTAAGTGAAGCATTCCAGATGGAGCTGCACTCCAAGCATTCAGGCATTGACAGTGTGGACAATCAAGAGGGCATCGACCAGCAAGCAGCAGCCAGTAGCCAAGATCATCAAGGTAAAAGCAGCCACCTCCATACATAACACGCTCTCATTTGATTTCTTGTCTTCAGCTTTAAATTAATTGTGAGCCTAACTTTTCCCCTCTTCCCCACTCATGAAGCACCTTAAAACACGCCTGCCTTACTGCCTCACTTTCTTATTAAGTAGTCATGTATAGATCCCTTGTGTTTTTGTGTCCCTGCCAGGACTCGTAGGTCTGGACTCTTCAAGGGACCTGGCTTCTCGTCCCCTCAAATCTACAGCTCCCACCTCTACCCCTCCTCCTCCTCCCCCACCTAAAAATGCTGCCCGCATGTTGGCACTGGCCCTCACTGAGTCTGCCCAGCAGGTTTCCACCCTGACCCAGTCCTTTGAGTTGAGAACACCTGAGTCCCCTGTGCGGTCACAGGCCGCGTCCAACATTCAGGACGCGCCAGATACAGGCCCGCTCCCAGATTTTGAGGGAGCTGGGCGAAGAGGATCCCCACGGAAATGTGACCAGTTCACATTTCCGACTGTCACCACCTCGCCTTCTTGTACTTCCCCTTCTAGTCCTCAAAACAAAAAGCAGCCTCTAGAGTCAACCAGCACAGTGTCAAACCCACCAGACGGTACCAAGTCCTTCACAAGGCTGGACACAGAGTTCTCCCCACCAGACACTCCTCTGTACAAAAGCACCCCACTCTCCAGTTCAGCCAGTCTGACTTTTCCAAGCAGGAAAAGCCCTGAAAGGCCGCAGACTATGGCTGCAGAGTCCCAACTGTGCAGCAACTCTTCAAGCACCACTCCAGCCAACACCCCCAGTAGCAGCTGTAAAGACACAGGAGTGTTACCACAGCCTGCCAGTGAGGTGAGTGTCAGATGCTACCTCATTTCTGTATGTGTACCAAATTTATTGGTCTTTAGAAATATGCTTATTAAAATGCTGAGTAGTGTTAAGTAATGAAATCACTTGTTTTTCTCAGGTGAAACCAGAACCAATTGTACTGTCTCCCATACTTCCAAACCCGTCAGACCAGCCACCTCCTACAGCCCAAAAGTTTAAAAAGCAGACAGTCTCACTGCTGCAACATCAAACACCAACTCAGCCGCAGACCCAGCATCCAAGCCAGCATCCAACTCAGAATCAGAGCCAATATCCAAACCAGCATCCCACCCAGCCTCATCAACAAACACCGTTTCATACACAAATCCAACTCCAACCTCCGACCCTTTCAAAAGCCAGTGCAAGAGTGGCCCCCACCTCTGTGGAGCCTGTGGAAAAGCCTTGGGAAGCCATCAAGCCTGTACAGCCCTGTACAGAGTCTGCAAAGCATCACGACTTGTATGCACCTAAGCCTCCAGCCCCTCCTGTCCGCACCATTGAGAGCAAACTGGCCACTGCAGCTCTCAGCCAAAGCGAAGCGTCCTTTTTTATGTTGAGTGAGGGCTCTGAACCTGGCCAGCCCGAGGATGCTCTGCCTCACCACCCTCTTTCTCCTCGTAAATCATCCATGCACCAGCCACCTTACCTGCACCACGCTAAAGGAGAGCCCATTTTAATTGAGCCTCCTGGAGCTACATACTACCACCAGAGACCAGTTCCTGTGGGGCCACAGTCTATTCCACACCACTACCGGCCAGACAGCGTCCCTCCACACCTCTCTTACGTATCCAAGTCTGAGCCTCAGATTCCTTACAGTGCCCGACTAGACAACCGATATAGCACTTTAGGCCCCAGGTCCTACCACCACTCCATGAAGTCCCGCGGAAACCCCCGGAGTGTGTATATGTCTCCGGGTCCAGAGCACCAAGGTTATAGCCACGATAGAACCCATGGCTATCCCACCATCCGCAGAGTCCACTCACTTCACGTTCCTTCTACTATCCGCTCCGTGCCAATCCAGAGGACAGAAGTCCCTCCTGATGATGACTTGTTCTTCTACCACAGGCCTGTGTATCAGTGCAAAGCCTACCAGCAGCCCCCGCAGCAATCCTCACAAGGTGACTACCATGTCACGCAGCTGCAGCCTTACTTTGAAAATGGACGTGTTCAGTATCGCTATAGTCCGTACTCCGGTTCCAGCCCTTTGGAGGCACCTTACTATGACATTGACCCTTATGGATCCCTAAGAGTGCGGCATTTTCATTCTTATGGTAGCCGAGATCCAGGAGTGATTACTGTTCGACCAGCTGGAAAGGCGACTGGGTATCATTACCTTGCTCGCCATGTTCTCCCACATGGGAAGGAGCACAGCTTTGTAAGCAGGGAAATACCCCCCAGCCATGGGTCAAAGGAGTCCAGTGCTTACCTCGCTTGGGACCCTGAGGAGTCAGAAAGGCTCCGCATGCACTCTATCCGCAGAGAGAGCAGGGCCAGACAGAAAATCAAAGGTCCTGTTCTCTCTCAGTATGACAACGTCAGCTTGTTTGCATCAGCAGATATACCAGGCTATGAAACCCTGCATCTGCGCAGCAAATCGGACCCAGGTAAAGCTGTGCTGATAGCATCAGAGGGCAAAGATGGCCGCTACCTCCCCAGGCACATGGTATCTGACCCCGACGTCCTCATGTACATGGAGACTGACAAGCACGTCCATGGCAGTGTGGTGAGCGACAAGCTGGACGGAGCTGGCATACAAAGTAGTTCAAAAAAATGCCAGTCATCTCACTCACTCCCTGCAACTCTGAGCCACAGTCTCCCCCATCAGCAGGAGAGCGTCCGACACGAGGCCAGGTACGAAGCCGGGGACGACAAGCTGGCTGGAGATGGCGGCAGGTCCAAACACTGGCAGCAGGAGTTCCCCGACAAGAGGACCTTTCAACCACGGTACGAGTGTGGCGACACTGACCACCACCTTCCAGTGAAACCACCAAGTGGCTACCACAGTACAGACGAGCAGCCATCCGCTCCCAGGGAACAGCTCAACCGTGCCAAACCGGAGCGGTCACACAGCGTCCGAGAGCAGCTCCTGTACAGCCAGGGCAAGTCTGACCTGGACAGGGACTACTCTAATCACAAGCAGAGCACTAAAACGGCGCAGTCCCACTACGATAACTTGGACGATTATCACCCAGTACCTCAGCCCCAGGCCCCTGTTCAGAAACGCGGAGGCTCGAGCGCCTGTACTGCCCCAGGCTTCACAGTGAGCCACAACAACAGAGCGTACTCCACAGCACTGGGCCAGGGGGCCTTTATCCAGACTGACCTTGGCATGCAGAGGCCAGAGACAGAGATACGTACAGAATGAAGCATTTAAGCCGAAATGGGGGAAATTACTTTAGCTGTTTTGAAGAAAGACTCTATTGAGCTATGGTTCAGCAGCCTCTGCAGGACAGTGGACTGTGATATAACCAATATTTTTGCTCCTCTGTATTTTTAATGAATTGTAAAGAAAATTGTAAGACTTTTTACATAAAGTCCTGAATGTACCTAATATTATTGTCCAAGAGGTCATATTATCGTGATTGATTGAGGCAGTACCCAGTCATAAATGTATATGATAATAAAGAGGTATGGTACATTTAATGGGAATCACAACAATGTCAAATATATATAGATATATATAGATATATATGAATAGAATCTGTAGTGAAAACGGATCTTCATTGTATTTTTCTTTTTCTTTTCTAAGGTGTCGTATTGGGTGAGAATCAACTGGGATTAAAGTTTGCATTTTAGAAATGCATGCATCTCTTTACAGAACAGTTCTGTGTACTTCACTATCCATTGCGTTCTTTTTGGATGTTACAGCACAAGTTACTGGAGGAGGAGACTCGTAGGTCATCGCACTCCCCCCCTGCGTGTGTGTACACAAGCAGGGGAAACGGTGCGTGTCTGCGTCCGTCATGAAGGATCCAGCAGCGTGAGGATTGATTCGGAGCTACAGCGGGTTGCTTGGAGCCCGCGTTGCCTTGTTTTTTTTTTCTGTGACTGTCCCATTGTTCTGTAACTTTGCTTTGAACGGTTTTAAATTATTTCTGACGGAATGTCTTGGTACAGAAGTAGAGGGACCAAATGAGTTTCTGCAGCTGTTGCACATAATAGGCTGAAAAGAGGAAGACAGATGAATGTCTGTTGTAGCTCTAACTATGTAAGAAAATGTGTGAAAGGTTATTTTATTTCATTTTGTTCATCGCATCAACAGCACATTAACAGAACGACAAAATAAAGCTGTAAACAATATAATTTTGGGGGTTCCCCGTTTCCTTAGTACAAACTTAGTTGGCCAATAATTTTGCAGTTCAAGCCTTTTTTTTTCTTTAATATCTGGGGACATTTTTCTAGACTGGTATTTAAGGTATAGGTATTATACTACATGCCCTTCTCAACATGGTGGATGGATTCCAAGATGTTTCAAATATGTCTAAATCCAGGTTGTACTCTGTAACTGTTTGACTGTACATCGCTTGCAGGTTTGCTCCTCTTGCCTTATATGAAGCCTTGACCCTTTCAGACGGCTGTCTAAGTAAGGCATTGTGTACTCGAATGTGAAAACACTCTTGTCTCAAACTAGAGATCTCGAAAGTTAGACATAAAATAAATAAAACTGTTCAGGAGTAGCTGAATAATTTGCATCTTTCTAGTATGTGTGATGTCTTTAATTTACCCAAGTCTGACAGCTTATTGGAATTTACAACAAACACATCTGCACCATACTGTACATCATCAGCTTGCCCACCTCCATTCCTGTTGGTCAGTCACTGCTGTCAAGTCGTTAGGCCGTTCACTGTCTTTGCAGTTACATCAGCATCTTCAAGTCTATTCCACAGGCCACACTTGTCCAGTTCTGCCTTACTTTTCTCTCAGTTAATTGCAACTGTCGAACCCTCCTTACGCCCTCATTAGACCAAACCCCTCCTTCTTTGCTATCGTCAATCATTATTTTCTGGCTACTTAATAGATACGCTTTTAAAAATGAAAAAAGTGGGCTCCTACACAGACACTGTACACTCATGGGTTCTCCTCTAGTGAAAATATATTATTAACTGTGGGTAAGGAAATAAAATTCTTCTTTCAAATTGACATCATCAAATCTGCATGGATCAATGTAGGATTTCTCTAGATGCGGGGTGGAATTTGCCTGTAAAGCAGTTTGTGATAAAATGTAAAATACCATTTATGATTTGGTAAAATTGATCATGCTAATAAATGAAAATGTTAATTGTAAAATCAGAGCCAAAAATTAAAATGCTGGCTGTGATGTAATTTATATAATGACATCAGACATGTAATGGGATCCTAACTAACTAAAACTATCTAACTATTTTTTTACACTGCTTTTTATGTATATTTCCTAAATGAATACAGGCTCAGGTAATCAAAGGGCTTAATGATGGGCGACTGACATATAACAGACACTGAACACAACAAATATTAATTTAAAAACAAAATCACAAGAATGTATCCTAACGTGAATATACATTTTGAAAGCAATAATTTTATGTTGTAAATAAGACAGATAACTGCTATAGGCAAGTAAGCTTGTATTCAAACACAATGAATCCCAACAACACAAATCAGAAAACACAGCAACAACAAAGATGCATTCAAAAGAACAATGCACCTTGTGTTTTAACTAGTGCATGTTGTTTACATATAAATCATGATTCCTTCATTTTCCATACTGACATTGTGCTTTAATAATCCATTACTACTACGCATTTTAAATTTTTACTCATCAATTGACGTTTTTTAGGTTTAGTAATAGACGTCAGTACTAGAAGGACCTTTAACTAAAGCGAAACTAGTAGAAATGCATATAAAGATTGTGCATTTAAAATGCTATTTGAAAATATAATAGAAAAAAATGCTGTTAGCAAAACTTAAAGAACCAAAAGTAGTAACTCATGTCATATTGATGCATTATTAATGCATCAATATAATATGTATCAGTGTCAATGCCACTACCGTATCACTACTACCACAACTCTACACAAAGATTTGATATATACCTTGGAATATTTCCTATATTTGTATAGAATAATTTTGGTTTACTATTACCATTATTTTTTCAAAACTCTACATTTATTCGGGTACCTAATGTATCCAACCTAAAATGTTGATGTAAACATATGTTTTTATAATAATAATAATAATAATAATAATTTTTCCCATATTTATATGACACTATATTCTTTGATCATTTATATTTGGTTGCCCATTTGGGCTTCATTTAAGTTTGAAATTATTCAGAATCCGTATTTTCTTCAACATAAATTTTTTTATTGATTTTCGTTACAACTAGCAAAAAATACGTCACGTATAAGTGCAAGTTAAATGAGCGTTGTTTTTAAATTGATAAACAATTTATTGGGTGTTGATGTCCGTCGGATTTTTTTGTAGTTTACTGCAGAGTTTTATATCATATAAACCTTTAAATAAAACTATATAATTGCAAGTTATATAGCTAAAACAAAACAATTTCATAATATTAGAGTTGTTTAATATATAATTCGTAAAATTAAATAATATTATTGCAACACGTGAACCTAAAAAAAGTTACAATGTTTACAAACGTTAGCAGTTGCATTATGGGAGACAGATGATTGACATCGCCGCCATTTTGCTCCTGCTCTCTCTGCTTCCATTGTGTGAGATAGTAAATATCTGACACTGCCAGACAAGCACAACACACTTGTATCCGTGCGAAGAAAGAGCTTTGAAATCACCCGCGGTAAGTTGTTTTTTCCTCATTGTGAGTAAACCTTACAAAACTACCATACGTTATGTGCAAATATGAGTGGGATAAAGTTGTTTTTGTGCTGAAGCCGCGTGTTATTTCGACGCGGTAGAAAGGAGAAAGGCAGCTGCCCCGACGCCGGAGCGAGAGAAAAACGTCTCACTACTTCCACTGGCGAAATAGCGGCTCCACTTTCAGCGGTGGCTTCTCCGTCGCTGCTGCGCTTTATTACACCACCATTTACCGCGACTCTTACGGTGTTTAATAGCGGCACGTGTCTTCTACGCTTTGTTACTAGTGTAGTGCACGTGCGCTTTGTATTTTTGTAGGAAAATGTCAAAGTTTACGTCCCGCTCTTAGCCCGATTTTTGTTGGTTCATTTGTGTCTGCGGCCATAATCTTGCGGTAAGAGGCGGGGATAACGCTGATCGTCCCGCCCCCAAATCATCTAGGCTCAAATGCCATTGGCTCTTCACGTATGTATTTCATGACGAGCGATATAATTGGTGTAAATGGCAGTCTGCAACGTCTGTATAGGCTCGACACGGTGCGTTTGTTTTGCTGCCAAATTAGAGGAGTTTTTTCTGAGTTAAATGTGGCAAAAGGTACTTATTACGAATTGAATGCAAATCTAAAATAAATATGCGCTTATATGATGATGTACATGCAGATCTGTTGCTGATTGCAAAAGTAGTTAAACCAATGAAAAGCGAACTAATCTCGTTTTTAATCATGCGCCGTCAAAACAAATATGATTGAAAGTAACATTGTAACAAATACAAGTAGGGTGTACATGAAGAAGTAATGTTTTTTTTTACATGAAATAGTTGCCAATAAGCTATAAATAATATAAAGGTAAAGAATCATGAACTAAGTTATCTAGAGGGGATGATCATATAAACTTCATTCATTTTTGTAATAATTAATGTTGTGAAATAGGAGGTTGTTAAATATAATTTTTTTTATAACTGTGTCATTTATTAACTCAAGATTAACTTTTGTATTTTACTGAATGAGTAAATTTCTTTGTGACCAGAGGGGGCAAAAGAAAGGGTTGAAGTATATTATGAGCAGTGTGAAATACGCTTTGATTTTATAATCTTCCCTTCAGGTGATACTTTGTCGTAATGGCTCGTACCAAGCAGACTGCCCGTAAGTCCACTGGAGGCAAAGCTCCTCGTAAGCAGCTGGCTACCAAAGCTGCCCGAAAGAGTGCCCCCTCTACCGGTGGTGTCAAGAAGCCTCATCGTTACAGGTAACTCCTGGGTTTCCATACACTGTTTTCATAGCTTATAGGCAAACCACACTCAGAGCAAATACAACTCCAATGTTAGTGTGCACAGTTACCAAAAAAGTTTACAGTGCATCTGGAATTATTTTTCCACTTTTTCCCAACATTTTTAAATGTTACAGCCTTATTCCAAAATTGACTAAATTCAGAGAAAAGATTTTTCTGAAATTGTCGCAAATTTATTTAAAAAAAAATCAATGTAAATAAGTATTTTTCAGCCTTTGTCGTGAAGCTCTCAAACTGCCGCTGCTCTTCTGGTTTTCCACCTCTCCCTGCCCCAGCTCCTACTGATTACCATGACCAGGTGTGTTCAGTCAATGACAAGCTGGAAAAGCCAACTGACACTCCTAATCAAGGTATCAGCAGAGAGTTGGAAAACCAGCAGGGACAGTGGCCCTTGGGGACCGGAGCTCGACACACGTGTTCTAAATTGAGCTTTGGAACATTCTATTTCCAATGATCATTCTTGAGATGTTACAGCAACTTAATTGGAGTCCACCTGTGGTAAATTCAGTTGATTGGACATGATTTGAATAGGCACACACCTGTCTATATAAGGCCTCAGTGTTGAGGGTGTCGAAACACAAACCAAGCATTAAGACAAAGGAAACTGTTTATAGACATCCAAGACAGGATTGTCTCAAGGCACAAGGCAGGAGAAAGTTATAGAAAAAATTCTGCTGCTCTGAAAGTTCTAATGAGCACAGTGGCCTCCATCATCCGTAAGTGGAAGAAGTTTGGGACCACCAGGACTCTTCCTAGAGCTGACCGGCCATCTAAGCTGAGTGATCGGGGGAGAAGGGCCTTACTCAGGGAGGTGACCAATAACCCGATAGTCACCCTGTCTGAGCTCCAACGTTTTTCTTTGGAGAGAGGAGAACCTTCCAGAAGGACAACCATCTCTGCAGCAATCCACCAATCAGGTCTGTATGGTAGAGTGGCCAAACGGAAGCCACTCCTTTAGTAAAAGGCACATAGCCGCCCACCTAAAATTTGCCCAAAGGCACCTGAAGGACTCTCAGACTGTAAGAAACAAACTTCTCTGGTCTGAGACTAAAACTGAACTGTTTTGAGTGAATGCCAGGTGTTACGTTCTGAGAAAACCAGGCACCACTCATCACCAGGCTGATACCATTCTTACAGTGAAGCATGGTGGTGGCAGCGTCATGATATGGGATGTTTTTCAGCAGCAGGAACTTGGAAGACTAGTCAGGATAGAAGAAACGATGAATGCAGCATTGTACAGAGACATCCTGGATGAGAGTGCTCTTGACCTCAGACTGGGGCAACGCTTCATCTTTCAGCAGGACAATGACCAAAAGCACATCGCCACAATATCAGTGGAGTGGCTTCATAACAACTCGGTGAATGTCCTTAAGTGGACCAGCCAGAGCCCAGACCTAAATCCCATTGAACATCTCTGGAGAGATCTGAAATTGGCTGTACATCGTTGCTTCCCACCCAACCTGATAGAGCTTGAGAGGAACTGCAAAGAGGAACACAGATGTGCCAAGCGTGTGGCATCATATTCAAAAAGATTTGAGGCAGTGATTGCTGCCAAAGGTCCATCAACGAAGTATTGAGCAAAGTCTGTGAATACTTATGTACTTATGAACTGTATTGATTTCAATTGTTTGAAATCAATAGAGCAATTTTAAAAATCTTGTGTACAATTTTGAGGAAATAAATTAATTCAATCCATTTTGGAATATGGCTGTAACGTAAAAAAATGTGGGAAAAAGTGAAGCGCTACTTTCCGGATGCACTGTAGCTATGTTTATTGAGCTTGGTTTGGTGTTTCAGGCCTGGTACCGTGGCTCTGAGAGAGATCCGTCGGTACCAGAAATCCACTGAGCTGCTGATTCGTAAGCTGCCATTCCAGCGCCTGGTGAGAGAGATTGCTCAGGACTTCAAGACTGACCTTCGCTTCCAGAGTGCCGCCATTGGAGCCTTGCAGGTGCGTGTATTTGTAAAGCTCTTCTATTTCCAGAATGATGATTCTCTTGCTGACATGTGACGTTTCTCTGTTTCCCTGCAGGAAGCCAGTGAGGCATACCTGGTGGGTCTCTTCGAGGACACTAACCTGTGTGCCATTCATGCCAAGCGTGTCACCATCATGCCCAAAGATATTCAGCTGGCACGCCGCATCCGTGGGGAGCGTGCTTAGACGGCCTCCCTAACGTTTCACAGCTGTCATGTTTTCTTTACCTGTGCCTGTCCTCCTTCTCTAAATTTAGCCCATTCCCCAATCCTACTCCATCTCCCTTCCTTCCCATCCTGTCCAGCTTCTCAGTAGACTTTAGAGTAACCCTTATGAAGAGATAGAAATATGTTGAAGTCTGGTCTCAGATTTTTGTCTTCACCAAATGTTTTAAGGTGCAGTTTTTTGTGCATGTAAAAGGTTTCGAAGATCGGACACACGTGCACGCATACTCACGCGAGCAACATTGGGTGTGAGGTACAACCTTGCCTGACCTGGATTTTTTAAGTGGGAGGGCAGCAGGTGCGGTTTGTGGGACAAACAGGGCCAAAGCAGAGGGACATGGCTGAGGGGCTAGTCTGCTTAAGGGGAGCTGCAACTTCCACAGCAGGGTGCTATTAAAACTAGTCCTGAGGCCTCAGCCCATCACAGCTCCCTCGTGTGCTCCACTCTGTCTGTCCCTCTACATCCAACTTCCCTCTCTACAGCTGCAGCTAAAACCACCCCCTCCTGCATCTCTGTGATTGGCATCTAGAGGGGGATGCTGATCTGTTTGTGTGGATGTGTGGGTTTCTGATCTTCCAAGCCACTCCTACTCAATAAACAAGAATATCTTGGTTTCTTAAAAATATTGATTATTGTTGTGGATATGGTGGATATTTTTTTTACACATAAGTCATGAGTATCTCTTCCATTACCACTTTGAAAATGATTAAAATAAGACAAAAAGCAATTGATATTGCCAGCATGGTTGTTACTTTTTTACAGTTGTGATTTGGTACATAAAGTCAGGAAGGGCTTCTCTGTTTTCCAAGGCAACTTCTATTCTAATGGCAGCCATGAGGGCGATGGGTTATCTTCTCCTTGTCTGAAGTCTTTCTCTGTAGATCGGTCGTCACTTGTTATTCTTCTCACTCTGTCACCATGGGTAGGCATTAGGCTTGTCACAATGATATAAACTTAGTAGTGAAAGTTACACTCTGCATGTTTAAGGTCTGTGTGTCTCCTGCACTCTGTAGATTTCAGTAATTAATCTGTCCCTTTCTGAAAATTTGTGATACACAATATAACCTCATGTTTGTTTTCTTTTATATTTTTCTTATTCTTCAAAAGTATAAATAAGCTGATCTTTGTATTTTCCAAATTTCTCACATTATGGTGGTAATAAATAGGTGTTAAAACAAACTGATGTGTGCCAGTGTGATTTATTTGCTTAGAAAAGCTTTTCTGAGGATATAAGGAAAGGAGGAGAGGAGTCGAGGAAATGGGCTATTCAGATGGTTCTTTCCTCTGGCATCTGCCACAACATCTCTCAGATCCTGCTATGGATCAGCTGTTAGTATGACATCATTGTGGTCGCTTGTAGTTTGTCAACACACACAAGAAGCAGAGTTATTCTCCTCTGTCCATCCTATGTTCTTAGTCGTAAAACCGTAATTCTGTGTTTTTATTGTCCTCATTTGCTCTGTTCTGTTTTTAACTACTCGTTAAACCAGGTTATGGTTAAAATGCAAAACCATTACTAGGTTACTGAATGTAAATACATGTAAATTGTGTTTATTGCTATGTTCACATTCTTTATAGTGTGACTATGCACTGTGTGTTTCTAAAGAAAGCTGTCACTGTGTTTGTCAGTGAGACCCACAGACCCATGATCTGGATGACAAATCTGACACATAAATAATAAGTAAAAAATCTGTTGCCCATCATCTGCATTAATTAACCTGTCTGCTTTTCTGATCAGCCTGTGGAATGGATGCTAGAATATCCTTGAAGATACTTGAGCACCATCTAGTGGATAAGTAGTTGCTCATCATCAACATCATTAGACTGTTTCTTTTACATGCGGTAGAAGCTCCGTTGGTATTGTGTGTATTATTTTCATTATGCATTAAATACATAAATAAACAAATTAATATTGATAATAAAGTGCGCCCCTAACCGTGGTTTTATATATGACCCACGATTACAGGTAACACTTGGCTTTTATGAAATAATGATCTGAAAACGCGTCATCAAACAAACCTTGCGCCCTCTAGCGGAGAGAGTTGGTACCAGATAAATCACCTCTTAACTAGTGACTTGTTACGAATGATATTTTTTTCCAAAGTTATAATCTGGAGTTAATTTTCATTTTGGCTATAACAGAAACTCTTCATAGTAAAACCTTAAATACTTCAGTTACTTCTGAGGCTATTGCTACTCCTGTTAGTGTTCTGGCGTTATATGCCCAATAGAAGATGAAATACAGCATTCTTCATTGAATTACATTACAGTACTAAGCAGCTATAATTTAGAAATGATTTGTTTTGTTTGTTATGACAATGCTTACACATGAATGTATGAAAGTTGAAACCAAATTGAGATATTACATCTACTAATAAAAACTATTAATACTGTACTGATAGTGTGAATCAATATTGTTTTCTTCGTCAATTTCTGTTGTCACACAGGAACGTGTGAGGATGATTCCAAGCAGTGATTGCACTTCTGTACTGTGCATTTGTGAGAGCAGCCTGACAGGTCCATGTGCCGCGTGTTCTCCTGTGGTCACCTTTCTCAAGGTCTGCTCGGCGCCGCCCATCCCCCACCACATCTGCTCCTCCCTCGGATTACAGCGCAAATGTCTGTCTGAAACTCTCTGCTGAGGGAGAAGATTACAAGTGCACTGCACCCTCCAAGAGAGGTTGACCAATCAGGGCACGGAGACGCAGGGATTAACCAATCACACCAGGAACAGGGAGCGCAACAGGATTAAAGGGGAGCAGAGCGGGATTAGGTCAGTGCTGAATGTAGAAAAATGCTTTTAAATGTTTCTGACTACCAGTTTACCCATCATCAGCTGTTAGTGTGTTTTTAAAACAGGAAATTACATCAGAAAACCCTCACATTGTTCAGAAAGATACTTCCTAAAGTATCATGAAGGATAAATTACTTAAACTAAATTTATACTTATTTTAACTCTTTCTGTTAGATAGTTTCATAGTAACTAATAATAAACTGTCATACATGTATTTTTCAAATTAAATTTAAACCACACTCAAATGTGTATAATAAAAATATATTCAAATGTGTTTGCTAGATTCAGGAAAGGCAGTAAATAAGAACCTATTCAACCATAGAAATATACATTTTAGTAAAGAATGCTTGTATTTTTGATGTCATTGTTACGATTGCGCGGCAGAAATGAGGTCATGTGAGGATTATCAAGTTGTCAGAGGAACTAGGGAGATTGGTGCAGCAGTGGCTGAGCTCCATGAGCAGCTGAAAGAAAGGGAACACTGAGGTGCTGCAGAAGCTGCACGTTTTCAAACAGCTGGAAGAGGAAATCAGCAGCCATGAACGGCTTTGGATGTGATGCTTTAGGGCAAAAAAACAAAAGACAAAGCAAAGAAACAGGTGGAAGTAGAGGTAAGCAAGGATGCAAATGCAGAAAAGATGAGGAATGAAGAGAGGAGATCAGGAAAGGTAAGAGAGGAAGAGAGGTGAGAGACTGAGAGAGACAGCGGAGACGGGGCAATAATCCCGACTAATTCACTTAGGGCATTGCTGAGGGGACACTAAGAGGATTGGGACACTCCCAGAATCAGATGAGCTAAAATAACCAACGTGGGCCAGTGGCAGCCATGTAGGCCACATGACAAACATGGATCCAGACCTCGTTGCACCGCACAATCTTCATGCTGGCTTCACATCGGATCAGCAGCGTCCAACAACGCTTAAAAACACAAACAAAGACAAAGTCGAAACAAAACATTTATCATTTATTCCAAGAACCGCACACACGTGTGAAGAACAAATCACTTTAATATGTCACACAACTCAAACTGAATCTAACTGCTTAGAAAACAACTTAGGGTGATAATACTGAAGGCTAACACTGGAACACAGACGCTCGATGTATTCTACACAAGTAGCATAAAACAATAATAAATAAATTCAGACAAGTAAACCCTGAAACAGGAAGTGGCCTAAAATAGTTGAAAACCCCTTTTGTGTTAAAGCAGCTCAGCTCCACTAAACAGTAATGCAGGTTTAAACAACATGAACACGTGTTGTTGTGAAGCTGTGTCACAGCGTAGTTTATTGTAACTTTGTTTGTCAGTCTCTCGCAGTCACCGTCCCCTCGTCTCTGATGTCGTGGAACGACACCGAGTCCTTCACACTCACAGACGACAGCTTCTCGCTTTCTAGAGGACCTGGAACTTCCAGGAGTTTTGGTCCTTGTGGTCCAGACAGTCCATGGTGGTGAAGCCCAGTTTCCAGGCCTGCTGGTCCTTGTAGTCCAGGCAGTCTACAGAGGTGAAGCCCAGGGAGGAGGCCGTGCTGTAGCCCTGCGAGGACAGCGAGGCCGGGGACTGGCTCAGGGAGCCCCCCATGGAGGGCACGGTGATGGGGCTGAGAGCGCCCCCGGTGGCCGACAGCTGCGAGTGCATGGGCGACAGGTAGGCGCTGCAGTCCAGGCCGGTGAAGTAGGAGGTGGTGCTGGCGTAGCCCTGAGCGTAGGCCGACGGCTGGCCGTAGCTCATGGGGTAGGGCGAGGGCCGCTGCATGCAGGGGGCCGAGGAGGAGGCCAGGGGGTCGGGCAGGGGCGAGATGGCCGGGCTCCAGATGGACACGGCCGCGTTCCCGGCGCCGGAGCTCTGCGCCAGCGTGGGCCCGGACTGGGCGGGGGAGGGGCTGTAGGAGCTGGACGGGTTGGGAAGCGGAAGCGGGTCGGGGGCGCTGGGCTCCTGCACGGGAGAGGCCTTCTTCTTGGGAGGCCGGGGTTTGGACTGGCCGCTGCTCTGCTGCTGCTGTTGGCGACACTTGGCACGACGGTTCTTGAACCAAACCTGAAAATGAAGCCCAAGCTTTAGCTGCAAACCAGCTGCTTTAAGCTGTGCGTGGACCGGTGGGGCTTTAGATGCGTACCTGCACCCGGGACTCAGGCAGGTTGATCTTCAGGGCCACCTCCTCCCTCATGAAGATGTCCGGGTAGCGCGTTTTGGAGAAGAGCGCCTCCAGGATGTCCAGCTGCGTCCTGGTGAAGGTCGTGCGCTCTCTGCGCTGCTTCCGAGGAGTGGCTGCAAACACGCAGCGACCATTATTCACTGGGTTATTATAATAAGAACACAAATAGTTTGTGTAGCTTCCCAGAAACGTGTTTTTATTAACTGAACTACCGTTTGCATAGTTAATGTCATACTCTCTCATCGCTGCGCAGCGCGTTCCCGCGGTGCATTGGTTTCTGAGCGCGTACGAGCGAGTGCGTCAAACCACAGGAACAGAACATTTAACATGTCTGAGTCATATAAGTAAATGTCCGAAACATATAAAAGTGAATTTAAGTCAACAAGAAACTCATAAAGGAGCAGAGATTATTTGCGTATCAAAACACGTACACGTAACGTGACCATGAAGCTCATCCTGTTTTCGGTCCCAATTATGTAATATATTACATTTTACCATCTGATCACTATTATACAACTTCTTATTTCAGTGCAGGGCTTTTTATGAAACCAACTGGTTTCTTGTTCCGTTGGTTACGCATGGACCTGCGCGTTTTTACGCACGGCGGAGGCGACGCAAACACCTGAAACTCCAAAAGTAAAGTAAGTTAAAAGAAAATGTTTTTTACACTTACACGGGTACGCGACAGTCGTGTGGAGCACGTCCATCCCAGGACCAGGCAGATTTAAGCCGTTCATGGTGTAATGAGGTTGCTTTATGTAGGACATCATCGTTCCAGCGGACGTGCAGCTCGGACACAACTGACACCACCCTCACAGCTCCGGCGCGTCGGCTCCAAGCGGTTACGCAGAGTTCACCGAAGAAGAGCGTGTCCGTCAGCTGAGCAACACAACGCACCGCACCGCAATGAGCATTTGAACCGCTGCAAGTCACAGTTCACGCAGTGAAGTCATGACACAGGTGAAGCGACCCGGACTGGATGCCTCGCGCCCTGGTGAGTGGCTCCAACACTGAGTCCGTGTCCGGCAGACGCTGCTAATTAGAGGGACCTAATGGCTTCACTAAACCCCTCCCATCACACACACACACACACACACACACACACACACACACACACACACACACACACACACACACACACACACACCTACTGCGCAGGTTACAAATTTTATTAACAAAAAGTCTGTTTTTTTATGTAAAAAAATCTAGTAAATAAATAAATTCAATTAAAGATCAAGCAATAATAATAATAATAAATTGGCATAATTTTGTTAAATATTTTTATAAATATATATTATTTGAACTAGTTTTTAGATGTTTTTTTATGTAATTGCCGGTTCCATTGTCATTTTGCTCTCTCTTTCTTTTTTCAGTTGCCCGGTCTTTCTTCCTTCTTCAGTGAATTAACCTGGTGCATCTGCTTCAGTTCATAAATTCACTCATAATTGACAGATTACATTCATCTCTCAAACTGCTGCATGGAAACACACACACACACACACACACACACACACACACACACACACACACACACACACACACACACACACACACACACACACACACAAACACACACACACACACACACACACACACACACACACACACACACACACACACACACAGGCACAAAACCAACAAAGCTCATTTGATTTATCATAATATGCTTTATCTGAAAAGTAAGTCTCTTATCTCCAGATAAAGGGAGGAAAGACAGAGCAATCCGTTCAGTGGTGGATCTGCTGGAACGGGAGCTGCAGAGAACTCCAGCCACACAGCAGAGGACGTGGAGGAGCCAGGTTGCAATGAGGAGAAATACTGTAGATGAAACGAAATGAGAAACTATTGAGGGTGGAGACAAGAAGAAAAGAATGAAATGGAACGAGGCTTGTGAGCATTGAGAGGAGAGAAGTGGACATATGACTTTTCCACGGAGCTCAGGATTCCTGCAGCTACACTTTGTTTTCCTGGACACTGGTGTTAGTATTTTCACTGGAAACCCATTTAACCCTTTGTACAATGCTGCCTTTGAAAAGCTGTTCCTGCCTCTTTAATTCAAATTATGACTGTTTCACACACTTTCACCTCTTGTTGAGTTTATTTAAAGACTGTTTTGTTTTCATATCAGTTCACATTTAGGTCCATGAATTAAACTGAAGTAACGTAATAGTCACATACGTCTGTAATAACACTGCTTGAAATGTAGGTTAGGAAGTATTTGTTGCTCTATTTCTGATAGAAAATAAGATCTTAAATGTCATGTGAACACTGTCCAGTACATTCTCTTGATGACAATAGTGGAACAGCTCATCCTAAAGCTGCAACAGCAAATAGGGGAGTAGGAAAGAGGCCTGAGCTGCTGTAATCCCTGCATGACTGCCCTCCCCCTCTAAAGCTGGACTCATATAGGGACACCTCTGAATGATGCAAACAAGTGCTTTATTTCAGGGACAGAGTTTGTGTTCAAACTAACGCTGATCGACGGCGGCCTGGAAAGAAACAAGAAAAGGACCAAGTAAGTCAGGTGGACAGAGAGGGAGGGAGGGAGTAGGTACACAGAGGGACAAGAAGCAGGTGAAGGGGCAAAGGGTGTGTGTGTGTGTGCGGGGGGGTGGGGGGGGTGGGGGGGGGGGGGGGGTAGTGTTCGTCCCCACTGACACACTGCTGCAGTTAATCCAGATTAAAGTGTCTAAAACAGGTCGGCTAAATCTACGAGGCAGCCAGCAATACAGAGGCTGCTGTCAGGCCCAATCACTCACTGCACGCACACACACACACACACACACACACATACACACACACACACAATAATCCCTCTTTGCAAACCAGGTGCCACCAGCAGCTCAGCACAGGCTGCCACCCCCCCCCACCAGCCAGTTGGAGCGTCATGCTGACACACACACACACACACACACGAACACACACACACACACACACACACACACACACACACACACACACACACGTCAAATAAACCAAGCATCGATTTCATAGGTGTGAGATTCAGACTTGTGACGTGTGACTAGTGAGCGTTTACACCTTGTACCTGCTGAATCGCCATAAAGCTCACTGTGACCTGGACTCATGTTTCACTAACATGTTTGGGTCTTTGGTTGTAACGTTTAAAGGAGGATAATCGACTGCAGTGATGGTGTAGGAACATAATAATGCGATCTGAAATACAAAGACATTTGTAGTGGTCATGATAGTTCAGAGGGTCAGAACCTGACAGTTAATGGGAAATATTAAGAAATACAAAGGATTTTAAGACTTCTGGAGGTCACTGCTCCTGAATTACTCCTATGTTTAATATATTGTAAGATGTTAACGGTTTGCCTTTACCTCCTCTTTACACCCACCTGTACTTAGGGATAACATTCATTTTACATTCATTCCAGATTTTTCTTATCATGTTCCCACACACCTTCCTTTACTGTGGACAACTCTGCAAACTCTACCTGCTGAAAGTAAATTCACACCATTTATTGCTGGTTGAGCTAAACTGGATGTAGTCCATGATGAAAAGATTACTCTTATAACAAATAAACATGGCAAAGTAAAAAATATTATTAATTATATTATGGATAAAGTAGCATGCATGAAATGTAATTATTAAATAACTATATGAAGCTGAAGGAAGTAACAGAACAAAGACATCTGTAAAATGATGGAGTGTGTGTGTGTGTGTGTGTGTGTGTGTGTGTGTGTGTGTGTGTGTGTGTGTGTGTGTGTGTGTGTGTGTGTGTGTGTGTGTGTAATGAGTCAGGAGTTGCAGGGTGAGGTGAGGCCTGTCAGTGTGGAGGATGAGTGATTACAGTGGACATTAATCCTGGAGGTGGATTAGCAGGTGGTATTAGGAGAAGTGGGGGTGCAGCACAATGCCACCTGTGAAGCGTCACTGTAATGTGGAGCAGCAACTCGCTCTCAGGACCTCACCTCCATCTGCTTCACCTCAGAAACACATCCCTCTGGATGTGCAGCAGTAACACATGCACCTTAAATCTGCGGCTTGTTGTTGTTGTAACATAAGGTCAAGCTCAGTCCCACATCCTCTGGTTTGAAGTCCTCATTTTATCACTTTCACAGCAGCAGTGAAGAACATTCTTTTCAGTAGGACACTGAGCAAATGTCAAGTATTATAATATATTATAATATCACTTATTGGTGTAGTGTAAGACTCTTCTAAAAGTTATTATAAAAGTGTGTGAGACAATTACAAGGCTTTCAGACATTGAGTTACTAATGAAGAAACTCACTCATCTTCAGCAGCTTTATCCTCATAAGAGTCTATCTCAGCTGCCCTTTGGATGAGAGGTGGAGCACACATATAGAGAATTTAAGAAGCCAGAACCACGAGAGAACCCATTCGGACATTGGTAGAACAGGAAAGACATTTGAGCGATTCTGGAATTGAGCCCAGGTGCTCAGTAATGTTTACTCGACCAGTAATGCGTGGCCCTGCTGAAGAAATGTGTTGTATTTTAGATGCATCAGTTGATCAATTCGGGATTAGTTTCAGGTGAATGAATCATATATAAGGTTATTTATTCACATCATAGATTTGTATAAATGAATGTGTATAAATACAATGCATTAATGAAGGACATAAATGTGAAAAAATAAACAAAATCAAATTTGAGAACAAGTTGTAGAAGTGGCGGTTGGAGTAACGCATTTTAACCGCTAGATGGCAGCCGTGTCCTCATAGTGTGTTGAATCTGTCATCAATTTATGGCATGAAGTAGAAAATCCGCGCGCTGCATTTTTGAACCTCGGCAAGCCGAAAACGTGTGAAGTTACAAGTCAAAAGCAGCTAATATCAGGGGAAGTGACAATGTTATAACAGAAATTAAGTTAATTACGTCACAGTGAAACGCAATAGGAATTAATCAACACTAAGGTATTTTTATTGATCCCTTTTCACTCGAGCAGAAAAGTAAAATTAAACCATTATTTAAAAAAAGAAAACAAACAAGATTTTTTATTTTTTATTTTAGATAATTGTTAGCCAACAAAAAATAGTCGCCTCGCTGCGTCGCTCATGATCCATGAAATCAAAACATCCGATAAACCCAAACGCACCATCCCCTTACCCGGATGTTTTGATCTTTCACTTTATGTCTTCAAACATGATCGCCAGTGCTGCCTCGGTTATTACATACAGTGTTGGCAGCGCGTAGCTCAGACCAACCTTAATCACTCGTCTGTCCTCTGTCAGGTTCATGGCGGCTCCTTCCAGAGTTGGACCACAGCCTCGGCCTCTGAAAGCACACGCCTGTCCTCTCGTCTGAACAGCCGCTTCCTCGTCTTCTTCTGCAGGATGCTCCGGGAGTCGTATCCCTTCGTGGAGGACAGCTTCAGCCGCTTCCCGTCGCAGAGCAACATCTACGGGCTGTGTCAGGCCGGGGAGCAGGAGCTGCTGGCGGCCACTCTCAAAGGGAAGGTGGTGTGTTTCCGCTACCAGGAGCTGCAGCAGAAAACCCGGCCTGTGGCCAAAGAGGTCCAGTTCACCTACATACCAGGTACCGACGGCTAAATGGATCATTTCCGTTCTTGAAGATTGTGCTGCAGCACGTTGTTCTTGTTCTTTGTGCAGTTGATGCAGAGATTGTGTCAATCGATGCCTTCAACAAGTCTCCTCCCAATAAAGGCCTGGTGGTGGGCATCACCTTCATCAAGGTATGTATTAGAATAAAACTCAGTAGAAATCATGTACACACTAGTTCTGGTGTTGAAATGCTTCCTGTCACGGACTCCTCCAGGACTCTGGTGACAAAGCCACTCCATTCCTCAACATCTACTGCGACTATGAGCCTGGCTCAGAGTTCAACCTGGACTCTATTGCGCGTGAGTTTCCAGATGTGCATAGCTGTCACTTTAACAGATGTTTCCCGCGCTGATATGAGCCTCTCTTCCCTACAGAAAGCTGTTTGAATCTGGAGCTGCAGTTCACGCCCTTCCAGCTGTACCACGCAGAGTGAGTCAGAGTTCCTACGGGAGCCCAGGAGAGACAAAACGCTAATCACTGGCATGTAGAGAGTTTGAAGTAGTTACAGTAATTAGTCAAGGTTCCAAGTGAGTTTAATGTATTCATAATACTCTGAGTTTAGTATTTTATGCTTAAATTAAGTGATAACTGCTGACATCCATGTCCCTCTTAAGAGTGCAGTTTGACGAGGGAGGCAGTGAGACCGTGTTTCTGCTGAGTGGCCACGACCAGAGGATTCACCTCTACAAGGAGGTCAGATCACAAATTTGATCCTTTCCTTTCTTTATATTTAAGAAGTAGAATTGCTTTGACACCAGACAAGCGACATGGAAAACTACAAAAGATGCATTCATTATTTATTTAGGCCTGAGAGTTGACTCATGACTCCTTACTGTTCAACTGAAGATTAATGAAGAAAAGTGGCCGCATGAAGCCCTTACTTATAAGAGATTAAATTTAAGTAATAAGCATTATTTATAATTCAGACATCAGCACATTATTCAACCTGACTCTTGTGTTACCAACAGAACGCTTCCCTCCACCAGTTTGAGGAGCAGCCGGTGGAGAGACTCTTTCCTGAACTGCAGCAGCTGCCCAGCAAGTTAGTCTTTGAAACAACGTCAACCTCTGGCTTAACACATTGAGTTTATTTTTGATTTAAACAATTTTTTTTCCAGTAACCTTGACAAAAAAATATAAATTTTCATTACAAATTGAAACTATTCCAAACGGGGTGAGCAGCGAAGGTAAGAGTTTCAAGGATTCTTGGGCAATACCACAAAACAACGAGAGTAAAGACAGCAGACATAGGAGATCACTAATGTAGAAATTGTGTCTGTCAGTGAAGAAACAACATCCTGTAACCTAACGTGTGACTGGTGTGTCCACACAGTGTGCTGTGGTTGGACATGCTGAGCATCGCCGGGGGCCGGCGCCTCTCAGCATTCGGCTGTCAGAATGGCTGCGTTGGACTGGCTTTGGTGACGCAGACTGGGCGAGGTGAGTGGAGCCAACAGCAACAGCACCCCCCCTCTGTCACATTCTTCATGCTGAGTCTGGATACTTGGTCCTTTGATCCATTTTACAGAGAGCTATTCTTAAAATGACATGAGGCCACTGGACTCACAGATAAATATGTTAAAGTTGTTTTTGGCTTCACTGAAGCAGGAGGTTAATTAACAGGTCTATAGATATGATAATTTCAGCTGCAACATTTCACACTTATCACTCATCTGCAGAGGTGGCTGCAGGTTCTTATCATTCTTTGTCCAGTAATTAACAACAGAAACACTATCACTATCTGTCTATTTTATCCTGTACTTACCTGTGCTTTGTTGTTTTGAATCAGAGGTGCTGCAGAGCTGGCGGGTGCAGTTTGACAGTCCCATCTCCACAGTTCTGCTGTTCCCTCTGACGAGCCATTGCAGTGGGGAGAAAAGTATGTTGCTGCTCGGCTGTCTGCTGCTTCTTTTTCACTTTGTTCATTTAAAATGTGCAGTGAATCTCAACAATAGCTCTTTGCTTTTTTCAGAGGAGGCAACGGAAGGCTACAACCTCCTGGTGACCAGCACTATTGAGATGGCGGTTGTTTACAGGTCACACGTGTGTTAGACTTTCTTGGTTGCTTTTAAGGTGATGCCAAGCAGTGTTTTTATTTGTGTGTCCTTGCTGTTTCAGAGACGTCCAGGATTGTGGTTTGTCTCGCTCCATGTGCCTCCCAGAGAGCGACCAGTGGGACGCAGTGCTGTGTGCTCTCGTCATTGACCTGGACTTTGATGGGCAGAAGGAGGTGCTGTTGGGAACGTATGGACAGGTCAGACCAATAAAGCTGCATTTGTATGTAACACATGAATATATCTGTGTGTTAGGGGTCAAAGTGCACCACAATGCCTGTGTTCATCATCATGTTTAGCATCTGTTTTCTTAAATATTTACAAGTCAACAATGACAGATGTGACCAAACTTTCATAATGTGGTGGGGTTCAGTGTTACCTGTTTTTCTATGCAGGAACTTCTGTGTTATAAATTCCAAGCAGCAGGCAGCGGCTTAGGCAGCCAGATCGAGCTGCAGTGGAGGCGGAGCTTCAAGAGTCCCGTGCTGTCAGTCATCTATTTAGACCTGACTGGAGATGGTTTGAGGGAGCTGGCTGTACTTACACTAAAGGGACTGCACATCTTACAGGTTTGCAAGAATCAATGAGCCTCTTCTGAGAGGAGGCTCTTCTGCTTCAGTGGTGTGCGTGTCACACATTATTATTAACGTTAATACATTATTAATGTTAGATTTAAAATTGTATTTAGGCTGTGGAAGGAAAATACAAGTATCCGGGAAATTACACCATCTAGTGGCCACCAGCAGACATTTCAGGAGAAGTGGTAGAAGTGTACAAGAGTGTTTCTTACTTGTGACTCTGAAGTATAATAAAACTGCTGATTCATTTTAAAAGTGTTAGATATAGCTGATGTTTTCCCGATAGACAAATCCAGCTGTCTCTTACATCCGACTTACATACTGTGCATTTATCTCACCCTTCTCTATCTTTGCAGCATAGTCTTACTGTATCTGCTGATTTGGTTCTGGAGAGGCTCCTCCAGAGGGTTTCAGCACTGACGGCTGTCTTGGAGTTGGAGACAGACAAAGCTCAGGACGCGGAGGAGAAAGACGCTCCAGCTCAAAAACAAGAGTTTTCAGCTCAGGGTTCATCAGATTAAGGAGCGCTGTGTACTTGGTTTGTTTGCTTATACAGAGCTGCTCATGTGTTAGAGGATGAGCTTTAACATGGTGGCATACAGCAGATACAGGTATTAAACGGCACATCGCACACTATTGGTTTTTGTTTGGTTGATTTGTGTTCTTCTTTGCGTGCTTGGTTTCAATGAATGTGTCGCTTCCTGGATGTTTTATTTAGTCACTCTTACATATATATATATATATATATATGGACATACAATTCTATACAAGCTTTTTCAGCATTTTAGATTAGTTTCATTGTTAAAACAGTTGCTGATTTTATTTCAATTAGTATTCAGTTGATTGAATGTCGACGTTTCAGACCTGTATTGCTCTATTATTTAGTTATGAATAATAATAATAATAAAGGTGAACTCGAGACCAGACTGCTGTTACATAATCATAAAGGTCCTATCCTTTACCTGAAGTGAACTATTTTAAGACCGAGGAAGGAAAAGAATTAAAGAAGAGGAAGTAAACAAATCCAAACTAAACGTAGGTTTCGGGTAAAGTTTAAAAATATTATAGAGCACCAAATATTTTATTGGCAGTGGAACGAGCAACGCAGTGACTCTTCCTCGTCTTTCGGCCGGTCAGCGGCACTGTGGTCCTCTCAAACTATAATACTCCCGTTTCATTACAAAGGCAACAATAACAACAGCTGCACTTATCTCACATAAGACTTAAAAAAACGGCGAGATGACGACTTGAGGAGCTGCTTCTTCCCCGTCGACGCTGTTGCGCTTGTTTTAATGGCTGATCCTCTCGCACCGTTTCACGCGAAGGCGCGAGGCTGTTTTTGCGCGTCAACAATAAAGAGCACGCTGCCGGAGAGACGCGGTCGACGAGCACACTTCACTCAATTGGATTTTATATTTAGCTCCGTGCGCGACGCGGCAGAAGAGGAGACCCCCGATCCCGGTGCTGTCTGACATTTCAATCCTGTTCACATCGTTTCGACTCCTGCAAAACTTGTCGTTTATTTCAGCGTGCGCGTGGATCGGGCTATGTGGTGGTGAGGGGGGGGGCGCTATTTTTTCTACAGCTCCGGGGCCACAGGATGATGATGGCCGGTGGTGGCGGAGCAGCCATGGACCATAACGGGATATACTCCAACCCCAGCCTCCACAGCCTGCAGCCCCACATGGAGGCGGACGGCGCGGACTCCCGCAAACGGCCGCTGGACGCGCCGGCGGAGGAGGCAGGCTGCACCAAGCGCACCAACACCGGAGGTAAGACGTAGACAGGAACCAGCTCATCCACGGTCAACCTAAACCGAGACGCACGCTTGTGTAACGGCGGCAAACGCCGCCTTCGGTATCATTTCGCTGCAGTACATGCCGCGCAGAAGGGACTTGGGCCGAACATTATGGCTCCGTAACGTGCTGCACCTGTGCACTTGGCACCTTGGAGCCGTTACTTCATAGACCACAGGCTGCCAGACTCACCCTGGGGAGTGAGGGCTCTCCAGCTCCGAACCCGTCACCTCCTGCTGCACATCTGGAGGAACTCTAGCAGAAAAGCAGGGGAGTGTTTCACTACAAATGAGAAGAGTTGCAACAATGTGCATTGAGCAGCGATGCTGTTGTGCTCATTTGTGCCCGAGCCTGAAAAGGCCTGAGCGCAGAGGTGCTGGGACGCTGACGTTCCCCTGGGATCCCTGCACCTGTAAAGACCAACACGAATGTGTGGGCAACAGAACTAGAGTCGTACTAAACCACGAGAGGCAAAGAGCCTAGAGACACAAGGTTTTGAAACCTGACCTGCACATCTGTGATGTAGTATTTTAGACTGGTGAGATTTAAGTTGTGTGTAAAATCTGAGTTGATGAGAATTATACAAGTCACCACTTACAGCTCAGACTCCTTTTGATGTTGATGCAGCAGTGAGGCCTGTGGCTTGTTTCCAGCTGCTCTACGTCTTATTTCATTCTATGATTGCTGTGACGTGTTGCGCTCATGGGGACCACTTATTTAAAAACCTCATATTAATTAGATGCCCCGAGAGAATAAGCAATTTCTTCACCATATGTTAACATATTGTCATCTAAATATATCTATCTAAATATCCTCTACCAGCATGAGTGACTTTGTGCTGCACTGCTATTTCAGAGCCTTGTGCTACAAGATAGTGTTTAGAGCACATTCAGCCCCGTTCTGCTCTTAGAGCTGCTAGAACCAGTGTGGAACATGTCACAGGGTGTTCCTGCTTCAAGCGGACCTCACTGTGATCGTCCGTGTCAGATACGAAGGTGCTGCGAAGATTTACTCACACGTCCAGTGTTTTACTGCTCGGCTGTCACTTCTGTAATAGCCTCGCACGCCGTTCTCACAGCGTGACTCCGTTTTATTAGGGCGTCTTGGTCTGACTCTCCAGAGCTGCACAGTTATCGCTGCTGTGGTGGGAAGGACAATATTGTGAGATGAATATGTGCAGCGCCATCTAAAGTCTGTGTTTTTAAAGGCGCAAGTGTTTCCAATTGCCCATGTTGCTGCTGACAAGATCATAACTGCAGTGTGCAGAACACCTGCTCACCGAATCCTGAGAAAGCGTGAGGGAATCCCATTCGGAAACATTTACATTTGCTCATAAGAATAAGTATATTGCAATTTATAACTACAGCATTGTATAGAAGGGCCTTAGCACACACACACACACACACACACACACACACACACACACACACACACTGCATATGCCATAGTTTCTGCTAAATCTATCTATACAGTATATCTATATATATGCATATATGGGCGTCACTTATAATATACAGGGTATATCTTATGATATATTACAGGCTTTATATGAGTGTATCATTGAAAAATAGAGAGGAAACACACATTTCCATGGTATGCACATATGTTTCCTATATCTTGTCAGCTTGTGCCTGTGTTTGGTGTTTAAGAATCACTCCCCAGCTCACAGCATCCACATGCATTAAGTGGAACACGGCACACCCACCGTAGCAGCGGCAGACAGAGCGATAATCCTTCGCCAACCCTTTGACTGCGGCTGATATTGATCAGGTTATTCTTGCCGAACTGATCATTAACGTGACTGGCAGCTACAACAAAGAGACGAGAGCTTGTGCTCTTTCAAAGCCCAGCCACTCATTATGCATTAAGAGCTGGAGACACTGAATGGGGGGAAATTACTCTTCTTTTTATCAGCGTTGCCCTCTCTCTTCATAATGAACGTCTTTCATTTATTTCTCCTTCTAATTACCCCACACTCTGAGCCCATGTTGCTGGCAAGCCTGCGCCTTCCAAAAGGTTATGTGGCCGAGGGATTAGGTATGATCCTGTAATGTTGCTAATGGAAAGGCTGGCACAGAATTGTGAGTGGGCTTTATTTATTTATTTTATTTGATTATTATTATTATTTTTATTCTTGGTGGGAAGGACACAGGTGCCCTTGCAGAGTGATGTGACGTGAGCGGACTGCGAATTTGCCAGGTGGCAGCGAAAGAGAGAGCGATAGAAATGAAGACAGAGCAAAGCGGAGAGGAAAGGAGAGAGAGAGAAACCGTGAGAGGGAGTGGAGTCTACAGGGAGGCTGTGTCTATATACTAAAGCATCGCACAGTGAATGAAACTGGGAGAATTTTCTGGAAAGCATTTGTTCCAAAACCAAGTTTGCCTCAGTGTTGGGGTTTCATTTGGAGACGAACGTAATCAGCAGCCAGAGAAAATAATGAGTTCCTTTTAAGTGTTTTTCTGAAAAGAACCATACATGATGATGCCCCCCAGCGACCCACCCTCCCCTTGTCCTCACACAGATACTACCACGCGTGCGTAGCGGGCTTTACACGCATTCAGTCACTTAAGATACCTCTAGGTGTAAGATTTATAGGCGTAGTGATTGGCTTCATCACCCCCCTCCACCATTCTGCGGCACTGCCATTTGCAATGGTTGATGAGCCCCTCCGCCCTCTCAAACATGGCCGTCTAAGGGATTGGGGGTGGGGGAAAGGAGGAAAAGAGGGTGGGTGGCGTAAGGCACGCTGCCTCGGATCACTCCCCCGCCACCTCCTCCATCATCTGCCTATGTTATCCATACACCTCTTCAGACAGTGCTGAAGGTCACTCTGCACGCGTCGCCCATTCACCGCTCCCTCCGCTACTTCACCTTGGTCACTTTCCACCAGAAAAAAGTGAGTGAATGCGCTGCCATACTTTATAGTGCTGCGTCAAAAGAGGCGGAGTAGGGGAGAAAATTCAATTTTTTTGGGCCCGGCATTGGGAGGTGGGAACGTGACGCACTGGAGGCAGGAGGCCACCCATTGGCCGGGCGAGGCGTCAGTCCTGCGCGGTGCTGCAGACGGACAGGCTACTCGATGAATATGGATGAGAGCAGTGAAAAGGGTGATGCGGCAGGGAAGACCCCCCCCTTCAAACCAATGCAGGCTTGAACAATGCGTGCCGTCTTTCACTGAAAACACTGAGAGCCTGCATTAGCATTTTCTCAGACAATTGAGGCTCTGGCCAGCTGCAGGCATGGCGCGGATGCTGCTGCGGTGAAATTTCCTTTTCTGCACCCACCGATGAAATAGACCTCGGCGAAAAAGGTCGTCTGGCCGCATTCCTCAACACCACAATCGCACCTATGCCTAGGCTAATGTTCAGATCCACTTTAGAGATTGTGCCCCGGCATTGATGGCGTTCTGACAGAGGACTTGAGAAGAAGCAGATCTCAGAATGGGTAAGCCTCAAACTCTTTTCCTTTGACTTGTTGAATTTATCCGTTACGTTTGGCTACATGCGATTTTACACACCTCGCTCCCGTTTTCCGTTATGGTTCATTTTTGTTCTGACATCCTCGTCGCCTGTCAGTAGCAGCTTAGTCTATTAGAATGCAGAATGGGTACTTGGAGGGGTAGTGAGAAGGAGGGAGGACGGTCACAAGGCATTTCCTTCTGACCCACCCCCCTTGAGTGACTTAACTAAACACATTTGGCTCAGCATAAGTGTCTCTCTTCCAAGCAATGCTTCCAGTATTGGAGGCAGGGGTTTGAACTAATACCCCACTGGCTTGGCTTCCCAATATGCCCCACTGCTCCCGTTCCCTGGCGGATTGCAGCAACAGATTGCCATGTTTACTCTACCACATGACGCCATTAAAACCTGTTACTGTGATCTCAGACACTGGGACCGAATTAATTATTGAGTAATGACAGCAAACGTGGCTGCGAAGGCAACGGAGGGAATCTTGGTGGCTCCCTGCCCTGCTGGCTGTACTCTGGTTGAAGATGAGCACAAAGTTACGCAGTGGGTTTGGGCTTGTCTGTCAACAACAGGTCTCTGGATGTTTGGATCCATGCGATTGGAATAATGTCAATCACATCAATTTGCTGGGCTACGGTATCACATACCTTGTGATGGGCGCGAGGACTGAAAAGCTTTGTGGCACCCGTCATGCTTGATCTTTATTTTTTCACCAAGGTCATTTTACTGTTGTTCGTTGTGAGAAAAGCAGAGCTGACTGCACTGAAGCATGAAAACCCAAATATCAGACAATGCCCGAAGACGATTGGAGTGGCTTGTGTGATCTCTGCGTAAAGGTTCGCCTTTACATCCTTTGTCGGAGAATTCTCTGGCATATTGGCCAACAGCTGAGACATTTACCAGCTTTCACTTGAGTAAATGTGCGTTCGTATCAGGTGTTACTATCATTTAGAGTGGTCCCGTCACGCACAGGAGATTGATCTAAATGAAAGTGAAAATCTCTTAATCATCACGTCATTGTCTGTGTTTGTCAGAGCCATTGGTTCTGTGTCTGAATGGAACATGAGGGGCATGTTAATGCAATAAGAGGAAGAGCTGACATGTTGCCTGTGAAATTTCTTAATGTCACAGTGCCATGTTCGCTCACATCTGCGTCTAATGAGCGCCAAGGCAACAGGTTGCCCTCAGTGCAAAGGCGATCCATCTACATCTACCTGTCAGTCCTCCCCATCGTCTGAGTCAGTCTTATCCTCTACCAAATCTAGGATGCCCAGACCCGTGGACAGAACAAACCCCCCACACCCCCCTCCCGCCGGCTCGGGCATCCGCAGTGGCAAACGTGCCTCGGATTCTCGAAAACGAATTAGAAATCCGTTCGTACGGAGATGGACAGTGCCTTTTCACATCTCTGCCCGCTCCAGTGACGTCACCCTCGAGGCAGCTGAAAAGGAACGAACATGACGTCACCGCACTGAAATCAGCGACTGTTTGTATCAGCGCTTCAGGAGAAGTACACACCTGTACCCGGGGTTCAGCAAAACGTCTCTGGTGTAATATTTAGAATTCGTGGGGGGAATCACAGCGCCTCCATCTCTATAAATATAATATTTTTAATACTTGTTGGCAGGTTCTTTGATTATATTCAGGTCCAAGCTCAATATGTGGTTGATTGCTTCAGTAGATTAGTGCACTCAATGTGATCAGGGTTTTCTTGGACAGATACTTCAGGCACTTTGCCTCTGATTAATTCTTAATTAGCATTTTGGAGAAAAGGAGCGTTGCTAACTGAATGTGAGCAACGTGCTCGGCTGCAGATACTTCAAGCTGACGAGCTGTCAGTCACCGACTCGCTCACAAGCCACCGTGAGCCGCAGAAGCCCCTTCCAAAATGGAGGAGATTTAGACCAACTTGGCAACAGACCTGCTGAACAAATCTGTGGGACTGGTTCCCATATGTTCTCCTCGCGTCTGTTAATTGCGGAGGATCATGCTGTATTGGCATCTGTGAACTGCGTGGATAATGATTTAATGTGTTGGGAATTCTTTATTGGGGTGACTTTGTTTTTTAATAAACATTTCACGGTCAGTGAACAGGTAATCCTGTGTTCCAGTGTGGCACCGGATGTGGCTTTGTATTTAGTCAGAGGTTGCTAAAACTCCTTGAAAACAGTTAAAATTAGACCTCTGCAAACTGGAAAGGAGGTCATCATTTAGTCCACAAGAAATCTGGGACAGGACACAGAACATGTCACCCATCTCTAATAAAACATGAGAGCCCTGAACACAGGAAAGAACACAACTGCTTTCACAGACAACAGATTATATTATATACTTTATTATATTTAAATAACTTTAATGGGGCCATAAATGGAACCACCCGCCCTGCTGTTAGTGGACCCGTTACTAACTGAGGCTACTAACTGAGACGTACCCAAAGTGTGTATTTCCTGTGTGAAATTCTGAATGTTCAGGGCATCTGAGGTCTAGATACCAGTGCTGAGTTACTCTATGAGATGTGACCCTTTCTCACTCTGTGTGTCTCTCCCCCAGAGGAGGGCGAGTACTTCCTGAAGGTGCTGATCCCCAGCTATGCAGCCGGCTCTATAATTGGCAAGGGTGGACAGACCATCGTGCAACTGCAGAAAGAGACGGGTGCCACCATTAAGCTGTCCAAATCCAAAGACTTCTACCCAGGTAAGAATGAACGCCCTGTAATTATAACATAACAGCTTAGATGTATGTCACTACCTCTAAAGTTGTGATGCTTTAAAGAAAGAAGGCATCTGATATGTCCTACTCATTAAGCATCTCATAAATAAGTGCAGTTCATTTTAGTCACACAGGCGGTGACACTTTTCTGGAAGGGATGGCGCAGGGACGCCATTTTATTCCAACAATAAGTGTCTGAAGTAAGATGCAGAGGATTCGTAATTGTACACTGGAAGTCTTAATTGTCTCCGAGAGGTTCGTTCCCAAATGGCAGGAGACGGATGGTTGCGCAGCAATAGATTTCCTCGATCGCACGTGGAGGTCAGAGCCCAGCCGTTTCATCCCCTAAACACAAAAGCTGGAGTTGAAGAGGAGTCTGCGTGTTTGTCCTTCATGCCTCAGAGGAGGCTTCAACCTGCGGAAGAGCAGGTGCTGAGCATCCCTCCTTCCATTAGGTCCAGATGTTCTATGATAACCAATGTAGGCATGATTCCAGAGCAGAAGTATTCTCTTCACCGTGAACATATTAGTGCGGCATTAACATGGCGTAGGTCCTTATTTCTATGACTCACAGCCTATTCTCTAATAGCCCTTCATCATAATATTATTGCATGTGTCTTGTGACCTGCATAGTAGTAGTAGTAGTAGTAGTAGTAGTAGTAGTAGTAATAGTAGTAGTAGTAGTCAAGATGTTCTAGAAAACATTTGTATACTTCCACTCATGCCTGAAAATACCCAACAAATGAGAAGTGTTAGATGTCTTTATTTCACTCTCTGGATTATGAATGCGCCACAACGTTCTCGTCAACACAATGAGTGAGATGAGGAGTTCAGGGAGCCGGCGCTGGCTCTACTTTGACTGGGACTTTGACGTTGGTTGAGTTTTACATAAAGCAAACCTAGTGACGTTAGTTAGAATCGTATAAAGGGAAATAACTGACTCTGGCCTCATTCAGAGGTTCTAGTGTGTTTTCCTTCAGTACTGATTCAGGTGTGATGTGGACTAACAAGCTGACACCATTACACACATACACGCCCTATTCTCTCATCCTGCAGCAGCCTGAACACACTCAGGCTCCAGCACATTTCCACACCAGAGAAATCGGGGGACAGCAAACGATGCAGCCATTTTCCCTTTGGCGTCTCAGCCTGAGGCTCCGGCCACCTCGCAGCTCCCATCGGCCAGCGCAGGGCATGAAGCCGTGAATTCAAAGGTCTTGATGGTGACTGTGCGAGCAGGCCTTGCTGTGGTGGACTAAGATAGATGAGCGTAGATAGTGAAGGGCGTGGATGATGCATGATTGTGTGTGAGTGAGGGGACAGGGGGCAAGCCCAGAAATAGCCTGTTTCAATCTCTCTCTGTGGACATGACCCCTCTCCCAGCTGTACTCGAGCTGCTCCAACACACGCCAAGTTTCCTCTTTCCTCCTCCCGCTCTCTCTTTCTCTCAGTTTTGGTTCCTGGTACTTGCGAGACTTCAGGCCAAATATATGACATCATTCTTCTCCTAAAATTTACTCTGCATGCTTGTCTCCAAACACACTGGTGCTGACTTTTTATATTGTTTAGCTTGACCCTGTGAACGTTGCCTAGCTGAATTACTCCAGCTCCATAAATGCGGCATGCTATGCATTCACCCACTCATACAGTGTCTTCAGCACATACTGTATACACACACCTCCTCACACCTACTTACACACATCCACATATTTGGAGCCGTGGGAGTTCACGATTAGGACACATACTTAGAAACAAAGCTTCAAATCCTTTGCTTTGTGCAGCTGGATTCCAGCCAAAGTCATGTATTGAGTTACTTTGCACAGCACAAATAGATGAGCTTGTTGTGATGTCATAGAAACACTGGGAGTATGTTTTCCATTGCCTATCATTAAACTTTCAATCTCAACATGAGACCTCACATTGGAAAGTACCACAGTCCCATAAAGTCTGCAGTGAGTTACAGTATTACAAGAAGTAGAAGGAACAACATCAAAGGTTCATCTGCACGATGTGCAGTAACATCTGTGTCATGTCATGCCAGTAGAGGATCACTTCTGTCTAGGATGTCATAAGCATGGCATGTTTACCTGTTGGTGTGACAGCTGTAATATTCTCAAGTACACCCAGATGAAATTTTTTTGGGCACAACAAATTTCATGATTCTGTTCTAGGGATGGATTTAGCTGAACTCCATAATGTGAGTCTGTTCTACTGTATGTGCTGAAGCTTACATTGTGTTAGAGACCAAAAAAACACGCTTCTGTGTTTGACCCTCCTGCAAGCACACATGGCATCAATCAAACAGCTGCTGCACCTTTTTGTGATTGGACAAGGTCCATTGGAAATTGAAATGTTGAAAATTGAAAATGTGCAAAGCTTCACTCAGCCAGTGAAAAGGTTGAGGATCTCTGACAGTGGTGGTTCTAGAGAGGAAGCAAATTTAACAATGATAGTGTGATGATGTCGCCTGGAAGCAGTATTACATACTACAGTACACATATGATACAATAAAGCAAGCAGTTAAGTCCTAGTTTATGGTGATAGTGAACTGTTTTGACAGGGAATAATTAAATATCATCTGACATGTTATATACATATAGAAATATACTCCTTTAGTCAAATGACTGGACACACTTCTGTCCAATTCATTCCAGTCTCTCAAACACATCCATTGCAAAACTCTTCCATAACCCAGAGGTGTGTTGGGGTCACTGTCCTATTGAAGAACAAATGATGGTCTGAGTGCATATCGGTGCAGAGGACAGTCTACAGACTGACTGACCTGAAGGGGCTCTCTCTTGTTTCTTTGAATAATATAGATTTGTACAGTAGTTGTAGTTGCAGTAATATGACTATTGACTCTAGAGTCACCCTGATGGTCTAAAGCACATCAAGAAGACAAGTGTCATGAATGAACTGAAAAGACAGTGTTTGTTTGGGAAACCATGGTTGTTATCAGTACATGACCATAAAACACGTGCTTTGCTTGCCATCAATAATTGTGACTGACCTTGAAACCCTCAAAGTCACGTCCAGTCTTTTTTGTGTTAACGCTATTAGTTTTGAGGCATCTTTTTGTGCTGTACATCTTAGGTCTGGATACGTCATTCAGGAGCATTGTAGTGCACAGGCTTGTTTATTCTCCCATAAATCAGATCTATTGTTCACATCCAGCTACTTTACAACTTTTCTATCAGCCTACATTACATGATGCTATCTCCACCCAGCCTCCTATCACGCTTCTGCCTTTATTTACTAGAGCTAATTAGAAGCAGCTACATGTACCAAACCAGTCTGTAATTTAATGGCCTATTACCCCAAATCCCCACATGCCATGGAAAGACTACAATAAGGATGTTGTGCTTCGTGCCTTCCTTTAAATAGAGCAACAGTGATAGTTATGGAACGTCTGGTCGTGATGTGGTGTTATGTAAATGTTTCCGCAGATTCACCAGATATAAATGGCACAGTGAAAGATCCCCGCATTTAAAATGAGTGTTTACATTTTGGAATAGCACGCCATATGGCAGCAACATGACGCAGCTCTCTGGGAATTCCAAGAGAAACATTCCAGTCAATTTGTAGTGTAAGTAATTGCTTGAAAAATGTGCTTTTCCTGTACATGAATTATTGGAATAATCACAGGTTGTAATTTATGCATGACGTGTTAACACTGTGAAGAAATCAGTGTTTGGACAGAGAAATGAATGTAACAAGAGAGAAGCATTGAATAACTTTTATCTCTTTTACTTCATAATTGAGATGAAAGAGCCGAGAGTCATTGGTCTCTCAAGAAAAGCTCGGGGCGTGTGCTCCCTGGGGCGCTGACACATTTCTCTCCTCTCCTGCAAACGAGAGGACAAGCCAATTTATGCATTACATTTATTTAAATGAAAACAGGTGAGGAATGAGAATTTAAAACTCACATTTCCGTGCCCTAGTTTGTTGTCGTCGTGGTCACATGCGCTGGGGCCTGCATCGCTGCGTCCGGCTTATGGCCATCTGTCCTATTGACCTGGGAGCCGTGCTGTCGCTTGCTGTAGAATGCAGAGGTATTTAACTTTGGTACAGTAGAATAGTAAAGGATGCCTTCTGAGACGTACTGCTTCACTCAACATGATCTACAGCATGACCTAATTAATCTGAGTAGTCCAAGCAAGCGGTGATGATTTGATCAAATCATCACTTACTGTTTATCTTTTTTATTTGTTAGGAATTGCTGCCTCTGTTGCACATCATCAACCACAGTGGTTATGTGGTGGTGGGAATATTCTGCCAGTCCTCTGACTCTACCACTTGAAGGATAACAGGAAGATACAACACTATGTGCTCAATGAACTCTTTACAGCCGGTTTGTTTGTCTTTCAGTAGAGTTTACAGTTACATTTATTATGGTTACATTCATCTTTTGACAGAAATAGTTGCAGGTCAAATACATTTTTCCATCTGAATCCATTTTACCTCCATCTGATAAGTTTGAACTGAGCTAGTACACTGAGCACACACGTTTAAACATGGAAATACTAATGATGAATTAAAGTGCCACTGCTTAAACAACACATTTCACCACTGGGAATTTGTGATGTTCAGATTTGTCTTGTAAAATAAGCCTGTAAAACTGGGAATCAGAGCAAAAAACTGTGAAACACCAAGACAGTGAGGTTGATACATAGAGTGTTTTACAAATCTTGCGAGCAAGTATAAAGGACTCCCTGTTGCATCACCTGTTTCTGCGGCTCGACCCCTTTGCCATGGCAACGGAATGCCAGTTGGACCGGTCAAATGTGGGTGTAGAGAAAGGCCCAGAGCAGGAACAAGCAAGTGTTTGGTCTGGATGGAGGACCAGCTCGGGAGTGCAGCGCTGAAAGAGTTACATCACTGAAAAGCAGTCCTCCCCCCTGCGGTTCTCCAACCAAGCGCGGTTCTTTCTTTTGGCTTTTTCTCTGTTAATTGTCTAAACGGGAGAAGCGAGAAATAGCTTAGTAATTGTGTCCCTTTGTAAAATGTCAAGGAACGTGTTTTATTGCCAAGATGTCCTTGTATAAATGTGGGTTTCAGTCCGGCCCCCTGCAAATCCCTCATATCTGCTCGCCAAGTATCCACTCAGATTACATGAGAGTAACCGACCGCTTGTGTGTCCTCTCATTGCAGGAACAACAGAACGCGTCTGTCTGATACAGGGTACGGTCGAAGCCCTCAATGGTGTCCACAATTTCATTGCGGAGAAGGTTCGTGAGATGCCCCAGAGTGCCCAGAAACCCGAACCCGTCAGCATACTACAGCCACAGACCACCGTCAACCCTGACCGTGTCAAACAGGTAAGAGGCTTGTGTGTGGACAGGAACAGGCCACTTCCTGGATACTTTGCTTGTTAGTTGTGAGCCTCATTTGTTCTCTGGTTGTGACCCACAGTCTGGTAGGGTCAGGAAAATGTGAGGGTATGTGGTTATTTTTACCTACAGTCTTTCATAGCTAGACAGAGCCATGTGGCAGCTGCAGCCTAAACCCCTGGGATTAACAAATTGCTGAGTAAAGCGGGAGATGGTGTAGTTCTCTGACTCAGTGAGAGATGTCTCTCTTTCTGTTGACCATTTCTGCCTTTACACCTGCAGCCATTTCTTCTTACGCCTCTTTGTTTCTCTCCAGGCCAAATTGATTGTGCCCAATAGCACAGCTGGGCTGATCATTGGCAAGGGTGGCGCCACAGTCAAAGCAGTGATGGAGCAGTCAGGGGCTTGGGTGCAGCTCTCACAGAAGCCAGAGGGCATCAACCTGCAGGAGCGCGTTGTGACCATTAGTGGGGAACCTGAGCAGAACCGCAAGGCTGTGGAAATCATAGTGCAGAAGATCCAGGAGGACCCTCAGAGCAGCAGCTGCCTCAACATCAGCTATTCCAACGTATCAGGCCCAGTGGCCAACTCCAACCCCACCGGCTCCCCCTACGCCAACACGGCCGAGGTGCTGCCCAACGCAGCCGCGGCAGCTGCCACTGCCTCCAGTCTTCTAGGGCAGGCCGGTCTGACAGGGATGGGCGCCTTCCCTGCTGCTATGTCCAGCTTCTCCGGCAATGATCTGCTGGCCATCACCTCGGCTCTCAACACACTGGCCAGTTATGGCTACAACACCAACACCCTCGGCCTGGGCCTCAACCCTGCAGCTGCTTCTGGGGTTCTCGCTGCAGTAGCAGCTAGTGCCAACCCAGCTGCTGCTGCTGCTGCTAACCTGCTAGCCTCCTATGCTAGTGATGCCTCCAGCAGTGCGGGCCACCCTGCTACAGGCCTCGGCGGCTTCTCCTTGGGTTCTCTAGCAGCTGCTACAGGAGCTTCCAATGGTTATCTAAATGCTTCATCCCCACTGATGGCCTCCTCCCTCTTGGCAACAGAAAAGCTGGCGGATGGCGCGAAGGACGTGGTTGAGATAGCTGTTCCCGAGAATCTGGTGGGTGCCATTTTGGGGAAAGGAGGGAAGACGCTGGTAGAGTACCAGGAGCTAACAGGAGCCCGCATCCAGATCTCCAAAAAGGGAGAGTTCATTCCTGGTACTCGGAACCGTAAAGTTACCATAACAGGGTCGCCAGCCGCTACGCAAGCAGCGCAGTATCTGATCAGCCAGCGGATCACCTACGAGCAGGGCGTGCGTGCCACCAACCCACAAAAGGTGGGCTAAAGGGAAAATGAAGAAGAAAAAAGGAAAGGATGAAGAAGACAGCGATAGAAGGGAAACGAGAGGGTCACGACGAAGAGAAAAACGAAATGTCCAAATATCTGTTCAATATTTCAGTATCAAACGAGAGAATCACAAAGGAGGAGGTGGGGGAGACAACCAAGATAAGTGTGTGTGATATGTGAATGTGTTTTTAGGACTGACGTCCTGATGTTTTATAAAAAGTTTGTGTCGAGTCCTTTTGATGATGGTGATCACAGTAAGCTGAACTGGTCCACTGCCAAGCTGCAGATTCAACAGTGTGGCCGCAGGGTTTCACTCTCCTCCAAAACCTCATAGCTGTTTTACTTTCTTTCTTTCTTTCTTTCTTTCTTTCTTTCTTTCTTTCTTTCTTTCTTTCTTTCTTTCTTTCTTTCTTTCTTTCTTTCTTTCTTTCTTTCTTTCTTTCTTTCTTTCTTTCTTTCTTTCTTTCTTTCTTTTTTTCCTTTTGTTGTTGGGTTGATTTTTATCTCAGTTGCAAACCTCAGCTCCCAGTGACAAGAGCTGTTTTACAAACCTTGCTCATCGTGGAGCAGAGGTCATGTGACACTGAGGTCATCTCAGTCAGAAATTGAGCAACCTGAGTATCATTTCTTTAAAGAAATCACACTGTATCTATTTTGCCATGTTTTGGATTCTGGCTCACACCATAGTTAAACTCTCTAAATTTGGGTATTTTATTCTTTCATCCTTTATTTATTGATATGGTCTCATTCAAACACAAATAGATTATTTAAACCTGTGAACACAGGTTGATATGAATGTAAAAACAATATTAGCCTATTGCTATTTTTTATTTACAGGGATCAAAACTATTGTGTTGCAGTGAAAGAAATGTAACTCAAACCCAGTCTGAACTTCACTTTTGCTGTCTGCAAGGATAGTTCAGGGGTTGAATAATCAATGTGAGAGGATAGAGGAGACACACAGGAATGTATAATATATTTTACATGAACACACATGGATGACGCTCCCACAAATGCACAAACACTGAAACATTTTGCATATTCAAATAGACAGAAAAATGTTTCGTTAAAGCCGTTCTTGGTGCTATAGGATTAGGTTTCTCTTCTTTTAAAATCGGAATCTCTCGGGCGACTAATTGCTTTACATGATTTAAAACGTATGGATTTGTCATCCAGACATTCGTAGCCCATTGGATCTGACTCAGCCTTTCACCCAGTGAGGATCCAAAAACAATCGATGTTAACGTTTTATTATGAGACGTAAACCCAGTCTTAACATATGAAAATCATCTATACCCTTAATGCAGGTCTTTTTATTTTTAATTGGCCATACTTTGAATTTTACCGAACATTCTATTATTGCCTTATTCACACTTGTAACTTCCTATAATTACGTTTGAAGCTCAGACTACCTTGAAGCAGTGTCTAACCAGTTCAGTTCACAAAGGGAACAAAGCACTACAAAAGCATTTTGATAAGAAAAGCTGTATGAACCAATATCTGTGACCGTACAAACTTATTGCCTTTACATTAAGGGTACCAAATATCCAAGAGACGTACACTAATGAAAGGGAAGTAAACTGACACTTGAAACAAAGGTGTGGACTCACCTTTTTTTCTGTGAGCCGTCCTTCCCAATTTGCATCGCGACCATAAATAAAAAAATAAATCCAGGCAGCCTGTTATCGTTTCCAACACACGTTAATGCTCACTAACTGAATGAAGCGCGTAATAAAACGTAACTAATGTTTCGGCATCGTTGTCTTTTATGGGCAATTGTTTGTCTAATGCAGGGAGGCCGATTGTCTAAAAGCACTCTGAGATTACCTTGGCTTCCTTCTGTGCTGCTATCCATAGTGTTCATCCTGAGTACACTGAGTCTCTGAAGACTGCACTGTGAGACATTAAGAACAAAATGTAAAGTGTGTTTGTCCCAGCATTGGGATGTGAGTATATTTTAAATGTGCACATTTATGTCACATACACGAGACCGACCAATCATAACAGAAGGGTTTTTTTCCACAAGAGCATTTATACTCCAGCGTCTTGTGACGTTTCTGTTTACCAGTATCACTGCACTGCACTTCAATTAGCGGACGTTTTCTGATCAGCGAGACACAAGTTACTCTCACAAGGCTTTCTTGCACTGCATTCTCCCGTCTCGAAAGGCATCTTTCGATTGTCCCCGTCACGCCTAGTTTTGTGAATACAGGCCTGTGAGCGGTGGTGCTGAGGAGGTTCCAAGAAAATCAGAATCATTCTCAATTTGAAATTTGATTTCTTTTTCTTCTTTATTTTGAAAAAATGAATGAAAAGTTTTATTTTTCATTTTCATACTTCACGTTTGAAAGTTGAAACAGCTTTTCACTTTGTCTGGAAGGCTTTGCAGTCATCCACATAAGTACAATCTGGCCACTATTGAAACCATAGCATGAGATGACCTATTACTGCCCAGTGTTTTAGCATATAATAAGATACAAGCACAAAACAAGGGGGTGTTCTATCAATGCAACTGGACTGCTTGACTGCAGGGAGCTCTCCTCCAAAGCTCTCTGATCAATACTTTGTGCCAAATACTATTTCTCTCTGCCCCTCATTAACTTTTCCTCTTTCTCTCAACATTTTATTCCCCTGCATCTCGCTCTTCTGAAACTTATTCCCGTGTCCTGATCCCCTGTCTGTACTTCTTCCTACACTGTGCTCTCTCTCTCCCCCTCTTTCTCCTTCCTCCTGTCTTGTCTTCTCATGGGCGGTGTGTCGGGTGTGCTGCTGGTGGGAGTTATGCACTATAGGTCAAAAGGGTGTGAAAACGTTTTTTCCTAGGATGTAGAGTTCACAAACTGCACAGAAAACACCTGCCTCCAAACTGTGACACCCACAACCAGCAACGTTAGCTCTAACATCCAACTCCCTCTATATGAAGAACAAGTAGGATGTAGAAAGGTTTACATCGGGAATGGTTGCCTTTAAAGGAAGAGGAAGTGATGTTGTTTTTTTCCAAAACAAGGCAAATCTTTGCTGAGTAAATATTCATATGTCGGCTGGACTAACTGAGCTCGAAATTCAGCCACTAAACAAAGCATAGTAAGGACAGAACGCATAAGATAGCGAGAGGAAGGTGGGAACTTGTTTGTGACCTCAAGCTGAAACAATGACATCCTTTATGCATATCCTCTTATCTGAAAATGACTAGAATTCATTTCTGTGGAATACAATATGTCATGTCATATGATCTATATGTACTTTATTGTAGCTATTCTAGTTTGTAGTCCAAATGCAGTCCAGCGTTGTCGATACAATGTGAACTATGTTATATTTGTGTGGATGATGAGAGTGCCAACTAAGCCTGATTAAGATTAGCTTCGCGATTTGTTTGTGCATTACGATGACTCATCATTGACCGGTGGTGTCCATATTTCTGTCATTGATGATTTAGTTTGACAGTAAGAAAATGTAAAGAATATTGGAAGCAATATAGTAGCATGTTGTCCTGTTTTGTGTTTTATGTCTGTTGTATGAACCTTTGAAATTACTAAGATTTTGAATGAATAGGTTTACATGTACTTTTTGTAAGTTATGAAAATGCTGCTATTTGATAAGTAAACTATACAAAATATTTTAGTGGAAAAGATGTCTGGTCTGTTGATTAGAAACATGCTCCGAAAGACTGGAGCATAAAACGGGGTGTATAGAATACTATACAGTACTGGTAAGGTAGTAAAAGTAATAATAGACTTCATAGTACAACCTGTGCCAAACTAGACCTCTGCAGCTTCTGAAATTGTAGATGTGCGATCAAATGTTAGATATCAATAACTTGTTTAGAAGTGCTGATCAAGTGCCAATCAAACACTGTCTTTTAAGTTAAGAAAAGATAATCAAATACATTACTTAAGAAAACAAAGGACAAAGACCTTTTTGTGCATTGTTTTATCCCATAGGTACATAGAGTAAGAGTTAAAGATTGTGACTTTTATGGATCCATGTTGTTTTACACTCCATGCATCCCTTGTGTGTTTGTTTGACCTGTGGCTTCAGTACTGCTGTGTTTTCTCACAAATGTCTCTATAGGCCAGCATGGACTAAGCATAACATGTTATAAGCATTCATAACATAGCCATTAACAATCAAAAATGTGTTTGTGGAGTTAGGTGTTATCTTTTTGCACGTCTTCTATTTGCATGGTATCAAAAAGTTAATTATGGAGGATAAAAAAAAGTGTTACAAATATCTGCGAGGCATCTCGCAAACATTCAAAGACATGAACACTGCATGCAGTCAAATGTAAAGCACTTGAGTTTATTCGCCTCATGTTATGAAAAAAAAGTTGTTTTATTGTTTTTTATGTTGTGAGTTGGGAGGAAGCTCATTATTGTCATGTTGGCCCAAAAAAGACACACACACACACACACACACACACACACACACACACACACACACACACACACACACACACACACACACACACACACACACACACACACACACACACAAATAAAATTCTCATCACTCATCTCTACATGATCAGAGAAGACATTTCGATTCTTAGGTGCAATGACAAGTACTAAAATGTGAAAACAAGCAAACGTGAAAATGTTATTCAGTGCATTGGCTCCTTGTGTTTTACTTTTGTTTAACTATATCAGTCATGCATTTGTTTTACAAGCAAGATGAACCTCATGTAACCTGTCCCATAGTTTACTTTAAAATCCCAGATCTAATCTATGAATGTACCCATTTGCTTTGTTTTATTTTGAAATTTTCTTTTGTAACACTTCCGGTGAATGTTATTGGTCTTTAGTGTAAATTCAGGGCAGGAATGTCAAATACATGTAGAGTTAATATCTATATCAATAACAGATTTCAGCTATAGTCAGGTAGGCCTTGCACGGCCGTGCTCATCAACCCGATTATGTTTTTAACACAACTTCCGATTCGCTGTCAACATTATCTTGTTTGTTTGGTGTTGCATAAATGCACTTTACTGATCAGTGGGTCATACTTGGTGTGAAATGAAATGAAGAAAACTGTGTTGGCTTTCAACGCTTGATTTGAATTCAGTTTTTCTTGCCACTGTTTGCTGTTGCTCTTTTGTTGACTTTTTATTTATTTATTCCCTGATCCTGTTGGTTCTCATGAATGATGGAAAAGGACTGGAGTCTCAGACAAAACAGTAGCACCTGTTGTCCCTTCACATTCCCTTCAGAGAAGATTTGCCTATGTAACCAACTAACCAGGAGCGATCTGTGTTTGCTTTAAGTGACATATTAGACAATGCTGTTTGTTTCTCTAGGTATTGACAAGGACTAGGGTGAAGGCACTGAGGGATGTGAGCTCAAGGTCTGGCTGATGGATCAGTCAGATCTGAGAGACATAATTGGCACCAGCAAAAAGAAGATGGCCTCTCTCCCCCTCTAGAAAGGAAGGAAATCGCAGGGGGAACATATTAGACTGTGACAAGGTTTGAGTCTCACGCTTTTCCGTTACAAGCCCTCGGTTTGCATCCAAACGAACTACAGTATCATTCCAAAAGTGCTCATGTTTGTTTTGAGCTGTCTGAACATTCGCCCACCCTTTCCACAAGAAGGTGGGGACTGAAGGCCGATCACTCCTCTCTTAAAACCTGTTCTACCTGAGTCTCGCTCTTTTGGCCCATTCACCATATCACGGTTTGTGTTTCACCTGCTACCGTGTCCGCCCTTTAAGCAGATTAAGGTGTTCCCGAAACCCTTTTGTCTGAGAAGATATGGGATTCTTGCCAACCCAGACATGAGGCCTTTTTTTCTTTTCTATATCTTTTTGTCTTTGACCCTCTGAACCCTCCTTGGACACAGTTACCCGTCTCCATCCCACCAGAACTCATCTACCTGTATTTGTTGGATTTTCACCACTTCTGCTGTCAAACTCTGTGAGACTGTTTCGTGGTTACCTGGACAATTCTGCAGGGTTGAACGCTTGCTTCAGTGTGAACTAAAGAAAGCATGCCAGTACCTTGCAAACATTTTCATGTCATTGTATATTTTCTTTTTCGAGGTTTACTTGATTTAACCTCTTCTTCTCTTCTTCTAAAAAATGGACTGACAGCATAAGATCATCTATTCCACTTGAAGCAAAGTGATGTTATGTTGATTGGGTGCATCTCCTATGCGAATCCCGACAGTGGTTCTGTCTTTCATTTGTGACAAGGAGAATCTGTGAAAGTCCACAGTGTTAACTACCTAAAGGGCTTTCTAGGACAGCATTTATATGTCTTTCGAACTAACAACCAAGTCCTCTGAATGCGTTTCAAAATTCTTTGTGTGCCATTTTAGGAAAAACTATGAAAGCTTTTTATGGCAAATATTTGTCAGCAAGAGTGCCAAATAATTCCATACTGAGCCAAAAGGCAAGCCAGCCTACATGACTAAATGTTAGATCATGGGAATGGTTACATCCCATTTCCTCTCCCCTTGAAAAACATCTCCCTTAATTGTACAATGTTTGAGCTCGTTTTCCATTCTCGTTATGCTGCCAGTCTGTTTTCTGCTTTTGTCAGAGGAACATCTCAGAAGCAGTATATTTTCTAAATGATACACTGTTGATTAAAAAAAAGACAACAGCTACTATGGTGAAGGATTGGGAGGATTTTCACAGTGTCATTGTTTTTCTTATTGGTTAATTTGAACATTATTCATTAATAGATTTAACAGTAATGACTATTTAATGTAACTGTAGTACTGTGTTTGTAAAAGAAATTCAGTGAGTTGTGTTTTATGACTCGTGGACTACCAGTGAAGTCAGCATTTCAGTGTTAATAATTGAATTGTTTTTTAAAGATTATTTTTGCGACGGCAACAAAGAGTCATTATAAATGTTCATTTTAACATCACTTGTCTTTTGTTGCTTTTGTTCTCTGACTTTGTCCCTCTGAATCGAAGGCTGAGTGCTCCTAAAAATGTACACACTGCGCTAACAGTAATGTTAACTAGTGAATGGGAGCAAAAACTAAATGGGGACCAGGCGCTACATTTGCATGAACACAGCTCACATCATCCTGTGCAGAAATTAGACCTATTTATTTTTACATAATTTGATGATTAAGGAACTTATTAATACTACATTTAGTTCTTACTATATAGCTTTTCTAAACAAGAACAGTTTGGAGTAAAATTAAACTATTGTGAGTTTTGAAGGCTATTTAGCTTACTAGCTCACCCTCACAGACACAATGTTCAGGGGTGGAGCTACCTGATAAGTTACCTGACCTGACTACACAACTGACTGGAAGCATGGAAAGCATCCACACTCATCCTGAGAGTAGATGAGCAAGAGTAGCTCATGGCAGGTATGATTTGGCAATAAACAAATCAAAGTCAGCAAATGTGCTAATAGTTCGTGGATCTTTAATGTCGTCATAGCATTGGTTAATTAGCATGAAACACAACATTTCGCGATTTCACCTCCACATTTACTGTAGCTACAGCAGACTATATAACGATCATATAACTGACCGTGGGAGGCAAACCTCACCGACATGGAGAGAACATGCAGGGTGTTCATCTCTCTGGTCCTTCTGGATGTGACCAGATTAAAATCAGGATCAACTCAAGAGTTAAGATACTGAACTGAACTATGCCTGAGCTATGAGGGATTATACAAAATCATGATTAGTCCTGGAATTTTCCTGTAGTGGTGGACACACCTCTGACAGAGCAGAGTGTCACAGCACATTCACGCTCTCCACTAAAGCTCTGCAGGGTAAAGAAAGAGGTCAATCTTCTAGTGGCAGTGAGACACACTAGCACAGCAGCTCTGCTACTGATTAAGCTATTTCTATTCTATCATCAGATCAACATTAAAATCACACGTGAGAAACGTCTATAGCTGAGGTTAGAGGCACCTGTGGCTAATATGACCGACTAACAGCTGATATTTAAAATGATCCAGTATTATTACAATACATGCAACAGAATGCGTCCAATGGGATGTGCTTCAAGGTTCCTCCTGTTTTCCTCCGGACTCTCAGCACAGATACTCCTGCACAGAGTGTCACTTACTGTACGTTGGTGGGTACGACGAAGTTCTGCAACATGTCAGACTGCCATGACTTTTATGTAATGTTTTCTATGAAGCATGCAGCACACAGCCTTTCTTCCCATATGATATGACCACACATTCCTAGTCTTTAGGAATAGGAACAGCTACTGAGATCATATCCATTGTGTCTTTTTGGGATATTTGCGCTGTAGTAACAGGAGATGCATTTTAAATAGATATACATTTATACTGTCAATTACACATTAAACCACACAAGGAGTTGAGTAAGGAGTAATGTTAATCACGAGAAGTCACTGGTGTTGGGAGAATTACTGTACAAGTCGATGCACTTTCTGTTTAATGCCTTGGAGTTTTTTTTTAATGATAAACATAAAATCTGCTCAATACAAAACTACAGTGCATTTTTTACATTTTATTATCTTATTTCCAAAACACAGCTGTGATCACACTGTCCTGTTTGCCCTATTGACAAATAGCACCTCCTTAATCAAAATAAACGCAAAAAACCCATCCTGCATCATCCACTGTGCAGCAATAGGATGAAGTCGCATCTGGACATTTTCTGTATATGTCAACAGCTCTCCTGTTGTCTTTCTACCTTGAAATACAGTATGGCACCTGGAGCGGTATACATTTAAGCACAGTTTGATTCCTGCTGTGAGATAAGGTAGCAATGGACTTGAATGATAAAATTGTGTTGTCAAGGTAACAGGTTGCTCTGAGGACTGCAAATATGTCAGACTGGGGATACTCCTATGAAATATTTCAGCGTGTGGCTCGTGTAGCACAGAGCCACACAAAGTCTGCATTTCCCTCCATCAAAACCAAAGAGGTGATGACAAATGTAATATAGTTTGCATTCATAATTCAGGGTGCTTTAATAGCTAGTCCATCTTCATCCCTATTATTGAAGCTATTCACTCCAAATCTCATTTGCAAAACCAAATCATAGCTGTCGGAAACCTTGAGGTGGCACAGCGATTTCTTTCAAATGATGAATGAGGAAAAAAGGTGGGGACTGCAAGAGAATAGAAATACACTGAGGTACCCTTTAACATGGCTCATGATGTAACCATGGATACCTCTATTTCATAGATGGAGTAATTTTAGCTGGAGTGGGATCTGAAGGATACATATCACTGTTTCTGCAGTGCACATCGTATATTATCAAACTATCAAAACCAAGTTACTCGTGTCCTAAAATACACGTACATGCATTTAGAAAGTCTTAAAGCTTAGTCACATTTTTCAGATGTTATAGGCTGTGTTTAATATGATCTATTGGATTTTGCAGTAACAACGATGCATCAACAGAATTTAGGCAAATATTTTCTATTTATAGCAGTTATGACAATCAAACCTGTAGTTCTGCAGATTATGTGCAAGCAGATCAAGAACATTCAGTTTGAGTTGGGTCTAAAACAGCGTCACTGTAACCGTGATAACGTTCCTGAGTAACATTTGAACAATCCGTTTAAGGTTCTCCATAACATTTGGAGTAATGTTAATAGGATCAGCGATGTATCAAGATGAATTTCATGCATTCATGCATCATGCATCATGCACTCATTCCCTTTGTAATGCTGAATCCTATTTTTGCATGTGGTGAGAGTGCTGGCTACTAGTAGCGAGTCTTATCAGTTACAGAGAGGGCTGGCAAAATATTTGCACTGTCAAGGCAACTGTGATAGAATTGGTCACTGGGGGAATAGGAGAAGATGTAGCCACGATAAACACAAAGCAGCAATGAGAGAAACTCTGACAGTTTCTAAGAGTGTCTCAGATACAAAAGTACTGTAGAACAAAGGGAATTTTATAATCTTTAATCCTTAATTCTGTGTGGGTAAAAACACATTTACTCCCCTCTCGCTTTTGCAAAAAGGCTACACCTCTCAACCACATTTAAAACGACAAATGGTCCAGCTGATAGATGGATGAGACGTCAATGAGAAACAGGATTCCATTTATGTATTTAACGGCTAAACATAAGAATTTGCAACGTGAAGCCAGAGGACACTGAACTCTGCCAAACGCTCTCTGCCTCCACCTACTGGATTTATTCAGAAATGACACCAAACGCTATCATAAACGTCTTCATAGGCTCAAAGATAATTGGACTGAGGAACAGAATCTAAGAAGCTAATTTAATACTTACAGTTTTTGACTAGGTGAATTATGTAATGGTGGATATCATCAAATGCCTCATCATGACTCATCTGCCTGAATCATTTTATCTACGTCCACTGTCTACTGTCTACTGTTCACTGTCATATGTGCATCTAATGTGAAATGTATTCTTCCTCATTTTGTCTTTAATGATTTATTCAGGTTTATCTTTTTGTCTCTATCGCAACAGATTGAGGTGCACAGACAACCAAAGACTCCAAACCAGGTAATGGCAGGAATCACTTTGCTCAGTACTGAAAATACGGACAAAAAGAGGGAGTAAGACATGAGGAATGCGACAAAGATGACATAACTGCGCAGAGATAAATCGCCTGTTGACTTCTACGAACGACACTGATTTCGCTTTAAATGTTCGTCACTCCAAAGGGCAAACAAAATTTTTACTTTTAACTAGAATGAAGTACAATTGTTGGTACAATTTAATTCTTGATCAGAATATTTAATTTAGACGATTGTATTATCGTGATATAGGATTGTATTGTCCAAAACAGATAAACAGTTATTAATTGTGAAACTATATCAAGAGGCGGAAGTAAGTGAGAATCCTCCTCTCGCCTCCCACTTGATCTTTGTAACCCGATCTTTGTCGGGCGTGTTGAGGGACTGTCCTTCCATCTGGTTTTAGTAGAGCTTACACAAGCTCTCACGAATACCCTGCTGTGTACTTCATAAAGTGTGGGTTCCTTACGGTAATTATAGAGACTACGTTCATTATTAGTAAAGCATCGGTTAGCTTAAAACCAGAGTTGGAGTTTGAGTAGTTTGGGGTTGTGTCGGAAACTCACGTTGACATAACTTAGCTACGTGCGTAAATTAGCTTCATCTTAGCTAACTCTCAAGTTATTTAGCTGTTCGTTTTATTCGAAGCTACACTAGAAGATGGCACAAGACAGTGTTTTATATACATACACACTGTCGCAGTGTATGCTTGCGTGATCTTCATGCTGCAATGTTAGCTTAACTGACTTAGCTGCTCCGCTTTTGCAGAGATTTTGAAGATAAATGTTGTATTTTCTGGTGACGTGTTTGGGGTATACGTCTGTTTTTGTAGTTGTGTAAGGAACTAAAGCAGCTTTTCATATGTCAAATATTTATCCGGGGTGTGGCGTGCGGCGCTCAAGTAGCTCCATACCAGGAAACACAAAGCTGGTGGGTGTGCCCGTGATTTGACTGCGGGATGGAGGTTAATGCTAAACATGTAGTTGGTTGACTGATATCCAACGCTGCTGCTGATGATGATGGATTTACAGATTGATTTATCACTGAACTATAGACGAATTTGATTTTCAAGCAGGCAATTTTTTCAAGAACCTAGACTTACTGTAGGTTAAAGTTTTTCATGAATGTATTTTGCCTGACCTTGTTTGCCTTTTGTATTTACAGTCTATTTGAAGATGTATAAAATCCTTTCCGGCGTTGTTAATGCTCTAAGGTAAGGACGCAAACGACGTAAACAACAGAAACAAGGAAAGAAACAAACCAATGTTTTTGAAATTCATTTTCATTTTGTGTCTGTGCAGCAACCTCGATGTAGACAGTTTTGCGCCCCCAAAACCTGTAAGTGACATCCATTACGTTTTAAGGCCTAGCCACAAATAGTTGTTCTGCTGATTCCAGATGATTAGCTTTTGTAATGCCGGTGCCTCTGTCCCACAGCCTCCACCTCGTATGCCGGTGCAATATGCAGAGCAACGCGAGAGCGATGAGGAGCGACAGTTCCGCAAAGTCTTCCAGCAGCTTGCTGGTGATGTGAGTGCCACCACTTATCTGTCACATGATCTATTCCATTTTATCAATTTTTCCTTATTATATAGGACATGGAAGTGAGCCCAAGTGAGCTGATGAACATCCTCAATAGAATCATCTCAAAGCGTAAGATCTCTTCTTCATATTTTAGGTGTCATTATCTGTTTCACGCATTCTTCTGTGAATTATGTATGTATGTATATTTCTATTGTAGACCATGACCTGAAGACTGATGGTTTCAGCATTGAGTCTTGCAGGAGCATGGTGGCAGTCATGGATGTATCCTTTTAGGCTATATGTGAAATCTAGTTCGAGTGTCTTAACCAGAGGGTGACATCTGGTTATAAACACAAAGTGCAATCTCAGGCAGAGACAGTAAGCTGATACTCAGTATTAATTTCATATTTTGGTAGAAAACACCTAGGCGATTCTTGTCATTTGTAACCTCAGCTGCAAAGTAAATGTGATGTAAATACACCTTAAGTAAATACAGCACTGGTACAATGAACTCAACTGTTCGTCAAAGCTGGACTTACAAACACTGCAGTCTGTTGTCCTTAACAATAATTTAGTCTGACAGCACTGGAAAACTTGGTTTCCATGAATTCAAACACCTCTGGGACAATATCAAGAAATGGCAGGCAAGTATAGCATGCATTTGTTCTATATGTAGTGTATATATTTTTGTTTAATGGTGTATGCTTTTGTGCTGCACAGTATCACTGCTAGCTCTGCCAGTATGAAGGACTTAGATTTGAAGTTTTAGTGTTCTCACAATGAAATTATGTGGCAAGTTTTATTTACATAAGGTATAGATCTGTTTAGCGCTGCTGAAATTGTGACTTTATTTCAAATACAAATGCTGTTTTAGACTCAACTCAAGCTGAATATCATTGATGTGATGTGGATGTGATTAAATATACTTACTGAAAAATAAACTGTTTGATGTGTAAACAAAATTTTATTTGTTGTGTGTGTATGTTGTTCAAATACATAAATATTTACTGTTGTTGAACCATTATCAACCTTCAGGCTGTGTACAAGACTTACGACAGAGATCACTCCGGGACCATTGGTGCAGACGAGCTGCCTGGCGCTTTTAAAGCTGCAGGTGAGGTGTTTCTTTAGAGTAATCACAATAAGCCACAGGTAAAGTAATAGTATTACTATAGCTGCAGTAAGAACTTACAAAAGGGCGAAACATCCAGCTGGGCATGTGTATTGTAAATACAGATATTGGGGTTGACTGAGCTTTTGTTAAAATAATAAAAATTGTCAAAAGGCCATCTATAGGTATAGGGCCTCTGAGAACTAAAATGTTTTTAAACACCCCTTTGTCAAACAGCCTTAGGGTTCATATTCAAAGCCTGCTATAAAGTGAACCGTGGGTTCATCTTTTCATTTCTCTCCATCAGGCTTCCCTCTCAATGATGACCTTTTCAGGATGATCATCCGCAGATACAGTGATGAAAGTGGGAACCTGGACTTTGACAACTACATTGGCTGCCTCGTCAGACTTGATGCTATGTGTCGTAAGTTTAACAAACCACTTTATACATAAACATCTCTTGAAGTTTGATATTTGTCACTAAAGTCACAAAACACAATATTTCCGTTTAACTGTTTTAGGTTAACCAGCAAATTGCATACTGTCAAAATTATTCATAGGTTTTTCCATTACTTAGCACTTTAATGCTTTAATTTGCATCTGACGTTATTAAAACAAAGGCAAAATTATATTTTTATTTAACCATGAAATCCTACTAAGCTTGTAAATCTGTTTTGCAACCTTGGCCAAGATACTTATGGTTTGTTAATGAATATGTCTTCTGATTAAGGTGCCTTCAAAACTTTGGACAAGGACAACAATGGGACTATCAAAGTCAATGTTCAGGAGGTAAAATGTGCGGCTTAGAGATCAGTATAATTATATGTTAATATTAACTAATTTCTCTATATTCAATTCTGCTCTCTGTTTTTCTCTGTTTGTTTCACAGTGGCTTCAGTTGACCATGTATTCTTGAGTCCAGACTGCGTGGAACCACTGTTGTCTACACGGTGTTAAAATATTTTACCAACCACTTCTTATAAATCCTTGTGTTCAGGTTTACTGGAAATATTATTGTGGTGGACAGGGATTTATTACTGTTCGAATGCTTGCAACACAGATAAGAACAAGCCTGCACTCACAATGGCTGCTATAACTGAGTATCACAATACATACTCCTCATGGTTTTAAAAAAAACGTGTAGCAAGCATGAATTACGTGTTATTCAGCCAGCTTTATTTGTAATCTGCTTTAGATCTGTTTGTGCCTTGAGGTCAAAAGTTCCAAAAACGTTAATCTGCTCAAATACCAGGCAATACTGAAAACCAGGTGTAAATAGGAACAAAACATTTTTTTCACCACCTGAACCTTGAGCAACGCTGCATCACCTCTTGACAAACAAGAAATCCTTCCCTCCAGAATTCAATGTGTCAACGGCTGCCCACACATGTTTTAGAGAGTTCTTAGAAGCAGGTGTACTTGGTAATTTTAATTTCTTGGAATACCTGTTTGGCAGATGTACAAATGCACGCCCACTGGTATTTTAGTCATGCCACACAACCCTGAGCAAAGGTCTAGTTGAAGAGAGTAAGTGTACTAATATCTGGGGTACAATGATAAATAAATTTGTAACACTATATATACACTGTTTGAAAGGCATCAGTATCTGTTTAGCCATAGCCACAAGTATTTTATGAAATTATGGCCATTATTGCTAGATTAGAGATTTTTGAGACTTTATTTAAAACCTAAAGGAAAGTTATATAAACGTATGTATTATAGTTTACTACAACTTCAGCGTCATACCCCCAGCAATAGTAATATGCGCTCACTTCCAAAGCTAATGTGGTGTTGACTGGTTGTCCAATTGGCCACTGTGCACAGAATGTTGTTGTTCATGTTGTTTACTAATGACTTTATTACTCTTCACTGTAATCATTTAATATGCCTTCAGTAGCTAATGCCAGCACACAAGGTGACCTGATCATATAAATTGTGAATGCCACTTATGCATGAAGCCAATAGTAAAGATTCGTTATTGTGAATTTTTGACCATGTAGTAAGAGCCACAGTGTTAAACTGTTTTTGAATATGCTTGGTGGAAACATATATTTGTGCCATATTTGGAATAAAAAGGTATCATAATGTGTCTGTGTTATTCTTAATGTTTTAATGTTATTCCAGGCCATCTTTGAATTGCCTCAGGATCTTTCTAATCTAATTCAAACAAGGCTTCCCGGCAGAATTCAATGTGTGTACTTCAGTTGCACCTTTAGTGTCAACGGTTACCCACGCACGTTTTAGAGAATTCTTAGAAGCAGCTTCATTTCTTTTTAATACCAGTTCAGGCAGATGTGCAAAGTCACGCCCACTGTTATTTTAGTCATTGCCACACAGCCTTGGGCCGAGTTCTAATTAAGGAGAATAAGCGACTAATAACTGGGGTACAAGATAAATCCATTAGTAACACTTCTGTTGATTTATTTTGTGAAATAAGGGGCCATCATTGCTAGATTAAAGATTTTTGTTTAACATAATTTATTGAGTTTTTAAGCATGTTTTATTATTGATAGTCTTTTTGATAGTCCAGCTTTTAAGTACATCAACTAAAATGCCATGCTCTAACCATAATCAGGGACCCTGAGTGTTTATAAGCAAATCTTTATAGCGTTGCTTTCCAAAATACTTATTGTAGTATCATTGCCCTCTACTGATAAAAAATTGTCCAGTTATACGTAGAATAGACATAAATAAAATCAAACTGCTCTTTTGTTATGCCATATAACAATAAACATACTGGCTGATAATCCTGTGCCGGACGGCAGACACAATTAGCTGCAATAGGTAAATCAAGCTAGTGCATGATACCAGAAGTTGGATGTTGTCCTTCAAAATAAAATAGATCGTTAACAACAGGTAAACAAAAAAATAAAACAACGAAACCGAAGCATCACATTTGATCTGGCAACGTTATCCTTTACACTCGAGACTAATAATAACATATAATACTGTTATGATTCTCGTCAGTCGTTGTTTAGCTCCCTGCCTTAGATAACGTTAACGTAGCAGGCTAATGCTCCCTAATAACGTTAACCGGACGTGTTGGGTAAATCACTAGCTTCATAGTTTGATAGTAGCTGTCTTGTGAGGAAGTTTATCTTCAAGCTTCTGGACCAAATCTCAACTTGTTTCATTTTGGGGTATGTTCAGTGTCTAATTAGCGATTTCTGCCATTAGAACGTAACATGTGAAGTTACGTGAACTGGGGTCGTCATATTAGCAAATTCACAGCCATGTAGCATAAGCTAATCTTTAACCTAGTGCGTGTTGTATAACATTAGGCTAAAGCTAACTGCATAAGACTGTTGCAGTACAGGACCTTAATAAAATAGCTCGTTGTAAAATAGTAAGAGCAAGCAGGTAAAATGCATTTATTTGAACTACAGGGACTTGTCGATCGCTAGCTAACCAGGCTAATGCATGTGTAAGGTGACTATAGCATCGTCCATTGTTCAGCCACTCTTTCATCGCTAGCATTGATAGCGTTATCAACCTGCTAAACATGTTACTGATAGCATAACATGATGTTTACTTTATGTAGCTGACGGACGAGACTTATTTTTTAGCTTTTGTGTAAGTCTAATGTTATCAAATTGCACAGCTTGTTTACATTAGCGTCCACCAGCTCACTTGTTTATTTACCACCCAAAACCTTTGAGCAAATCGTTAAAAAGAAGGAATACGTGACGATGATTAAATTCACCATCAACTACCTTTTCTCCAAACTTTATTGTTAATCAGACGCCTAACAACCGGACAGACAGCTGGAGAAGGAGGCCAACAACACTACACATGTCTGGTGACGCTGCGTGTGGAGGGATGTCTTCACCAGTTTACTTTAACCAAGACAGTGTTATCCGCTTTAAGAAGAGAAAAGCTCGTTTCACCTTCAGTGAAGTCCACATACTGTTGGATGAAGTAAGGAAGCATCGGATGGTCGTTGTAGGTGTGTCACTTCAATTCATATACAAAGTGTATCATTGTGCTTGGATTCCTACATTATATATATTTAAATGTACAGTTGTAAAAATCACAATCTGAACAATAAAATGTTGATTGTATATTCAGTGAACTTTGTTTTTTCTGCAAAGGCAAATTCAATCGAGGCGTGCCAACAGACATGAAGAAACGCACGTGGGCAGAGATTACTGCGCGTGTCAACGAAATCGGGGAGTGCCAACGTGAAATCATTGAGGTCATCAAGAAATGGTCCGACCTGAAGTGTGACACCAAGCGCAAAGTGGCTGCCATGCGATCTGGGTCAGTGCCCAACCGGGGACTCAACTCACGTCTTTCCCGAGACCTCAATCAGACAGAGAAAATTGTGCTCCAGATCCTGGAGATGGACGACGATCAAAGCACAGGTGATTTCGGGCCACTGGGAGATGACGACGATGTGCCAGAGGAAGAAGAAGAAATGGAAGAGGAGGATATGATAGGCATGAGTTCTCCTAACGGGGCCTTGGACATGATGTCTATGCCTCCACCGTCATCTTACACCGCTAGTGGACTTACACAGTCAGGTAAAAAAGAGGCTCTGTTTCTACGTAAACATAACTGAATCTGACCACAACATCTAAATATAGGGCTTCTGATGTGTAAGGCATTCAGACAGTTATTAAAATTTTTTAAATGTTGCAGGGGACTCATCACAACCTGCCTATGATTTGCAATGTGAAGCACCTCCAACAGAAGGTTAGTTGTCAATATTTGGTTACCAATTAATAACAATCGTTTTTTGTGAAATAACAACACGGGTCCTTTGCTTTTTCCTTGACTCAAGATACTGAACTTGCATTTGGAGATTCGGACGATGACCAAAGGGATGACTTGCTTCATACAGCAAAGCCAACAGAGGATCATCAAGGTAACAATGGCGTCCAGAAACAAGGACGACCTGCAGCTGCTTCCGGGCCTCCGATGTCAACGGCTGCTCTTCCACTGCCAGGGCAGGCCTCACAGAGCACTAAGGACAGCATGCTGCATAATGCATCCCTGAGCCTTCAAGAGCAGCACGCCACCAACATCCTGCTGGAGACGGTTTCACGGTCCCTGGAGCTGCTGTCTGAGTCTGTGCAGCAGCTGGTAGAGACTCAGCAGGAGTTTGTTCGCGAATCGTTGCAGCTCCAACGGGAGACGGTGCAGGTGCTCAGAGACTTCACAGGTGGAGCCATCGCAATCATGCATGATAAATTAAATGGACGGCCAGCGTTATAACAGCAAAGCTTCCAACAGTGTTGTCCGCTTGTATCAGTGACTTCAGGCACAGGATCTTCTAGGCTCCTCTGGACTTCACTGCTGGTTACTGTGCTTTTTATTGGTACTCAACTTTTGTTTTAAGACTGTATTGGTAGAAACATTGCATTTAACAAATTGATGTCTGTGTGGTTAGATGAAAATGGACTAAGATAAATTAATGTTAGAGATAAAGAAAGAACACAACTTTTTTTGCTACTGAAAGCGAGACAACTGTCTTATGAGTTGGAAAATGTTTATAATTAAACAGACTCGACATTCTTTTAATGCTGACACACAAAGAATGAAGAGTTTTTAAGTTAAAACTGTCAAATTCATTTTTGTTTTTGTATACGTTGCAGTTTTTCCTTACGTCATGTCTGGAGATTATCACATGTACTGTAAAGGTAAGTGAATTTCTGCATCTGACCATTATATGGTCCATATGTGTGAGAGCCAAACAGCGTTTCTTAGATACTTTTAAAATATGTGTTATTGAATTATTTTAATGTCTGATTCATGTTTTTACATTTCAAACATAAATGCTTGAATCTGGAATAAACCCTCATGTATTTAAAGAAAGCAGGAGTATTTCCTCAGTCTGAAAAAGGCAGTAGTTGAAGATGTTACTGTGATTTTATTATTGTAATACCCAATAGCTACTGTGTAAAACCCTGGATTTAATGGAGGCAAAGTATGTTTTGACTTTACACTGGATTTAAAACTGTGCTTTGATTGAAACAACATCTGACTTTACTTAAGGCATTACACTGTGTGACTTTGGATTGTTTGCTGGAAAAGTAAATGAATACAGTATGTACAGTATGAATGCAAATCTGACCTGCTTCATAGACTAATCTGAATAATTTCTAAATTGACCTTACAGACCTCTAAATGTGTAAAACATTATTGGCATTGTTAACATGTCACTGCAAATGTGCCCAACCTGAACTGTGTTCAAGAGGTAGAAATATTGAATAAGTATGTTTGTAATTTGTAAGGGGAAAAAACCCATGTTTGTTTGAAGATGGAGCACCTTTTATTTAAAATGTGCATTTGTGTTCAAACCCATGTTTTTTGTGGGTAATGTAGTTTGATCACCCCTTTTCTCCTGCTGCACTAAGCCATAACCTAATGCATCCTCATAAAAGACAGTAGTTTACCGTAGGTGTTTTTGGCAACGTGTTGTATTAAAATACAGCTTCTATGATATACAACTTGACACTACACACAGTTAATCAGAATCTCTAAGTTTTGCAGGTACTAAGAATTTGCAGCAGGGGTCTCTGCTCTGCCACCCTGTGCTGCACGTTTTTTTAAAGAGAACAATGTAATGTGTAGTAATGTACACTTGATCATTATGTTCACAGATTTCTCATGCTCCCTTGTTTAAACAAGGATTCATAGAAGTAAAACACCACCAAAATGTTTGGACTAAATCTCTACTATAGGGAGAATGTTTAAGGAATTTAAAATGACATTTTATGACAATGAGACATTATATTATATTTTCACTGCTGTCTGATATCAGAGATCTTTGTATATACTGATAGGAGACGTTTAAGATCCAATTTGCAGTCTAATTTTAATAATACTGGAAGATGTCACACACTGCTTAGGTGACATATATGATAATTTATTGGGACTCAGAAAGTGTGTTTACTTTACACCTTGTACACCTAATATTGATGATCTGCAGTTAAAGGTAAATTGCATTGAATGCTGTTAGCAGTTACTGTTAAAGTGTTGTTACATAATGGCGTAAGTGCATTCACACAGGGAGAGTTAAGCCACAACGCAGGCTTCTGCCTCCATAGTTAAACAGCTGCTGTCGCTGGCTCCTCAGCAGGGAGTGAGGGAGGATGAGAGGGGGCAGGAGCTCAACAGTGTGCTCCAGCTTCCTCCATAGCTGGAAGGCAGGGGGCAGCACCAGCTTCTACTGGGTGGGGGTGAAGGTCATGCTGCTGGGGCTATTGGATGCTGAACAGGCAGCTGTATTCACACTGAGGGAGGGGCTTTAACCTTCACTTCTTTATGGAGGCCTTAAATCTAAGCCTCTCTGAATAGGCACATAAACGTGTATTCTTCCCATACCTACCTCGTCCCCATCTCGTTAGAAATAAATACAGCTCTAACTGTTTTAGTTAGGACAGTATTTACACCAAAGCAATCCCTGAATGCCTTTACACATAAGCTGTATTACTCCATAGTTCACAAAATGTTACAATCTTGAGTTTGAGAAAATCAAAGCATAAAAGCTGTCAAGCTTAAGTAGATACGTATATACTGTAGATATTAATGTTATGTTAAAACCACCAGCCACTTACTTAAGCAAAATCATTTTCTACAACTTAGATCTGCAACCTATAGCAAATGTTCATGCTTCACGTTGGCTGGTTGACATCTGGCGGGACGTATCGATTCAGAGAGATACAATATGAGGCATAAACATCGACCCATCAATCTGGCACTCCGCAAGTCTTTATGTACGTTCCTCCCCCTTCCATTCCACAGTTGACCTCTGTGCCCCTTCCTTTTCTTTACTTTTAACCCCCACCTGTTCTCAGTCCCTTGTTCCTCCAGCTCCCGCTTTCATCTCCCATCTGCCACCAAATCTGCTGCAGTGAGTCTGGGTCGGGTCAGGAAGGAAAGGTAGGATTGAAGGAAGGCCGATCTGTCGCACAGTTTGGATAAATAATTATCACGCCTACTTTTGTGGCCCAGGCAAAACCAATTCTACATCTGCCCAAATAATTCAGTTTTTGTCTCACTGTTTTTCAGGATATTTTTGACTTTAAATACAGCAGCTTTGTACAGTGACCTTCACACAGCACTGGTCTGTGGGTTGGACAGAGACATGGTGGTTGTTCCCAGATTTCAGCTGTGATTACCCAGGCTGCTCAGTTCGTCTGTCACAGTTAATAGTTAATAGATAAGCTATGAGCTACAGCACCAGCCTAAATGAGTTATTGGCTACTCATTCTGTGTTTCCTCTGCCAGACCCTCAGATTCTTGTGTTATTGTGATGTTATCCCCTACATACATCATACAAAATTGATTAAAGGTCACTATAGTCATACAGAGAAATACACAGTTACCCATGATGCATTATGACTGTTTAACTGTCATAATGTAACAAATTAATTGTATTAGTATTTGTCACAAATTCAGTGACAGGGGTAGATAATGTGGTGGATAAAAAATTGAAAATTAAACAAGCTAAATCTGTACATAAGTAATCAGTCAACAGAAGTTCCCTCTACATGTATGTGTGGTGTGTGCGTGTTGCATGTCACCTTTAGTGATGAATACATAGTTTGCTGCTGCAGAAGTCTCACAGTTATTTATGGTTCCTATAAAGACAAATGTATGTCAAATTGAAAATTGAATTAATTTGAAAATAAGGTAAAAATATATACATAATATACACTTGATTACTTGGACTTTACTTAAGTATAGTTGATTCTTGTTGATCATACTTCATCTGATTAAACTCTCACTAAAAATCATCTACTCATCTATATATATATATATATATATATATTATATATATATAATATTATATATATAAATATATATATATATATATTAATATATATATTATATATATATATATATATTAAGCTGCCAATAGGTTTCTAAAGACATAAAAATAGGATATGGCAGAAGAAACTAGAACCCTATAAAGCTTCCTCCATTATTTACACATTTTTATATTGTCAGTAATCTAGCAGCAAACCAACAATCATGGATGACTGTAGGACCCTATAGTAGATCCAAGGTTGACAGATCAAAGGCAAAAACAATAAACACCTTTAATGTGCTGATTGATCTTCTACATGTGATTCTTTATGTGGGTGCATTGCATCTATTTAGTATATACGTAACATTCTGATGACTTTATAAACCACCTGGACATTCAGGTATATTTTAGTGTTTAGTGTATAAACCTGATTCATAAAACATAACAATTGCATACAAGTTCTAGAATTACTAGAACTATGCACCCATAGTTATTACCAGTCAATGAGTTCATATACTGTAACGTCAATCATTAACTTCACTCAGTAGAGCAGATACACACACATTCATCCCAAGCGATGTCAGTAACAATTACTGACCCACCAAAAATACCCACTCTCTAATTTAGTGTCAGCTAAATTAAATTAGCTAAACAGTTACTCAAAAATGCTGTATAATAAGCACACACTCTAAAACATCATAAACAGCCAATAAATGATGGCTAAGTTAAGTTAGCTATACCCTGCTTAGCTAGCATTAATTATAACTTGCTACTTTGTGTCAATGCTATAACAAAAGAATGAAACTATTGTAAGACTAGTAAGACAGCAACAAAGTCAAGCTATGTAAAATGATCTTTCATATATTAATATTTAATTAATCTCAGTCTGTAAAACAAACTGCCCAACAAGAAAAATGTAACAAATTTACTGTTTACTGTATATCACTATTATCACAGTATTTCTCTTTCACTGCAGCGACTCCCCTTTGTCTGATTTTCTGCTCTAACCTTGCTGTTATGTTGCGTTCATCAACACGACAATTCCTAACTTGCGAAAAGCCTAATTGATATTAACACACATCAGTGCCATCAGTCATAAACTTGCTTAAAGTATGCACATAGAGAACCTTACCTTGAAATGGTCTGTAATGAGCAAAATGCCAAAGGTTAAATACAAGGTTAAATCGTGTTCATTTGCATGTTAAAAAAATCCAATATCTATTTTCCCCAGGTCCCTTTAACTAAATACCTATTGCTGAAAATGTGCTTTAGTATCAACATTATTTAAATTTGCCTTTTCAATACTGAAAAATAAACAACGTTCTGTCAACATTCATTAAAGGTTTACCGTTTGAATATTGAAAAAGTATTGTTTTATCAACACTGAATTTATATTGTATACTGTTGAAAATTCAGCTTTAACCACTGATGATTCTGATGAAGTTTCAACATTGATTCAATGTCACCTTGCTAGAACCAACTCTTTCATTTTTCATCTTACTGTGAAACACCCCAGATGTGTAAAGGGGTGAAAAATACACATCTCACATTTTTGGATAAAGCACGTTGCACATACTTGAAGGACGTGTGAGCTCAAGGTGCAGTGGATCATCACTTCTAGACAACCAGGAAATGGCAATTATTGCTATGAGGAGAAATTCGACTGGCTCATCACGTTAATGTGTTCAGTTGGAGGAGGCGGGTTTGTGTGTGCATGTTTTACCACCCAGCATTTTAAAATGAGACCGGCCAATCAAGAGAATGACTTGCATAAATTTGAGATACCCTTGCATACACACCCAAACAGAGCCTCACAATCCACACCAGACACCCACGCCACACATCCTATTGTCCTGCACAGTCAGACAGCAGGCTGGGGCTGCACAAGTGTCAGTAACAGACCCACTTCTCCCCCGAGGGCCCACATGGGTTCGATCCCCCGTCTCCAAGGGTCCTGGGGGAAAAGGAGCTCCAAGCTGCCCTGAGCTGCAGAGGAAGCAGATGCTGGCCACTCCAGCTAATGAGACTGAGGGGGAGGTTTGGGAGGAGGTGACTCCTCTTCGGTTCCCATGCCCCGTGGCACGCTCATGTCACACTCCTGCAAGTAATATGGATGACAACAGCAAGAGGAGACGCACTGTCCATCTGCTCTTCTGACACAAAGACACCCCCCAACTCTGGCCCAGTGGAGAGAAGGTCGGTGCGTGTGTCCTGGGAGCTGTACAAGGAAATAACATGATTGGAAATGATTACACACGCAGCGATATAACTTTATTGTGTATAGTTGCTGATGTGTAGTTGTTTTGGTTTCTGTTTTTTTGGTAACGAAATGTAACATTTTATTCAGATTTATTATCATGGATTTTTTTTTAATCTCTAAGAGGTGTTTTTTTTCAATTCATCCTCAAACAGATATGACAGCAGTTCATTAGGATTTAGTCTTTGCTGTAAATGTAAACCAAATCAAGTCAGTATATGAAGCAGATAAACTTTTACTGATCAGCAACAACAAGCAGAACTTCAGAGCCACCTCCGCCACGTTGTGCTGCATCTTGTTTTATGCAGTTGTGTTTTTGGCCTCCACGTTCATTGTTCTGCAGTAGAAGCGTGCCAGGAGACGGGGGCCACTTCAGGCACGCGTCGCGTTCCTCATTATAATATCAATAGCCACCAACTGTTTACTACCAAACACATAATCCAGCAAACATGCTTGTAGTGTGTGAGACATTGAAACGTCATATGTTTGACTTTATGGTTTGTTCAAACGTTCTTCATCATTTCAAACTTGAAGAAATGTTTTTTAAACTTTTTTTTTAAACCATATTTATAGTCACAATCAGTTAAACTCAACCAGTGAACATCACTTTGTCCAACTACTGGTGACAGTAAAGTGTTGGGATACGAAATGTGGCTGTTGAGCTACTGCGTAAATACGAACTACTGTAACGCCGCGTGTCTGTAAGTGACAGGTGCGGAGCCCGACGACCGAGCAGCCTTCACCTAAATCAATGAAGGCGGTTTGTGCGCTGGCCTGCGCCTGGTGGGGGACAATAGCCGAGTATACACACACACACACACACACACACACACACACACACACACACACACACACACACACACACACACACACACACACGCCCACCCCCACGGGAACCCGTGTACCGTTGATTACCATACAGCTGTTCGCATGAGATCCAGACAAAAGGAACGTGATAGTCCAAACCCTCGGACCTGAGCGCGCAGTTTCCACCCCCACAGCCTGCGCTCCTCAGCAGCAGGCGCTCGAAGAGCCGCACATTGTGCTCTAATCCAGCACTGCCCACTCTCTGTCCCCCGACACGCGTCAGAGTAATTATAATGTTAGGCGCAAAGATTGAAGACTTGCAGCCTATTCATGCCGCTTCCTTCTGATGTGAAGCAACTGTAAAGTGAAAACACTCTGTGAGCCCTTAAGTACGAGGACGGGTGTTAATATGTGCTGTAAACAGTATTTCATGAAATCGAAGAAGATCCTACTGTAAATCAGTTGTTCAAGCTTCACTTCTCGTAGTTTAAATTACTTCAGCTTCGAAGGAGATCTGTCTTTGACCATTAACCACATCAATAAATAACAAATAATCTTCCTTTACAACATCTTAAAGTTTGCTTTTACTTTCAGTGAGTTTAAAGCTATAACATAACCAACATTGTCACGCTAATTAGAATTCATGTGAAAATGCTCAACATATTTGCCATGCGCAGCTTCTTATACATATTCCTATTAGGAACTTTGTCCAGATGTAACGTGGGGTGTCCAATTCCCCAGACGGGCCGCCTGCGCGCGGCCGCTTCCCCCGAGGCTCCGCTCCGACTCCGCCTCGAGGCGCGTGACGCGGAGCGTCTGAGGAGCAGCGACAGTATAAGACCCCCGCGCACAGTCACGCACCAGGACCATAAGAAGAGCGCGAGCGAGGAGAGAGATGAAGAGGATTTAAGAGCATCAAAAGGACACACGACGCGAGTGATGAAACGGGTTTGAGAGTCGTTCCGCAACACTGCTCGGTTCCGTCTCAGCTTCTTTGGGATTTTACTGCGCACTTTGAACACGGAGGAGTGGAAAATAAACGCAGGGGAAATGGCACAGCTGCACGTGAGATGCCTCTTGGCCTTGGCTTTACTACAAACTGTAAGTCGCCTTCCGTTGGAATCGCCCACGCAACCTTTGTACTGCCGCTCACCAAACTCCATCTCTGTCATTGCAGGTTTTGTCCTCCGGTGTGTTTGAGCTGAAGATTCATTCGTTCCACACGGCGCAGCGCATCTGTAGGAGACACAGGGACTGCCACATATTTTTTAGAATATGCCTGAAGCACGCGGAGGACGTGATTTCAGCGGAGCCGCCTTGCACGTTCGGCACCGGTCAAACCAACGTGATCCGAGCCGATCACACGTCCATCTCCAGCAGCGCTGCCATCAGGGTGCCTTTCCATTTCAAGTGGCCTGTAAGTGCACACGACGACGATGAGGATGCTCACTGCTCTTTTATTTGAAAGACATTTTCATTTCAAAGTACAAATGTAAAGTGAATTCACGTCACCCTCCCTCTGTTTAGGGAACTTTTTCGTTGATCATCGAAGCGTGGAACGCGGAGTCTCCGACCGAATACACCGGTAGGTAGTTTTTGTGCCTACTCAACATTCATGCAGACGGGACGCCTCCTTTACGGTGCGCGGTGTGTGATGACAACGCGTCTTCCCTCGGCAGACAACCAGAACAACCTGGTGAGCCGCCTGGCCACCAGGAGGAGACTGGCCATCGGCGAGGACTGGTCCCAGGACGTGCACTTCGGCGAACAGAGCGAGCTGCGCTACTCCTACCACGTCTTCTGTGACGAGTTCTACTTCGGGGACGGCTGCGCCGACTACTGCAGACCCAGGGACGACACGCTGGGCCACTACACCTGCGACGAGGAGGGCAACCGCATGTGCCTGCAGGGCTGGAAGGGGAACTACTGCTCCGAGCGTGAGTACAGGCCTGATCCGGTGGAGGCTATGCTCCATCACCCGCTACTCTGGTAACACAGCAAATTAAAGGGGCTGAAAGACTCTCACATCTCCCATGAAATCTGGAGGGATGTTTGCTACAGTTGTGTTTTATTCTCAGTGTGCAGCGTCCAGTCTGTGTGTGTGTGTGTGTGTGTGTGTGTGTGTGTGTGTGTGTGTGTGTGTGTGTGTGTGTGTGTGTGTGTGTGTGTGTGTGTGCGTGTATGTGTGTGTGCGTGTATGTGTGTGTGCGGGTGTGTGTGTGTGCGTGTATGTGTGTGTGTGTGTGTGTGTGCGTGTATGTGTGTGTGTATGTGTGTGTGTGTGTGTCTGTGTCTGTGTGTGCGTGTATGTGTGTGTGTGTGTGTGTGTGTGTGTGTGTGTGTGTGTGTGTGTGTGTGTGTGTGTGTGTGCGTGTATGTGTGTGTGTGTGCATGTATGTGTGTGTGTGTGTGTGTGCGTGTATGTGTGTGTGTATGTGTGTGTGTGTGTGTGTGTGTCTGTGTGTGTGTGTGCGTGTATGTGTGTGTGTGTGTGTGTATGTGTGTGTGTGTGTGTGTGTGTGTGTGTGTGTGTGTGTGTGTGTGTGTGTGTGTGTGTGTGTGTGTGTGTGCGTGTGTGTGTGTCCTAGTAGATAAAAGAAAGCGTTGCTCCCCAGCAGTGTGCCTACCAGCTGCTTGGCTTAATACTTAACCAACAGGGACGTCTGGAACAGGGCTGGGGTCAGACAGGGGGCCCTTAACGTGTGTGTGCGTGTGTGAAGGCGTGCCCATTGTAACCACCCCCCTCTCCTCTCCAGCCATCTGCTCAGCGGACTGCAGTGAGAAGCACGGCTACTGCGAGGCCCCGGGGGGCTGTACTTGCCGCATGGGCTGGCAGGGCCCCTCCTGCAGCCAGTGCGTGCGCTACCCAGGCTGCCTCCACGGGACGTGCACGCAGCCGTGGCAGTGCAACTGCCAGGAGGGCTGGGGGGGCCTCTTCTGTGACCAGGACCTCAACTACTGCACCAACCACAAGCCCTGCGCCAACAGCGCCACCTGCACCAACACGGGCCAGGGCAGCTACACCTGCACCTGCCGGCCCGGCTACGGAGGCACCAACTGTGAGCTGGAAACCAACGAGTGCGACAGCAACCCCTGCAAGAACGGGGGCAGCTGCAACGTGAGTGTCAACACCTTACTCTGCCACTGCTACTGTGTTTCATATGTCACCATGCGTCGTTATGCTCAATTATTTTCCTTCTCGCCACAGGATCTGGAGAATGACTATTCCTGCACCTGCCCTCAGGGATTCTACGGGAAGAACTGCGAGATCATCGCCATGACGTGCGCCGACGGTCCCTGCTTCAACGGCGGCACGTGCGTGGAGACGACGACCGGAGGCTACACCTGCCGCTGCCCTCCGAGCTACACGGGCTCCAACTGCGAGAAGAAGCTGGACCGCTGCAGCAACAGGCCCTGTCTGAACGGTGAGTCTGGCGCCACCTAGTGGTCGAATCTAATAAGTGTGGAAACTGACACCACTCAACACTACACAGGCAGCCTTCAGCGTGATCCTTTTAAGGTGCTGATTACATGAATGCTGAACTGAATCCGTTGTGCAGGTGGCGAGTGTCTGGACCTTGGCCAGAGCATCTTGTGTCGCTGCCAGGCGGGATTCACCGGGGCCAACTGCCAGATGAACATCGACGACTGCGCTTCAAGCCCCTGCCAGAACGCTGGAACCTGCCAAGATGGCGTCAACGACTACACCTGCTCGTGCACCCTGGGGTACACCGGCAGAAACTGCACGGTGCGCTCGGACGCCTGCGGCGCCCATCCGTGCCAGAACGGCGGGACCTGCTTCACCCACTTCACGGGGCCCGTCTGCCAGTGCCCCAAGGGCTTCATGGGTCCGAGCTGTGAGTTCACGCTCCAGCCCAGCTTCAAGCCCGCTCTGCGTCAAACCTCTCAGCCCACCTCCGCTACCGTCACCGTCTCCTGCGTTCTGGCCGTGTTGGTGCTGGTTCTGGTGGTGGGCATCGTCTTCCTGAGGAGGAGGAGGAGGCTGCAGGGGAGGAAGCAGCTGAGCGACGTTGCCGTTTACAATGACCTAGAGACGGTCAACAACCTGGGAGGGGGCGAGAGGGAGGCCTTCCTGGGGCCCAACGGCCTGTTCAAGATCAGCAACAGCACGGCTCGCCTCAGCCTCTCACTGAGCCCAGAGAGCAGGTCCGGCTACAGACCAGAGGCCAGAGGCGAGCGCCAGGACTTCATGTGGCGCGACGAGGCCCGACTGGGCTCTGCAGCTGGACTGAGATGAACTAAAGCCACGGACAAGCAGGGGAAGGAGGATATTAGCACTTGTTGATCCTCTCGCTTCATGCACAGTGAGGAGAGAAACGGAGTCATGAGATGGGAGCCATTCAGCTCATGCTAGTAAAATGTTAGCATAGAAAACAAATGAACTGCTCTAATGGAGACTTTACAAAGATTGTTGTAACAGTGTAAGGGGCAAAGCTCTTCCATGTTAAAGACCCAAAGACACAAATAATAAGATTCACTTTTCACAGGACCTATCACACAAACCAAATACAGGAAGTCACAACAGTTAGAGCAGCTTTGGAAAACCTGCCCAAAAAAATCATCTAGACTTTGCTTTCAGTTCACTTTGTGTAATAGTTTCTCATTTTTTAAAACACACTTTTGTTTTGCTTTTCAATCTTCCTTTGACCATTATTTCCTTATTGTGCGCACCATCATTTGAATTACTTATATTATTTATTTATTTGAAAACCTATGTTTATGGCTTCGCTTCGATTGTCACAGATGTATAGATATATTTATATGATGCTGAATGAAGACCGACACTCAATGTGGTACCAGGAGGTTCTATGTAGGCTGCACAGGCTGGTGTGAAATATCTCAAAGATATTCAGGGCAGGAATATAAGAAAAATGCTTTATCACACAGAGTCAGCCAGTAGTGTAATTTATAAATATATAGTATATTAAGTACTGACTGGGTTGCTTTTTTCACGTGCCATTTTGATTTCATGCCAAAGTTTCTGTTATTTTCATTTAATTTCATTGTGTTGTGGATGTGATGTGGAATAAAGGATCTGCTTGGATGCCTGGATCGACGCCCTGTGTGCCTTTACTCACACACACGACAGCAGCAAATATGTATCAGTGAGCTTTAGTTTTTCCTTCATTTCATTTCCCTGACACATGAACCTGTGGCCTTTATATGTTTTACAGCAAAACACACAAAAACAGCCAACTCAACACTGACTTTGTCACTTACACATTCTACCATAATATAATATGTGTATTCTGTCAAAAGGTTTATACACTGGTCTTTGTGGCTGGACATGATTACCATAAGGTCATATTAAGGCTTTAATAATAACTGTAGTTATTACTGTACATATTTTTCCCTTTCAGCTTTGAATATGTGTTAAGCGTATTTAATCAACAGCATTAAATTGTGTTGTTTCGTGGATTATTCCACGAAAGTTACTGCATATTTTTTCAACTTAGACCTAAAGTATTAAACCTGTATTTTGCATACAGAACCTCCCTAAATCTATTCAAAAGTCAAAATTCAATTGACACAAAATCTGATTTATAAAATATAAAAGATTAAAGAAGTTTCTAAAGCAAGAATAACTTCACAGATCACCAGTGGATTACAAGCTTCTAAGGAAGTAGCTGTCACACCCATCTAATTAGTCATTTCCTACCCTCACATCGATAAACATCTGCTGGACATCGTTTTGCTCAGAACGACTCACAATTTTATAAAACAAAAGTTTCCCATAACATTTTGAAAACTTAAACCAGGTAGCTTTTCTCTGAGAAACGTGTTTCAGTTATGATACAAATGGCTTTGAAGGGTTAAAGTCAGTTAGGACAAGATATTTGTCAAATTAAACAAAATGCAAAATGAGATCTGCCTCGAACACTTGCTTCTTGATTGGAGCAACCTACAGTACAGAAAGTAAGAACACAAAGCAAAGGCCAGCCTCCCTATAGATATAAGCTATGGACCAAGCTGCAAACCCTGGTTCTGGGTGAAAATTCCGACAATCAGGATTTTGTAACTTGACTTGACTCATTTAAACAACATATTTTCCTATGACTCGCCTTTCTTCATGGTTATTTCTGAGGCTTTGGACACCAGTCCCCTCTGCTGGTCTGTACTGTAGGTATGATGAGCTGGTTCACGCCCAGGCTGCTAATGGGAGATGAAATAAGCCACAAGAAAAAGTCAGAACAAATCTTTTACTTCAAACATAAAATCCACATATGCCCGAACAGACCACAGCCGAGCTCTACTTTCTTATTTTCTAATATTATTCACGTGACGTCAAGTCTTGCCAGAATGAGAAGAGTAAGATCGTTTAAATAACAGAGAAAACAGCCATAGGCCTAATCCTAATATTGATAATATTGATCAATAAATCGATATATTGCGTGAGGTTTTCTTCTTTGTTTCCTAAATGCCTTTTGTAAAAGCCGACAAACTGAAGTAAAACCTTCTGTAAACTCGTCTTACGTAATGTGCTCCACAGCGACACTTCGTAACGCAGAACAGCTGGTTTTGTATGTGTTCCCTGTAAATACGCACCAGCAGGGAGTTAAAACGCTCGTCACCGCCTCCCAGCGCCTCCGCGTCCTGCACAGCGTGAAGAGGACCAGTCAGACCAGTTCAGCGCAGAAATGGCAGCCGACCGGTCGACGGCGGACGAACTCGGTGGAGTTGATTCGTCTGAGTTCGAACCGTTTCAGGACTTCGTGGGAAACATCCCCAAGAGACACGCCCGGGTTACCGTCAAGTACAACAGAAAGGCGCTGCAGAGGCGACTGGACGTGGAGAAGTGGATCGACGAAACGCTGGACCGGCTGTACTTGGGTCAGGTGAGTGTGTGAGCGTAGGATCAAGGGCCAATGAGTTCTAAGAGAACAACAGTGTGGGTTTAACATTTATCGTTTTTAAATTATAAAGTCAAATCAGTGGAATCATTGGGATGACATCACAGTCTCAAAAATCACATCCAGGCATCCAGCAACCAGAGATGAGCAATGGGGTGAGCATGAGTGAAGGTTAGGAGGCTCTGCCTGGTTCTCCTTAGAAGGCCAAGCCTCCTACAGATGTGAGGTCCACAGCTGTAGGAGTCTCACTGCATCCTTCTGTCTTTCTGCCTTACATGGGCAGCGTGAATGTACCAGGGAGATAAGTGATGAGAAAAAGGAGGAGGAGAGACTGTGTGCGTGTGTGTGTGTGTGTGCGTGTGCGTGTGTGTGTGCGTGTGTGTGTGCGTGTGTGTGTGTGTGTGTGTGCGTGTGTGTGTGCGTGTGTGCGTGTGTGCGTGTGTGTGTGTGTGCGTGTGTGTGCGTGTGTGTGTGTGTGTGTGTGTGTGTGTGTGTGTGTGTGTGTGTGTGCGTGTGTGCGTGTGCGTGTGTGCGTGTGTGCATGTGTGTGTGTGTGTGTATCCCAGGAGGAGGTAAACACTGTACATCTGGCTGAAAGGCAGGAGAGTCCGTAAGTGACAAAGCTGAGAGTATTTTGGGCCAAAAAGTGCAGGAATGTGCTGTGAAAGCGAAGTATGATGATCCAATCCAGATTACAGCCATTGAGCAACTCTACATCTGAAAAAGTAAACAGGATCCTGCTTTGTTTGGGTAGAACTGGCCGTGACAGCTCAGTGATTTGTGGAATTTATTTCCCATGAAGATAAAAACAAGAATCGTGTGTGTGTGTGTGTGTGTGTGTGTGTGTGTGTGTGTGTGTGTGTGTGTGTGTGTGTGTGTGTGTGTGTGTGTGTGTGTCTGTTTGCACTTACAGTACATGATTTAATGTAAAAGCCTGAAGTCGAATGAACTCAAACGATGTCATTCTGGTACCAGAAAAATTTGAAAGATTCAAGAAGCTGCTGACAGGAAAGCACTGTGTTGAAGTTGTGCGATGTTCTGCCTGGTTGCACAGCGGTGCAGCGGAGTGGAGGGACGCGTTGCTTCTTCCCTCAGCTGGAACAATGAGCGTTTGTTCAAACAGAGCCGGCCACTGTTACACTTGAGCGACGGCACACATTACACGTCTTCCCAACTCTTCAATAGATTCGATACAGAGATAGAATTCAATACGGTATTTAATACGGTTGAAAGTGCATCTCTCCTGTTTGATGACTCCGTTTGTTGTGTTTACTGCAGGAGGCGGACCTGCCAGAGGAGGTGAACATTGACCAGTTGATTGATCTGCCTAATGACGAAGAGAGGGTCCAAAAGCTACGGGTACCGTGACATAATGAATGAGTCTGGAGTCAAATAAACAAACACTGGATGACATGAAATGAAGGGTTCACATTACACTGCGCTCTCTTCTACTGTACGTTATGCTAAGAACAACATTGTTCTCTTCTTTGAGCAGGAGCTTCTTCAGAAGTGCAACAATGAGACTGAGGTAAATTTAAACTCAAATGATTAAATACACACATTGAATATGCAAATGTCTTCACGCCCACATGGTCAGAGCTAAGCTGAGGATTCTCACACCCCAACAATAACTCGCCTGTGCAGTCTGATTGTTTCAGTTGAACTCCTCAGACAATGAGTCCTTCTGGCCTCAGTTTTGACCTTGACCGTCACTGAAACAGCTGCTTCCCCTGAAAGGAAAATCTTTTAGTTCATTTAGGAATTGGGAAAAACACACAAACATATGCATCAACACACAGAAACAAAATCCCAAGTCAAGCACGTTTTTGTTGTGTCAGTATTCATTAGAATGTGCTTATTTTTACCTTTCATTCACATTATTACAATTTTTATCGGTCGCTTTGACCTGTTTTGCGTAATTAGGTTCCACCTTGTTTCATCATCACTATTACAGTGCATCAGACACATGTAGCAAATGTGTAAACCCATTCTCATTGAGTTGACACATTTTCTCCTCCCTTTTGCCAAACAGTTAACACTGACATCATACAGTATAAACTCCATTGTTTTAGCTTTGGTCAACAACAAGAAACCATCTGTTTCTAACTATTAGAAAGGAGGAGGTCTAAAGCAGAGACTGAGTATCAATAGTGTCTGTGTCTCATCCTCCAATAGGTTTGACTGTATTTTGGTTTACATGTCTTTCCTGTAATATTTACAGTATTTCAGTTTTCTGCCACAGTTTGACAAATGAATGTCATGGATTCAGTAAATCAAATCGAATTCTTTGTAGTTTATGTCATATTTACCTTTTATGCAAAGACAACAAACAACAGGCTCCAAAGACAATCAATAAAGCACTGATTCCCAATGAGATCAGTGGTTTGTATTTTGCTGTCCACTGTGTTATGACTGATTGGACGTGTTTATGTACTTGGTTGCAAGTTGTATTGTTTGAAGGCAAAAGGAGTTTTTGCTGCATATTTCTAGTATTTTACCAGTTACAGCCTTTAGCAAACAAAGCGCGTCAATATGACATTGGAGCCGCTGTTTAGACCTGTGTGTGAACTGTTAAGAGAATGTGTTGTTTCACTGAGCGGCTGCGTCAAAGCGACCGATAAAAACTGTAATCACAAGCACTCAATCTGTTTTCCCATTATTTATAGTTATATTCTATATTAATTTTTTAAGATATATTAACTCATAAAACAATACAAAAATGTGTAGAAATGTCTGACTCACTGTATTTGAAAAGTCCATTGTTTTGCATGAATATCTAAAAGTAATTTATATAACACTGGTAATCACTATTTGAAAGGACGTTGTAGCTGAGTGACAGAATAGCACAAATGATACTCTGTTGAACCAGATGGTAAATGCATGTCAAATCCTTAAACTGCCTTCATGCACTGATGCCCCCTCTGGTCCCTGTGTGTCTGCTTCTCAGACCTTCATCAGGGAGTTGGTGGAAAGGCTGCAGGGAATCCATAAGCAGGATGAGCTGCAGAGCGAAGGCATGGAGCATCCGGTCATCTGTCACAGCCACCACCGTCACGAGCCCTATCACTTCAACAACCCGCCGCAGCACAAGCCCAGCGTCGTCCACCAGCCGCACAGCCAGAACCAGACCCTCTAACGACGACGGAGGCCTCTGTCCCACGCGTTTAGGCCAATAGTTTGACAGAAAGAGGCTCACTTGCTTTCCCGCCGTGTTGTATTTTTGACTGATAGCTTAGATTTTTAAACAGAATGAGAAAATAGTGCACCTTTGAAGCTAATCTAAGATCAAGTCTTCAGTCTCAAGGTGCTGCGTAACACAGAACTGGTAATTATACAACAGATTAACTGACAGTATTCATGAGAATTGTATGATGGATTTACCACCAACACCCGCGTCTCAACTTTACTTGACTGTAAAGAAATGCAGCTGAGACGCAAGACTTTGTAGCACTCACTGATGAAGTATGTGATTAAAGTAGATGAAGGATCAACAGGTGCAAAACACGTACAGTATAAGGGTCATTTATGTGGTAAACTTTCAAAAACGATCGAGGTTCTTGGTTGGAGCCTCAGAATCGCCCTGCGGAGACACAAGAACCTGGTAGAAGCGCGAGCATTTATCATGTTAGAGAAATTAGCTTACAGTAGGTGGATTTTTTGAAGTCTTAGCACCAGGCGCTGGTCACTGTCTGAAGGACGAACGAAGCATAGGGTGATTTATGGAAAGAAACAAACACAAACATAAAGTATCAAAGTCACTCAAAACACTCAGTCACTGCAAGGCAGAATAAAACTGGACAATGGCTACAAACTAACTCACAGAACAATGTTCCTACTCAAACTTACAAGGCAGCTGAAAACAAAGCAAACTAACCAGTGTACATGAAACAGCCCAGTCCTGCATCTACAGAATATGCAGAGGTGTGGGTGATGGGCAGTGGACTCACGCGCACCTTCCATCCAACCTGGTGGAGCTTCAGAGCTTCTGTCAGAGCCTGAGCCAAACCTCCAAAGTAGCTGCTTCAGCATCGGTGGGTTTCATTCCACTTTTATAGGCTAATCCTAGTTTTGGCTTGAAGTTTAAACATTGATGATCAGCGTTGCATCTTTTTATTTGTAAAATTAATGAACACTAGTGTGAAGGGCTGTGAACAGTCTGTGAAGCAAAAACCACCACTGCTTCAGTTAAACAGGAAATACAAACGTTCTGTCATGCGTTGTGACGCTGGAGGGAACCCTCTTGCAGTATTTACAGTCATTTGTACCGTTTTGTGTTTCAGTTGTGCTGTTGTGCTTGAGGCACCGGTCCTTTGCAGGAACTGCTAATAAAGGTCCTTATCTTACTGAGTGCACTGTGTTATTTACTGTTTCATGCTTTGAGGCTGTTTTTTAAGTTGTACTGGACTTTTGTTGAAAGGTGTGTCTTTGCTACAGATGTTGACAACTGGCTGAGTGTGCGTCACAATTACTGTGTGTGGACCAAATAAACCCATTGATCTGAACTGAAGACGACACACGTTAGCAGCCACATTCACCTATTTGTGTTGGTTTGTATTTTATTTCTTTACTGTCCCCTAGCAAGTAAGTTGGGGTTGATTTACATTTCCATATGTTGTAAGGTGTTGTAAAAGTTATTTATTGCTACCATACATGCATAAACTACTTCAAACTGAGTACACGGCAGCACTTGAGGACAAGGCACCTCCACTCCTGCTATCTGGCTGCATGACGCTTGAAACACAAAACAAGGAACACACTGTGATGATCTGTGGGCTTTGTCTTCATTTCCTGTTTTATTTTGTATGTACATCCGGTTTCTGCCACCATGCCTAGTTTAGTCTTTACTTACGGTCACATGTTAGTCCAGCTGTCATCAATCTGTTAGTTAATTAACTATGGTATTTAACTGGCAGTACTTGTAGCTCTCCGCCAGATTGTCGTATCCGGTACCTCGTTCCGGCGGTCCTTCTATGTCTAGTTACTAGTGATGGTGAGATGAAGCCTCACGAGGCACTGAACCACTTGAGACAATTGGTTCGAGAAAGGTTTTATTTCTCGAAGCTTCATGTGTGCGCGGAACCAGCTACTGGTCGAGTGTTTGATCACAGGCAGCTGTATCTGAACCACATAATGCGTGATGCATTGAATTGAACTGTCTGCTGGAAATGACAATGAATTACAAAAAATGTATGACCAAATAATTTCTGAACATAAATCATCCCATAGGTCCATACTTATTTTTGTAATGTGTGTTTCCCAAATGGTAAAATCACAATATGGCAGGTTAAGCTGTTTTTCTGAAAATGACATGGTCCTAATAAGGCAGAGGACAGTGAAAGTGCTTGTGGGCACAGATTATGCTTGTGTAACTTGGACTATTATGTACAGGACAGGGGAAATTTCTTTCATTTTTATTTAGAAACAACAATTTACCACACAGGGGAAATCCTCCTCTTCCTCGCTGGCTCCATCCTATCACCAATCCTCCTCTCCTCACGCTCCTGAATCTCTCTAAAAACTCTCTAAACTATCTCCAAACTATATAAACACTATCCGAATTCTACTATCCAAACTCTCCAAACTCTCAACTGACCTCAAAGTCCACGTCTGAGATAACGTGCCACACACTTTACTGTAAATGTGGTAATGTAGTGTAATACATTTGCCAAAAAGAAACTCCTGAACGCAACACAATCTACAGTAAGTGATTTATTTGTTTGATTTATTATGTGATTTTGTTATGACCACCATATCTGTGTAGTGATAATCAGGCTTTGTGTCCTGGTTCAAATAGAAGGTAATACTATAATTACTACAAACATGCCAAAAGGTGATTAAACTACTTTTAAAGTACAATCATTATGCAAACATTAGTGTAGCTGAACTACTTATTTATTCCCTCGGAGTTAACTTCTGCCCAAGACTGATCACATGCTGTCCAGGTTAAAGTGGGATGCAGATTAACTGTATGCACAGATTTAACTGGAATGGCTCCAGGACAGGAGAATAACTAATAAAATACACACACAATGCAATGAACCTATAGAATGAGGACAGAGGTGTGTGTAAAAGCCTCAGCCGTCCACTGTGTGGCAGAACGGAGCCATCAACCACACACAGTCTCACCTTGTTGCTGAGGGAGTCACACTCCTGCTCCTCTCATACAGTCTATCCTTTAGCTGCTCTGCCCTTTGTGTCACAGTGACCTGTGAAAGACCATGCTGCAGACAGTGTCTGTCATCCTGCTTCAGATCTGTCCATTTAAAGTCTCCCTCTGAGGGAAAACACAGTGTTGATGATGTATGAATAGAATCTGGACTCAAGGAGTCGTCACAGGTAGCTATGTGCGTTTTACACATATCACACCATGCAGCACACTGATGTAGTGTTAGCTGATAAAAGCATCAAACACAGGACGGCCAAGGCAATTAGCACAGCCCCCAGAGCGCGGGTGTGAGGGACGCAGGCATGGGGGGTATTAAGGGTCAGCGGGGGGGTCGGGAGAAAGGACAGGATTGGCCTTTCCTCAGGAAAAGATCACCTTCCACTACAATAGAGTCCGCCAGGAAACCGCAGGCCACATTGCTCTCTTGAGTCGCTGAGTACCTTCAGACACGCTCTCACACTCCTCATTCACTAATACACATGCACACACTTCACAGCCTGGCGGCCGCACAGCCTGCCCTCTCCAGGATGACATTCTACTAAACACAGCAAGGCGATCTCATCAGGTACGTCTCTGTTCCGCAGTGTTTGACTTAGAACTGTGCTTATATCAGTGTTCATCTTATTGTAGTTCTGTGGAATTAATGCATTTAGATTCAGTTCTATATTTACAAAACTGATGAAACTGATACATTTGTTGTTGTGTTTTTCATATAGATTTGAAACTGTCACTGTCTCTAACTGTCACTGTCTGTTTGGAGTCTTCATGGTTTTCTAATTAATAAAAACACTCACCTGCACTGTTTTCATCAAGTTATAGAGATTCTGACTTATCCTTATTTGAATTTAGCTCATTATATCTTTAATTAGAGGATGTGACAAGCTGATAACATGATTTAATTAAGTCAACAAATTATTGCTTGTATCAGGTGACAGGATCACACAAGGCCCCTAGCATCATTTTCTCTGATTTTGTTTCCTTGGTAAATTGAAATGCAGTGATATTGACGTTGTGGTGGAGGGAAAGATTTCCAAGTATAAAATGAGGTAAAAGTGTTTCTGTGAACATATAATCATATTACATATTACCATGTTCACAGAAACGCTTTTTAGTGTAGTGTTAATGCTGAAGTCGAGCACCTACATAATGTGCAAAAAATTCTAAAGAGAAGAAGAAAATTGGAATCAAAAGTCTATTTTTAGATCAGTGTTAAAATGCATAAATTGACATTTCTCGACTTAGTGATGACTTAATTAATAGTCATACTTCAGGTCATAAATTCATGGGATGCTCCTTTAATTTATTTTATAATTATTTATTTACTATATAAGACACCGAATCAGAAAACAGTTCCGTACAATTTTGAGAAGTCTGTTTTTGACAGTGAAGGATTATATATTCACAGAATCAGATTCTATTCTAATGAGCGTTTGCATCACATACTGGGTAATTATTCTGTTTGATATGAATGACAGGTTGTCAAAAAGGTAATAGACACTAAAATATATGATTAAATTTGACAAACTGCATTTCTTCTGCAGTGTTTTCAGAGTTCAGTAGCAACCATGCCCATTCTCAAGAAGCTCCCAGGAAGGTCAAAGAGCTGCCATGAGTTCCCCAGGGTGAATGGGGAACTGATCCTGCCCCGGATGGATTTGGATGTCAGAGAACTAAATGATCTCAAAGACCTGAAGGAGCTGAGCGACCTGAAGGACCTGAACAAAAACCTGAACCCCTTTGACGACGTGGACCTGGATGATGATGAGAGGCTCGAAGGCGGCGTGGGCCTCATAATGGGAGACATCCACCTAAAGTCCTCTCGCGATGGAGAAGAGGAGGAAAACGAGGTGAACGCAGAACGCCACGGGGCGGGAAACCCCAAAGGGAAGCCGCTCAGAGGGACCCTGGAGCGGATCTGTGGAGTGTCGCCCCTCAAGACCCTCGGAAAGCTGGGGAAGGGGCTCCGCAAGTCTGGACGCAGCGTGTGGGGGAACAACAACGCCTCCCACTACAGCCCTGGAGACTGCAACACGTTGCCCACAGAGAGAGAGAGAGGGAAAGGACTGCGCAGAGGCTCAGAGGGAATCATGACCCTGCTCCGGTGAGAAGAGACAGGAAATCCGTCAGAATGAGCGTTTTAAAAAGCTTAAAAAAAGCCTCTAACAAAACGTAATGCATAGTTAGAGTCGTTCACTGATGCTCAGGTGCTGTTAGTGTAGCTGGATGTTTAAACAGCTGATTTTAAAATAGCCCAAGTAGTCTGCGGCATATACTTTGCTTTTTCCGTCTTCCTGGTGAGTTACGTAATATGCTATAGCAACTCGATGTTCTGAGGAATCTCCTTTGTTTTCTCCTGGCTTGTTGTGAACATGCTGGGCGTGCTGAATGAAACTATTTCCAACAGCAGCAGCAGTTTAGCAGATGTGTGAGGAGTATGTCACATTCCAGCTGTGATTTACACAAAGCACAGGTCTCAGAAGGGTTCAGGATTCAGAAATGCGGTTATCGCCTGGAGAAAGCTGTCATTTGTCAATATGCATTCCAATATTTACAAATGAATATGATTGTTTTGGCAGCTTCCCAGGTCGGCGTAAGGAGGAGCGCAGGGAAAGCCTGCCCTGTGGGGACCTGAGTGCAGACAAGGAGGCGGAGGACGCCAGGCGGCCCTCCTTCCTCAGGATGGTGAGCCTGGGCAAGCTGAAAAGAGAGTCCATGTCAGACAAGACCTCTCAGGAGGCCGAGGAGGAAGAGGAGGAGGAGGAGCCCGTGGTCAAGACCCGAGAGCCGCTCTCAGGTAAGCAGTGAGGAAACACCAGGAGCGAAGTCAGCCAGATCACCAGAGTCTGTTTACAGGTCACGAATCCAACGTAAGCCCTACGTTAGAGATATTTAGTCATCCCGGTGAAGCTGCGCCAGCGCTTCCTCTCAGGCCTGACACCACTACACTGTGAAGTTTAGCGCTCCCCAGATCCCTGAGTCACTGGGTTCAGCCGCCATCAGACTATGAAATCAGGAAATGACTGCACTTCCTCCTGCCCCAGGTTCCTCTAGATAGATGTTTAACCAAGCTACTGTTCACACCCTCCACAGGGAGCCTCACTGGGAACCCATGTGTGCACAGGGTTACAGTATAACAGCATAAACTCATAGTGTGTGTGCTTGTGTCACAGTCCTGGAGATCCTGCAGCTGGTCAACCACAGGGACCTCCTCCTGGCCGACACACACATTCAGGAGTTGGAGCGGGAGTGTGAGCTGCTGTCGCTTCTGCCCACGCCGACCGCCCTCACCCCCCCCCTGTGTCCCAGCACCCCCCCCTGCCTGAGCCCCCCGCTGTCCTCCACCATCGACGACGCCCTCAGCTCCAGTGCCACGCTGGACTCCAGCCGGCGCAAGGCCAAGGACGTGGAGCTCCTGTACGAAGCCCTGCAGAAGGAGATGTGGGACGTCGTGAGGGAGTCCCTGCGCCAGCCCAGCGCCGGGCCCAACCTCGGCTTGGTGGTCCTCGTCATCCAGCAGGAGGAGCACGCCGATGCCACCTGGGCGCTGAGGGAGGAGACCAAGCCCAGAGAGAGCCCCCAGGTCCAGCCCAGCCAGCGGCCTCGGCGCCTGAAGATGAAATGGAGGCAGGCTGTGGCGGAGGCCGCAGACTGGAGCCTGCCCAACCAGGTGGACCCTCAGGCCGGGCAGCTGGCCTCGTACCTGGAGCGCCTGAGGGGCCGCATGGTGGACGACCTGGACGCAGCGCGGAGGAACGCCATAGCCATTTACCCGGAGGAGTTCGCCGCCTTCCAGGTATATGTGGAAAGTTACCACAGAGCTGTGGGCAGACGCCTACGGACTCTGACCAGCGGCCCACTGCAGATCACTGACGTCTACTCACTGCTGGACTGGTTCTACAACATCTACAACAGGTGGAGACCTTCACATCAGCATCAGCGACATATTACAGGCTGCTTTTGCTTCATTAATGATCAATTGTACTCCACCAGGGATGTCCTAGGAACTATTGGCACAGCAGCTCAGATCAACTATGCTCCACTGGAGCCGATTTTGCCTCAAGATGTAGTGGACAGGCTGGAACAAGACTGCATCAGTATTGTGAGGGTAAGAACTATTCTGATTCCAGGTCTGTGCCTCCAGACAGCAGACGGCTCTAAAGGTTTGCTGTGGTTTTTCAGGAGAAGGTGACGACCGAGCTGTTTCAGGTTCTGGATGAAGAGGAACGACGCTGGGCCCAGACTCTGCACATAGAGGAGTATCAGTCTCACCTGGCACGCTCTGTCATCCAGGTAAACGTCTTGAAAATTGTGTGTTTTCCTTGAGGATTTTTCAAAATGAAGGAGCCGTCTTGTTTGACACGACCTTATAATTTCAGAGGATAAAGGTAGATTTGGACAGATCGACGTCTGTGAACCACTTTCTAGGGGCCAGAGTGGCTCGCTGTAGTCTCACTGGATTGGCTGACTTTCTTTACAGGTCAGTTTGTATTTAAAACAGTGAAAAAAAAGTTCATAAATCTCAAAGGATATACACTAGAATTCATTTTGTCTTTGTGTTGTGTTCAGCTTCCAGAGAAAGGTGGAGATGTTTCATGAGACACAGGCAGAATTTGGAGATAGAGGGGACGGATACGTTTCCAGGACCATAGCTCTGGTCAACTGCTGCCCTCCTCTCAGGTACACAAACAGCAAAAGCAAAGTACTCACTCTGAGTAGGACTCAGTGAGAGGAGGTTCCTGACTCTTTTGTCCTCTAGGTCCTTTGTGGAGCGCTGCAGGCAGTGCGACCCACAGGGCAGCGATGAGTCGGCACTTAGAGCCAACTCGTCCCTGGACAGGATGATCAACCAGTCCGTGAGGGTGCTGACCAACCGTCTGTTCGAGCACATCGGGGTGAGAAGGGCACAAACAGTCCCATCAAACATCATTTCCAGTCCCACGTACATGTACAGTAGTTAGTTAATTACTAGGTGCAGCTGTGCATCCTGCCTTTCGTTATGTGACTGCATGTTGTATTTCTCCATTAATCCAAACCCTCTGCTGTTCCAGCCTTTCTTTGACAAACTGATAAAAAGAAAATGGCTGAACAACACTGAGGCCTTCGAGGCCATTGAAGCCAGCATTAAACAGCACTTCAAGAAGTTCAGAAGGATGGACCCACCTCCATATCAGGTAATAAGAAGACAACATAAACACATAGAGTGATTAGATAATAGGTATGTAGTGATGCTCAGTGATCAGCGCTGTGATTGGCTGCCAGACGCTGGTGGGCGAGGTGCACCGGAGGGTCCTGGTGGAGTACGTCCGAGCCATCACACGAGGACGGGTGATTTGCACATCCTCCAAAATGAGGAAGAGGATGGCCTTCCGCTTGCAAGACGAGGCGAAGCAGCTGAAAGGACTCTTTAAAGACCTGGTGAGTGGTTATATTGGTAGAAATGAAACCTGGGCATGTTTAGGACAACAAAAACCGAGCACCCGTTACCTTCGAGAGCTGTCGAATCGCTTATTGTTGAGAACCAGCAGCGCTCTGGGCTGTGAATGGAGCCTGACCCTCAAACTTCCCAGGTCGGGCATAAGTGGGACAGTGTTGATACAGTACGCTGTGACAAATGGCTGCCGTCAGGGAGATGGAGATGGACGGAGCGGGCTTACGTTAGCACTTGCCACGAGCGGGAAGAGGGCGTGAGGCCGGCAGGCCGACAGCGTGGCATCTGCCCCTTCTGTGCAAGTTCAAACATGTGTCCATCACCTCAGCTGACAACAGGAAGCTGCTGTGTTCAGAAGACGTTTCCTGTTCCTGTCAGCTGCTCAGCTTTGATGTGGCTCAGGGATGGCCTTGATGGCCTTTTTTAAGCGAGGAGCGAGATGAAGTGTCTGTGGAAAGTGAGAACCGGAGGAGGAGGGAGCGGTCGGGTTTTTAATAGCTATTTTTAGTGAGTGCCAAGGCAAAGAATTCTGTTTGAAGGGAAAACAGGACCTACAAAAACAGAGGTGGAGTTTTGTTATTCACTTAGTATATCATCTTAATGTTTGGCCTCTGGCCTCTAATGTTTCTACTCTGCGTTTCCTCTCAGTGTTTGCTGTGTGAATGATTGTTCACTGCAGCACTAGTAATTCCTCAGCTTAGAAACAACTTTAATAGAATAGAAAAGCTGAACTGCTTAAAAGGTTTGGACATTGTAAAATGCACAGAACATAGAAAAAAGTAACGTACAGTATCTTATAAGAGCAGATCTTAACTGATGTTAGTGGTTACTGGAAAACTGTTCCCTCTGCTTTCACTTTATAATGGTAATTTTCAAATCTGGCTCACATCACGTGCATGTAGTCTTTGAGTGTCACCTGCTGCTTTGTTTACTTAATGTTCCTACAGGTTGTGTTGCAATGGATCCACTGTGTTTGTTTGTACTGAAGTGATATGATATGACAGCAATATTATAGTATCAAGTATGAACGATTTCCCACATAGCTTTGAATCTAGCACTTCTGCAAATACTTGAAATTCAGAAAACTCCAGAAAAATGATCACATTTTTTTCCTCATAAATGAAAAGTTTGATCAACTTGCTTGTAAAATCTTGAAAGCAAAGCTGTCCATCACAATACGCCATTTAGCCTAATACATGCTGCTTGTTGAACGTCTAGACAAAAAAAGAACTTGCTGAGACGATCATTAAAATGTCTCTTTGCTGTTTCACCCCAGGACTCCAACTCGTCGTGGCTGGACAGTATCATCTGCCACCTCGCTGACATCATCCTCCTGGAGGACACTCCTTCCATCCAGATGGAGGTTGCTGTGCTGGTGAAAGAATTTCCAGATATACGGTAAGGAAGTCAAGAAATGAACCGTGTTGGAATGTTAGTGTTGCAACTAGGAAGCGTAATCATGAGTGAAAGGTCGTACTGTATATTCTTTAAGGTATACTGCTACATGCCCACGGTGCTGTTTTTGGCATATGAACAGTTCTATGTACGGGTTTTTGGCACAATGAATCAAAACAAGGAAAAGAAGCACAAAAGCACTTCTACATTTACTTTGCTATTTTTGGCTATTTTTGGTCTGAGGGAGTCTGTTTTGAGAATGGACGAGGCCTCCGGGGGGAAAAGCCAGTCGCTCCGGCTGTTTGTGCTCGCATTAAGACTCAGGTGACCGCTGGAAACCTAGGAGCACGCGTGACGCAGAATCCTCCGTGGAGCAGACAGGAAGCGGCTGCCGAGTACTTCCTGTTCCTGTCACCCTGCAGGAGACAGACTGGTGCCACGCTTGGAATGAAAGAGAGCGAGGTGTGGAAGAGGAGAGCAGACCCTAGTTCAGACCAAGTCCCCGCTTGACTCACCCCTCACCCTTTTTGTTCACAACGTGGCATTTCCCTGCTGGTATTTTAGGAAATCGAAGGCTGGCGGCCTTCCTTGTGTTGTCTAGGTGCATCACACATAGCACATTTGGGAAGTGGGACTAAATCTTTTAATTCTTCTGTGACTCAGAATAAAAGAATGTATTTCCATCTTCCTCCTTGGCTTTCATCATCCTCCCCCACAGGAAGAAGCACGTCTCCACCCTGCTGAACGTGCGCGGGATGATGCGACAGGCCGAGCGCCAGGAGATCCTCAATGTGGTCAAAGACTTCGAGTGCAGCGGTTCCCTCGTGTGCCGCGACCGCGCGCTCTTCGCCGACATCCCCGCCACGTCGGAGGTGCACTGCATCAGCCTGGGCCTCCTCCGCCTCGCCATGACCGTCTCCAACTGGTTCTCGGAGCACCGCCCCAGGCGCGCTCACAGGACGGGCGGCAGAAGCGCCGCGGCTCCGGCCGCCGAGGACGTGGACGACACAAACAAGCTGCACAGAGACGACTAGCAGCCGGCGCTTGTCTTCACAGATATGTTGTGATGAGTTGTACATGCACCTTGACCAAACCCTGACTGTACCAAGGCACCAGGCATTCGACGACACTTGACTCTAGGTACTGCTCGTACTGTACATGCTCACATCACTCTGTGCACCCGCAACGGAACGTGAATCTTATGATTTTTTCAGTATAATTGATTTTCATTTACACAAGTACAGAAGTAAATAAGTGGTATAAAATATCCTCTCTGTCTTTTACGCAATATGGATGTAACATGTATTTAACCATCCATTTACAGTATAGCCCCCCTTTCAGGTATATAATGCATATAATATGTAGGAATACGAAAGTGTTGAACTTTACTGTGAATAAAATGAGTCCATTGCTGGAAGCCTAATAAAAACCCATTGACTGGGTGGATGAAATCGCTTGTGGGTATGAATGTTCTCTATTCCAGTTAAAAATGGAATATCCTTTTGATGGGCGCGTCAGACTCCGTGTCTAGAGCCTTTTTAAACATTACATACCATTGAGCACACGAGCCTGAGAGTCTGACGCAGAGCAGATGCTGCAAGGATATCCACACATACTTCATGCTTTGCTTGTTTATATAAATGAGCAGGGCACGGAGGATTTGGCCAGCGGTTCTGGTACAAGAGAGGTCGTACACCCCAAGGCCAACAACGGGATGTTTTTTGGTAAACAAAGATTTCCTGTTGTCCACCGAGGTGCCAACGGATGCTTTTATTGGAGCCAAGTTTACATTATGCAGTAGGAGGGAACTTCCTCCTAGCCTCTTGGAGTGAAGGTGCAGCAGCCACGGAGCTTTTTCATGTCTGAGCAGCTTGTGCAACAGAAATCGGGCCTCCGCGGCAGTAGCCACTCTGCTCACTGACCCCTTGGCATCTATATCTGAACGAACATCTGGTTGCTTTGAAACATTGACTTGATTTATGAGGTTTGCAGTCAGCATTCAAGAAATTTACAACTGGTGGGAGGCACATTTACTTTTGAATGCATGGATCAATGTCAGGTGTAGTAGCATCAGTCGGACACAGGAGGGAAACCATCCTCAGGATGTCATCGTCCTCAGTGGTGAAGTACATTTATGTAAACTATATATTTTAAATAATAAAATACAACATTTTATTATCAAGTCTAATTATATTTCTAAGATAGTAAAATGACACATACTCAACATACATATCGACATATTTTCAATTCAGAAGCTTACGCTTGTGTAACTTACCACGACTGGCCTTATCCAGCTGCTCGTATGGACCCGGGTTAACCTGAGGTTTAAGGTGAGCAAAGAGGATCTGTGTAGGAAGTCCCTGAGGGAACGAATCTGCACAAACCGACCAAGTAGAAAAACAATAACACATTTGCGAGAGGAGGGGGACTTCAAATGCTGAATAAATGTTAGCGTCTTTTCGGTTTTCTCTCAGAGCTACGCTTGGCATTTACCTCCCGCCTGTATGTTTTATTGTTAGGATTTCCCTCCATTGTCAGTGGGAATGACTAATATACTAGTGTATGAACCAGCCACTACAAATGCATGTAATCAAGGATCTGTGATCAGTGCAGCAAAGGAAGAAACAATAATAGGTGAACACAGAAATAAACACACACATGTGAAACCAAAATAGATGAATCCATTAGAGATTATAGGCTATTTACAGTGCAGCTGCTTTTGACATTGATATTGCATCAATCTTGCCACCGCCCTTACACAGTGAGTTTGATGTATGTCAGAAATGTGCATAATGAAATAAAAGTAGTACACTACTAAGCTTTACTGCATACATTTTATTAGGTTTTGTGAAAACTCATGACAAGATGTCAAAAGAAAACTGAAACAGGCTTTTAAAGTGAACGACATGTAGCTGGACCGTCGGGCTTGTTTTGACTGCAGTGTTCCTTATGGCTGTGTGCACTGACAGGTCAAATTGTATCAGACTGTCCATCTGTGGTGCAACATGTTCAGTCCTGAACCGCTTTCCTGTTACTGGATGTGTTTGATGGCTGGAGATGATCAAACATGCAAAACGGCCATGACACAACGAGGTGAGGGGATTACACATTACCAGTGTTTCTTCTTCTTGTTTACCTGCTGCCAACAATGGGCCTCGCAGGCTGACCTGTGACTGCAGTGTGCATTTGTTTTTATTTATAAAATGTTCCACGAATTTGTGGAACAGAACAGGAAACACATTAGGTGTAGCTGGCATGGGGTTTGGCAGGTCGGGCCATATGTACAGTAGCGTTATCAGACATCCTCTCATATAGCAGGATGCTGGACGGCTGTTTTCCAGGTATCCCAGGTGGGGATTAGCATCTGAGAAGGGCAGGGAGAAATACGGGCCGAACTCTTGGAGGTTTCCCTCGATCAAAACCGCACAAGTATCACAATGCAGTCCCTGGGAAGCACTCCCCTGCTTCCTCTCATTAACACAGCTCTGCAATGGAAAATCCATCTGGCTGTATTCACTGTTTGTTTTCGGAAGCTAGCCGTGCCCTTTCTTTGTTCACACTGTCATGCACTTTTCACAGTTCCACTCTTTTCTGTTTGTTTGCTTGAAGTGTTCTTCGTATCTAAAAGTGTTCAATTAAGAAATTATGTTGTAGATAAGAGGGAGATAAGAGCATTGGGTTTGTTTAGTCTAGACTAGATGGCTCAGCTCCATTATTCTCTTAATCAATCACTGAACGTGTCCATAATGATGATGTCAATTCATTCATAATGAATCAATTTTACACTGTATTAAACATTTTAGACATTTAGATTTTAGCTACCAAAAAGTGTAAATAAGAGCTTGAATTTGTAGATTACACTAGATAATAAAACACTGCTGAACACAATAGTCTAATGTTGCAATTTAGGAATTTAGTGCTTCTAAAACTACCTGTAAATTGTATGTGAAGTAGTTATGTGCTCATCATGTTGCTTGAAATTTAATACAATACAATTAATTTGGAAATATTTAAAATACTTTTCAGATTTAAGCTAATAGGCAGCAAACAGGAACATACAATCCTCCTAAAATCATAAAACTCTTAATCAGGCTTTTAAAATAACAAAACCATGTCCTTCACTGTCAGTTTGCCAGATTGTGTGGACTCCTATTATTATTATTATTATTATTATTATTATTATTATTATTATTATTATTATTATTAGTAGTAGTAGTAGTAGTAGTAGTAGTAGTAGTAGTAGTAGTAGTAGTAGTAAATAAAATATTCTCTGTTAATCTGAATTGTTTTACTGTTGTCCATCATGCAGATGAGCAATGTTCATTTATTCTACTACAGAGATTGTGAACCTTATGATTTTGACATATAGTTATGGTCAGAGAGTCATAGTTATTTGTAAGCTGTTGGTTGATGTGTGGTTTGCGTAACGGTTTGCGTAACTCTGTATAAATGACCCGTTCTGACATGACCCATCAGAGCAGGATTCAATAGGGGGAACCTCCTGTCCTCCCACATGTCTAGTATACACTGTCTGTCAGGATGGCTGCCTACTTGAACCAAAACAATGGCGAACTTCGTCAGCATTGATGGGATATCCTGATTTAGGCTATCTACTCGTATCCATCAAGTGCATCTTTATTTAGAGCCAGTACCCACTCAACTCCAGCACAGACCCAACCGTCATGACAACCGCCGCGTTATATGATCATCGGTCTCACGCTCGGCCTGAGGAAGGTCACCTTTGTCATTTAAAAATACATTTTGACAATATCCCGAAATGTACATGAGCAAACAGAACGAACGTAAGCATGTACCAGATCCTTGGGCATATTTTAATTTGTGCTAAAAGTCACCGGTGGATGCATTGATATAAATATTTTGCTCAGGTCAGTCTTGGCTTGATGCCACTTTCGTTGTAAACATCCCAACCTGTGGAGTTATTTGTTTTCCTTAGTGTAAACTATTTTGACATTTATATAATAGTGAGAAAAAACAGGGAGGAGTTTTTGTTGGTCCAGAATGTCTGTATTTATTTGAGCACATCCCCTGGCCTCACAGGACTGGTCTGACCTGCATCAGTGGCAATCAACCAGTGATACGGCAGCAATTCAGAAGATGGACATGAACAGAGGTGGTGGAAAATCTTTCACCTAACAACCAATTATACATTGTACATAAAGCTGTTATTACATAAACTGATTCTTTGCAATGTGAGAATAAATAGCACTAAGTAGACGATACAAAGGTCTGGATAGGAAACGGAGGTAGTCTCTAATAACAAACATCTGGATTCATCTATTATCGTCCATCCAGCATCCTAAGTGTTTGTTCTTGTTAGGGTCATGCTGGTGTTAGAGTTCAGCTGTCACTGGTCGAGAGGAAGGTCACACCCCGGAAAGGTCACGAGTCTGTGATAGGGTCACACATGCAAACATTCAAACCTATAGGTGAATTTTAGTGATGATGATGATGATGATGATGATGATGATGATGATGATGATGATGATGATGATGATGATGATGATTATTATTATTATTAATAATAATATTATTATTACTCTTTTGTTTCTCACCCTATTTTTGGAATCGCAAAAATGTCTTCCTTGCAATCAAATCAGCAGCAAAATATAGTAGGAACTATTAGGGAAATGTGACAAGAGGATAAATACAAGAACAAACTCTCACTCTGCTGTCAGATCACAGGCATCCTCAAAGCTATATATTTCTGAGGGACGTCTGTCCCAGAGTCTACACCAAGGATGATCTCTGTCTGCCTAAACAAACAGAAGCAGGAGGAGTTGTTATGATCTGCTCAGCTCATAGTAAACATTAAAACGTTTGCATCACAGACTCTGTCAGAGTGATGTCTGTGCGCTGATCTCTAAACACCCCAAGGAGAAAAAGATGAGGAAATGCATCAATGTGGCGCTGATCTTTTTCCTGAGGTCAGTGCATTTGCTCTAATGTCTGGTGGCGTTTCTGCCAGCGAACAAACGTAATGTACTGTTTGTTCGAGCAGATCAAATGTTCATGAAACCTGACCCAGTCTGTCCTGGACCTGCCAGCAAGTTGTCTGTTCCTACTGTTAACAACAAATTTATTGTCCCGGTCCTTTTGCAGGAGCGGAAACTACTTTGCATGGCAACGATTGAGTCTGGAGTCTGAACAATGGCTCCCTCTGTGAAATATGGATGCAGGGTCTCACCTTTGGCTCCTTGTGTGTTCTCCCCCCAGCATATTTGCGTAAGCAGGTTATGTTCTGTACCCCATCAGGAAAAGGTGTTGCAGGAAACCCAAATCTGAGGTAGGATTTAGAATAAACTGACAGCATTAGACCCCAAAAGGCAGCTTAGCGAGGTGAAAGAAAGGTAAACACAAGCATGACCTGTGCACCAGAATCCCCTTGGAGCCAACCATTGACTTCATTAGACTGAATCGCAGGTGGTGTTGTTTCCACATTGCTGAGCGGTTATGTTGACCTACAGCGTAACATTGTGTTGTTCCTGAGAAAAGAATCAACACAAAGGAACCGTTTTGAAATACAGGTTACATCTATAACAGCAACACAACAAAAGGTTATGAAGGAATTTAAACATGAAGCATTTCAATGTTTAATTAACACATTCTATAATGATTAAAAATCAGATTCCATTTGAAGAAAAATGATTCCTCTGTCATATCGAACTTAGCAATAAACAATCACAGTAACAGTTTTGCAGACTCATTTTTTTGTCTTGGTACTTTATCTTCTAAAGGGGTTTAAAAAGCTCAAATGAGGCGTCAGCAGCCTTTCTCCCTCCGTCATGACCCCCCCGTCACCTCGCACCCTCCCTCCATCTTTCATCAGCAGAAGGCAAAAGCTTGAGACTAATGACTCCACATCCTCTCTGCCCTGTTGTTGGTGGTGCACTGCAAACTTTCCTTCTCACCGCTAACAATCGGTCGCTTTGACCTTCGGCACGACACGTGAACCGGCTCATCTTTCTCACACTCCTCTGTGCGTCTGCATGAGATTCCTGTGTTTACCCACGTCTGTGTTACGCCTCAGCTCATAGTCATTGGCCGCCAACAGCCTGGAAGACTTAGCGAGGGGGCACCTGCCTGACTGGAGAAAAACATCTCTGTGCGATTGGTGTGTAAACACAGATCACTGGTGAAGCCTAGAGGCCAGAAGGACAACAACATTGTACAGCCTGTGTATGTGTGAGGATCCTTTAGCCATTTTGAGGTGCATTTTGCTTCTCAAAGCCAGAGAGAACCCACACATGCACAGAGACAACATGCACAGAGGCTCCTGCATCACCCACCTGCTTCTAGCTGTGATGTTGTGCTTTACATATTATAAGATATCGTACATGTTAGTGATGACATCACTCCTTCTAAATGTATTCCCACTTTAGTTCGTCTCACTAGTGCAAGCAACCCACTGCATGGCTATTAATATAATAAATGACATACTGCTTCCCTCTAGCGGCTAGTATGAAGAATTACATGACAAACCAGTAGGCTTAATGCAGTAATAATAGTAATAGTAATGCAGTGAAATTTTAAAACAAAACCAAAATATATTAGATATAGTTTGAATACAAATGATTAGTGATATACTAACATTACAGAAGTATGTCAGCTTCTGCTTGTTTTCATAATTCATAAATCCAATTGAACTTATTTTGCTAAAATGCACTTGGACTCATGACCTCCTGTATAAAGCACAGTGGAAAACCCTTCATCTGTATGTGCATGACAGTTTGTTCCATTGCTTACAAGCAATGCTACATTAATAACACCTTTGCACCAACAAAACACATTACTGTATGTCTCAAAGAAGCTCATTCTTCCACCAGGGCTGCAACTCACAGAACGACAAAAAAACAACACAAGCATTACAGCATGTTCTTATTTTTAAAGCTTGATTGTTTTATCGAAGATAAAGAAGTATTTTATTTCAGAAGAGAACCTTTGTGCACCAAATTGTAGTATTAAATTTTTCTCTTCTAACTTCCCTGTATGTGTGCGTTCAACCAGAGCTTGGGAACAAAAACTCTGGCTGACTCTGTGGAGCCTGGGAATGAATTAGGTCAACCAAGAATGTGCAGAAAAAGGAACATGCATGGTTTTGGTCTTACCTTCAGTACTGCCTACAGTTTTGCAAATTCACAGTTTTAGTAGGACACTGTTTTATATTAATGCACAGTAAAATGCATATCTTGTATTATCACGTCATTGTTAACTTTAATTCAAGCCAGAAAACAGTATAAAACATGAGCAGTCATAACAGTATGGAACACAACAAGTACAAGAGGACAGAAAAGGAGAATCTATGCATGTAGACATGATGAATGGATGGATGAATGGGTAGATAGATGGATGAATGGATGGATGAATGGATTGATAGATGGATGCATGGATGGATCGATGGATAGATAATAAACATAAATAAACAGCAGTGTCAAATCATAATTATTATCAGCTACCACACAACTTCAGTGTGTTAGTAATATTACTTTACCATCTGACCATGAAACCCGATGTGATCCACCAAAACACTGGTGAAAAAGGTGGGTGTGGAGCTCTTCTTCGTGGAACCCACTATTATGAAGATCACAGAACAGCGAGCAGAGGCTCAGTGGACATGGAAAAGACTAAGCAGTGTCTGAACCCTGACAATAAGCTCCAACAGACAGCATCCAACTGAAAACAAGAATTACCAGAACAAAGCTGGTAATTGCCTCTAGTTGTCAGAGGGTTATTGTTCACTTTACTGCAATGAAGGGTACAGCACTAATAGGGCTGCTGGTAAAATGGGCATGTGGTCACAGTCAACTCTCTTCTATTCTGCGAGTCCTCTAAGTCAACAATGCAACAGAGAAGAGGCTTTAATAACAGACAGCTTATAGTGCATGTTACAGCTGCAGACATGTGTGGAAATGCCCAGACATGTTGTTAAAGTACCATGAGACCTGTCGAACAGACAACAAAGCCTCCACACAAACCTCCACATCCGACACATTTCCATATATAGATGTGGGACTGTGACGTGGCGTCACAACTACAGTGGAACCAGCTCCTCACTTAGTCTTTCTTTTGCCAAATCCTAGAAATAAACAATGAACCATTCACAGTTCGGCAGCCAACGACAGGGACAAAGTGACACCTAATCCCACTCCACAGCATTTCCGTTCTTTGTTCAATTTCTCATTAGCCGCATTAGCTACATTACAGATGGAGGGGTTTCGGCATATTCAGAGTAAAGGCCAAGTTAACGTTCAGGTGCGCTAAAGGGAAATGTTATGTATTAATGTTTGACTTTAAAAAGTCTAATGTCTAGTCAGTATAATAATAATAATAATAATAATAATAATAATAATAATAATAATAATAATAATAATAATAATAATAATAATAATAATAATGGATTTTCGGTATTTATAGTAGAAGTAATAGTAGAAATCATTTTCGTAACATTGTGTCCATCTTTACGTTACACCAGCCACCGGAAGTCCCGTCTCTGCTTCTTGTGCGTAACTTGACGCCGTGCGCATCTCACCGAACGGGAATACCGATATTTCGGAGCATTTCGGCCTTTCCCTCTCGCTGCGCCGTAAGCTCTGTTTTCCTGCGAGGTGATGCAAAGGGGAGCGTGTTGCACTGACGACGACGACGCGGGGTTAAAGGAGCGATTACATCTGTCGGCGTCGTGGCGAGCGGAGATGACACACATCCAGAAGGAGCCGTGGTTGTTTTGTATGGCGAAATGAGGCAGGGGGTGGAGAGTGGCCGCAGAGACGCTGGGCTCCGGCCAAACATCACCGCATTTTAGCACCTCGGTGCTCGGGGTTTGCATTGCATTGCGTTTGCTGCGTTGACGAGCGGCCGTACTGTTGCCCTCGGCGTTTCTCTCCCTGCAAAGTGCCCGGTGGTGGTGCAGCTCGTCGGAGGACACCCCCTTCCAGATGCCCGTTGCTGCCATGACAGGCGGCGGTCTCCTCTCGACCGCGGCTCGGTCCGCTGGAGAGCGGGCACATTGATCCGGGCATCGGTGGGTCGCGGCTGCGGATGTTCTTCTGTCGTTGGAACTTGTGAATATCGTCGGCACACAGCGCGGTTCTTACTCAGGGAAAAGAAGAAAGAAAACATGTCTTCTCGCTCTGCATTACCGTCTGGGAACGACAGGAGTAGTGGAGACCATGTAAGTACCACTGCAGCCCATAGCCTGTTTATACAGAACGCTGCGTGAAGTGTGCGTCCCTGAACCCAGATCCGTGCCTTGTGCGAGGCCTTCGGCTTTATTCACAGAGCGGACGGGTCGTCATTAGAGCGAAAGGCGTTGGAGGTGATGCTGGATAGATATTTTATCAGAGCAGGCTCGAAATGGGCTAACCTTGAGTGTCTGCGCAGGAAAGCGCTGATGGAGGCAAACGGCCCGGAATGAGTCCATCCGCACACGGTAACACAGCGGATATGCGCAGAAAGCCCGAAAACCAGCCGTCACCTCTCATTAGAAGGTTGTGGAGAGATAGTGATGTCACAGTATAGTCCTGGCCGCTGCTGCTGCCTCGGCGTATGTGTGTGTGCGTGTGTGTGTATTCCCCAGAAATTGGTTGGGTGGGACGTGCGCACCGAACAGCAAAATAAAGGCATGGAGCGTATCTGGGTTGTTCTTGTGAAGCAAAGGGGGATTACTGCGTAAAATGATGTGCAGTCGGTTGCTGCGCAGCCTTCAAAGCGCCCAACCCCAAAGCCAGTGGGTGTCAGCCAGCGCTGTACATTCAGTACAGTGCAACAACGGTAGGGTCCTGCAGAGGAGGAAGCAGCGAGAGGGGCTTTACTCGAGTGAGACACGCAGAACTGCTTCTGTGCACCTGGCTGGGCATTAAAAATACATATCACATATGTCATAATTGATGTTGCTTTTCAGCCCTGGAACATATGACAGGACCCCCCCCCCCACACACACACCCTTTGGCAGAGGGATGGAAAGCCTGTGTGTGTGTGTGTGTATTTTAGGGGCATGATTGATTATGAATGCATCACCAACATGGCGCAGGTGAGACATGTGCCAGGCGGTCGGAGGATTCGCATACGCTGTGCGATCTCGAATGGGGCCGGTCGCTGTGTGAACTTAGACTGAAGGGAGAGGGGTAAACGGGCTCTAGGTGGGGCATGGGAAAAGGATGGGAGCCTGGGAAGGACACTCCCGTCTGAAGGTGGAGCTTAAGGCTGCATGCTTGTGTTTGTCCACGTGTGTGTGTGTGTTGGGGGGTGAGAACAAGATGACATGCTGGGGGGATGGACCGGTGATGCCTCAGCGTCTGGGACCGGCCAGGGACCACTGTGCCAGCATCTGCTCCCTTTTTACTGCTTCCCATCTTCCTCTCTCCATCATTTGTCCTTCTCTGGGCGACCCCTTCCTTATATTCACCTCTCCATTACTCGCCATTTGTTCTCCGTCTCTCTCTGGTTTGTAACATGACAAAAAGCCACTTCGTACTGTAATACATTGAGCTTTGCTGCGTAAATGCCCATTGTTATCCTCCCTTTCTCCTCTGCTCTGCTTCCTGGCTGAAATATTATTCGTGACTCAAGCTCTGGACTCCGTCGTCTTTGCACAACAATGCTCTGAAGGACTCGGGTCCAGGATGGAGCAGCATCAGGCGGCCACATGGAATAGCTGTAGTGCAGCTGACAAGGCATAGGAATCTTCAGGCTGGAGTGAAAGCTTGCGTGAATTCATCTTCAGGCAGTCAAGTGGTCCATGTGCTGGACAACAGCTGTTAACCTAGAAATAAGGAGCTTGTCTTCACTGCTGCGTTCACGGAACAAACATCTGGAATCAGTTTGGTCATGTGGCGTTCAGGGGCCGACTCTTTGCCCTCCCCCCTAACCCCCCACTCTTGTTTCGCCCTCCAGCATGTGTCGCTGGGCGCCAGTCGCTCGGACAAGGCCACCAGCCAGTCCAGCCGCTCGCTGGGCGCTCGCTGTAGAAACTCCATCGCCTCCTGCTCCGATGAGCAGCCCCACATCGGCAACTACCGCCTGCTCAAGACCATCGGCAAGGGGAACTTCGCCAAGGTCAAGCTGGCCCGCCACATCTTGACAGGCAGGGAGGTAAGAGGGGCACGAGTTGGTATGAAGGTTGGATACACAAGACAATATTTGTGTTTGTAGCGCACAAATATTTGGAGAGATCAACTTTATTTTACCTTCACAACGTGGGGAATGACAGTAAACAAACCACTGTTGAGCTACTTTAAGAAGCATTCAAACACTAAACAGTAAATGGTTACACATAGTGATGACAATATGTTTATATGTTATAACTAACTGCCTTGCTAATGATTCATATACCATTGAATAAAGCTGCATAGATCAATTTTAAGCCATTAAGAGCAACTTCGATTGCCTTTGGATCACATGATCCCTTAAAGGGGTGCTGAACAATATCCAGTACAGGAGGAGTAACTGCTGGACGCGGTTAGTTACTGTAGCAGGGATGTCTTTGCTTTTTCTCATCAGAGCCTTGTGTCTCCTGCAGGTTGCAATAAAAATCATTGACAAAACTCAGTTGAACCCAACCAGCCTACAAAAGGTAGGTTTGTTTGAGGAGTAAGTGCATAATGTCCAAAGAAAACACACCCTAGGCTTAAGTTAGATGAATGGAGTCAAATCCTGACGTCTGTGGGGCCTTGGTGAGGCTCAGGCCTGTCCTCAGCTGTTTCCCCCTCCAAAGGGGCAGAAATGAAAGACCAGCTGATCGGTCGAGAGACAGAGAGAGAGGGAGGGCTGGTGGGATGTGATGCTGTTTGGCAGGTGCTAGCGACTGGATGGGAGCGAGAAGAGACCTCTGCTCCAGAGATCCTGTGTTGTCTCTCTCTGGGCTAATCAGAGCGCGCGGTGACTCATCTCTGGGACCACAGTCCTTCAGTTTACAGTGTATTGTGTGCTTTTTTTGTTTTCTTATTTGCCTTACCTAAACACACGTCGGACAACCATGCTTGTGTAGCTGATTGGCGAGAGGTGTGTGTGTGGATGGATGTGAGTCACACGGAGGCATTTAATGGCTGGCTCGTTTCCCCGCGGTCAGCATGTTGAAACGGGGCGCTGGAGGTGGATGGTGGACACTGGAGGTTTGCTGTATGCGAAGGTGGAACAGGGGACTTTGGTCCCGACAGGTTGGACGGCAACATGACAGATAAAGACTCAGCACATTCAGCGTTTGTGGAATCTGGAACAGGTTGACATCCAGACACAACATGACACCGACCGTTCGATCCAGGTAGATCCCGAGCTCGGGTATCAGCAGCAGCTGTGGTGAAATGGGAATAAAAGCTTGGTGAGACGTCAAACGCAAGCTGCCATTCAATTAACCCATATTTACCCATAATGCAGCTTATCTGCACATATGGGCCAGAGTGTCTCCCTTTTTTGGCCAAAAGCCGGCCCCTCCCTTCTGTGCTTCTGTTCCTACCTCGTGTCTGAGCTCCTTTGCCTGTGGGCAAAACGTCAACAGACCTGAAAGATCAATCAAGTATTAAATAATTGTGCTTTACGAGCATGTGCTGCTATTGGTTTGTCTTAATGTGAGGACGAAGCAGGGGCAGAACTCAGAGTTTTTAAGTCCCCTGAAGTGTACATTTAGTATTATTAATATTTGAATTTAACCTTTTTTAATGAGCCTTTCTGTCGGCCTCTGTATTTACCGTGCACAGGTTGCAGTTGTTGCAGGATTATCAAGGCTTTAGTGCATAAATGCAAATCTTCACACTTCTTTCCCTTCACTCGTTGGCCTTTTATGCACTGGCCTCCTTCAATCCTGAAACTTGGCCTCATCATGTTGCTGCTGCCTATATATTCTTACCTGGCTCAATCATTGGACGCTTCACCATATTAGCCCCACTTCCTGCCTGATTCTCTTCTCCGGCTGCATCGGCTGGTGAAACGCAACGTGTAACACCTACTGTGGGACAGACTTCAGAATTGTGGCGGAGGATTTGGACACTGATTTAGGGGGGAATACTCTACAATTGGCTGGTAATGATAGTGGGTCTTTTTACGTTCCCCTGGGCTACAGACAATCCTGTAGACATGAAAGACTGCATATTAGCATAATCTGGACAGTGACGTATGTAGAGCTGAGAAGTAAAAGGGGAAAATGTATTTTAAGGTGAGAAAGGAAGGAAAATTAAAGGAAGTGAAATCTAAGGTGAGAATTATCACATTCACATGGATCCATTTTTGTCTGCTAGACGTTTGCTCAGCTCAGTCTTATGGCCTTTACAATTTGTGATATGATATCCCATATAAGTGATGATTTTTTTTTGAGTGTGACCACTGAGAGAGATGCGTGCACAACGAGATTCTTCAGCACTACGTATCCCAAGATTCCTGCTAGGACAGCTGGAGAAGCTAGAAAAAGAGCCTGGTCTTAATACCTGGGTCGCTATGGCAACAGTGACGTTGGGGCACTGCTGGAAGAGCAGACTGTGAGAGGAATTGAATGAAGGAGACAAGGATGGAGGGAGACAGTGGAAAATGGAAGAGGGGGAGGATTGAGAAAAGAGGATTAAAATCGCACATTTTTTTTCAGCAATTGGAATTGACAACATGGAGGAGAGTTGCTGGTTTTAGTAGCAGACTGTACTGTTATTTAGTTATATACATACATTATATACATCACAAATTTAATCCCCATGCGCTGCTTTGATACAGTGTACACATATATCCCCCAGAGTGGATGTACAATATGCAGTCAGAAGCTCAGACTGGCTCCCGTGCGTGCGTGCGTGCGTGCGTGTGTGTGTGTGTGTGTGTGGTTTTGGTAGCACGTTGTCACCCTCGCAAATTCTCCACTAGATAAATATCACGTTATTTTTAGGCAGAGGCATAACTGTGCTGGTGCTGGACCACGTCCAGCGTCTTGTTCAACTCCACAATGAAGCGTACGTCACAGACTCACGGTGGCGCCCACGTTGGCCACAGACGAGTCACCGAGAGCTCCGGGTGTAATGCTCATCACACCTTGCACCTCGACTCCTTGCGCCACACGATTTCTCCATCATTACAATGACTGCACAGATGCCTCTTGACATGTACACTGTTCAGTAAAGTGTTGTTTGGAATGAGGGAAACCTGCAGAGTGAGAACAGTGGAGTCCATACAGTGCTACAGTTAGTTTGAGCAACACGAGGCAATTTAAAACAGATTATATCAAAGTTAAAATATAAAATGCGTCTATTACCGCTTTCATTTGCCTGTTGAACTCCACAATCTACTCGAGGGCTAGAAAGAGTCAGTGAAGCTGGGTGTGATGCTGTGTTTCCTTATGATAATTATGATTGAACTGTAGTTAGGAATTCAAAAACATTGTGTTCGTTCAAACACAAGTTTGGTTTCATCCTCGCAGCTTTTCCGGGAGGTGCGGATAATGAAAACCTTAAATCACCCCAACATAGGTAAGTCGCCCAGCCAGTCAGTTTAAGGTTGGTGTGCGTGTTTGTCTGACTGTGTGTGTGATATTTTAATTTGTTAGTTGGTGGTGAGTGAGCGGGATTTGCTTAAGGATGTGTTTGACTTGGGTCTGCTTTGGCCTACAGTGCAGCTGTTCGAGGTGATTGAGACAGATAAGACCCTTTACCTGATCATGGAGTATGCCAGTGGAGGTGGGTGCATAAGCGTTAGTGTTTTATTCAATAACATAATTCTACATTTTACAGTGTTTAAGCCAGAGGTCAGGAACCTATGGGCGTGAGCCATAGCGGCTCTTTTAGTGATCGCATCTGGCTCGCAGATAAATCTTAGCTTAGCTTTTCTGAACAAGATGAGTAACAAATAATTCCACTGGCATTACAGAATTTACAATGTTGAAAATAACGTTCTAAATACAGAACATTGTCATGCATTTTTGTTAATACATAAATTTATCTTGCTAATTGTTTATTCTAGAAATGCGAAGTAGTAATAATTTGACTCTTCCAATGGGAGGTTTAAGGGTTCTGCAAAACGGTATAAAGAACTGTAATACTTTTTACATATATTATGATTGATGTAATTTGTAACATCAGCTAATATTGTACATTGGCTCAGGGTTCCTGCTGCAGCATTTTGTTGTTGACCTAAATGCTACATTGTCCAAACTGTGCCCTGATGAAGTTCTTCAGCCGCACTGTTTCCTTCTGGTGCCTGTCTGTTACACGCCCGCAGTTATCACCTGACTGATGTGTTGTCGCTGTGCTCGCTCACTCCCAGGTGAAGTGTTTGACTACCTCGTGTCTCATGGGAGAATGAAGGAGGTTGAAGCCAGGGCCAAATTCCGACAGGTACGAATCCGCACCACCTCCGCCTCCATGCCCAGTTAGCGCCCGTCCTCGCATTCCTTCCGCTGGCACGTCACCTTTCGCCTGTTTCCTCACAGATTGTTTCCGCTGTCCACTACTGCCACACCAAGAATATTGTCCACAGAGATTTGAAGGTGAGAACGGTCAGGGTGAGTTATGACCTGCTTTCAGAAACAAGGAATTAAGGCCAGTCTAAGACCACAAATTACACTGAACTCAGGGTTATAATTTGGAACTAGTCCTAATCTGTGTTTAATCACATAGTCAAGCACTGATGAGTTGAGATGCTGGGAAGGAAGTCAGAGTGTGACTCCTGTTGGAACGCAGTACAACATTCCTGAACACATATTGTGTGGTTTATGTCCAGTATTTGTGCTGTTGCTCAGCTCTCGTCCCATTCTGTCCCCTGCCTGCGGCGCCGTGCGTCCCTCTTCCTCCTGTACATGATTCAGGCGGAGAACCTTCTGCTGGACGCCGATGCCAACATCAAAATCGCCGACTTCGGCTTCAGTAACGAATTCACACTGGGCAACAAGCTGGACACGTTCTGTGGTTCGCCACCATACGCTGCACCGGAGCTTTTCCAGGGCAAGAAGTATGACGGGCCCGAGGTGGACGTCTGGAGCCTGGGAGTCATCCTCTACACGCTGGTCAGCGGATCGCTGCCTTTTGACGGGCAGAACCTGAAGGCAAGTGGACAGGAGGCTGTTTGTTTGTCTGCGCACATCCAGCCTCAGGGAGCTTCACAGCCTGCTCCGCAGCTTCTCCTTCCAGAAGCCCACTGATCTTTACACATTGTGCAACTTGGAAACATTATTTTGGGCGTGGCTTCTCTTAGCCACCGCAACAGAGGCCTTCAGTATTTTTTACCCTGCGCCGGCAACAACGCTGCTGTGTTAGTATTAGTACACACATTGAGAATTCACACCTCAACATCCTACTGTACCATTGGGTAAAACTGACCCTTTAAGTGAAAGAGAAGAGTACAGCCTTGTAATACAGTACTTATACAAATGTATACAAGTGCATTGTTATTATCTGTAATTGCTAAACAAAGTGAAGTAAACCTGGTTAAAAATACATTTCACAACTCAAGTAGTAATTATAGGGAATGAGGTCTATTTATAGTGCTTTCGAGGGTCTAATTAACATGGTAAATGGAAATATTAAAGACAGAATAAAACCTTGTACAGTATAAAACACAATAGCATATAGGATACATATAGCATTTATAAAGTCAGATTTTAATTTCTTCTCTAAAAACTCCTCATTCAGTCGTCCCAGTTCTTCAGTTCTGTGATGTTGCACACAGTAGGTCCTGCTATCAGGGAAAACAGCGTGAAACACTTTGATGTCACACCCGTTGAATGTAAGGTAACAGTAAGGGAACAGGAACACGTCGTGGGAGGGTCAGAATGTTCTCTGCTCAATGAGCAGATGTGCTGTGACCGATGCCTGACGTGCTCCGTTCTCATCATGTTGCTGCTGTTGCGTGTCTAGAGCAATTTAAAATGCCGTTGATCACTTGCTGAAGTCCACTGTACCGTATGTGCACATGACAGGAGCTGAGGGAGCGTGTGCTGAGAGGAAAGTACCGTGTGCCCTTCTATATGTCCACAGACTGTGAGGGGATACTTCGCCGATTCCTGGTGCTCAACCCGTCCAAACGCTGCACCCTGGAGGTAAAGACTGGCCGCAAGCGAACCCGCGCTTGCTGAGGTTGCTTATTAACAGTTGCACACCGCTCTTCTTCCACAGCAAGTCATGAAGGACAAGTGGATAAATTCCGGCTATGAGGGGGAGGACCTGAAGCCCCACATAGAGCCCGTTGAGGACTACAGCGACCCAGCTCGCATAGGTGAGGCCGCCTGCGTGCCGGTGCCGACCGCGTAATGGAGCTGCTTGGTTCACACTGCCGCTGTGATGCATTGTGGGCTTTTTCAGAGGTGATGGTCAGCATGGGCTTCACGCCGGAGGAAATCAAGGACTCTCTGCTCAATCAGAAATACAACGAGGTCACAGCTACCTATTTACTACTGGGCCGCAAAGGCGACGTAAGTGCTGCAAAAAAGGGCAAATGATGAGACGTGTAAATGCGTTGTAGCTGGGAGACGTATTGGACTGGTGTCACTCTGCTCCAGCAGGAGGGCAGCGACGCACGCACAGCTAGCAGCCTGTCCCTAGCCAGGGTACGACCCAGCCCCATTGCCAACGGGACCAACAAGCACTCCTCAGCCACCGGCTCCTCTTCCTCCTCAACCTCCTCCTCACACAGCAAGACCCAGCGCAGCGCCTCCACCTACCACAGGCAGCGGAGGCACAGCGACTTCTGTGAGTCTCTTCTCCAGCTCCTCAGTCGCTGCTCTGCAGTGCAGTTTGCCGGAGCCTAGATGGATTCATGCCTGTGGCTAGTTGTATTAACCATGGCCTGCACATCTGCAGAATATTCCTTATATGAGTCTCCGTGTGTCTATGCTCTGCTGTCCTCCACAACGAAGGCGGGCCTTCCATGCCCGTCATGCATCCGAAACGGAGCCCGACCAGCACCGGCGAGCGGGAGCTGCGGGAGGGGCGCATGCCCTCGCGTAAAGCCAGCTGTAGTGTCATGGGGAGCCACAGCCTCCCTCCGTCCAGCCCCATGGTCAGCAGCGCCAACAACCCCAACAAGTCTGAGATCCCGGACCGCCGCAAGGACATGACTGCCACCACAGTAAGGAGCTTAGCTGCTATCACTGCACGTCAGGGGGAGATTGCTACTCTGAATTAGCCTGTAACAGCTAACGTTTAAAATGTAGGTGAAACGATGGTCACTTTCTTCATCTTGGTCTTTGCTCTAACTTCCTTTACTGTTGTCTCTGCAGAATAACATCCCTGGAAGCGCCATGACCCGGCGCAATACGTACGTGTGCACAGACCGCTCAGGTGCTGACAGACACTCTCTTCTGCAGAATGGCAAAGACAACAGGTACCATTTATTTGGGATTCTATTGTTTGTAATTTGACAGGTAGAATATGATACTTCTGGTAAAAGCTCTCTAGTACGAACATAACAACTGATGGACCAGCGTCAGCTCAAACAAATGGACCGATGGGTAGAGTGGTAACATACAGTAGAGTTAAGGGTTGACAGCTGGGATGCACGGTGGATGCTGCGTCTGATGGATGTCGAACCTACTGTAAGCTGTTCCATCCCCCTCCGTCCCAGCTCCCTGGGCCACCGCATGCCTGCAGCGTCCCCCTCCACCGTCAGCATCGCTGGCGCCGGAGCCGCCTCCTCCTCCTCCACAGACCGATGCCGTCTGACCCGGGGCTCCACAATTCGCAGCACCTTCCATGGAGGCCAGCTGAGGGACCGCGGACCCCCGATTTACTCGGCTCCGCCCACATCACCCACCCTGTCCCATCACGACGCCAGCCCCCTGCCCCACGCTCGCACCAGGGCCACGTCCAACCTCTTCACCAAGCTGACCTCCAAACTCACTCGCAGGTTGATGCACACTTGCATATTACACCCATTCTATTTTTCCCCAGAGAACTAGCCTCTCTCTTCATGCATCACAGCAGTTTGACTGGCTAATTTCCCATTTTCTAATACCACTTGTTTAACAATGCACTGTATGGGCAACATGAAACCAATAACTACTGTTGAGGATTCTCCAGCCTCTTGCTTGGTGTTTGTAGCCAAAGACTGTCTGTAAGAGGTATCGCTCTCTAACATCTCTATACAATCAGGCCATGTCTGTAATTGTCCTTTCAATTAGCACGCCTGACGCCTGATCTCAACAGTTTGTCCAAATATTAATGTTAGTTAAACAAATGCAAAGTCGTGTGGTTTAGAGTCAACATGACTTGGGAGGTGAGACGTGCAAAATGCGTGGGTAGACAAGAAGGTTTTGTGTTGTAGGTGGTTTCCTTGTTTTTGTTTGAATAAATATTCCAGATGCACGTGTCAGTAGTATCACACAAGTGAGTACAGTAACATGCAGCTCTTTCACTTAAAAACTGCATGCAGGAATATGCAGCAGCTGAGCCATGTGTACAAGGTGAGTGGTGATGGTGTGACCGGGTCAGCTGTGATCCAGCTGTGATCCAGCGCTGATATTAGACATCTCACTCTGAGCATTTGTAAAATGTTGGCAGCCCTGGTCAATATAAATAAAATGTAACATTGAGCTGGAAGGAGGTTTTACTAGCTGAAAATGTAGCAGTTAGCTTAGCATGTATTGGAATGAATGACACCGTACACCTGCCAATGCTCACTCTCATGTTGGAATTTGGGACTTTAGAGCAGAACAGGCAAAATAAGAAAGCACCAGAGATTTGCTTCATATTACACGTTTAACGTCCGGCAGGCGTCATCTGGTACCGTGGCTGAAGTTCTGCGGCCCACGTCTGTGCCTGTCTGGAGATTTTCTTCACGCAGGCCTTTCTGACCAGCTCGTCCTGGATTATCCTCTCCCTCCCATAATCACACACGTCTAATCTTATCAAACCTCAGCTTTATCCCTGCCAATCAGCTCCTGCGCTGCGCTCTTCTCCATCACTTGCTCTGCTGTGACTAAAATTAAAAATTTATAAATTCTCTCCTGCCCTCACCCCGACTTCCTTCTCTTACCCTGTGTTTCCTTTTTGTCCTTTTTTCCATCTCTGTCCTACTCTGCTTCCCCCTGTCGCCGCCTCAGGGTCAACCTTGACCCGTCCAAGCGCCAGGGCTCAAACAAATCAGTCTCGGGTTGTACTCTTCCGCAAGGATCAAAAACAGTTAGTAAGTTTCCATGTCTATCGCTTCTTCCTTATCTGCCTGTGCTGCCCATCTGTGACTCCCGCCCACCAGGGGATCTGCTCCGACTGCCTACTTGACTTCCTCACACCTGTCTAGAAATGACTGCTTGTCTGCATGACTCCGTAATCATCATGTGTTTTGCACTTTGTTTCAAGCATGGTTGCAGTCAAATAGGATTTGTTTGCTCAGTGTCATTGTCAGTAGAGAGCTATCGTTTTCACTGTATATGATGTTTTTGTGGTCTATGCTATAGGAGTAATGATTGAAGGGACTGTGTCAATCTGCATGCCCTAAAAGATTAGCAGCAAACGAAGTGTGTTTGTCTACTGTAAGTAGAGGTCACACTGGGGATCACGTGCTTGTTGTTGTTGACGCCTGCTCGACTGACTCCACTGCTGCTTTCCATCTCATCTGATCGCTGTCTGTGTCCCTGTACATGGGGACCAGTCCAGTGTGGGTGAATCCCTCTGACTCTGGCTCTTTCTCCTACAGGGTCACAAATGAATCTGAGGGAATCAGGAGATTTGCGCTCACAAGGTCAGTGCATGCGTTCCAGTCGCACACCGTTGTTGATGAACCCAGCAGCTGGAGTGGCTGAAAGGACTTTGTTTTGGTCGACCCTCTCTCCATAGTTGCCATCTACCTGGGTATCAAAAAGCGTCCGAGCCCCGGGCCGTCGGACGTGGCTGGGATCTGAGGGGCAACGGGAGGCGGGACCCTGCGGAGGTGGTACTGGCTCTGCGGGAGGCGGCGCTGGGATGTGGCTGCCAGGTCCACCACGCCGGCCCCTTTCTGCTGTCCTGCACCCACGGCGTGGCAGGGGGCCGCGTGGCCTTCCAGGCCGAGGTGTGCCATCTTTCCACGGGCAACTCCGAGACTTCTAACGGGGTGCGCTACACGCGACTATGGGGGGCGCCGCTAGCTTTCCGGGACGTTGCCACCCAAATCTCAAAGGACCTTGAACTATGAGCGGGTGACTGTGTTCGTGTGCGGGTGACTGTTCTTGTGTAGTTTCGTGTGTGTCTGTGTGAGTGTGTGCAGATGAACAGGAGGGGTGGAAACGACTGAGGGGAAACAAAGCAGAGAAGTGCAGAGAGGGGCTGGACCCGAGAAAACAACGATTTTCCTTTTGTCTCTTTGAGTTCCCCCCGTGCGCACACACACACGCACGCACACACACACGCTCCCATAAGGTTGCGTCAACGAAGGCTCCCTCCGCCCAGTCTCCTCACCCAGCTCAGCCGACGTCTTCATTGAGCGACTGCACCCACTGGACCTGGATCCCACAGAATCTAGCAGAACCTTTTTTATCGCTACTTTAGCCATAAATTAATTTTGTTATTTATTGCTCTGATCACTGTTTCTACCCACTCTCACGTTCACCACTACAAAAAAGTAGCATCTGTTGCATATTAGACATCACTGTCAAGCAAGCCTTTTTTTTATTTATTCTTTTGCACATCACATTCACTTCTAGATTTCATTCTCTTCACCAGTGATTATCATCCTTTCTGCGTCGGGCGGCTGCAGAGGGATGCAGCGCTTAGATTTGTGTACATACAGCAGTGATGACTGCATTGGATTAAGGTCAGTGGGAGCAGGGCTGACGGGCTTCTGAAACACCCAACCACACGCTGACTGAGAGCTGGTGATGCATTGACAAACAAGGCTCCTACTTGGCTTGATGAGCATAGGGACATTTCAATTTCAAATCCGACTAATCTGCTGTTTATCTTCCTATTAGAATGAACTAGACATAAATATTATTGCCACATTTACCGCTCCCTGATTGGCTGGATCGTTCGCCTGTCAGCTCTGGTGCAATGGCATTAATCCTAGTGACAGCATTGCACTGAAGACACCGCAGCGGTGAGACATAACCTGAGAAAGCCTCTGTAACTTGAAGCCGTGATGTGTGAAGTCTTTGGAGGCGAGTGCATCGGGAGGGTGCACCATAAATGTTGTGGCCCCAGGGAGCCGTCGGCCGCCCTGCTGGTGAACTGTTTTCAGAGCAATCGACTCGTATTCTGTGCCGTCCTGCTCGGGGTCTTGTCTCAGCCGCCATCTAGAAACACCGAGCAGCAGATCTGCTTAGATTGCAACCACCATTAACACACACGTCCATTCCCCCTATTGTTGTGGCACAATATACAAACGGATGCTGTGGGGATTGGAGGGAGTGAAGGCAGCGTTGATGGCATTTCCTCCTCCTGAGTTCAGTTGCCTTTAAAGCGCCCCTGCGCCTTCATGCAGTACGTAGTTAAACTGAGGAAACTTTCTACAGTCCCACCCTGTTTTCAGTGGATCATGTACTGTTCTATCACATAGACTTCAGAGATCATGTTGTTTGGTTGCTGATTTACTGTTAATACTGTCTTTCAGCTGTGGCTGTGCTCACGGTGACCCACAATCCCCTCATATCACTTTGGATTCCTGTCACCATAAAGTTTCCCAACCTCTTATTCTGAACAGTGAAGCGTTCGGCTTACCTCAGCTCTTTGTTTTCTGATCCTGCTTTTCTCATGGGGAAAAACCACTCCACCGTCGTCCTCACCCTCACGTTGTTCGAGCCATGTACGGCGTCAGTCCTGCTTGGTGTGTGCTGGTTCATGGAGCCTGGCAGAAGGAGGCTGTTTTGACTTGTTCTCCTCATCAGGGTGAGATGCAAAAATCCAATGTTGACACTTGGACTCTGTCTTCGTCCTCTCCCTGGACATCTCTCATTGTGGTGTATATTAGCATTAGGTAATATAGACCTCAATGCACTTTGCTTTGACTTGAATCAGCTCCTTCCAGTGTAATACCTGCATAGGTATTAACCAGAAATAGCCACTGGAGGGCGCAATTGTCTTAAATGTGAAACACTTCAATTTGTGGATATTTGCACAGGTACTTTATTTATTTTTTAGAATAATATCATTAAAACAGGATTTATATCAGTCAGTTGATGGCTGTATATAAAATATATGAATATGAATAGTATATATCTTAGAGCTCAAGGTTTATTTATAGCTAGACCAAGAGAGTAAATCTAGTTTAACGCAGTTTCTGTTTGTGATAAAGAGGAACAAAACCAACCTGCAATTGTGCATGATGAGTTTCGGGGGGGATAAAGAATCATAATACACACCTGCAATCGACAGCTTTGGAGAAAAAACAGGCACAGTCAGTTTTATGATTTAAACTGATTAAAAGAAAATGGTGCTAAATGGAGCGGCAGATCCCCTGACCCCCTCTCAAACGAAAACAAAGGAGCATTTTGATGAAATATAGTGACTTCTCTCCACTTTGTTTGCTACAGAATAGGTTTGGTATGTTCAAGACAGCTTCTGAGTTCATCTAAGTATGTAGATATGCTATGAAATGTGCCACAACATACCACAGGTAAGGAAAATATTCCCAGCAATGGGAATTGGGAATAAATTGCAATTTTTATTGTATGTTGTAATTTAACCTAAATTTACACTGACGCAAATAAGTATCTGACACACTGAAAACCCTGGAACTCATTGAAGCCATAGAAACATAATTTTACTGTTTCCTTCTATCAAGTGCGGACTGTTCGCGAAGCATTTCAGTATTAATGTTAAACAGGTTAAAAAGCTAATAACTTGTTGTGAAACAGCTCAGTCTTAGTATAAAATGGTCGAGAGTTGTCGTGAGGTGGAATCCACTGTGAGGAAAAGAAGTGTTTGGACCAGAGTGTTGTGTAAATGCTTATGAACCTGCTGAAAGACAATGTCACTGGTTGGACTCTCGCGGTGGACGATTCAGTATTTAACATGCACTGTGCTTCTAGAACTGGAACAGCTGATGTTATATGCAAACAAGATGGGATGCGCACAGTTTGATGTGTTTTGAGTAATTTTCCACTGCTGTACTGTTTAGTTCCTCCCTGCAGAAACAAACTGAAATTGAGTGATTGTGGTGTAGAAGGATAACTTGAAGCTGAACAATAATAAAATTCACTGATGTTGGCATTTTGGATCCTTTTTTCATTTGCAGAAACAAGCGTCTATGCTCTTTAGTTCGTCACTTCGCAACACAAAAGACCAAAACCATTCCTTTAGTTGTTTCATGGGGCACTTTTTTATTGATCAAGGTGAACAGATTCAATACTCGCTACTTTTTATTATACAAAAAGTAGGTTATGCCACGTGTGCTAGGCAGGCCCAGTTCAGTGGAGGCTGATCCCAGGATGTTACCAACCAACACAGGAGAACATGAATAAAAACAGGAAGAACAGAGAGACAACAAAAAAGCTGGAAGGAGGAAAAACGTGAGTCTCTTGGTGAGCAGCCGTTTTCTCTGCACGCCCGTCAGCTGGCTTGATTGCACATAAATGGTCACGAGAGAAAGTCACCATTGTCTTTCTTTACTTCTGAGCGGGAATCATGCTGTCGATGGCCTCTCCCTTCTCCAGCTTCTTCTCCATCTCTACCATCAGCTTGACGCCGTCAACCACCAGCTGCACCTGCTCCACCTCAGAGGAGCCCAGACGGTCGGCGTTGGAGATGTCGAACACGCCGCCCACGGAGGCGGTGTCCACGCCGCCTGGAGTAGACAGGGTTACATAGAGGCAATGTTAGGATGGGATTGGAGAGGGGGATTGGAGACGAGAGAGCGAGCGAGCGAGTGAGTGAGTGAGCGAGCAAATACTTGTGTCGAAGTAAGAACCAAAAAACCTATTTTCCTCCCTAAGTGAGAACATTTAAGCCTGTTTGAGGGTCAAGATGTGATTTTAGGGCTGAGGCTAGAAGTGAGTTTTGGTTCAAATTAGATCAAGGGTTAGACGTCTGCCTTTAGTTGTGATGGTTAGGGTTGGGGTAAAGGAGGCATTATGGCAATGGAGGACCTCACTTCCATGTAAGTACTGTTTGTGTGTGCGTGTGCGCTTGTGTGTGTCTACCTGTGCCACGCTTCTGCAGACGCAGCCTCTTGAGGATCTCCTCAAACTTGGGATGTGTGCTCAGTTTGGCCAGCTTGACGTGCACACCGCCACGCAGGCCGGTGCCCAGGTTGGAGGGGCAGGTCAGGATGTAGCCCAGATGCTCATTCCACATGAAGCCGTGATTGTGCTTCTTGAAGATCTCCTCAATCTGGTCGGGTGAAAGGGAGGAACTTTCAGACGAATAACCAGCATCTGTTCTCATTGGGACATTGCCTTGCCTTCAGCGAGCACTCTACCTTCTGCAGGCCAACGCAGAAACGCCTGAAGACCTCCCGCATGTTGCCACCTTTCTGCATGGAGATGACGCGCAGGTGGTCCTCCTCGTTCACCCAGACCAGGAAGGTCTTGTTGTCATTGTGCCTTGATGGACGTATGTTCAACAGGTCAGAAAACCAGAGGGTAGAAGAAAAGCCCCCCTGCCGACAGTTACCGCCCCCTCGTGCGGTGCTCACCAGATTCCTCTGCCGTCAGGCCAGTCACGAGCCATACCGGCGCAGGTCAGCAGGGGGGAGACGGGCTTGTCAAAGAGGAAGTGGTCAGCGATTAGCTGCTCCTGTTCGGCGTCAGTCATGGACTTCAGGGGGTAGTACTTTCCCTTGAACTCACCATCCAGGCTGGTCAGAGCTGCAAAGACAGACACGCCGTTTATTCACGTGGAAGGTTTCAAAAGGTTTTAACAAAATGTTCTTAGCTTACCCTCAACAGACAGCTTCTCAATGGCTCTGCGCTCGCCACGGCTGTTGTGGGGGGGCAGAGTGAATCCCTTGATGCTGCGGCCGGTACGGACACGGCTGGACAGGACATAGTTGGGGTCCAGGTCGTCACCACCCTAACAATAAAACGAAGCCTTAGAGCACTTCACTTGTAATGGTGGTTGTAATGGTTTACAATGAGAGTCTCCAGCTGCACAGTACCTTCAGGTTCTCGAAGTTCAGATCGGTCTTGTGCTTGTCAGTGGGCTTGTATCCACCATGACGGTCAGAGATGACGGGGTCCAGCAGGTCCTTGAAGACGTCGTAGGACTCCTCATCACCAGCGACACAGCCAACAGTCATGATGAAGGGGTGACCTAAAAGACAGGAGTTAGACTATAGAAGGGAGCTTTAAAGTTTATGTGGTAATGCTTTGGTTACTGTGTCTCATAATGAGAATTATGTGTTGGTGGAAGGCTTCTGTGGGCCTCACCAGGGTTGTCAACACCAGTCTGGATGACGTCATCCAAAGTGTAGCCACTAGGTGTCTGCTTGTCCCTCAGCTTGGCATAAATGTCTTTAGTGAGGGCTTTGGCCATATGGTTGTTGTGCTTGGACAAGTCAGGGAACTCCTGGTCAACTGTGTAGTTGAGCTTGAAGTTATTGTGGGTGTTTCCGAAAGGCATGATTGCTTTCTGAACACTGTGAAAAGAGGACAAGAAACAAAGTTCAGTAAAAGCTTGAGCCTCAGGGTGATAAAAAAATGGTTGCCCAAGACGTCTTGAAAATATATGGAAATAGGGGGATATTCTCTTTGCATGTGTCATTTGACTCTGAACGGCTCAAATATCCAGTACAGGGAGGATCACATGGAGGCTGGGTATTTTTAGCAGCAGCACATCTGACTGTACACCGCGTCCTCAGATTGTAAAATGGAGAACTTAACATTCTCGGTACACACCCAACTGCAATTTTCAAGACATGGTGTGGAACATATCTAAACATGATGAAGATTGTTTTGAATGCAGTTCACCAAATTGCCTCCAGTTTAGTGGCACTAATCTCCATTTCAAACCTTTCTGTAATATTGAAAGTTGCACCTGTGACGATGCCTCACTACAATAGCCAGACAAGATAACCTTAAGGCTAATCAGGGATACAGCAAATTGCTTTGTCCTACTGCACCTCGGCTTAAGCTCAATGTAAGACTAATGCGCATGGGAAAAACCATCTATCACAAACGTGTTGCCACATGGACAAAAAAAAGAAGAGTATCATTTGAACATTAGTGCAGACTGGCTCAAACTCGTTCAGGCCATTCGGGCTCTCTCTCATAGACGCCTCCCAAGCACCTGTCCACATGCATAACTGTCTGAGAACGAAGGAGAGAACGTCTTGCAGAGAGCATAAATATGTATTAATGCATAACATACCTAACATAATAAAGTAGAACCTGTTTTGAAGTAGAGCAATTTTATCAAATATAATGACCTCCCTGCAGAAAAGCAGCCCACAGATACAAACATCCTGGTAGTGTTGTTTTTTTATCCTCTTATGATGTCATCACACCCTTTAATTCTAAATGGTTCTTCAAATCCACTAAACTAATAAGCGTCTTTACCTGCACACCAGACAAGAACAAAAGTAACAGTCCTTGGGATCTGATCCTGTTCACCACAGCCAAATGAGGTGTCACCCAGCCATGGAGCCCTCTGCTCCCCGCTTATATACCAGCCAGCCACTTGGCTGTCGCCTGGCCATTTTAGTGCCTGCTGTGCCCTCATTGGCCAGCGTCTCTGTGCAGAACAGTTTATGAAGGGGGCCACATTTACATCACAGTCTTCCAAGACGGATCCTGCAGCTGTGCCCTTCCCCCCATCACCCACCTTTGACCCATACATAGCACAGGCTGGATGGTGGAAGTAACTGAGAGAGGAGGGCTGGGGGGCGAGGGGTATGTTGGGGTCACAAGAAAGGGGCGAGGGACGTGTTGGGGAGGATGAAGAGACTGAAAAACGGCTGAGCTCCACTTTTGCCAAGCATACCACGGAGATCGGGCTTCTTGTGTTAAGGTTGGAAAAGGTTCATGTTCTTTTCACCCTAAGCATTCAATTGTAGGTCAGAGGAACACTGAGAATCTAGAACGCTTCACATCTACTGTACCAGACACCTCCTTAGCTATGACAAATGCCCCCCTCTAGAAGGCTCTATCAGCTTTACACTATGAGTGGTATGGACACACTAAACAGCTTCAATGGGCACCAGTTGCTCTTGGAATCGAAAGGCTGCTCTAGTACCTCTACTGTATGTATGGAGATGCACCATTCTACACTGATGTGTCCCAGGAAGTGAACAGACTCTGGTATCACTAACATTCTGCAGGGTATTTATGATGGATGTCTGTCACATGTTCACACCAACCGATCTGCAACTAACCACGACACTGACTGTTTGACAGAACGTTGAGGATGAAAGATGATGATGTAACCTCATTAGACCCCTTTTTACCGCATTCTCTCACATATCTATTACTCTATCGTTGTTTATGCTGATTCATTTCTTGCCTCTGTGTTAATGAACCTTTTACTTCTGTCCCGCTGAACTTTGTTTGGGATCCTTCTGAACTCAACCAACAACTCTTTAATAATACAAACTGCATTATTGTTGTGTCCATGAACAACACAGGAACACTGGCCTGTAGGCTTTATTGAAATCAGCCAAGAAAAGCCCTGAATGCAGATTTTCACCTTTTAGGCCAAATTACAAATTGTATAAGTGAGTCTAAATGGTTTGTTATGTCCAAAATGTGCAGATTGACCCTCCGCTGCGTTTTCCCATGAGCACTCCACTTCTGTCACAATGCATGACTCAAGGTGCGTTGGTGTAATGGGAGACATTCTTCAGCATTGTTCCAAGGTGGGGGCATCCCTGCGAGCAGCCCCGTCGTTGGGATGTCCCAGCTAACTCGGACTGGCAGCTGACTGGCTCACACCTGCTTCTTCCAGTTCCCCGTATCATTGCCATCCCCTTGTCTGTGTGCTCCTCCCCCACCACCATCTCTGCCCGGGGAAATACAAGCCAACCCTGCCACGTACTTTCCACCTCGCTGTCAAGCATGTTCTACAACCATGTCTGTTCCCCTCTCATATTATTGCTGCCCACTCATGACGCAACGCTTAAATCCTGGTCTAATGTTACACACCTGCGTCTTCTAAATTATGTTACCAAATTAGTATCTGGGCAGGTTTCTGCTAGATTCACCAAATAATAACTTCATGTAGTATCCAACACTGTGTAAAGATGATGAAAATTTTATTTGATGGAATGTCTGGACTTTACAGGGGAAATAATTAATATTTTTATTAATTTGATTAGTTTGGCCAACCTGACGGCTCAGGGGAAACTAGTGCCACCTGTAATGGAGACTCCTAAGACGGTGGCTGACATTTCGTCAGGAGCAATTGAATAATGTCAGTGTAGAACAGTTATGCAACAGGGCAGTAATCTGACGCATGTGCCTTCTGCTCATGTTCACCACAGAGCTCCCCGCTAGACCACACAAATATTCAACCATCACAGCTCGGACAGACAGAGTTTAAATCCATTAAAGATTCAGTTTGGTGTGCGCATCGTGGAATGGGCTGATTGAAGTGTGCAGTGCCTTTTTTCAAACCTCTGACTTTTTGGCTTGAACAATCTCTGATCGCGTTTAGTGAAAAGCCATTCTTGCAGTATACACCTTGAAACATATACAAGTCGACCTTTGCAATGGCACTGGTGTCAACTGCACGACCCGCTGTATCAAGCTTCAGCTGTGTTCAGTGCTCATTTTCAGAGCACATTAGGTCACATTGATCAAAATTAATAAACTGCTTAATCTGAGCACTTTTGCACAAAATAATGAGGCTGGAAAAGTAAGTAAGTATTATCTACTTGGCAGCAAAATGCTATGGCGTAGCAGGCATTTATAAATAACACCTTCGCGGTAGACTATATTTGAACCTCCCTCAAACATTAAATTTAACACCTGTCTCTACAGCATGAACTGGGACATGGAAGCAACATAAATAAAAAAATATCTATTAGATTCCAAAAAGAAAGGGTCTAGATTTAAAATCCCTGCTGGGCTGCTCATAAGAAATGATTTGAATAATTGCTATGTGGATGGGAATTCAGTTAAAGTGGTCGACCTCTTTGTAGAGTTGTTGGCGGTCGGTGTTACTCTACTGAAACTTCACTAAGTATCTAGAGTCACGTGTACATTGTGTGGTCAGGGAGACGCTATAATTATACCCGGCTGGCTGGTCTATCTGCACCCTGTCAAGACCCCCCCACCCACCCCCACCAGGGGGAGGTCAAGGTACCCACCCAAGACACAGATTAGATTTCATTGAGTCAGTTTTCTGCCCACAATCTTGGTCAGGAATCCATGAACTTTAGCTAAACCCTCCAGAAATATGTTCCTGTTATTTTTTTGTATGTTTTTTGATAGTTCTACTTTGAGTTGCCTTTGACGAGTGATATGACCGTGAATGACACGCTGTACTGTGCAGGGTAACATGCATGTGCACATGGCTCAGTGTCAGAACCCTGGGAGAATATTTTTAGTCTGCACTGTATACATTACACTAGACACACGGTTGTTTTTATCATTCATGTATGTTCTGCATGAGGACTCCCGCATCCAGTGGACTCTGTGGCAGGTTGTCTGTTATCGTTTTTTTAAATTTGGTCCAACTTTAATGTTTTTGTCTGATCCACAGATGTGGTTTTGCGCTTGCATAAAGCTGCATAACCCATTTTGACAGTCCTGACCTTTGAGGAGACAGTGTGACACAAACCCTGTGTGCAAAGGGGCTCAAGTTGACACACATGCAGGGGACGGAACGAGCCAAGCCTGTCACAAGATCACATTAAAAAGAGAGAAAAATAGGAAATTATATAAGTCAATAGAACTCATTTCATGTGTAGCTCTGTGGATTATCTACAGTAGGTACAGATGTATTATTAACACAACATCTTATAGTCATGTCAACTATAAGAGATAATAATACTGGTGTATAACAACACCACCAAAGTAGTAATTGTAACAACACCTTGACCTTGGTGTCAGGTTGCTAATTGACCATTAGCTTGTTGGGAAAACTTGGCACTTTAGGGAAGACAGAATCCAACCTGTCTCACCCCTCCTGTCAGGATAAAACCTGTCTCACCCTTCTTGGCACAATAAAACATGTCGCACCCCTTCTGTCACGATAAATAATGTCGCACCCCTTCTGTCAGTCTGTCGGTAAAACCTGTCTCACCTCTCTATCAGGCAGCCAGAGTTGCCCTGTAACACCCACAATGCATCGGGGCAGGAAACTGGACAACACGTTGTTTGACTGTATATAGGCAACAGTGGTGAGAAAGAGTGGAAAGGTGGGTTGTTTTTTTTTACATAACATAATTATAACATTCACAATTTGCCTCAAGTCATGTTTAATAGAACTCCAACTGTTGTTTTTAAAAATCTTTTATAAAGATGTTCTACAGCCCTGACAGCCTCAGACTGTGAAGGCTTGTACAAGTCAACACATTGTGTTTTTTAAACACCTGTCTGAACACATGTCTGCCAAGAGCTGCGGCTCTGATCATATTACTGAATGCCTTTTCTGTCCTCTCATAGTGTGAAGTCCTGCTTTTTACAGCTTCTATCTGAACAACTCTTTAACAAAGTGTTGGAGATAAAGTCTCCACTATTCCTTGATTTCCTGAAAGCAATCATTCTATTTAACACACGTTCTTACGAGTCTTTCCTCAAACATTTATTCCTCAAACATTTTTTCCTCTGGCGAACATGAACCCTGCTGGCATAAAAGTCACGCTGTACGTCATCAACAACTGCAGTTTCACAGTTACCCTCTATGACATGAAACCTACATTCAGATGGTGTAGCCCACCCTGTCCTTGTTTTTTGGCCATTCAGATCCTGTACAAACATTAATTAGCTGGGTCATATTGCTTAAAATTACAAAAAATAAATAAATAAGATCACTGCACAATGCATGAAAACAAATATAGAAAAACACTAAATATGTCACAGCTCCACATGCATGAACTGCTTTTCTTAGCCACTTCCTGTTTTATTTGGTATTTACTTCTGGGTTCTGGTTCACCCGTGTATATTTTCCACTCGTCACCCAGTCATGTGACTTCAGCTGCAGCCCATTTGTCATTAGTCTCTCCATTTAACACCTCCAGCACTCGCCCAACTCATTTGCCAGATTGTTGCATGTTCACACCACTTTTCAGCGTTTGGTTCTTATTCTGCCTTGTGTTTGACCTAGTGCCTGTTGCCGTTTTCTGACCGCCTGTCTAGTCCCTGTCGTACATTGCTGAGCTGATTTTGCTACCATTGCCTGCTTCGTACCTGAGTCTGCCTGCTCCTTGCCTTACCTGTGTATGACCATTGCCTGTATCTTGGACCTTGTCTCGAATTAAAACAAGCTTTTACTCACCCTCTTGTCTCGGAGCTGCGTGTGGGTCTGCTACGTTAAGAGCGCTGATAAAATAACTGCTAAGCAGAAGGCAATAAAGACCAATCTGATAAATTAAAAATCAAAACGATCCAAAACTAGATTGAAAACAGGGCATCAATTGAACAAAGGGCATGAATTGAACAAGTGTCCTCAGTGTGTATGATTGTTCCTAATTGTGCTCAGTAAACAGAATTTTTACATAATTTCATTCCAAATGTTAACACATTCAGATAAAGACAAAGATAATACAGTAATTTCAAATTCTGTTTGTGTCTTGTAATTTTGCTTCAGTATAACTAAATACATTCTGTCTTTTTCTTTAGGAACTTTGAGCATTAATAAGTCTTTTACTAAATAAAAAAATCAAAGCTGTAACCTCCAAATGCCCAGGTCTGATATTCAACACAAACAGGATTTTTCTGTCAGCATCTCCTCCTTTTACGCACAAGATGGAGACATTTTGCTGTTGTTTGACTGTAAGTGCTCCTGTATTGACAGCTCCATTATTCCTGTGTAAATTATGAACAACATGAATATGAATCTGCTCTTAAAAGGCTCGGATTACTAGGTCAGTAAAACAAGTGCTGGACTGAATAAGGCTTGACAAAGACGCAAAAAAGTCCACGGTGTGTGGAAAGTGATCATATACTGTTGCAATTGGGAGAGTCTGCAACAATATGGACGATAAACCCCACCCTTAATGCCTTTTTTTGTTTGTGACGCTCCAGCACGGGAACCGGGCTGTTCAGCAGGCCATGCTGATTGACTCAGGAGTGGACACCAGCCTGATGGATGCCAGTTTGGCTGCGAGGTTGGGGGTGCCGACTCACCCACCTGTGGAGGATTACTCACCACATTGATCCCGTAAGGATGAAGTTTCTTGATTTTCACACAAAGTCGTGCCAGACTGTTACCACCTGGTGATCTTAGGACACACTTGGTTGCGACCGCACAATTCCCAGATTAACTGGTAAAGTGGGGAGATTGAGCGATAGGGTAAGGAGTGTGAGGCTGACTGCTTGGAGTGGACCGCAGCCGCGGATTTGGTGGCCTCTGCTGGACAGAGCAGGGATGATCCGGTGGATGTGGCTGGGTTGCCTGAGTGCTACTTGGATCTGAGACAAGTGTTTAGTAAGAAGCGAGCCACGACTGCGCTGTAAACTTGAAACCAAGTGCAGCTCCACCTAAGGGGCGGTTGTTTCAACTGTCACCCAAGGAGAGAGAGGCGATGAAGGAGTACCTCGACGGAGCCCAGGCGGCGGGGCTGATTCGGCCTTCATCCTCTCCAGCAGGCGCGGGGTTCTTTTTTGTTGACAAGATAGACGGTTCCCTTCGGCGTGCATCGACTATTGGGGACTGAACGACATCACCAACGTGACTCCTATCCGCTTCACTCACTAACGCACCAGCAGTGCTTCAGGGGCTGGTGAACGAGGTTCTGGGAAGCATGATAAACAATTTCCTGTTTGTGTACTTTGATGACATTTTAATTTTCTCTAAGTCTGAGGAAGAACACCGCAGACACGTGCGGAGGGTGCTAGGACCGGCAGTTGGAGAACCAGCTGTCCGTAAAGGCAGAAAAATGTGAGTTCCACGTTCCTACAGTCCTTTCTGGGGATTGTCATCTCTCAGGGCCGCATAAGTATGGACCTCGCAAAGACCCGGGCGGTGGAGACATGGCCCACACTGCAGAGCCGGAGAGATGTACAGCAGTTCCTGTGTTTCGCAAACTTTTACCAGCGCTTCATACAGCGCTTGAGCACTATTGCCTCCCCATTGCACGCACTAACATCTGCCAAGGTGAGGTTCCAGATGTCCCGGAGGCTGACGCTGCGTTCCAACAGCTGAGAACCAGCTTCTCGTCAGCACCAATCCTACTGATGCCCGACCCGTCGCAACAGTTTGTCGTTGAGGTGGACACCTAACAGACCGGGGTCGGGGGTGTAATCTCGCAGTGGGATCCAGAGGACGGTAAGCTCCGCCCATGAGCTTTCTTTTCCCGCAAGCTGTCACAGGCGGAGAAGAACTATGACATCGGGAATCGAGAACTACTGGCAGTGAAGGGGGCACTGGAGGAGTGGGGCACTGGCTGGAGGGGGCAGACCATCCCTTTATGGTCTACACAGACCATAAACATTTGGAGTATCTCAGGACGGCCAAGCGCCTGAGCTCCCGTCAGGCGCGGTGGTCATTGTTTTTCACTCCTTTTAACTTCCACCTGTTTTACCGCCCAGGTTCAAAAAACACGAAGCCAGACGCCCTGACCCGGCTGCACGAGACGGGCCTGGAGGAAACAGAGTCGACAACCATCCTGCCGGTTGACTGCGTGGTCGGGGCGGTGACATGGGCGATCGAGGCGCGAGTGAAGGCAGCCATTCGGAACAGGCCAGTACCACCATCTTGTCCTCCTAACCGACTACTTGTGGGGGAGTCAGTTCTGGTGGCCAGGGTTCCAGAGGGACGTCCGGGAGTACGTGGCCACATGTCCACATTGTGCCACGCACAAGTCCTCCAATCTGCGTCCAGCTGGTCTGTTGCATCCACTCCCGGTACCACACAGGCCGTGGTCACACATTGCGCTGGACTTTGTGACCAGTCTACCGGCGTTGCAAGGGCACACGGTAGTTGTGACAGTACTCAACAGATTCTCCCGGATGGCTCATTTTGTACCCATGTCGAAGCTTCCTAACGCCAAGCAGACTGCTCAGGCAGTTTCAGAGAATGTGTTCAGGATCCATGGGTTCCCCCAGGATGTGGTCTCAGACAGGGGTCTCCCCAGTTCATCTCCAAATTCTGGCGGAAGTTCTGCGCCCTACTGGGGGCGGAGGTCAGCCTTATGTCTTATGGCACCAGGAGCTGCAGCCGGTCCTGACCTGCGCTAGTACCGATACAGAACACCGCCATGAAGTTTGATAATGCCCCAGAGTGAATGCAGTGTTTTCAGTTCAGAATCACTAGTAGACACGATGGGCCATTCGGGTCGCTCCTTGGTCTCGACCCATCTCCGTGCCTCTGCCAAAGTTGGGTCTGCCTCTTGTGCCTGCCGCAGCTGTTTGGTCGGTGCTGGATGGAGAAGTTGTACTCCTGAAGCACCTCACTCCACCTGGCCACTTGTCCCTCCAGCTGACGTTGAAGTGAAGTTAAGCGGCCAGGTGAGAGAGGCGTAGTCAGTCCTGAGCGTGAACCGGGTGCCGAAAAGGTACGTCCGGTAAGGCCTTAACGTCAGAACCACTGCCAGCAGCTCCCGCCTGGTTATGCCGTAGTTTTCTTTTGGTTTGCTGGGGCTACAGCTGTAAAAAGCCATAACTCTCTTGCCGCTCTCCCCAGGCTAAGACAAGACAGCTCCAACTCCCACGCCCCTGGCATCAGTGTCCAACACAAAGGGAGTCAGGATAAGATAAGACAGGAGCTTCAGTCAGTGCAGCTTTGAGACGCCAGAATGCATCTGTGCCGTCCTCAGTCCAATTAAACCGCCGTCCCTTGTGTGTCAAACGGTGGAGGGGTGCGGCCACAGTGGCAAAGTCTCTGATGAACCGGCGGTAGTAAGAAGCCAGGCCCAGAAAATTGCGGCTCTTTGATGTTAGCCGGTTGTGGCCACTCTGCCATTGCTACCACTTTGTCTGGGTCTGTACTCACTTCCTCACCGCTGACCACATGTCCCAAAAAGTGTCTCTCTGGACATGAAACTGCACTTTGCGGGGTAAGGGCACAGTCCAGCCTCCTGAATGGCAGCAAACACCTCCCTCAAATTGTCCAGAGCCATGTCAAAGTCCTGAGCATGTACAAGCAGATCATCTAAATACACCACACATCAGCTGCGGGGGATATTCCTCAACACCCGCTCCAAAAGCAGCTCAAACGTAGCTGGTGCATTGCATAATCCAAATGGCATGACTGTAAACTGCCAAGTCCTTGCCCTATGGAAAAAGCGGACTTAGCTCGGTCCTCCCTCGCCAGCTCGACCTGCCAGTGTCGCACTCTGGACTCATTCACTGACTTTTGGTTCTTTTTCCTGTTTTATTTAGACTCTCTTCCTCAATTCTTCCACTGCTGGAGGCGGGAAGGTTGGATAACCTCGCCTGGTGAAGAGCTGTACATCGGCAGCGAAGGTCCCCAAGCACTCTCCGTCACCACGGTGCCAATATTCCAGATGCTCCCGGTTTCTCTCTGCTGAGACCCGCTCTCTGAAGCGCCACTCCGATGTTGCAGTCATTATAGGCAGGTTCCGCTGTTCCCTGGTGGAGGGATCTTGCAGCACCTGAAGGGCAGCATCCTCCAGCACCAGGGCTAGGTGCGTAAGTTTCTTCAGGGCTCCACCCCCCGCAGCAGGCCGCCAGGTTGACCTGTGCTAAGTATGGTACGAGTGGTGTCAAGCCATTGTAGCGGGGTAGCTTAACTGGGGTGCGAGCCGTCATCACTAGTTGCTGGTCACTTGATGGTTTGCCCTTGCTTCCCACTTGCTTTGCTTGTCCCAGCGGTTCCTCTCCATCTCGAGGTGACGAATCTGTCTCTCAATATTGTCGAGTTCTCGCTCCATGGTGTAGCAACACGTCTCTTCTCAATCCCACTTCTGACACCTATGTAACGGCCCTGCTAATGGCATCACACTATAGGAGCGAGAGCTAAGATAAGCTAAAGTGGCTAACTGCAATTAATCCTTATAATAAGGCAGAGATATGAGGGAGAGTATCTGTGTCCCATACTCCGCACAACCCCAGATATGCAGATGTGCATGCGAAGAGACAGGAAGCAGTTTTTAAAAAAAGTTTTTTTATCATAAAAACAGTTCAATGTAATATGCAATGGTCAAATTCAACTCTATTGTCAACCAGAAAATGCACCAGTACTCCATAGCTGAAAGAAACTGATATCTTCACAGTCCAATGTACAATGTATAGGTCGCTGAGTGAGTTGAGAAGCCTGGGGTTTGAGGACAGAAGCTTTTGAAGGGCCTTGCTGTGGAAGGGCTTGCTGGATAGAAGTACGGTAAACAGACCATGTCCTGGGTAGGTAATAAACTTGGTTACAGTATGTTGGAGATTTGTTTTTGCAACAGGACAGGTGTAGTTGTGGACAGATGACTGGGGAGACGTGGTGATCTTTGTTCTCATCACTACTTGGAAGACTATGATTGGAAACAGTGCTCTACCAGATGGAGGCTGTCTTCACCATCACCTCATCAAAAAAGGTACTGCATGAGATTTGTAGAGAAATGTTTAGTATGCATTATGTAGGTCACAACCTTCTCTAATGTAACAATATAAAATAGCAGACAAAACTTTAACCACACAAGAGGACAGGTCTGCCTGTGCTAAAACAACAGATAAACATGGCTGTAACAATTCTATTATAAAATCTAAACAGTCTATACCAATTAAAATCTTCTATTGTCTAAGAACTTATCTTACTGTTGGTAAATCAAATGATTCCAGCTGGAGAGACGCAGACTGAAGGAACCCTGAACTTTTTGTACCACACACCTCGCTTTCTGTGTTGTTAACAGCCAGCTAATGGCGCACTACCGGCTATACCAAAAACAGGATCAGGAGTGGAGCTAAGCTCACTGCAGCATCTTCCAACTCAACAGTAGTATATCATGATTAGATGTCTGTTACTAATGGCGGGCTAACTGCTAGAGCAAATAAGGGAGGGGGCGGCGGTGAATGGAGCGCTGAGCCGGCATTAGCTAGCTTAGCTCTGTGTCGCTGTAGCCGTTAGCAGTGACTGCACCAGTATATTTAGCTTAATTTTAATCAATGTACTATACTGTACATATATCAAATAAGTATCAAGCATGTACTTACTGTTGGAGGTGCATCTAGTTAGCTAACTCCTAAGCACTTTGTCTTTGGACACAGTAGCTGCTCCATGTCTGTCCATCAGACAGCGCTGAGGGGAGGTGGTTTGTCGGAAGTCCAGTTTTGGTTCGGTATCATGGCACAGTAGGGGAGGCGTGACCCCTTGTGAGTCATGATGGGTACAGATCACACAACCATACCCTCTTTGACCCTATTGGATAAAGTAGGAAAAGGAGGAAAAACACTTCTACACGGCTCAGTGTGTGTGTAAACGTTACCTATAATGTCACATGAACGTTTCAGGATTTTGCATAATCGGTCTCCTTTAAACTACTGTGACTTTAAGAGGCTCGCGGCACCGCGCGTCCAGTAATTTGCATTGCGACACCGGGGTGTGGCTTCTACTACACACCGCTACACAGAAACCCCACTTCCTCCTGGACGAGTCCGACTTTGGCGTTGCAGCGTGTGCGCGCACCATGTCTGCCGCCGAATGGATGAGGAAATGTCAGGCTGAATGGAGTCTACAGGGTGCAGTGATGCCCGACAGCCTGGACTGGGAATCCGTCTATGAATCAAAGCCGTTCGGAAGAAACTTACTGAGGAACCCAGCGCCTTACGGTACCACTTAGAACGAGTTTACATGTTCTCCGATTGCTCAAGACTTTGTTTTAGGGCTGATGCTGATCCCGAGGTCAAATAATATCGATACACATTGTTGACGATGAAGTCTTTCAGTCTTTTGCAAAGTTCTCAAACTTTACACATTCTTTAATTTAATATTATTCATGCGTTTTACTCCTGCAAATATTCTGAAGCTGTTTTTAATAAGAATTAGTCATCTTGAATATCCTTTATCTTCATCCATCGTACTCTGCAACACAATGCTGGATTGCTGTAACAGGGCACATTCAACATCTTGTAGCATCTGACAACACAAGACTGATCAACACTTCCCTTTCATGAACCTGTTGTCTTTACTACTGGCTTGGTTCAGTTCAGTATTTATTGTAGTATTTATTCCTAAGCTTGTGAACATATCATTACAGCTTCTGCATTCTCATGGCTGCTTTGATGCTTAGGTAAATCATAGTTTTCTTCTAAATGAGAGCAAATTGGTTGTTTTATGCCAAGTTCCCTTTTTTCGAGGGATTGCATATGTCAAACGTTAGAAACAATAGCTATTAAAAGGGCCGTATTCCGATGAAGTTAAACAGTTTTACTAAACAGGTTTAAACATAATCAAATTTTAGTTATTGACATTATTAACGTCACTATGCTCTTGATTAAAGCTAGCAATCTCACTCCATACTACTGTATGTACTGTATAGAGGCAAAGTAGTATTTAGTGTGGAAGGAAGCCACCTGACAAAAAGAGATATGTATGTGGAATAATTTTAGGAAAATAGAAGAAACTTGCAGTTTTAGTCAGTTTAAATATTTCCACTATTAGTACTTGTGCTAACTAAAAAATTAGATTTTGTTAAAGCCACAAATGTTTTAGACATGGAAATATGCTTAGTGTCTCAAATGGTTGGTGAGAGTTTATGACCTACTGAGTAATCTGTGCAGAGACACACCCAGTGAGTCTGTCAGAAATGCCCGTCCTTATTGTCTTTGACTTAGCGATATTTACAGAGGCTTTCAGTGGGTGTGGTGCATTTTACTGTGGGTCTTTTAATCATTCCTGATACAGGCCTAAGTAAGGACGTCCCTCCACCTGAACCTGAGCTGCCTGAAGCCCCACCACATGGACCTCCGCGTTTCCAGCCTGACGGTAGGAGACGTGAATGGTTAACAGTTGAAAACAAGGAAAAAAAAAATCCTTTTTTTAATAATCACCTTATTTTTAGGTGACTTCACCGGCTGGACTACAAGCACAGAAGTACTCCCATTTGACACTAGTAGCGTCCCAACAGGTGCTGTGGTCTGTCATGTACCTCAGTACAGGTAAGTGTGTTTACCTGTGAGCACAGAAGCCACCTACAATAGGATTAGTGACGTCTGGCACACATGATCAGTATGTAAAATAAAAAAAAAATCTTTTACCTTTTAGCTGGTTTTCCATGGAGCAAGTTGTGGACCTGAAGGCTGAGGGATTATGGGACAAGCTACTGGATGAATTTCAGCCTGCAATAGTGATCCAGGACTGGTGGGTTAATAAACTACTATAACGCACACTATTTCATTATCTGTGACTTATATTATATTTGATAACGATTGAACTCTTAAATTTATAGTGATATACAGTGAAATATAGTGAAATACAATTTTAAAGAATTACCAGATACAAAACCATGATAAATACATTAATATTTATAGTATAATACTGTATGACATACAATACTTACTGTAGAAATTATGTGAAGTACATTCTGCATATAGTACATTTAGATTTTCTTTTTTATACTCTAAGACTTTAAGGCAGAGGTGTCCAACTGCGGTCCTCGAGGGACAGTGTCCCTTCTGGTTTTGCAGCCTTTCCTGCTGATTACTGCGAACAGGTGTGTCAGTTGTCTTATCCAGCTGCTGATTGAGCTAACACACCTGATCAAGGTAATCAGCAGGTTCTAGGAAAGGAAGAGCTGGGAAGCCAGCAAGGGACTGGTTTGAGTTTGACTCCCCTGTTTTAAGGGAAAACTCAAGATGAATTTACTTTACCTAATGAATAGGTGAAAACAAAAGGTTTCACACAGGACAGTGTAAACAGGTTCAGTTTGAACAAGCTTATCTTTTGAGTCCAGTGACATCTAGTGGCTGGATGGAGAATGTTAGTCTGACATGACACTGTGCTATACATGCTTCAGAGTCCATCTCCTCCTAAATGTGTCAGCAGGGCCCATGAACACCTAAATACAACAAAAAGTTACATTAACCAGTGACCTCTGTCAAAGCAATTGATTATGTTTTGCTTCCTTAGGTATGAGGAGACTCAGATGCATGAGTCTATCTACCAGCTGGACGTGAAGCTACTGGGTGCAGACAAAAGCACAGTGATCTCAGAACACACTGTCAACCCCACGGAGGACCTGGGTGCATATTCCCACACCTGGAAGGAGGTAAGTTAGCAAGTCCCCCAGCATCCTGCCTGTATTGGCTTTTTTGCATGCTTGTCTTTGTGTTGGCCTGCAGGTGGCACATGTGTTCTCTGGCTATGGGCCTGGGGTGAGATATGTCCAATTCCTGCACCGACTGAAGAACAAATTCCTAGTGATGTTTTTCCCCACTCTGTTCACCAACAGTTCTGTTATTGTCAACCCAGTTAAGACCAGCTCCTAGGCTCAATCCCACTGACAACCTGATATGGAAACATGATTGCTACCACAATTCAATCAGTCTGATGACAGGTTTACATGCATATGTGGTTCCATAATAAAGCAGTCATTTGATTCTTCATGAAATGTGTGCACACTGTATATACATTATTTGTGCAATCCCTCATGGGCAAAGTTCTCCTGGGATCATTTTGGGGCAGGAGCAGCATGGATGGGGCAGGCTGGTTTTTGGCGGAATCCACAAACAAGGCAGGAACAAGGCAGGATGGAAGGTAAAATTAGATTTACATCAAGAGAAGATGTACATCCATTTATTTTATTACATTATGCATGTATCTAAGTGCTGAAGACTCCAAGCAGCTACTGTTGAGAGTAAGCAAGTACTGAATTACAGAAATAAAAACAAATCAGGATGAACGATTAATTTAATATTTTCTTTGTCTGAAACATTTTTATTAAGTATAATACTTTAATCTTTCAGATCATATAAACCAATTATTTTGCAAAAGGCAGCAAGAACCCAAATTGACTTTGTATCATTAGCCTATTTCTTACAAATGGTCATTTAAAGTAAAAGAACGTTTCAGAAAAGAATTTTAGGATTAGAGAATACAAAAATACTGTATTATGTGTATTATATTATATATATATTTTAAATAAAATATTAATTTTGATAAATTATGCGTCACAGAAGGTTGGAGACAGACTTACAGTAAGTCCAGTGGACATACTAATTATTATCCTTTTCTATACAAATTATTACATTCAATAATGAGTTCCATGTGAGACACAATTTAAATACTGTAAGGAGAGAAAGAAAACAGCGACTCTACTTGGGCCTGAAGTCAGAGCAGGTTGCCCGATGACCGGATGAACCAGACTACTGGGCACAAAACAATCAACTATGCAGCTGCGCACATTCACCTGCCTGTGGTGCCGTCATGACCGCTCGAAAATAATCCGGAAAAGATGCACGGATTCCCGGAGATTTGTCCTTATGTTGTTGCCCTTTGAAACACTTGCTGTTTGATGCTTCACCTCACATGAGGTTTTGTAATGTTTAACCTAAATTATATTTAATTTATAATCTAAAAATGCAGTCCCTTCAATCGATTTGCATACTTGTACGTTAGAAAATCGGAGAGGAGCCTGAAGGCAGCACGATGCCCGCCCGCCGCGTGGGCTCGCAGCAACACCACTGTCAGTTAACGGCAATGTAATTTACCGGGGAAGTTCACTCCGTGAGGTGAAGCTGTGCGTCCAGACGGGGATAGTTTTACCCGGCGTGTGTTCGCAGCTTCAAGAAGCAATGCCAGCCTGTGGTGGACGTGTGCTATAAAGACCAAGGTAAGAGACGACGGAAGGGACGAACAGGTACCGCGGCGCATAAACTGTGGCTTTGAAAAGATGCTGCAGCGTCACCCATTTGTAGTCTTGATCAACAGGCACCAGTTATTTTGCTGTTTATTGTGATGACTTGAACGACAAGACAACGCGTCTTCGAGGGAATAACTTTTAACGTGTAGCAATATTGATAATATTTGAATACAGAAAACAACAACAGCGCATCAGTCGTCCTGCAGCTGCGCCACATGTGTTTGACTGCCCATTCCAGCCCGTGTCTCCTGGTTAAATGCAGACACTTAAGCAGGTGACTTTGGAGTCTAGGAGGCGTAGGCAGAGATGTTTGTTTGAAGCTTCTGGCAACGTTGATTGTGTTGTGAAAACTGACCCTGACACTTTTTCAAAGCGGCATTTAAGAGCTTAATATGAACTACATAAAACACATAACGCTTTTCTCAGATTGTTTTGCTGATGTTTGAGACAGGAGGCGCTGACTGTAAATACGTGTGTTCTGTAGGGATTATTCATATCAAATGTGTGTAATCATTTCCATCCAATGTCCCAGCTGCACTGCTTTTATCTTATTGTAGGACTACCCCATTTTTGGTAACTTTTAAAAAAGGAGTGATAATACAGTATGTGTTAGGGTTCAGAAGCTAAATCTAAGCAGTTAACCATTCAGCCTCACTGACACTTGAAATACAACCTCCTCCCCAGGTATGTGATGGCTGAAGTAAACCAACGCTGCAGCCTTGTTGCAGGCACTAGTATGTGCACCAGCTGCAGGTGCCGCAGTAAAAATGTGCCTCACATTACTTTCACGCGTCCCCTACAATCAGACATATAAAGTGTACGTTGATCAAACATGACATTGAAACATACTTGATCTGGGAATATCAACACCTATAGATGGACCTCCATTACTCTGTGTGACCTATGCTACTGTGTCTCATCGTGTTACAGTATGATAATGCTACTACAATATAGTATACAATTCTTTGTATGCCCGAGATTCCTGCTACAGATATTGGTCTCTGTCAGTAACAGCATTCATCATTATACTGTCTTGTAGAGTTTGTAAAGTATGCCATCACTGATTCTTTACAGCAGCATTCATGTTGGAGTGATTAGTATTTATATTCCACTATCTCTCTGTTTGAGAATGTGTGTGAGAGCTGGAGCCTGTGGGGGTAGGTTTTGTTTTCATTGACTAGTCCATTGTATGTACAGGCCTGCTGGCTGCCTCTGCACATTTTGTTAGATTGTTACTCTGTAGTCATGCGGTCGTGCTGAAGAAAACAAGGCTGCGCTACAGGAAAAATTAGTCAATGATTTTTGGATTTTTCTCTACTGCAATATTGTTTCTTTCCGTTTGCTTCACCATGTGATGTTACCTATTCAGAACCGCACCGGAAACGTTAAAGTTAAAGTTCAATTATTAAAGATTAGTCACACCCTGGTTAAGGCAGATGGCCACCCAACCTGAGCCTGGTTCTACAGGAGGTTTTGTTAAGGGGAGTTTTTCCTTTTCACTGTTGGCTAGTACTTGTTCAAATTGGGTCTGTTAAGATTTCAGTATAATTCTATATAGTTATAGGAATATGTTTTGTTATTTGAGAACTGGTGCTACAACAAAAACAAAACAATTGAAATCATAAGTAACTTGAACAGATTAATGTTAATGACTTTGATATGCGTATTATCAGCTCATGCACACAACCAAGGTACAGTATGTCAGTGAGGAGACAAAAGGACCAGGCACAAGCTATTCAGTGGGCAATACTTACTATTTGACATTGTTATAGCGTGCACTGTACATCAGTGTTAGGGGTTGAACAGAAGCCCAGCCTGTCTTAATCCTCTCTGCACATGGCTTAACAGACTATGAGATGACAAAAGAGATTCTCTGCTCTGATGAGACCACAAATCATTAAATAGGACTTTGCAACATAAGGAAGCACCAAATGCTAGAAAGAACAATATATACTATTATAATCAGTGGCACATGAGTTTTAATATAATTTGCAACTTATCAATGATTGGGGTCTGACCCTTAAGTTGAAAAACACTTAAGGAAACTAGCTATGTTGTGTAACTTTTATTAAGTAGTAGATCTGAATACTCTTTTGACCACTGTGTACATCATGATCTGACATCCCTTCTTACAACCATCAGTGTTCTGTCTTTTTCTTATAGTTTGTGACCGTATCTTGAGTATTGCATAACAACTGGCCCTGTCTAGGTTCATACTGAAGTTGAGAATGCTGTTCCTTCTAATGTGACCAGTCCACCAGTGGCTGGCAGGCTGTCTCAGGTAATGGAAACCTCAGAAGTTGCTGTCTGCTGGCTGTCAGTCCCTTGTCTAATGGCTCCTTTCTGTCTACCTTGTCTTCAGCCCCATGCAGCCTCACTCTGTACAGGTTCTCTTGAATAAGATTAGATAATAAAACCTTTAATAGTCCCACAGTGGGGAAATTGCTTTACACAACAGCAAAGTACAGAGCAGACTATACAGTGACCGAATCAAAGACAGTTAAAGACAGTTTTCGTTGGCACAGTACAGCGCAGTACAGTACAGCAGTAGAGTGAGTATGAGGTCATTGGAAGGGTTATTGCACAGTGTTTAAATGTAAGTCTTGTACCGGTTTGCACAACTGTTGCACAGAAAAGTTGTTGCACATTGTGTAAATATCAGACATATCAATAACAATCTCACAGTATCGCACAGCGAGGTTGGATTAGTCTGTCACTGAAGCTGCTCTCCAGAGCAGACAGTGAGACCTCCAGTGGGTGAGAGTCCTGGTACAGGATGAATGTGAGTTTAGCCAGGACCCTTCTCTCACCCACCTCCTGCAGCGTGTCCAGAGCACAGCCCAGGACGGAGCTGGACTTCTTGATGACCCTGTGTCTGTCTCTTCCTGTCCCTCACTGTGATGCTGCTGCTCCAGCAGATCACACGTACACGATGGCTGATGCCACCACAGGGTCATAGAAGGTCTTCAGGAGTGGCCCCCTCACTCCAAAAGACTCACCTCACGGAGTGAAGAGGTAAAGTCTGCTCTGACACTTCCTGTACAGTGCATCCAGTTTATTGTTTAGATACACACCTAGGTATTTAAAGAGTCCACTCTCTCAATGTCCATTCCCTGCATGTGCATCGGTGGAATGACAGCAGCCTGCCTTCGGCAAAAGTCCACCACCATCTCCTTAGTTTTCTCTGCATTGATCAAGAGGTACAGTAGTTCCGCGGACACCAGTTCACAAAGTCCTGAGTAAGTCCTCTGTACTCTGCATTGCTGTCATCAGTGATCAGTCCGGCGATACTGGGTATCTTCCTTCCACTCGTTTGGCTGGGTGTAGTGGCCGAGCTCCTCACATCACCCTGGCTTCACAAGTGGCATTCATGCACCAACGTCTGCTTCACCCTTTGGGTGAAAGATGTTAAGCTACAGCTTTACTAACCTTGTAGTGGGACACTCTACACCTGAGCTGACACACACACACCCTACCGCACAATCTTAACCTGTCCACCAGCACAGCGACATCACACATATCTAGGATAGGCTAAATGAAGAAAAAAAGAGATGACAGTAACAAAAAATTACTTCCCTCTCAATCAGACTGATTAGGAAAGATAAAGGACACCTATCTCAGGCTGTTATCTGTAGACTTCATACACCGTGAACGGAAAAGCTAACATTAAACATTTTTATTTTTAAAAATTATGCACAAGTTTTTATAACGTATATATATATATTTTATTTAATTTTATTCAGATTTAATAAATAATCAAGTTTTTATTAAACATTGTAGTATGGAGTGAGATTGCTAGCTTTAATCAAGAGCATAGTGATGTTAATAATGTTAATAAATCAAATTTGATTATGTTTAAACCTGTTTAGCAAAACTGTGTAACTTAATTGGAGCACGGAGCCTGGCGCAGCGCCCGTTTATTACACTGGAGGAAACCAATGTAGTATTTCAATGAGTGTGAAAGGTAAAAGGGGAGATTAGTGATGTTAGGAGTTAAATGGAAAATCCGACATATTTCTTGAAATTAATATTAATTAATTATTAATATAAATTAAAATATTTTTTGATTCTCCAGACAGGCGTCAAAGAAATGTTTCATTCGATTCCCCACACTAGCCACAGAAAGAGGTGATACTGTAGCACTGTCGCCTCACAGCAAGAAGGTTCTGGGTTCGATTCCCGGAGGCGGCCCTGGTGCCTTTCTGTGTGGAGTTTGCACGTTCTCCCCGTGCTTGCGTGGGTTCTCTCTGGGTTCCCCGGCTTCCTCCCACAGTCCAAAGACGTGCATTAGGTTGATTGGACTCTCTCCATTGCCCGTAGGTGTGAGTGTGTGTGTGAATGGTTGTCTGTCTCTGTGTTGCCCTGCAATGGACTCTCGCCCATAGCCAGCTGGGTTATGCTCCAGCATACCCCCGTCACCCCTCTGACCCCGAATTCTAAGCAGCTTAGAAAATGGATGGATATTATAATGTAGTTCCACTTCTCTGTCAGATTAATTAATTTATTTTCTCTGTACCAAGTTAAAATTAAATTACACAAAAAACAGGTCACCAACGCGTGATTGCATTGTACTATGTATTAGTAGTCCACTTTCTGTTGTCTTGATTTTTGGGGGGCTTGAATTTGTGTTCTGTGTTCTTACATTGTTTTATACCGGGGGGTCTGATCACTTTGCTTCTCTTCCGCATGCAAGCGATAATTCAGTCATTAGTCAGCAGTCCTGGCCTCCTATTGGCTGGTGATTTTGATTTGGCTTATCACGTCGTTTGAAGCAAGCGTGAGGTTTTGAGAGAAAGCAGCAGAAACGTATGGGAGTATGGGAAAACCGAGAGAGCAAATACAGATTTGAACTCGAGCAGACCAAATCTGAGCGCATTTTTAAAGCGAAGGAAGAGTTTTGAGAGCAATCATGACAAAATATGAACATTAAATCGTTCTAGTGCGCTCTCGAATTAAAAAACTACACTCTTCATTAAAGATAGCAATCTCACCCCATGAATTTTACATTAGTTGTATAAATGGAAAAAAACATAGATTTTTACAATGAACTAAATAACACAGTTATTTACACAATTATTAATTTGTGATTTTTAGAACCAATCACTAGACAAGCACGACACTGCGAGAAAGACTACTGTGTGGTAATTACCACTCAGACTTAAGCTATAGATATTCTACAATGCTGAAGGGTCGTAGCGCGTTCACTACATAATTGATCACTACTCTGTAACCCTGTCCTCTTATTTTTAGGCTCTAGGTTCTCTGTAACATTTTACTTCTCAGGTTATTAAAAGTCAACAGTTTGTGGTTTAACACATTAGATGCTTAATGAATGCAAACAAACACCATCATGTGTATATTTAAAGCAATACTTCACCGCTAAAAAGTAATTACATTCTTCATCTGCTGTTAGTAGATGGAAAAACAAGACAGTTGTCTCTTCCAAAAGTCTGTGATGATACGTGGTAATGTTAGCAACATAAGCTAATGCTACTCCCAGCATACCAAAACTAAGCAGCAGCTTGTAACTTTACTCAAACTTTACGGAGCAGGCTAAAACATTAAACGGTCAAATATATCACTTACTCGGTGCTTGTTTGACCGTTCTCTGATAGCTGTTTTTTCTGGTTTGTCCTTGGCATCCTGAAGCTAGTCTTGACTGCTGCTTTGTTTACATGAAGCCCAAAACTAATGATTCGTAACACACGTTCCTGTCACCAGTAGAATCTGTACTTTCATACAAAAGAAATTGGCAGCAGTGACACCGATATTGGTGTGAGGAACTTGAGTATGGGAATTATTATTTTATCTGTTCTGGGGAGAATGGGACAATTCAGAAACACCTGTTCCTTCCTCATTATTAGGAAAAATTATCTGGACAGCTCACCGAAATGATTGGAAAATGTTTTCAGTATTGATTGGGAAAGAAGAGTGAAACAATTTTCTAATGCATGAAGTAGATATCACTGATTACAGTAACTTATTATTGTCACTAACTAACCCACTCTTCTTTTTAACACCTTTAAAAACGTTTCTGACCCGTTAGCAGATCAATATTTTTCGAATCCGTATTCTCATAATACTCAATTTTTATTTTAAACATGCTCAGTATGGTAATTTTCCTTACTACATTTTGGAGACAGAAATTAACCAGATTGTTCCTAAACGAGCCACAGAAATGATGCAGGACTGTGTTTTGTGAAAGCAGATCACCAAACTTGATGAGCTGAACAATCTGGCAGCCTGCCGACGTGCTGTAAGTTAAGCTTCATTCTCAGCTGAGCTTTCACTGCTGATGTCCAGATTGATGGTAATTTTGACCCTAGGGGGACAGAGACCTTGCGCGTCATGGCTTGTCTTTCCTCCACTGCATATTGAAGGACTGGGTGATATTCTTTGGGGTTCTGTTTGAGTTGCTCTAATTAATTATGACATATATTTCAGCAGATAAGTGGTAGTTTCTAGCATCAGTGGTTGTTAAATGGTTAAAGTTACTTACTTACTGTACCTACTGTACTTGTTTTTACACTTGCTTTCACTACTACAGTATAAAGATGTGATGTCATTTAGTCCTTCATATCACCCTCACCTTAGACCATGGAAGGAATGACCAGTTGCCCATGTGGTGGAAATTTTCCATAAAGAAGCAGATGAGAGAGTTGTCCTTTTGTGTGATTTATTGAAATAATAAAGAAAATAAAAATAATGGGCAAAGCAAATCAAAAAGATGGATGTTGATCGTGCACATCAACCAAAAACCAGCTGGGGAGATCAGTGCACACACAACGAAGGTGTGATGCAAAGAGCCCCCGAATAGTTCTGTGTCTTTCTGACAGACTGGGATTCTGGTGTGACTAATATGTGAGACATAGTCAAAACACTAAACATTTGCAGAAATTGTGCTCTGGAAGTCCTATTTAACTGCAGTATGACTTTAAACAATAATAAAATGATGAACAAAAGAAATCATTAATTACATTTTATTCTTTCATAGATATTTGTTCTGCTTTAGGAATAAAATTAAAAGTCTAAAATGTAAATCTAGTCATGTCAAAATCGTCCCCGCATTCAGTGGTGTGTGTGTGTGTGTGTGTGTGTGTGTGTGTGTGTGTGTGTGTGTGTGTGTGTGTGTGTGTGTGTGTGTGTGTGTGTGTGTGTGTGTGTGTGTGTGTGTGTGTGTGTGTGTGTGTGTGTGGCTTGGTGGATTATCTTACACTGTGATGACAAGACCCATGCTTTACTTATTAAAGGGATGGATCCCTTTCCTTTCTTTACTTGAACTGCAAACAGAGAGACTGTCTAACAGAGACTTTCTAACTGCCTTGATTTGTGTGTTATCTGAATATCAGATGTTATTGTGCTGTAATGGATGCTTTGTCCAGTGCTGCGCAGGTATGAAAAAAGGCTTTCACACATTTTGTTTTTCTAAAATACTTGCTTACAATTAGCCAGAAGACTGTTGGTTGGGTCTAGACACTAAGTTATTTCAGGGAACATTGTCACTAGAATGTTTTTTTACTTTTCCTACATTTTAGGGGCTCTCATTGGGGGGGGCATTTCCACTTTTGGAACATGTGGCAATCTGTTAAGCGTGTACCCTGCCCCTTACCCAGAGATAGGTGCGATTAGCTCCAACAACCCATGGCCCTTATGAAGCAATCAAAATACCTGATGGATAGATGTGCAGCAAACCTTTAAACGTTTAAACATGTAAAATGTTGTATGGTATTAACTAAAGAAGGAGAAATGTATCTGTCATGTTTTTAACATGACATGCTTTTGATCAGATATTGCCTAAGACAACTAAAGTCCGTCTAACTATGGCTTCTTACCAGTCCTGAGTTCGACAATTAGGCCATATAAGAAACTAAGCCCAGGCAATTACTTATCGATAGTGCTGACAGGTACTGTCCCTGTCAGTGACAGTAAGGCAAACGAGCTGTTACCCAGCTTACTGTCCCTGTACAAGACTTGGTCAAGGAGACTATATTTAATTATTTATTGATATCAGGACACCTCCACAGACCAATGACCAAATTAGGAAAACAATGTCTTAGAGTTTTCTTAATTAACTGCATCAATAATTTAACTCTAAATACAGTAACCAACAATTAAAGAAAGCTTTATTGAAAGATTCAGTATTGTTCATAACGTTGCTCTATGTTGTATGGCTCAGTGAACCGATGCTTCAGTTATTCTTGGCATGCAGTTTGTTTTTATTTATTCAGAGGAGGTGGCTGATGTTTGCTCCATTCTTTACACACTATGTGTTGCAAGTCTGGCTGTGAACAATCAGGCAGAACAGCAGTATGGACAATGCATTGCTTGCCCTTTTAAAGTTGGACACACAGATTGATTTTCACTGCCCCATTGAGTAATAGCTGGCCACTTCTGGGACGTTGCTGAGTTCCTTTGCTCAAAAACCTAAGCCTAGAATGTTTTCTGTAACATATGCACTGGAAGCACAGTCACTGACTAAAGTGCCACTAGACACTAAATTGTACCACAGCTGGATCCAGTGGAATTTTATGGTTAGAGTCTTGTTTAGCTTAGTTCCATCCTTCTATTCATGTAGTCTTTTTATTCTTACAGTCTCATGCACTGCTCTGTCTACCAGTACCTGATGTTAGCCTCCATTAGTTTCTCCAAATTCCTTTCTGGGCCCTGCTCATAACATGACATGTTTGTTCCCCTTAGCTCCCATGATGTGTGGAGCTTCCATGTTGTTGTTGTTAAATAGTTTTTTGCATAGCTGAAGTGTTATGCACATTGCCTACTACTGTATATATTATTGTGTTGTTTTACAATTGTGTAAAAAGGTGTTTTGCTATAAAATGTATTTTCCAAGTATTAAATTAACTTGCTGTGTTGTGCCAAGGAATTCTGTTTTGTCTTCCAAATACAAAAAAAGTTATTTTTGGTTTACCTCCTTCCCCTTTCCCCCCTACCTCAGCACCCATTGGTGTAAGGTGGCCCTCTGTCTGAGGTCGTGGTAACCATAGCAGGCCTTGGAAAGTGAAATGTGATGCGGCGGGCCCTCTGGACTGTGCTTCTGAATCACAACTCCATAATGAGCTGGCAGGTCTCAGACTGCATCAAAGATGCAGCACCACAGTATCCGTTTCAACTCATGGTGCACAAATAGTGCAGTCTCACCTGTGCAGTTGGGTGGAGACAGTGAGCCCAGGATGAACTAGTAACTGAAAGCTTTTTGTCATCCTGTTGTTGTAACAACATACATCCTCACATGTCCACACCCTATACACTGCATGTTACATGGTGGAACATGTCTGCTCTGATGTTGTTAGGATCTCCAGCTTAAACAATGGCTATTAATTATTATATAGTCTTACTTTTAAAAATGTATTATATTATATTGTATATATTATATATGAATATTTTGCAATAGTGCTAATGACAAGTAATATAGTGTAACACGGCATAAAATCAAGTCCAGTCCAGTTCCGATTTTGGGTAAGTTTTCTTCACATTCAAGATATTTGGAACTTCTTCTAAGCATACAATTCCAATCACCCATTCTAGTCATTAAAGCTGTGTCATTTCAGGGTTCAGTGATCAGTAGGGAACAACGAGCATAGGCAACCTTGTTTTGGTATCTGTTACCATTCATCACCACTGTCTTTATTAACATTATGCTGATTGCATCGCAATACAATGATGGCCACACTATGGAAGTAAATGGACTTAGAGAATAAAATGTTGTTGTGTGGATGTTAAAAACGGCTAATCACATTTAGTGTTAGGTATATGTATTGTTGAATTGTTTTTAACAGTTTTTCAAGGATGAGCACAATTATCTTGTGATTTATTGTCTACTGTGGTCACAGGGTCCTAGTTAAAATGTTTTTCATAATAATTCCAAAGTAGTTCAGAAAGTACCTCCAACCATTTTCCAATCACTTTTAAAATGTAAAATTCAATGTCTGGAATTTAGGCCTTGAATATGACTTTTAAAAGTCTTAAAACGAATAAAATATATTGATGACACTCTGATGCTGCTGACTTTAAAAAATATTAATTTAAAAAAAACATTCCAGTGAATGAATATGAAAAATGAATATGTTCTCAGTTGTACTTACAAACATATTTTGTATTTGTTCTCTGAATAGCTACTAATACACCTGATTTCCCGTTTACTGACCACCCTTATTTCTTTTTGTTTAAATAAGGCATTTTACTTTCTCTTTTCTAGGAGAGTCTCCTGACCCAGCAACTCTCCCAGTGAACCCCCACCCCCCAGGACTCAATCCTCAGGAATATCATGGGACCGCTTCACGTTTACCTTTATCCACTCCTTCTCCTCTTCCTCATCCTCCTATTCAGCCCCTGCACATCCTTTAGACCTCAGGTTGTGGAGCGAGATTTTGATCCAGAGCTGCCTCAGTCCACTGGTAACGCAACGGGCTCTGCCAAGCGGAAATGTTTTGATACTGTGGTGTGTAAACCTGGTATCTTACTCCCTGTTTGGCTACCACTCAACCCTCCACTGGCAGAGCAGGCAGCAAGGGCTATTGTCTACTTCCTCGGCCTCATGTACTTGTTCCTTGGTGTATCCATCATTGCAGACCGCTTCATGGCGTCCATAGAAGTCATCACCTCGCAGGTATTTTTTCACAGGATACGTTGATTGCATTAATCACATAGTTGCATTAAACTGTTTGTAAACAGACAAAACTGTTCAATATTATCTACATACAGTGGGTACAGAAAGTATTCAGACCCCCTTAAGTTTTTTATTCTTATGTTGCTTCGATTTGCTAAAATCATTTTAGTTCATTTTTTCCTCATTAATATACACAACCGATAGCATCCCATATTGACAGAAAAACACAGAATTGTTGGCAAAAAACACAGAATTGTTGACATCTTTGCAGATTTTCTATCATTTAAGTTTATTTTTTTCTCATTAATGTACACATCCCACAGCACCCCCTATTGTTCTTCTTTAAAAATGAAAAATTGGCCCTGGCCATGGCGCATTGGTTAGCGTGTTGTGCTCCTGTCGCCCAGGTCGTGGGTTTAATCCCCTCAGAGGGGTCGGTCAGAAAGGCCAACTGGCGTAAAAACTTTCCCAATCACTCATGCAAACTCATCAAAGCTGTGGCAACCCCTGATGGGATAAAGCCAAAGGGAGTTACCTTTGTTTATTAAAAAAGAAAAACTGAAATATGACATGGTCATAAATATTGAGACCCTTTTTGCTGTAATACAGCCATGAGTCTAAGGGGACTGAGCCGAAAGGCAACTTTGGGTCATGACCAAACGGACAAGATCGCGGATACAAGCTCCGCAGGGTGGGTGGGCGGGCGCACCCTTAGAGATAGGGTGAGAAGCCCTGTCACCCAGGAGGAGCTCAGAGTAAAGTTGCTGCTCCTCCACATTGAGAGGAGCTAGTTGAGGTGGAACAGGCATCCTGTTCAGATGCCTCCTGGACACCTCCCTGGGGAGGTGTTCCAGGCATGTCCCACCGGTAGAAGGCCTCTGGGAGGAACCAGGACACGCTGGAGGGACTATGTCTCTCGACTGGGAACATCTTGGGGTCCCACCCAAAGAGCTGGAGGAAGTGTACGGGGAGAGGAAGGTCTGGAGCTCTCTACTTAGACTGCTGCCCCTGCGACCCAGCCCCAGATATGAATGAAAATGGATGGATGGATAGATGGATGGATGGATATACCATTGATTATAATATTGTACATGGACTCAGTGGTGATGTTATAATTGACAGTTTCTCAAATGCCGATTTTTGTAGGAGAAGAAGGTGACCATCACTAAACCTAACGGTGAAACTACAGTGACTACAGTGAGGATCTGGAACGAGACTGTGTCCAATCTCACACTAATGGCCCTGGGCTCCTCAGCACCTGAAATCCTGCTTTCTGTTATTGAGGTACACAAGACACAGCTCAATATACAGTAAAGTACAATTATGGTAAAATATAAAATACACCTAAAAGAGTTTAGTGCTTTAAATCCCATGCTAGCAGTAGCATAAATTAAATTAAATTACAGGTATATTCACTTTCATAACTTAGCTCATATTTTATTATTTAAAATTAATATTTATATTATTTTGTTTTGGCATCTTCAGTTTGCTTCTTTGAAGTAATGAGTAATGTGTGTCAAATGTTTCACTTTGACAGGTATGTGGGCACAACTTTGATGCGGGGGAGCTTGGCCCAGGAACCATAGTGGGCAGCGCTGCCTTCAATTTGTTTGTGATAATCGGACTGTGTGTGTGGGTGATCCCTGATGGAGAGTCCCGCAAAATCAAACACCTGCGTGTGTTTTTCATTACCGCATTTTGGAGTATTTTCGCCTACATTTGGTTGTATCTCATACTGGCCGTCATCTCACCCGGGATTGTAGAGGTGATAACTGCATATGTCTGGCTGGACCTTCTGATAGATAAGTGTGCATGTTGTTATATTATTCAAATGTGTTAACTGTGTAATGTTCATGCTTTCAGGTGTGGGAGGCTGTAGTGACGCTGCTTTACTTTCCGGTGTGTGTGATCTTGGCTTGGATTGCTGACCGCCGTCTGCTCTTCTACAAATACATGCATAAACGTTACCGCGCTGACAAGAGGCACGGCATTGTGGTGGAAATGGAAGGTGACGTGATTATGGATGGAAAGTTGTCAGATGGCAGTCTGTGCCCTGAAAACTGCTCAAGTGTTGCGGTGTCTGTTCAGACGGGCAATGAACCAAACCAGAACAACGATGGGGTAAGGTCAATGCTTAAATGCAAAGGGACAAAAATAGTTGCTGCAGGAATTTAAAAGGCAGAGTGCAGACAGCAGGAAGTTGATCAGTAGACTGTGTAGAGTTCCCAAAGAATAGTTTTCTTTCTAAAGAAATTTTCAACAAACAAAGCCGCTAGTTGTTTGTCTGTTGTGAACTGAACCATTTCATAAACTCTGCTCTGTGTAGTCCTAACACAGAGCATTTTTAAGACCATAGGATAAAAATGACATCTCTTGAGTATTGTGTGCTAGTTTACAAGCCATTTCTTTTGATAGGTGGCCTGCATCCTCAAAGATCTGAAAGAAAAACATCCAGACAAGGACCTGGACCAGCTGATTGAGATGGCTAATTACTCTGCCCTGATGCACCGGAAGAAGAGCCGTGCCTTCTATCGTGTGCAGGCAACACGCATGTTGATCGGCGCTGGCAACATACTAAGGAAACACGCTGCAGAGCGTGCACGCCGCTTAGGAGGCGAGCAGGCTGACAAGGCCACATGCTCACACATCTGTTTTCAACATGCCCGGTACCAGTGCACTGAGAATTGTGGCTCCCTGAGCCTCAAAGTAATTCTTGATGGGGGCACTGGTGATAACACTTTCTATGTGGACTACTGTACAGAAAATGGCTCTGCTAATGCAGGGGCAGACTACGAACTCACAAAGGGAACCCTTGTTTTTAAGCCAGGGGAGACACACAAAGAGATTACGGTAAGGGGAAAAAAGAATGCCAAAAATGTATTACTTGATTAAGAACTGACGTTTAAGTCTTGTTTTCTGTTATCTACACTTTCTCAATATTCTGCTTAGTGTAGCAGAAACATTGCAATATTAGGGGAGAGCAGTAATATATGAGACGGCAATTACTCAGTCATTTTTCAAACAGAAACCTCACCTTTTTGGTGAGAAGATGTCCAGTTTTTACGGTGTTTAGGGCACTGCACCTAAAGAAGATGCTGTTGTACAGGTACTGGCACCCTCGCTTTAGCTGTGACATTGGTTGGGCTTTTACTAGTTTTACACAGCATAGCCATAAAGATGAGTTTCACATGAGCACTCACCATTCTCCATCATAGCTTAATGTTTAATAGCTTCATCACGTTGTTCAAATGAAGCTGAATCCCTATCATAGTGACCACAACAACTGTAATTAATAACATTTAGTGAAATATTAAAATTTCACACCTCTCTACCCCTCAAAAAAACGTACCTAATGGATACACAGACCACATACACATACTTTATAGTGTAAGTGGCTTTGCCACTGCATCATTCTATATCTATTAGGGATCTTGACAGTATCACACTGTATTCTCCAGGTTGTTATCTTGGATGATGACGTCTTTGAGGAGGACGAGCATTTTTTTGTAAATCTTCAGAACCTGAGATTAGAGGAAAACGGACAGGAAGGGACAGGATCTCCACCCAAGGGTCGACTAGTGGAGCCCATGGTGGCTACAGTCACTATTTTGGATGATGACCATGCTGGCCTCTTCACCTTTGGTCAGCCAGTTCTACGGGTGAGCGAGAGCACAGGCACACTGATGGTAACAGTGGTGAGGAACTCGGGTTCAAGGGGCACTGTTGCTGTGCCTTACCATACAGAGGATGGCAGTGCCAAGGCTGGTGTGGACTATGAGGAGGCCAAAGGGCAGCTGGAATTCACCAATGAGCAGACAAGGTGGGATGCTGAGTGGCAAACCATAGAAAATTATTTTCCATAAAAGTAATTTTAATAGACAGTCAAGAATCCTAAATCTAAAAGTAATGTCTCAGGAAGTCTCAAAAAGTTTAGATTGGGTTGACGGTTATTTTAAACATTACTGAATGATTTTTATAGTGAAGTCACCTACACTTAGGTGGAGGAGGGTCCTATTAGAAAGTATTACCTGACTTGACACCCAAGTCATGACACCCAAGTCCCTTCTCTGATCAGGGGCTGCAATTCTCCTGTCACCCCATGTAAGCTGACACATTCACATTAAAATTTCAGGTGATATAAGCTGTTTGGACATGGACTAATTGAACACTTTAGTGAATGGGTCTGTTATGTAACATTGTATATTAATAGATGTGGCACAGTAAAAGGTATGGCAGTTGGTAGATCATAGGTAATAAGGAAATGGGGTTCTTCTTTATAAATGAGACCTCAGGAAATTCATTGAGTTGGTGTCGTACAGCTTAGGACATTATTCATAGGCTTGAATAATGTACAGTTTCATTCTCATTAATTATTTAGGCCACTTCAATTAGCAGTGTGATTTTAAATGGTAGAGTAAATGTTTAACATGTGAAGGTTTTGTGTTGTAAGCAAATATAAATTTGTTTTGTAACTAACACAAGTGCTGTCATGTGCATGGGTGTGTTTTTGTTTGTTTGTATTTGCAGTCAGACCTTACAAGTGTGCATTATAAATGTAAAAGAATATGAGAAGCAGGAGAACTTCTTCATTGTGCTTGAGGACCCCAAATGGCTGAAGCGAGGATTGTCTGGTGAGTATGTGGGTGTTTTAAATGTCCTCATGAGTGTCTGTGTGAGTGTCATTTCATTCTTATGTAAATAACTTAGATCAGTGATACAATAATATATAAATAACAACAGTAGCCAAGATAGACCAAAATAACAATAACAGCAGCAGAGTAAGTGTCTGGATGTTGGATACCTGTGTCAGACCTAGTGATGACATATTACATGCCATCATTCACTGCTGTGTGTTTCGTTGTAGCACAGGTGCAGCCATCATTTATGAGTTTAGGATCCTCTAGTTGCCCGTTGCTGTAACCCAATGTGTCAACAGGATGGTGCGGGAACTGGATATGTTCTTGTTAGTGGAGGTCAAAAGAATCACTTAGCAGGAGTTCACTTCATTAGGTGAAAGTGAAAATGAAGGCCATCTCTCTGGCTGTGCTGTGCATGCCAAACTAAGTGCAAAGTGTTTATTTCCAGTTTGCTCCTGTGTTTAAGCAACATAATATCAAATGTTGTTTTTTTGTGTGTGTTGACTTGTTGTCTCTCTTCACAGCACTGCTGCTAAACCAGGGTAAGCTAGTTTGAAGATGTGGGTATTAGGTGCAGTGTGCAGCATCTGAACAGAAATGGATACAAAATTTGTGTGTACTTGCATCGGTGTGAGAACCAAAAGACATATTTTTGTACCAAAGTGAGGACATTTTGTAACAGTGCCTGTTTGAAGGTTAAGATATGGTTTTTAGGGCTGAGGTTAAATTGAGTTTTGGTTCAGATTAGAGCAAGCGTTAGACGTCTGCCTTTAGTTGTGATGGTTAGGGTTAGGGGCTAGGGAAGGCATTATGGCAATGGAGGTCCTCACTTCGACTCAAGTACAAGGGTGTTTGCGTGTGTGGGGGGATATTGTAAATGAAACTAGAACTACTACTAATGTTCTACCTCTGCTGCCTAACAGGAAGCCCCACTCCTGAGGAAGAAGAAGCCCGGAGGATCTCTGAGCTGGGTAAACCCAGTTTAGGGGAGCACAGTAGACTAGAGGTCATCATAGAAGAGTCCTGTGAGTTCAAGGTGTGTGAGTGGCCGATGGAAGGAATAACACACTTACTTTGTAGAAATAGATCACCTCTTAAAATCAACAGGGTATAGTACGTGTAAAGAGGCCAAGGACATTCAGTGTTTTTTGGAGTTCTTTTTGCTGTGTGCATCGACTTATTGTCAAGTTGGAAGGAAAACATTTATTCCATAGACCTTATGGTAGAGGCCTGCTTTACTATAGAAATTGTGTTATGTGGATGGTAAGTTGTATTGAATTTCTAGCAGATGCGCCATACGGTGTTGAGACCAAGTAGTTAAGTTTAAGTGGCTTTTGCCTTTCAACACGCTCCATTCATGCCACATTTGTGGGGAGTTTTTGATATTGTCATCACATGCACACAGTGACTTGAACATCCTGACTTGAAGTTCCTGCAGCTGCTCTACAGATGCCGTAGGCCTGTTGGTCGCCCTAATGGCTTTTCTATCTGTTTTCAAGCAATGCTTTACCAAATATCTTGGCTGCGCTACCAAGGGCTGAAATGCTCCAGAAAATCTGTTTTCCTGATGAGCTAATCAGGTTGACCACAGCAAATCACAGGTCTAATATGACATTGTGTAGATGGAGATAAGCTGCATCTTATTGAGTTAGTTGTGGTTTTTACCATTCAGAGATTGTGTTCTGATTTTCATCTGACGTAAATACATCTGGATCAAACAAAAACAGCAAAATGTGATTATTTGAAAGCAGGGTCATTCTTTTCTGTGTGCTTTTCTAGGCAATTTTATTAGTACGTATCAAGCTAAGGGTCTTTTCTATGTATACGTTAAATTGTTGCATTGTAAAGAGGTGTTTTTTCATTAACCACCTGGTGCCCTTTCTCACACCAGACTCCCAATGGAGTACTTGACCAGGTACAGCTCTTGTTGATCTGATGGAACTGATTAAATTAGACTTTCTCATGAAATATTGTTCAGTACATTCAGAATACTGAAAAATATTCAAAAACTATATACTGCATATTCTCACTTACTCTTTATTTACAACCTATTTTGATGTGTTGTAGTGTCATGCATTCTTCTTTGCAGATGCATTGACGTGTGTGTTTTTGTTCGTGTGTCTATCAGTGTGGACAATGAGCCATCTGTAGCTCACTTACTTAGAGAAACCAGTAGGTTTGTGGGTAGACGGACAATATGTGCCCTATTTATACTTTCCATACTAGGACTATGCATAATCTGCAAAATTCATATATAATTTTTATTATTTGATATGATATATATTTACTTTTTCCGTCTCACTGGCCTATTTAATGTGCTCTAACAGAAAACTGTGGACAAACTCCTGAAGGACACAGATCTGGCTGCGTTAATCGGTTCTCACTCATGGAGAGAGCAGTTCATTGATGCAGTCACAGTCAGTGCAGGTCAGTGTATGTCTTTCAGTGTATGTCTGTATGTATCTTTTTATCTTATGTACTATATTAGACTTTTTACAAAATCATTCATTAGATGTGGCTTCTGTTCTTGTATAAGGTCTAATTTTGCACTGTACAATGGTCCCTGATTATCTGTACATATATGTGACTGCATCATTTGGTGATAGTGACATTTCCCTGGCCTCTCAAATTTTTTGTTGTTAAACAGGTGATGGCGATGAGGGACAGGAGCAGCGAACGCCCAACTGCTTTGACTATTTTATGCACCTATTGTGCATTTTTTGGAAGATTCTGTTTGCTTGTGTCCCACCCACTGGGTATTGGAACGGCTGGGCATGCTTCATAGTGTCAATCAGTGTCATTGGTGTCTTAACAGCCATTATTGGAGACTTAGCATCACATTTTGGCTGCACTGTAGGCCTAAGAGACTCTGTCACGGCAGTGGTCTTTGTCGCACTGGGGACTTCTCTACCAGGTAAAAGATTGAATAAGCAAATGAAAGAGCAGACAAACTAAATGTCAAGTTCACTTATTGTAAACTTTACCTACTTTATGCTACAGTAATATGTAACGGTATATTCACCAAATGCAAGGCTAGAGCCAATAAGTGCTATATCCCTAATAAGCACTGAGAATTTACAGTCTTCTTTTCTTTCCAGATACCTTTGCCAGCAAAGTAGCTGCAACTCAGGACCAGTATGCCGATGCATCTGTGGGAAATGTGACAGGAAGCAATGCTGTTAATGTGTTTTTGGGCATAGGGGTGGCCTGGTCCGTGGCTGCCATATATTGGGAAGTCAAAGGTAAAGCTTTTCGCGTGGATCCTGGCTCGTTAGCCTTTTCTGTCACACTCTTCACAATTTTCGGCTTCTTCAGTATGGGAGTGTTGATGCTACGTCGGAGACCGTCCATAGGTGGTGAACTAGGAGGCCCACGAGTTCCTAGAGTCCTTACTTCACTGCTTTTCTTTGGACTATGGTTCCTGTACATCCTCTTCTCCAGCTTGGAAGCCTATTGCCATATACAAGGCTTCTGAGGGAGCACAGCTAGGGTAAATGAGGACGGTACACTCAGCAACACATCATCAGGACACAGACAGTACTGTACATATAGTGTTACGGTAACTAGTAATTCACACTGAAACTTGAAAACTGCTGCCATTGTTAAAGAAACCGTATTCGGATGCAAATCTGTTTATCACATCCAGTACAGAACAGTACTAGTTGGAAAGTATTGTGACAGCACTTCATTGTGACAGTATTCAGTCCACTTAAGTGGACCTAATATCAGGCTGTGATTGTTTTTAGGTCACTGGGTGATTCCTAACACTGGCTTGATGCCTGATAGCTCAATTCCTGTATCTCAAGTTGGACCTTGTTTTCCTCATGTTTATTAAGCCTGGATTTGACTTACTGTATATTCAAGCAATCAAATCAAACATAGCTGTTCACAGTTAAACACTTCCTCTTCAATTAGTTAAGACTTGACTGAAAGTTGAATTGTTAACATGGTGAAAAAATAGTTGGAGAGACAAGTTGATGTAAAATAACATTCACTACAATTTTTTTCTTTTCTCTGAATTAGGTTTTACATACAGTAAGTTTTACTGCACTTGCTAATTATAATCTTGTTAAACATTAATAATAGTAATGATCAGAAACGCACTCTATGTATAGAGCTATCACCGAAAGGTTTTATGTAAAATAAATGTGATTAATTTTCTGATCAGTGAAAAAGTACCTTTGTGATTTATTGTCACTGTTTCAAATGACTGATTCACCTCTAAAGTCTTACCTGTTTTTGATTGTCTGTCATTAATTTTTTAAACTGTATCACAAGAATATAATGTAATTTTTATTTAATCACATCACACTGATATATCAACTGAGTGTTTCTGCATTGAATCCACCGCCCACATGGGTTGTTTAGTTATGCTGCATTACTGCAGAAGGCAACATTTTTTAATTACTATGACATGGTATCGAGGGATTTTATGTGGTTTGGGGCACACTGACTTGAGGATTGTAATACAGTATTGTTCTTTTAAATGATGTGTTCCATCAGCTTTAGCATTGTTAAAATAAAAACAAGGCACTTTGAAGAAAGGTTTGGAGTATGATATTCACTTTTATAAGCCTAAAACACATCACTAGTGTCACCACTTCATTAAGTAACATACAGTAGCAACAGAGTAAAATCTGCCAAGCAGGTACTGTAACATGGCATAAATTACTGCAGTATTAGGTCATTTAGGCAGGATGAGGTAATGACTGTATCTAATGCTTTGTCGTGGTTGTACTGGACAAGAACTGTACATTATAAGATACAAAATCATTTTCTTAATATACTTGATAAGGGCACATTGCTGTGATTTTACACAGGAGGATTAATGTCAAATTTATTTGCACTATATTAGATGAAGTTAAACCTGAGAGACTCAGATTCAAGTAGTTTCTTTATGGACATTTAAAACGGAATGAGAATTGGGGCAAGATGTCGTAATTGAGATATTAAATGTCCTGTAGAGAATAAAAAAATAGTCCAGTTTACAGGACATAACGTCCAGCACATACAGGGATGAAAGGAAATTTAATTGTTAATAATCATGCAAAGAAAGCAGCAGGAAAGAAAAAAAGCAGATTTGAATCAGTATAGCAGAAATCAAAAGCATAATTAGATTAAAGCTTGATGGAAAATGGCAAGAATATGGGATAAAAAGTGAAGGTTCCATTATACAAAGGAAGGTTGAAGTATTGATAGAGTGCAGTGGAAGTAGAATAAAAATGACCGTATGAAATTTGGACATAAAGGGCTCAATGGTACAATCGAAATAATCAGGAAATGGAAAACATTGGACAAGGAATAAGAAACAATGGAATGTGTTTTTTTCACATAGAGCAGTATAGATTTTTAGAGCAAGCGGGATCAAGTAAAAAATATCGTTTCATGTATTTATTTATTTACCTGCTCATTCACTGAGTAGAGCAAAAGCTAGTCTAACCAATCCAAGCTCCAATTTAGGTGAGGGTGGTAATAATTGACAGGCTAAATAAGCCAATAACGTCGCGTGCATGGTGTGATGTTATGCAGTCGCATTCATAAACGCCATAGAAAGTAGAATATTACAGCGCTATTATCTAAATAAGTGGCAAGGTTGCTTCTCTTGCAAATTTAGAAGAAGAATTATACTGACCATCATAAAGATAATGGTGTGACCTCGAAGGTTTCATTATCGACGGATGGCATGTGTTCAAAACAAATAAAAATAGTCGTTGCATTTTAGTGTACAAACAGTATTCCGTTTTCCTACACCGTGAATGCATCACTTGTCCGGCACAGGATACAGGACAACATGGCTGCTGCTGCAGGCCGATACTACGGAGAAGGTGGCAGAGCAACGAAAAGACAGAAAACCGAGGACGGAGGAATGACAACGGTTAGAGCTTCCTTCTTGCGTTGATGCTCGCTGCTCTGTTAAGTTGAAATGGAGGGCGTTGTATTTAAAATAAGGAACTGAGCTTGAGAAAGTATCTCAACGTTGTGTCACTGCTAGCTAAAACGCAGCTGTTAGCCATCCCTGTTAATTGGTAAACCAATATAAAAACAACAGTTACGTTGTGTTTGTTGCGGTATTGCAATGAATGCCGTTAAACCGATAAAAACTTTAACAAACACATAATGACTAGACAAATCACGTTGTTTTATGTAAGCTATTTTAACAATAGTAATAAGAGTAGCGATATGGCTTTTGTTAATAGGTTTTGACATTCTTGACAATCATTACATTCTTTGTTGCTTAATTACAACTAATTTCAACGCCCATTCCTTTTCCACCTACAGGCTACAGTGTTTTGAGCCCGTCATCTCACCTTTCTGTGATTTATTGTCACTGTTTGAAATGACTGATTCACCTCTAAAGTCTTACCTGTTTTTGGTTGTCACTCATTATTTTTTTAAACTGTATCACAAGTATATAATGTAATTTATTTAATTATATCACACTGATATATCTGAGTGTGTCTGCATTGAATCCACCGCCCACATGGGTTGTTTAATCATGCTGCATTACTGCAGAAGGCAACATTTTTTCACTTCATTAAGTACCATACAGTAGCAACAGAGTCACATCTGCCAAGCAGGTACTGTAACATGGCATAAATTACTGCAGTATTAGGTCATTTAGGCAGGATGAGGTGATGACTGTATCTAATGCTTTGTCATGGTTGTACTGGACAAGAACTGTACATTATAAGATACAAAATCATTTTCTTAATATACTTGATAAGGGCACATTGCTGTGATTTTACACAGGAGGAATAATGTCAAATTTATTTGCACTATATTGGATGAAGTTAAACCTGAGAGACTCAGATTCAAGTAGTTTCTTTATGGACATTTAAAACGGAATGAGAATTGGGGCAAGATGCCGTAATTAAGATATTAATTAAATTTAAAAAATACTGTAGTTAGTCCAGTTTACAGGACATAACGTCCAGCACATACAAGGATGTAATACAAGGGAAATTAAATTCAACGTTGTCTCACTGCTAGCTAAAACGCAGCTGTTAGCCAACCCTGTTAAATAGTAAACCAATATAAAAAAACAGTTTACAGTTGTGTTTGATGCGGTATTGCAATAAATACTGTTAAACTGATAAAAACTTTGACAAACACATAATGACTAGACAAGACAAATGTTGTTTTATGTAAGCTATTAAAACAATAGTAATAAGAGTAGCGTTATGGCTTTTGTTAATAGGTTTTGACAATCATTACATTAGCCAGTTTCTAACGCTAATCTCCAGTTCACTGTTTGTTGCTTGATTACAACTAATTTCTACGCCCATTCCTTTTCCAACGGTATGGCTACAGTGTTTTGAGCTCGTCATCTAATTTAATTTACAGGAGAGCTACGATGACCCTCATAAACCTCTTCCTTCACCAGTGGTGCACATCAGGGGCTTGGTGGATGGAATTATGGAGTCTGACTTGGTGGAGGCCTTACAGGAGTTTGGTGCCATCAGGTAACAAACCTTTGTGTTTCTGATACTCTCACCGCATCTATTAGAATTTTAAGTGGTTTAATGCAGTTTTGTGAACATTTATAACTTCATACAGTCATCTTGTCAAGTCATATGGGGGCATCTGGTTTAAGATATCATTTAGAATTTAAGTAAATAATTAGGTTGTTGTTGGTGTAATTCAGCCAAAATAGCAATGATTGTATAAATAGGCCCATTAATCCAGCCTACCTATTAATTATATTTTTCCTACATTTGTTTCTCAGTTTTGTTGTTATGATGCCCAAGAAACGCCAGGCCCTGGTGGAATATGAGGACATGAATGGCTCCTGCAATGCGGTAACATATGCAGCAGAGAACCAGGTTTATATTGCTGGCCACCCTGCCTTCATCAATTACTCCACTAGCCAAAAGATCTCCAGGCCAGGAGACTCTGATGACACTCGGAGTGTCAACAATGTCCTGCTGCTTACGATCATAAACCCAATCTATCCTATCACCACGGTAATGTGATTATATACACAAGCGTCATTGTTAATGTCTTATTCAATTTGTATGATTACATGTTCATAGCATAACTGTTGACTTTTTTTCAATGCACAATGTTCAAGTCCTAGTTTATTATTTTTAAAGGAAATGCTGCCTTTTTTAATATCAACGTAACATTATTATATTTTAATAGCTTTGAAATTAAAATATGGAAAACAAATCAAATTAAGAGATGTCTGTGAAGAATTAATTATTTACTGTTAACAGTTGTTCAAACTGTTAACAGACAAACTGTGGTTCAGTGTCCTTGGTAACAACTGTTATGTCATGAGTACTATGTACAGTAAATGTGTTTGTGTGCCTCAACAGGATGTTCTCTACACCATTTGTAACAACTGTGGTCCTGTACAGAGAATTGTCATCTTCAGAAAAAATGGTGTTCAGGCAATGGTCGAATATCCTTTTTAAAAATCTCCTGTTTTGTTTACCTTGGGCTTACCATGATGTCATAACGTGTTTCTCGGACATATTGCCCTTATCGTACCTTAACTTATTGTTGCCACATTTGATTCAGTCCAAAGTGCCCAGAGGGCCAAAGCTTCTCTTAGTGGGGCAGACATCTATTCTGGCTGTTGCACTCTAAAGATTGAATATGCCAAGGTAGGTGTGTGGCAAAGTGTGAGTAGCCTCTGTATCTTGAGAATAAAAATGTAATGTACACACACACACACACACACACACACACACACACACACACACACACACACACACACGTGTATATATAATATACACACACACGCGCGTGTATATATAATATACACACACACGCGCGTGTATATATAATATACACACACACGCGCGTGTATATATAATATACACACACACGCGCGTGTATAATTGTATAATTGTGTATTATATATACACGCGCGTGTATATATAATATACATACACACACACGCGTGTATATATAATATACATACACACACGCGCGTGTATATATAATATACATACACACACACGCGCGTGTGTATATATAATATACATACACACACACGCGCGTGTGTATATATAATATACATACACACGCACACACACGGGCAATCCCCAAATGGTCTCCTGTATTTTTAAGAGGCTGATGATGCTGATGCAGTTTTAGAATGCCGATGTCATATCAGCTCGTCGCCAATGGTTGAAATTCCTTGCCAATTGACGGACGTGTGTGGACAGTCAACCATGGATGTCAAAAATGCTCACAAGTGGTGTAGAGACTTTACAGTTGGTCGTTCTAAAATTAATGACAAACAAAGGTAAGGAGGCCATCAATTTCTGACGAAAAGTGGAGATTGATGGATCACTTAGGAAGCTTTCTAAAACTGCCATAGTGTCCAAAAAAAGTGTGTGTGTGCGTGCGCACGTGCGTGCGTGCGCGTGTGTGCGTGTGTGTTTGGGTGTGTACACACAAAGCTATACCTGTATACATGTGTAATCCTGTAATAATATAATCCTACAGCCAGCTCGCCTTAATGTCTTCAAGAATGATCAAGACACATGGGACTACACAAACCCCAACTTAAGTGGTCAAGGTAACATTCAATACCCAAACCTTCCTTGCCCTCTTTTTTTTTCTTTCTTTATTTTCTTTCATGCCACTGTATGAGATGTTTAGGGTTCTCTGCCTCCCAGAGATACTGCCTTTGATCATAGATGAATGGTTTCTTTTCTATTCAAAATGCCTTATGAGTCTGTATTCACAGGCAGTATTTCTGTGATGCCTTCACAATCTGTGCATTTTCTGGCCACACAGCAAGCAAAAGTAAGGGCATGAGGAGCAACCTCCAGGGCAGCCAGCATCATTTCCAGCCTTATGCATGTGTAAGGTCCCATGAGGCGTCACTTTCTGCAGGTGCACCAGTCATCACTTAGGTTCACATTCCCTGTAGAGCATGCCACAGCAGCACAAGCTCACGTCTCTGCGTACTCTGATCAAGATAACACTAGACACTACTCTTGTTAGCATTTTTTTTTTTCAAACATAGTGGAGATTTTACCAGAGTTTAAATTACCAGTGGACACACCTGTTTAAAGATCCAGTGAAATCTGATATCACACAAATTTATTCTACAGTAAGTGGGGCACAAACAATTTAATCCTCAGGAGGATGGCTAACTCCAGACTGTAATATTGGGTGTTACTGTATCATTGCAAACAGTAGTGCCTGTTGATGTTGGCTGACATCTTAGAATTTTATTATCAATTATTCTGCAATTAAGAGGTTAACAAAGGAAAACAATCAACAAGTTTTTTATGAAAGTGGGTTAAATTATTTTTTTGTATCTTGCATATACTCAACAGTGAAATCTCATGACATGCAGGAACATATAGTAGTACATTTCATGGGGCTTTTAATGTTTGTTACATTAGAAAGTAAATAAACGTCTACACACTGTATTTGTTTGTATATGTAGTTTTAATAACAGGTGTGCCCATCTGTCTAGACTTACAATATAAGTGAAATCTAATGATGTAAAAGGTATTTTGTCAAGTTCCTATCAAATTTGATTGCTATTAAATTGTGATAAGTCAGGTAAGGGTGGTAAATTATTGCTAAATGTCTTGGGCTTACCAAGAGAACCATGACCTCAGTAATTGTATGATTTTGATCCATCCAGCCAACAAGGTAACTAGGGACGATATGAACTGTCATTAAAATGGTGTGTCAGAAATCCTGTCAATGAGAGGTCTGGACTGGCTTCTCACTGACTGTGTCATTACACTCTAACAATTGTATTTCTGACACACTATGTAAAGGAGCTTTCTCACTAACTTGACATGTGACAAGTTTTTCTCTTTACATACACAGATCAAGGTAAAGTCAACTCCTAAATGCATATACATTTTCCCTAGATTCTTGTTAGTCATCTATAGTGTTTGACTGGTCTTTAGAACCTAATTGCAGACAAAGGAATTAATTATTTGGCATGGGTTTCCACCAAATCCCGAAATGTAGATTGATTTAATTGTGAACAACCAGTGTCAGTCTAAGACCTTCTTCATATTCTAGTTTGTGCTGCATTATGAACCAGAGGTACTCCTTGTGTCCTCACTGTGCAAACTCACAGGCTTACGTCAAGCTCTAAGTAGACACATGCTGCAAAGATGCAGCGCCTTCTACTGCCGCAGTATAACAGCACCCACAGCCACAGCAAATGTAAACCAGCTCTGTCGTACACATCGGACACAGTGGTGCAACAAACATCGGAACACAGCCTCAACTCAGTGCTTCCTTATTCCAAGTCTATCATCACCCCTATCTCCACCACCTGACATGGGAATCCATTTTATTTTCTGTGGTGGACACTAGTCATCATTTCAGTTTAAGGGACAAAAATACTCCAGCAACCACGCAAACAGACACCACGCATATCCACCACAGATAAGCATCTACCACCACCACCACCACCACCAGTACAGCACATGTCATCTGCAGAGCTTCGAGGAATCATTTTGACACAGCACATTGATGACGATGATCATGATGGTGGGAGTCAGGTGTGGCGGTTGTGACTACGCCTCATAGTCCTTGGGATGTGCCTGCCATAACACAACCACAGAGAGCAACAGACGTCTTTTCAGACACACTCAGCCTGACCAGGGAACAGATGACACCACATACTGGGGCAATAAACCAAAAAAGACGCCATTCTTTGTCTCAGATGCTAATTCACCTCATCGCTGCCTTCCTCTGCCGAACACAATGCGACAACACAACATGTTGAACATCCATGGCAACACACAGAGTTCAGCCTCTATGGCATCATACCATCATGCAGCTTTTCCAAAAGACTTATTCAAGTACTAGATGCCTTTTTTACTTTGCAAGTGGCTGACAGCTTTAAACCAAATAAGCAAGCATCATGTGAACGCCTATTTTTACATGAGAAGATGGGGGGCCTACGAAGACACAAGCATCAAACACCTATGAAGCATACAGGCACTGAGGCAAACAGATTTCAAAATTCTTTTTCCAAAGCTTTCTGCATTTGTGGACTCTGGTGTTCTGTTTCCCCCTCTACCTACCTCCCCATTTCCCCTCTCTCTGTGCTGTTCCTGTGTTGTTTCTGCGTTCTTTTTTTGCCACTGGCCAAAAGTGATGCCATTAACGCCTCCCGTGTGATACAGGTTTGGCTCAGTGTGTCTGTTGACTGACAGCCCTCTCAAATGGTGCAAATGTGCTCAAAACACGGTAAGCTGGAATCGAGCTTCTGATAGCAACTTCCCAAACAAACTGGCAGCAAGTCAAGGCCGAGCATGGACCTGTGGATTTACTTTTCTTATGTGGTGGTTGGGATGCAAGGAAGGAAAGAAGAAAGGAGGGAGCATGAGTTAATGCTGGAATCGGAGGTTGGCGGGTAGCATCCTTGCTGAAGATTGCACCCCACCTGCCCACTGTGTCCAATGCTCCATGTGTGGTGCTGTAAGTACTTGCAAGTAATGAATGAATAATCTGAATTGATGGTTTAAAGTGTAAAGATATTGTGAAACTAAACTAACTAGAATGTTGTCTTTAAATAATTAAGCCGTCATTCTAATGATACCTCATTATCTCTTTAATCAACAATAACAACGCTGAAAAATAGGATTTGCACACTAAAAACATTTGAGGGCTAGAATTGTTTCACAAACCTAGCTTTGAGGATCTGTGTTTACTTGGTTTCCATACTGTTCATTGACTCATCATAACGTACTGTGGCCACAAAAAGTTTTCTTTGTTGTCTTTGTTGTAATGGAATAAGGCTCAAGAATTTTATTCCTGTTTGTTTTGTGAATTCTATCAGGTTGCATGTTTAATACATACATCCTCTGCAGACACGCTCATGAAAGTGGTGTGTTGTTTTTTTGAGTAGTTACAGTACCTAAGTTATCTTTACTCACAGTGGCACATTCTTTTATAGTGGCTTTATACTTACTTTTATGGAGTTTAAGACAGACACCTTTGTGCCTGCTTGTCAAAATGAAAACTTTAGCCTTTTTAAAACCTCACGTGCAATTATACTGTAGCAAGTAAACATGTACGCAACATTGATGAGCTACACCAGAGCCAAGTAATGAAATGACTGAAAAGGTGATAACCTACAAAGCAAAGAGTAGACTATTGTTCTGCTAAACTTGAGATACAGCACTGTCCAGTGTAAAGTACAGTTGATGCAAAGACATCACATATCTGTTCTTTTGGATTGAGGCTAATTGTTTTTGAATGTTGAATTTTGAATCATTTTTACAGGGGTCTTGAAATGTTTGTATTTTCTCTTTTGATGTTATTCTGTTTTATCCTGATTTGTATAAACTGTTAAATCCCCATAGTCCTCAATAAAACATGCTTAGACTGCAGCTACTGCTCATAGTGTTGATGCGTAATTGAATCTTTTGTTTGTAGTTCACATAGATTTTTAGCATATAAAAATATGTTATGGTGGTGCCAATTTCTCTGTTTTCATGTTATTTTGGATTTGATGTGTATATGTGTGCTTGCACAGATGCTGATGGTGAAGGCAATTGGAACAATTCACAAGGTCTGTGTGTGTTTGTACTTGGATGGCAGATATGGGTCAAAATGAGAGAAAAATCTCCATTATGTTAAATAACAAAAGAAAGCCTGCAGACACTTAACAGTGGTAGTAGGGACACTTGCATGTACTCATAATGTTTAGCACAGGCTTCTGCACACAGCAAAAGGTTAATTGATTGATGTAAATGATAGCCAACTTTATTTTGCCATTTTAGATCCTAATGCTAATCCCAACAAACGACAGAGACAGCCTGCTCTTCTGGGCGACCACCCACCTGATTATGGTAAACGTCCACTAAAGATACTGCTCTAACATACTCCGATTACATCCCTGGTCTTTACCTGTACCTTGTTTTTTCCTCTTTAATTAAGGTGGCCCACAAGGAGGCTATCATGGCTACAATGATGACAGCTTCGGCCCTCCCCCCCACCAACGAATAGGGCCAGGGATGGGTGGACGCAGTCGTGGGGGCCAGCGCTATGGCTCTGGTTACGGACCACCACCCCCTGAATACGGCCCTCATGCCGACTCCCCAGTTCTTATGGTATATGGTCTTGAGCCCTCCAAGATCAACGCTGACAAGGTCTTCAACATCTTCTGTCTGTACGGCAATGTAGAAAGGGTATGTCAAAGGAATCTAACTGTTGGAGCGTTACTGATACTTTCAGCCATTTTTTTCAAATTGATCTCATTCCTGATGCTTTTCCACATCAGATTAAGTTCATGAAGAGTAAACCTGGGGCAGCAATGGTGGAGATGGGAGACTGCTACTCTGTAGACAGGGCCATCACACACCTCAATAATAACTTCCTTTTTGGACAGAAACTTAACGTTTGGTAAGTGAAACTGTCAAAACCTTCACAAAACCTTTTATATATCTTATAGTTTAGTATGAAAATGTGTGGTAAACATTAGAATTAACTTGTTTTTGTGCATTATTTGGTCAAAAAGTTACAAATGTAGTACACTGTGCACTGAAGTAAATAAGGCACATTTGTTGATTGAACAACGCCATTAAATATTCAGATTACTTGTGGGTACAGCTGGGTGAGTGTGAAATGACCTGTTGGATTAATGAGTTTGGTTGAGGCTCATTTATCCTGATGTGGTGATGGTCATGTCTCTCTGTGACAGTGTGTCCAAACAGCAAGCTATCGTACCAGGACAGTGTTACCAGTTAGAGGACAACACTAGCAGCTTTAAAGATTTCCATGGATCCCGCAACAATCGCTTCACCTCTCCAGAGCAAGCAGCCAAAAACCGAATACAGCACCCCAGCAATGTCCTTCATTTCTTCAATGCACAGCCCGACATATCCGTAGAAATCTTCAACCAGGTAACGAGACCTATGAGTGTTCATCCAGCACAAAAAACAGCAACAATGTGCTTCAGGAACCACCTTCTCTGATCCTTCTCTTCTAGATCTGTGATGAAGTGGGCATTAAGAGCCCAACAAGTGTGAAGCTTTTTACTGGAAAGAGTGAGTAATAAATGGCATATGGACTGAACAATAGTTGAAACTGATTTTAAGATAAAGTGTTTTTTTCTAATGGTTTTGCATATAGATTTTTTAAAAAATGGCAAAATTAGTGTTACCTGTATTATTTTGGTCCTACTGCAGCTATCTGCTTCATCTTAATTATTAAGTGATTGTAAAATCTATACAGATCTCTTCATTTAATTAGTTTACAGTTTATATCTACTGTATTGATATTGATAATCCTACTTAGCCTTTGTGTGGCACACAAGGTGAGCGGAGTTCATCTGGTCTGCTGGAGTGGGAATCGATCAATGATGCCATGGAGGCCCTAGCTATGATGAACCATTACCAGCTGAAAAACCCTAGTAAGTAATGGAATAGGTTAGAATTCACCAGCACACGTTTTTAAAACAGATGTTCTTACCTTTATTGTTTAAATGTTTTCCCATTCCCTTTCAGGTGGGCCTTACCCATATACACTCAAACTGTGTTTCTCAACCACACACCATGCAAACTGAACCTTGTGTTCTCTCTAATGTTTTGTGTCTTTGCAAGTGTCTCCTGCAGTTGTTCTGTCTCGTCCCATCAGCCAGTATTGACGATTAATGTCTTTATGTCTTTTACAACATTGAACTTAACATTTAACATTGTAACTTTAAGGTTAATCTTTTAACTTTCACTCCAATTCTGTTTATTTTATATGTTCACAACATTAGATTAAAAAAAAAACATGCACTACCCTGAGAAATAAATTTACAATGTTGACAAGGAGCCACAAGGTGAATACTGATTAAACTGGTCAGCTCATTTACAGACATGACTTTATTGTGTCTTATTTTTTCTTCATTTTTAAGAAAATGTTTTGTTGTCACCCTAACTAAGAAGTATTGTGATTATTATCCAGTGATTTGCATTATTTCCATTGTTAGTATGCAAAAACAATTGGTAGGTTAATTTTGCCCTTGCATTACTGTCTTAGATTAAATATCCAGTGGGTTTGTTACCTGATTTAAAGGTAACATAAACTCCCAACAGTGGGAAAGTGTTTCAGCTATTGTATGAATTATTACACGTCTCTACACTGTAGTGATATTGTATAATCTGATGGTTGTGGAGAGGAACGACCAGCAGTAACACTGTGGGTGGAACGGTTTTGTGCTGAAGGGGATGGTGTCTTTCCACCATACTGCTGTCTTCCAACTTCAAGAGGCAGTTCCCTGAACCAACGTATGTCTGTACTGACCCTGTGTGATGTGCTCTGGTTCTTTGCGGTGTTTCTCCTCACTCCATCTCTCTCCCTGAGTATTCTGCTCTCCCTCCCTGGGGTGAGGCAATGCAAATTGTCAGGCGTGACACTTTGTTCAGGGTTGGAGGGTGAAACTGGGCCTTCTTTCTCACACCCTAAGCAGCACGCAATGGCACAGAGTGCTGCTGAGGTGGAAGTTCTGAGCTCAAGGACCTGGGTGTCCTCAACAGGAAATAGAGGAAATGATGGAACTGATGCAGAATAGACCTAGAGACACTCAAACTGAAACAAGCCACAAATCTATTGGAATAAACTCGGATTTAAAAAAATTGTAATAAAATCAGCTAACTTTAAAATCTGAAATAATGCAAACGAGCGAAGAGAAGAGAAAAAAATCATTGAGAAAATATTTCTTGTCATCAAATCCTGAGGCCAATTTTCCATAACTGACATCGGCAGATTAACAATATATCTAACTATACGATTAAGTCTGACTCCAAATCAATGAAGGTCTCGTCTATTAACCTCCGTCCGCGGCCTTATGCGCATATCGTATGCAAAGACGACGCCTCAATTCATCTATGTGCTTATACCATTAAACTGTTATACACATTAAACATCGCATGCCGTTGTATTTGTCCGGTGTCGCTACAGCTGCACTAGAGGAAAAGGAACCAACGATCTAGGGAAAAACTACAACTCCCATTCTGTTCCAGCCGCGTAGGTGTTTCCGGTGTCTTATAACATTTTACTTCCTTCCACACAGACCGACACGAACAAATCGAGACAGAAGACATCGCTAACTTTTAAATGTTGTCGCTCGTGCTCGCGCTTTGAGCTCGCCCTTCGTTTCACTGCGCGGGTAGAAGCCTCGGCATGTGGCGGCTCGTGTGCGAGAACTGAACAGTTGTTGGGAACCGAGCCCCGTGAAGTGTAGGCCTCCGAAGAAAGTTTGGTCGAGGGCCTGTAAACAACATGTCCTCCGCCTCGCAGTCCTCCTCCAGACGCCAGTGGTGCTACCTCTGCGATCTGCCCAAGATGCCCTGGGCGATGCTGTGGGAGTTCAGCGAAGCCGTCTGCCGCGGCTGCGTGAACTACGACGGGGCGGACCGAATAGAGCTGCTCATCGAAACCGCCAGGCAGCTGAAGAGCACGCACGGAGTTCTGGACGGGAGGCCCCCCGGAGCACAGCACAGCAAAGGCAACTCGGCCGGGCCTATTGAGGCTGGGCGGCCGCATGGAGAGCGTCTAGACAGGGGGAGGGGTGAGTACGGCCTGTCTTCCCGCCTTCCCAACGGCCTGCACAGGGCCGACGAGGTGGCGCTGTCAGAGGGCAGCCGGCAGAGCCCGAACACGCGCCACGCACGCGCCGTCGCCGGCGCCGTGCCCAACCTCCATGGCTCCATATCCCACGCCCTGATCGCCCAGGGCCTAGTGGCAGCGGCCCCTCACGGGCTTTTAGCCCCGATATCCGGCTCCAGGGCTGCAGCAGCCCCCATCGCCGTCTCGGCCGGCCCCATCATAGGTGATGCTGGCAGAAGACAGGCGGTGTCCCTGGGAGTGGGCTCCAGCAGCTCGGCCCTGGTGGGTCTGGACCCCGCGGTGTGGAGGAACAATGAGATGCTGGCCGAGCTGAACGAGGTGTCCCGCAGCAGGGCCGAGGGCTGGCCCAACCGCCCCAAAGCCATCCGGGACGTGCTCGGGGCGCTCAGCAGCTGCGTGCCCTTCAACGTGCGCTTCAGGAAGGACCACTCTCTGATGGGTCGCGTCCTGGCTTTCGACGCTGCCACGAGCCCAGAGTTTGAGCTCAAGGTGTACGTGGAGTATCCTGCCGGCTCTGGCATGATCTTCTCAGGGGTCCCGGACCTGGTGAGGCAGATGTTCCGCGACTCGGCCAAGGATGCGGGCAAAGCGGTGAACTCTGGGCTGCGCTATGTGGAGTACGAGAAGCGACAGGGCACGGGCGACTGGCGCGGGCTGTCGGAGCTGCTGAACGACGGCGTGCGCATGTTCAAAGAGCCCCCCATTCCAGAGGTGCTCCCGCAGCCAGATGCTGTCTTGTCCATGGCAGCTACAGCACGTCCTGTACCAGCGAAGACCAGGCGCCGCAAGGCCTCGCCGGGTTCCGAGAACGGGGAGAGCGAAGGGAGGCCCGAACACGCGGCGAGGGAGCCCTGGCCCCGAGGCGCGTACTCAGGCATGGACGCGGGTCCCGGCATGGCCGCCCCCCAGGAGGGCCCGCCGCGCCTGCACAGCCAGCCTTCACCCATCCCGGCACTCATGGGAATCGCAGACAGCCTGAGCTCCAGCCAGATGTCCAGAGACAGCCCCAGCATGTCCTCCGCTCACTCCTCCTCAGCCGGACGCCCCACCAGCAGCAGCCCCTCCACCGCCTCCACGTCTGTGTCCCAGGCCGCCCTGGGGCAGGGCGCAGTGGGGCAGGGCAGCAGCACCAGCGCCGGGGAGTCCTCGAGCAGCTCTCAGGGCACGGTGCTCTGCTGCACCCTCTGCAGAGAGCGTCTGGAGGACACGCATTTTGTCCAATGTCCGTCTGTCCCCCACCACAAGTTCTGCTTCCCCTGTACCCGAGGTTTCATCCGCAGCCAAGGTCAAGGCGGGGAGGTGTACTGCCCCAGCGGCGAGCGCTGCCCCCTGGCTGGCTCCACCGTGCCTTGGGCCTTCATGCAGGGCGAGATCTCCACCATTCTGGCCGGAGACGGAGACGTGACTGTAAAGAAGGAGAGCGACCCTTGACGTCTCCGTCCAGCTGTGCTAAATGGTAAGAGAGTACACGTTGAGAGTAGTCATAAAAAAAGATTTCTTTCTGCAATATCAAAACATTGATAGCATTCTATAAAATACACATTTAATTGTGATCAGCTCTTTGTTTATAGTTTTTCTTGAACAGGTACTTGTCTCATTTGTCTTGAATGAACCTAAAACACACATTTAATCATAATTAGTAGTACAAACTAGTGAGGCAGTTTGAGCTACTAGCGAAACCAAACTTGTCAAAACAAACAGTAGTATGATCTGCATTTAAACTGTTGGAAAGAACGCTGCTCGTTGTTACTCATTTTATTGTGGCTTTTCTTGTGTTCCCACAGTGGATCCTACACTTTAAAAGCACTTCCCGAGGTCCTCTTTGGCTCCAACATCCTTCGTGCCTGTGAGAGCAGATAGACGTGAGCTCCCAGACGGCAGACACACACATCTCTACCTAAAGACCCAACAAGACACACTTGAGAGGGGAGACGTATCCACAGCCTGGGCTGGCGACATCGTCATGTCAAGTCCTGACCAGTTAGACTCTCCCTCAACAGGCCTCGTTTTCAAAGCACACACTTGTTTTTAAGAATGACAATCTATTTGGCCATTTATTTGTTCTTTATTTGTTCCATGAATGCCCCACACTGATGGATTGGTAGATTAACAAAAACATGCAAAAAGAAATGAATGTTCAAAATGTGGCTCACCATCGGGTCCTTAAAGCCAAGGATGGAGAATAATGTAATCCCACAATATGTCTCTTAGGTATTCTCCTCACATTGTATGTCAAAAATGTGAATTTACTTTCAATATGGCTATGTAATTTCTATTTTTGATACAGTACAAATTTCTATGTATTTGTTTATAGCGATAAGAAGACCAAAGATGGTTTGTTCATGCTCAGTGTAATTTTATTGTATTGTAGCCTTGTATGCTGTATCCACTGATAACCTTGGCATCAGTCACTAATTTGTTCATCTATCACAGATGTAAGCTTGTTTTGTCTATTTACTTTTTTTTTGAATTGTACGTATGGTAAGATAATTAGCAACACAATCCTTAATGGTTAACCCACATACTCGTGATCCTAACAGGTCAATAAATTACAAAAATAATATCAGTCACGGCTGCTTTATTTCTTTGCTAGTGATTTCAATCACTTGAGTATCACAAACAAGTTTATTATGACATAAATAACTTGACAATGTAAACAAAAACCCCACACCAGTAAATGTGCAAAAATAATATTGACAATGTGAACAGAATTAGCATCTCTCACAATAACCACATTTACCCATTGCACTGCACACATTGATCACATGTGTAGTTATATCAGCACCAGCAATGAAAAATAATTGAAGTCCAACAAAAACACCACTCCCGGCGCTAATATCAAAAGTATAGTTTTGATCTGTAGACATACAAATGCAAGTGGTGGACATCCTCTACATGCGGTCTGATTTACTGCAAAGTAAAGAGTGGTAGGACCTCTCAACTGACACATGCTGGTTTATAAAGGGGACCTGGAGTTCCCCAGGGCCTCCTTAGCCCCCTTTAGGGTCTCCTGCTTCACACACTTCCAGTAGCCAGAGAGGCTGCTCTGAGTCTGCACCTGGGGGCAGGAGAGACACATTCACATCACAGTTTCACTGCACTTCACTAAGCAAGCTATAGTAGGCAAACTTAACAATTCTCCTTAATAAATTACATTAAGATTTCAACTGCCCAGGTGCACTTACGTTCAGCCCACGCAGAGCTCTGTCTTTCATCACACCGAGGAATTCCTTGTGGCTCAGGCAGTTATCTCCATCTGTATCAAAGAGCTTGAAAACCGTGTCCAGCACATTGTCTGACAGTTCGTTGCCCGTGGCGATCCTCACCGCCCTCTTGAACTGGGCTGCAAGCAGAAGGATGCTGTAATCTAGCTTCTGTGGTATGAGGAGGTAAGTGATGGGAAAAGGAAGGGGGTGTTACCTAGTCCAACCGGACGGTTGGCTTCAGTCACCATTTTCACTGAAAAGGCGAAATCATCCAGGTTGTTGGTGAAGAGACAGAATTCCTGGAACTCCTCAAATGTGATGCTCTGTGACATAAAATGTGAGTTCTCCTTCAAGCTCGATCAAGTATTTAAGATGGTGCCTGAGCCTTGACCAGACCTGATACAGTCAGGTTTGTTTGACTTGGGCTGGAGAGCAAAGCCTGTACTCTACCTGACCAGAAGGGATCCTCTTCCTCATGTTCTCCCAGTACACTTCGTTGTTTTCTTCATCTGTGTAATGCAGTAGCCACTCTGCAAAGTCTTCTCTCCGCATGGTCTCCATGCCTTTAGAGAACTGCAGGAACTCCATCTCCTGGACCTCGAGTTGCAGGTCTTCCATGAACCTAACAAAGAGAGTGATGTGTTGTGTATAACATTAGCGAAGACAAATACCAGCTAAAGTAAAATTAGTTTTTACGGTCAAGACAGATTTTTGAGCCAAATTCAAGTCCACTTTTCCGCTCGGACTATGGATGTAACATCAGCTTCATTCATACGAGGCTAAAAAATACCGGCTTGCTTGTGTTACCTACGGAACTCCTGATACTGCAGCTTGTTGTCTCCTTTCCTTCCAAAGAAGTAGGCCTGTAGAGTGGTGTTCACACCTTCAGTGTCCTCTGCTGGATTCTTTAATCATCATGATCAAATAAATAGTGTTAATGTTATGTAAAAGGGAATCACCAGACATTAAGCCATGATTTAGGACATAGTTGTGGATGATTTAGGCTCTAGGCTGTTAGGAGAGTGAATACCAACCTCTGGGTTCTCCTTAGTTCTCACTCTAGTTTTTCCTATGATCTTCTTGAGCTTCAGCAGCACCAGAAGAGAGACATGAAATTAACTGAGGAACATGAAATCCTATGTCAACATTTTCATTTCTATCTGAATATTCACAAACTACAGATATGGCCCACATCACACACCAGAAACAGGAGCAGATGAGATTCCATGCACTTCTGAACGGGCCTGTCTACTGAGTCACAACATGAAAATACAATACAGGGTGCGTCACGTGCCAGCATGCAGCTTAAAAGGTCTGGCTGGCTCACATACAGTACGAATGTCAAGCAACTTGATATAAACGGGCTAAAGCCAGGAGCTGGCTGGCGCTGCAGAGCTCTAACACATGACATAATAATAAAAAGCAGTGCAGCTGTCCCTCACCTCCACGCGTCTCCATACTTACACCAGAACCAGAACCAGGGCTTGGGGCAGCATTAAAAAGTGGCAATATTTGGAAATTTAAATACAGGTATTGACCTTTTACACCTCCCATACAAAGAAATATGCCTTTTATTAATGTCTGTGACACCCAAGAGGCCTCACCTTGAGAAATTCTTTTTTGTCCACTTGCTCGTTGCCATCGACATCCAGCATTTTGAAAGCTATATGAAATCCTGTGCGAGGCTCTGCAACAGCAAAAAACTCTCATCACAAAATCACAGGCACTTTATTGTGGCTCAGGTACAATACTACTGAGCCTTCCTTACTTGTTAGGATAGTGAGCAGAAACAGATACTCCGTGTAGGATATCAAACCTGAAATACAAATAGAAATGTGCCTTGAATTTAATACTGGAAACAACAAGCCACAAAAATGTATTGACTGAGACTGTCGATCATCATCGAACGATCATCACACATGACACGTAATGATCATTAATCTCATTTTATTATGTAAAAGTTTCATATGATGATCTATGATTACATAGAACCTCTTACATAATACCTATAAATTTAAATAATACAAACTCCACACTTTCTAAACGGAAATATTTTTACAGTACTGAGGATTTTAAAATCTACTCAGTTGTTTCAGAAACAGTTGAACATCAGTTACTGTCTGAATGTACTGCGTTTACATGACGGGCATGTGCACAAATGTGGACACAGAATATTAGAACTGAAGTGTGTAAACCTTTTTCTGGGGAGTTATTAATAACATACCGTTGTCTCCTAAGGTTCTGAATAGAAGTTTACCAGCTTTGGCTTTAGAGGCCCTCAACAGCATCGTATTCAATTCCTGCAAAAAAAAACAAAAAAAACAACAACAGATCAACAACACTATTAGCCTAAACATAAACTGTACTTTAAATACAGTTTGAAAACAAATTCTTTTTCCACATCAAGACAAACCTGGTTTGTTAAGATTTTCTTCCGCAATTTTCCTACATGAGAAGAAATTTAGAAAATGTTTACATGGTAGAATGTCAAGTGCATATAATGGTAATAGCAACTAAGATGATTTGCTAACACACAAAACATAAGGTGACAAACACATAGGGAGGTATAAGCTGAGTGATGGGCGCTGACCGGTGCTCACACCTCATTTGGCCTTTACACGCTGGCAAACCTCTAACCAGAACCTCGCTCTCATCCAATTGCTTCACCATGGACACCTCACTGACCGAGGTTCAGTTCAGTTTTGAGACCTGGTGTCCAGACTTTACCATGCTGTTCTCAGCAAGTGGATTTGAATCAAACTCTTGACACGTCAGAATAAATTGAAGCTGATCCTGACTACTATTTGGTATTATTTTATAAAAGAAGAGATTTCAGATTTAGAATTTTGTAACAGCTAAGATACCCCTGGGTTTCCATTTTCCAGTTGTGTTCATTTTAAATTAATACACGGTACAACACGTAAGCAGGTCTGCAAACTATCTGATGACGTCTTTAAATCACAAAACTATTATCTTCTCCCTGGATGCTACTTAACATCTTCTCTAAATGAACTCTATTCTATTTTCTTCCTTTGACTTGCAGCAGCCATCTGTGAAGCATGAAGTCCAGGCAAAGGCTTCAGAAACGAAGTGTGTCTTACTGTCCACTTTCTCCAGCATCACAGAGAACAGGAAGTCTCTGGGGGTCATGTAGTGCTCATCTTCGTAGACCACAGAGGCGAACTGGGTGAAACGGAGCCTTCTAGCAGACAGCTGAGGAGTTGCAGCTTCCTGACACGCACGCATGCGCGCATACGAGCGCACGAGCACGCACGCGCGCGCGCACAGACACACACGCGCACACACACACACACACACACACACACACAGGCGAAGGTTTCATAAAAACCACACAGCCTCTCACTGGACAAACATGCTCGCCTCCACTAGGTGTGTTCAGCTACTCACCTTTTCTTCCGCAGCAAGAACGTAGAAAGGCGGAGATCTCGCGCTGACATGATACTGGTAATAACACATAACACCGGTCCCTATTACGGAACCCACAATAGCAGGAGCCACGGCGCCATACGGTGAAAACCCTTTTAACGAGCGAGAGCTCCTCCAAACGGTCCTAAAGACCGAACCGACCCTTCCCCAGCTGGTCATTTTCAGGAAGCTGCGCAAGTTGCGTAAACAACGGGGCTTCCGTACATGCGGGCGCGACAACAGGTCACGTGACGACCCCACGCTTGTGTGGGCGAGGCCCGCAGGGGCGTAACGCGGCGGTGTGCGGTCAGCACAGGGTGCCTCAATCTGCCCCCCCCCCTTGCCAACATGTCTGTGGAAGGAATGAAATACGTCTCCCTTCGGTTGATGAAAGCAGTATGCAGTTAAGACTTCCCAATACCTCACACATGTAGTTCTAGTTCAAATTTAAACCAATATATAACACAAAAATGTAAAAAAAAAATGACAGCAAGCTGGTGCGTGTAACTTGAATAAAATGAAATCAGATTTGTGATCCATGGTTTCTTTGGTTGAACTCCATGGCTTCATAGGTTTTAAGATACAAATGGAATGAATAACGCTTGTAAGACAAATTGGTAAGCAAGTACTCAATCAACAATTTCTTTATGTACAGATCCCACCATATGCAGAGTCCGAGACTCCTTCTTGTAAGATTTCTGAGTTAATCAACTCATATGAAAGGTAATAGTTATGATGATAATGTTAATGCTAAAGAACTGGACCTTGATGTCTCAATAAGGTGTCTGTAACTTTTCATGCCAAAAAGCTCTGTAGCCCGTCTGAAAACGTGTCTTTTAAGCTCTCGTCGATCTGATGGGGTGTGTTGCAAGCCAAGTTGATCACCACACTTCTTTTAGGAAGCGTATAGTCGTGATGATCAAAAGCCACAGTCACTGAATCCATTGTAACAGCGAAAATGGCTACCTCGTCCGGTAGTGGAGTTCAACCATATGTTTGATCCAGAATCTGACTCTGAAATCGAATTGATTAGTGGCTGCGTTAGCTTGATTAGCGGCTGCGTTAGCTGCTAATAGTAATGGTTGCCAATGGCCTATGCAGCCTGAATTAGTACAACAGAATATTCATAACATGACTACAGCTTGTTTGGGAGCATAGCTCGATAAACTAATATAAACTAATTTTTACATGTTATTCTCTTTTTCGTGCTGCTGTTTCAAAATAATTTCTTCATAATGGGATCTTCAGGTGCTGCTTATATTTTGCCGTATTTGTAATATAGTACCAATGTGGGAACAGTGAATGTCTACAGAGGCATGGTGTGACAGCTACTGGTGCTGTCAAAATATTGCATGTGTTTAAAACCTTTATTAATATGACATGGTATTTGATATTAAAATTTAGATAAACCTTACCACAAGACGCCTAAACCAGTTGCCAAACCTACTGTCATGTATGGTTAATGATCCAGGACTAGAGCCTGTATGTTCGAATGTGTATTCATTACAGAACACATTTAATATACAGTATATCAGACAAACTATGGACAATTACATGGAATTGCATTGAATAAATCAGTATCTCGGAATTTTATAAATAATTTTAGAAATTTTACTATTTACAGATTAATCACAGCATAACCTACCTGGGAACTCTGGTTTACAAACATAGCTTTGGTTCTAAATACATATTGACCTAACATATTTTTAGTTGCTTTTACTATTGTGTGTGATATATCAAATGCTAAATTTAGTTATTTTGTTTTTTCCTCATAAATTTGACAGTACTATATCTGTGTGTATTTCAAGTTGTTGCAGGTATCAAGCCTAGAAGTCTTGTTAGCTGTGGCTGGGGACTTCTAGGGCCAAGAGTCCAAGTTGTCATCCCATCTTCCCTGGTCTTGTGGATCAGGGCAGTGCTTCATGGGGGACAAGACACCTATGTTGAACTTAGACAACTTGTGAAATAACTAAATTACTGTTTTCGTTGCAATACCTGAATAAAAGTTGAAATATTATAAAACATTTGTTTTTTTCCCCTCATAAAAAAGAGAGTTCAGTGAAACAGCAATAGTCAAAGCGAACCAATGCACCAGCACTATAATGCTGGATAAGTTACCTTCACAGTGCAATGTGCAGGTGGAGTAGCCTGATGGATTAATGAAAGGAAGTACGGTAAACAGACCATGGGATGAATGGGTAGGATTCATAGTTATGTTGAAGGCATAGTTTATGGTCATTTGGTGACAGTGCATTTGGCTGGGGAGCTGTGAGGATCTTTGTTGTGCTCACCACGTTTTGTAAGACATTTTGATCGGAAACAGTGAGGCTGCTGTACAGATGGAGGAGGCAGCTGTTCTCCTTGACACCACTCTAGAAGAATGAAAGGAAGTACGGTAAACAGACCATGGGATGAATGGGTAGGATTCATAGTTATGTTGAAGGCATAGTTTATGGTCATTTGGTGACAGTGCATTTGGCTGGGGAGCTGTGAGGATCTTTGTTGTGCTCACCACGTTTTGTAAGACATTTTGATCGGAAACAGTGAGGCTGCTGTACAGATGGAGGAGGCAGCTGTTCTCCTTGACACCACTCTAGAAGGTATAGAGAATAGAATAGTAGAATAAAGAAATGTCCAGTATTTCCTATGTAGGTCACAACCTTCATAAATGTAAACAATACTGTATGTAGAGGTAGTTAGATCATTTGTAATGGTGTTTGGAGCAACACACGTTTTCAACTTAGCTTTTATAGTGTTGGTTTCTTAAAACAAGGTCCTCCATAAAAAGACCTGGGTCCAGCAGGACTTTATTGAAGGTTTTTACACAATCTGCACCATAACATGAGAATTGCAAATTGCCCATAAACACACTAAAATATCAAAATAAGTTGACCAACTGCATACAGAGTAAATATATAGACAATAACATAGATCAGATTATGAATACTTCAACTACAACTACTCAAATGTAAAATCCAAAATCTCTGTCAAATAAAAGTGCCTTTTGACCAACAAATTATCATACTTCTGTTAAATGTACATACTCAAGTTGCTCCCAAGGTGAGCAACAACTGTTGTAAAAGGTAGCCGTGTGCCCACAACCTGCAGTGGCGTCTCAGTTTGAAAAGCAACCTTCTTGCGTTTTGGTAGCTGGGATGCGCCAGCCTGTATAAAAAATAACAACATCACATTTACAGCTAGCTGACTAGATAAATAGCACTTACGAGAAGACACCAACAACATACATGTTAGACTTTGATAGAACTTGCCATAACCCAAATTCACAGGTCTACTTGGGCTAGGACATACACATGACAGTGACACATGACAATAATTAGAAACAGCTGACTCTCACAACTTACTGTTGCAGCCAAACCCAAGTTGTACTGAACTAGTGATGTGTCGTTCGTGAACGATTCGTTCAATATGAACAACAGTAATATGACTGTTACATGACAATAATGACAATAATGACAATAAACAGCAGGAACATATTAAGGAATCTAGTGACAGCCAACTTCCAATGTAGTTACTTCCACGTTAACACATTTTCAGGTATGTCACTAGCTACAGATTCATACGTCGTTCCCTCTGAGGATATCGACGAACAGCACTGTCAACAGGCAGCTCCACTGTAGCAGGAATGGAACCAGTTTTGGGAGATCCGTAACACCTTCTGAAGGGTCCACTGATGCCTTTTGTTCATATAGTAACTGACTCAGTATGTATGTGCCATATAAAATTTTCAGGGGTCTCAACGGTGTAAGAACTGGAACTGGAACCCACTTTTGCTTGGTGTTGTAGTTCCGTGCTAATACAGTGTCTCACGGCTAAAAGATTATCTCTTTCGCTTGTTGGTTACGTCTCTCAACTTGTGCTTCTTGTTTCTGTAATACAATGTCTTTGTCACTTGAAGGCACTAGTGTTTCACATTTTTGAATGGGGCTTGTATCTGTCCCTGTGTTTTGGCTCAGTGGGGGGTCAGTTCTGGTTGGGAGTTTGGTTGTAGGGCTGTCACTGACAGAACATTGGCTGTTTTTTTCTTTTTTTTGAGGTCTTGGGCCACTTGTTGAAGTGTCTTCAAGTCCTTTTTATCAAGGCCTGAGGTGTTAAAGGTGGGTGCCAGTATGGGAACCAAATATTGTTGTGAGAGGCCAATGATTTGTTAAAAGAATAAACTTCCTCCCAAACAGATACTGATGAAATTTAAGAACACCAACCGTGTACACGAGGCAAAAGCAATTGGTCTTTCTTTTCCGTTTGGCATGATGTGTAAGACAACTGCTCCTACTCCATATGGTGAAGCATCATATGCTAGCTGCAGAGGAAGTGATGTATCAAAGTGTGTCAAGACATCTGCCTCCAGCAGTGCCACTTTTGTTTGAGCAAATGCACTCTCGCATTGTTCTGTCCACTTCCACACTGTCCTGGCACAACAACTTATGTAGTGGTCCAAGCATGGATGACAAATTTGCAATGAACTTCCCATAATAGTTCAATAAACCAAGATAAGATCGCAGTTGGCTCACGTTTTGATGTAGTTGTGCATTAACAATTGCCTTTACTTTGGATGGTGCCTTATGCAGTCCTTGAGCATCAATGACCCGTCCCAGATACAGTATTCCACAGAAGGCTGAAAGAACTTGCATTTGGATTTGCAAACTCTCAATCCATATTCTTCCACTCAGTGCAAAGTTGCTGTTTTTCCCATAACAACTATATCATCCAGATAGCATTGTTCTCCTTTTAATCCACTGAGTATCTGATCCATTGCTCGCTGGAAAAGTGCTGGGGCTGACGTTATTCCAAATGGCAATCTGCAATACCTATACAGGCCCTTATGGGTGTTTATGTTAAGCATGTCTCTTGCTTTTTCTTGCACATGTATTTGAGAAAGGCTTGGTTTAGGTCAATTTTACTGAATTCTTGTCCTTCAGCCAAGCCAGCAAACAGATCATCTATGTGAGGGAGATTATACTGTTTCTAACACAGGATTTACAGTTACCTTGAAATCCCCAAATACAGACGCTTACAGAGTCATTCTTTTTTATGACCCTTACTATCGGTGTGGCCCATTTACTCTGACTTACAAGCTCAATTACTCCATTCTTGACCAAGGCCTTCAACTCTGCTTCCATCTTCGGCCTTAGAACATATGGAACAGCTTTTACCAGCTAATGGCGCCATGTCAGTTCGTATCACCGTGAGTGACTGAAACTTAATGTTACAGTTAAATTTCGGTGTCCAGGTTTGTCTGCGCGGGGCTAGAGCTGGTTCCATGAGTGGTCTAAGACTGTAGACATAGACTATCTACGTACATTCGAAACTGATCGCTTTTGGACTGGATTGGATAAAGTCGCAAAATGTGAAATAAGTAGGGAGTATACTTCTAACGCACCAGGATAGTCTTAGCATGAAACAGGGAGTCATTATAATGTAACAGAATGTCTAAAAAGTGAAATTTGCATGTGCAGGGACCTTTAAAAATAAGAATTCTAACACACATACACACACATCTGATTACTAGCTAAAGTCTTTTTATACATGTTCTTGACCAGCATCCTCCTCTCAGCTACAGCATGTAGGAAGTTCAGCTCCACCCCCTCCCCCCTCCTGAACAGTTTGTCCAGTCTGTTACTTCATTCATTCATTCATACATTCATGCTGCTGCCCCAGCAGACCACAGTGTAAAACACTGGCCACCACAGTCTCAGAACATCCTCAGCATGGAGCTGCAAACGTTTTTGAATTTGAGCCTCCTCAGAAAGTACATTCTGCTCTGAGCCTTCTTTTACACAGCTAAGGAGTTAATTTTCCAGTCCAGGTAATTGTCCAAGTACACTGCCAGGTATTTGTACTCAGTAACGACCTCCCCTTCTTCCTTTTTGAGAGGGGTGATAGCACTCCCAGATTTCCTAAAGTCTATCACCAGCCCCTTTGTTTTACTGATGTTCAGTTGGAGGTGATTCTGTCCACACCAGCCCACAAAGCTGTTCACTACTCCAGAGAACTTGTGGACTCTGAGTTGTACCTGAAGTCAGAGGTGCACAGGGTAAAGAGGAAGGGAGACAGGACTGTCCCCTGTGGAGCACATGTGCTACAGACCACGGTGTCAGACACACAGTTCTGCAGGCAGATGTACTGGTAGTGGTTGGTGAGGTGGTCCATGATCCATGAGATCGGGGGGGGGGGGGGCTCAACTTGTATGTCCTTCAATTTCTCTCCCAGCAGCGCAGGCTGGATGCTGTTGAATGCACAGGAGAAATCAAAGAACGCGATTCCCACTAAGGTGCCAGGCTGGTCCAGGTAGTTGTAGGTGTGATGGAGCAGATGTATGATGGCGTCATCCACTCCTAGTTGTGGTTGATATGCAAACTGGAGGGGGTCAACTGAGGGTTTGACCAGAGAACACTTGGACACCACATAGCTGGGGAGCACAGACTTTCAGCACCCTTGGGCTGATTACATCAGGTCCTTTGTTGGATGAAGCTTGTTCAGCTCCTTTCTCACCTGACCTGCTGTGATTGTGTGTGAGGTGGGGGTGGATGTGTGTAATGTGAAGGGGGGTCTATCATGGGCAGCGGGGGGCTTAGAGGCCCAACCTGTAATCTGTTAAAGAAGTTATTAAGTTCATTGGCCCTGTCCACAGACCCCTCAGTCACTGGCTGCTGGACTCGTAGCCGGTGATGGTCCTTATGCCTCTCTACCTGGTGTTCTGTGTTCCAGTTTCTTTCTGGAAGCCTTCTTCCCCTCCCTAATTTTGACTGAATAAAATGTCAAATCTATAAATAAATTAAAAAATAATTTCACGAATCTATAAAATTGTAACCTCACTGTATTATGCACCACAACAATTTCTGCTGAGACTTAACAGTGCTGGTAATTCTGCTCCTCCTGAAGTCACATGGATGTCACCCTGGACCAGCAGATCCATCCGCAAAGAACTGAGCTGATACTGTGCTGCTTGACATACTATACATTCGCATGTAGGTTTCCTCTGGAAACACTTCAATGTATCGATAATACATCACACTCATGAACAATTGCTTAGGGGCTACACCACAAAAGAAAATGTTCACATTTTGGGTAGGTAGAATTTACTGTATATAGGGGATAGACAAGAATGAAATGTCATGCCTTCATAAGCTAAAAGACAAGCAAGTTCAGAGTTTTTGCCAGTTGAAAAGTGAGACACCAGTGGTTAGATTGTTCGAGGCTTTGTTGACCCCAGTGTGGTTGCTCTGGTTAGCATAGTGAGTAGGAACAGATACCCTGTGTAGGATATCAAACCTGAAATAAAATAGAAACGTGCCTTGACTTTAATACTGGAAACAAGAAGCCATAAACACATACTGATTAACACTGTTTTGCCCACTATCCTAATCAGCAAAGGGGTTTAAAGTAAGTATTTAAGGGATACCTTTTGGTGTATTTTGAATGTGTGAGCCCTTATATAATGAGGGACTCCTATATTGTATCTATCTTTCTACTTCAGTATATACATTTTATTTTATTTATTAATAGCCTTATAAAAAATACTCGTTTCCTCAATTACATGGTGCTTTAAATCTACATACAAAGGAAAAAAGACAATGCCAAAATTAAAGGAGGAACAGATTTTATGAAATCATAGCATCCTTTCCCATTCTTTGTACAGACTCAATTTAATAAACATAATATAAATGCAATGTACAGAACATTCCTAAAAGATATTTCAAGTTTTGAAGAGTTACTGATAAAATAGACCCTGTGTCACCCCTGCTTTAAACTATGCACAGTTTTTACTATGCAAAACAAGCCTTGCATGAACCTTTTTCTGGTGCTTACATGAATAATTCACACATCCACTGTCATTTTATTTAAAAGTACATAGCCTGGGTGAAATTCAGCAGTTTTAGCAGTTGCTGAAGAGGCCTGGAAATTCCAAGTTCTAAGAGTTTCTGCATGTACACAAGCAAACACAACAGATGTGAAGGGTCCAGATGACCAATAGATTCAAACACAGCAGTTTGGAAAACATCAGCCCTAAGGTTTGTCTTCGTCAGTGGCAAAGGCTTGGTTAGCTTGACTATGCTGTATTTATTTATATACTTCACTATATATTCTGTTATGTAACATAACAGCTGATCACATACAGTTCATGCTCATTAGTGCTGCTGCATCAGGACGATGATCATGCTGTCTCTTTTCAGATGATGCCCTCAATTCCGTTTAGGAAAGCTGAATGAGCTGCAGCACCCGTTGGCCTCAAGCTTCAGGAAACTGAGTGGAGAACAAATTGTTGGTGTGTGTGTGTGTGTGTGTGTGTGTGTGTGTGTGTGTGTGTGTGTGTGTGTGTGTGTGTGTGTGTGTGTGTGTGTGTGTGTGTTTGCTTGCATCGATGCATCGATATGAGGACCAAAAAACATGTCCTAACAAAGTGAGTACATTTTGACAGATGTAATGTGTTTTGTGTGTGTGTGCGTGTGTGCGTGTGTGTGTGTGTGTGTGTGTGTGTGTGTGTGTAAGAGAGAGAGACAGACCAGCACGTGTCTACATCAATTCCACATCAAGTTTGCATCGGCAAGTTTGGAGATTTATTTAATGTCATAGCAGCAAGTTGTAATGTAAAGTAACAAAGACATACACACAGCTAAGACCATCAATGAAGGAAAGTACATTTGCACAATATATTGTTTTCTTTTGTCAAGATTTTTGTTGCCAATTTAACTTCGAGTCTTGTTGTCAAAACATAGCGAAGAGAAAAAATCCCTTGCTTCATATAAGTGACGAGCAAACACTTCAAACATACATGGTGATGCGAGCTAAATATCAGCCATGAGCAACCGATCAGAACAATCACAGTCACATGAAAATACTAGAATTCCTATTTCAGTGTTAAAAATGCGTATTGCAACATCAGGCTCAATGTCAGACGAGTTGGATAAAATGTTCTCACAACCAATTCGCTTTCTCTTCTGAATCGCTCCTCCAAACTGCGCATCATGGCACATGTGTAAAGACAAATAATGACGTACAAATAGAGTTAACAGTTGCACGATTACACAGCAGCTCGTGTGTAGCTCGCTTGAAGGCTACAAAGCCCAGCCACTCAAACAGTGCCGCATGTAGAACACGCGAGAATAGAAAGGAAGACTGTTTGTTACAAGTGGAGCTCCACAGGATGGAAAACAGAAAGAAAATGTTCTCACAGAGACTGAGCTGCTCCTGCTTCACCACGTCGCCCTCTTTGTCTTTAATGGAAGCACATTGTCAAAATGGCCACAATTCACTGACAGGGAGGGAAGTTATACTTGTAAAAATTAAACAACACACAAAACAAAGAATGAAGAATTCATCTGTGCTAGCAACTGGGTTATTCAGAGGAGCATGTAGTGAACTGCACACACTATTTTTTTTGTGGGTAATATATAAATTTAGCACACCTCTCACAGGCACACTGACTACTCAATCAGCTAATATTACAACTTAATGGGACTCCTGATCTGATAAGAATAAATATATGCATATAAAAATACAGCAAGTATGTCCTGTTGCTCTCTCCTGGTAAAAGTGTTTAATATAACTACATACTGGTGTACTTATATACACTATGATAATTAATAGTGACTCCTAATTTGCATATATTTTTCACAATATTGTATTGGAGTGATGATTGATTTAATTTGTGGATTAATACAAATGTTTTAATTTTCTATTTCAGTAGTTCAGAGTATGGTTTTATTAGAGCACAGGATTTATTGGTATACATACAAAGGTAGGTATATACAGTTCATGACTGAAACCATGACAGTTTTACATTTGACTTTTGCCTTTGGTGCAGAGATTCCAATCGGTGTTAAACACGACGCAGAGAGGTTTAACTCTCAGCAGAGTTGTTTGAGAGTTTAACATTTTATGGGGCCATCGCAAACTGTGTGGTCATCAAACGTTTCGTAGCTGAAGCCGTTACATTCGTTGAAAGAAAAATGCTTTAAGTACCGTACAAACAGCTGATGGGCCATTTGGCTAATTCCTGTCACCCCCCTCTCATGCTTGCCGTGAATAAAAGTCATCCTACTTAGTCAAACTTACCTCTGGGCTTTAGACATGGAACATGGTAGCAAAATAAATTGTTTTCCTCCATTCACATTGTTATTGCAATTCCAGTACTGCCCAGCAACAAAAAATAAAAGGCAAGTTTAACAGGTACACTAAGACTATTTTCATGCAATGATCTGATTCTGGTCATGTATACAAAGGCATTGTGTCCCATAGGTTTTAGAATGACGCTGACCATCGCCACTTTAAACACACCTTGGAATTAGCGAAGAGGTCTGATGATAGGCTCTTTTCTGTGGATAAATACAATGACAATAGAAAGAAAAAAACTCTAGAAATCTGTATTTATTGGCACCACTGACGACAGGTGTGTAACACTGGCATTCCATTAACGTAGGATGATCAAAAGCTAGTCGTGTGACAGGATTAGATGTAATGGTTTCTATACAGACATGTCCAGTGTCTAAGGTGCACGACTCCCTAAAGTAAGCACGTGAATGTGACAAATCATAAAAGGACTCTGTTGTCTTTCCTTCTCCCCTTCTCTCTTGAGCAACGAGAAGAAATAAAAAAGTATATTGCTTCAAAAACATATGCTCTTTTTTCATAATACTGTGAACATTTCATTTACCACGTTTAGGGTTTGTCTAGATAAATTATCAGTCAGAGATACATACAGAAAGATGCTGTAAATCCAAAAGATTAAACGATCGATGATGGGATGTGACAGTGACTATTGGTACCACTTGTTGGAGTTGTGTCTGTAGGTTCGTCTGTCTGTATGGGTCAACCTCCTACCTACCAGCAGGTGGCACGAAGCAAGCACTGATGTATTACCTGGGTGAAGGGGAGGGGCTGGGAGATTAGTCTGTCACAGTTACAGTAGTCGATCCAAGGACCGTGGCCTCCGAGTCTTCCAGCTCTGTGACTGAGGATCAGCTAGCCTAGCTGCACATGCTCTCCAGCTGTCCCTCCCTCCCACTGCCTCCTACCCCGTTTGTCAGGAAGTAACATGAAATTACAAAGGGGGCTCCTCATTTGCTTCTTCCAGACGTGCTGGAGCCCCCTGCTCCACCTTCCAGCTTATCTGCTATTTCTGACGTGTCTAATTTCTCTGAACCGTCTCCCTTTTCTGACCTTTCCCTTTCTTCCCCTTCAACCAGCTCGGACCTCTCTGACCTCCCGTCCGCATCCCCTTCGGATTTCTCCTTCCTCTCTGAGCGGTCGGGGTCCATGGATGAGGTGCCTGGCTTGTCCCACTTGGCCATGGCCTCGTACTCATCTATACAGGTGGTAATATTTGAAGTCCAAGCCTTCAGGTCGTCCTGCAGAGACAAGTAGAAGACAAGTACTGTGTGTTCTAATTGATGTCAGGGGGCAGTGCAAAGTGGCAGCTAGGATGGACTTTCATCATCAGGCTGAGGTATATTCTAAGGAGAAGTTGTTATGGCTGAATCTCAAACATAAATGTTCTTACCTCATCTTTAGCATGGAAAACAAAGTTGTTTCCATCATTTATTCTGTTGAAAAGATAAAAGAACACACATGGTCAGGAGACATGCCCAGTGTCTTCTAGCCTTCAAGAGATGTTTAAATTTTGCTCTCTTTAATCTGGAGTAGCAGACTCTATTCTCCATCCCTCACAGTCTGTGGAAAGACCAGAGTTAAACAGTTCTTACTGAAGAATAAAGACGTTTTTCTTCTTCTTGTATCCCAACGAGGGATCAAACGAGCAGTTACTAAGCTCCACAGGAGGTTCTCCGTTGTATGTTGTGTTGTGGTTTCTAGCATCCTTGTAGAAGGTGAGCTTCCCCTCTTTCAGCACACAGTATACATTCACCCAGGACTTGCTGAAAAATAAAAATGACATGTCTAGTTGATTTTAATCAGATTACATTTTACACTGTGGTACTGTAACATTTTAACCATTTTAGTAACCACACAGATTTCATTAGATGAAACCACCATTGTATGATCTGGTGTCTGGTGAAATACTATCAAGCTAATGAAGTGAACGTAACAAACATTATAATGTTACTGACCTGCTCTAGAAACACAATCAGTTGTAACTGTTAGATAGCAAAATCTTTAATATCCCTCTCACAATGAAAGTGAAAGTGCAATGAAGTGCAATGAAAATGAAAATACTTCTGTTAGGTCTATTGTATTAACAAGTAAAGAAGAATATAACATCTATCCCTTAGATGTTAGGTATTGCTCTTATTAGATCCCTGTGCATACAGTACTGTACTGATGATCTCTGTACTGAATTCTGTTTGATGCATTACTAAAGTTGCACCTGTTGGGGCTCCTCTGCTGAGCTTCTAGGTCAGAGCTGGTGGCCTTTTTGCGGTAGAGGAAGCCTTCGTTATGGGCAGTGTGAGAAGGCGGCTGAGGTGTTGTGGGAGCACCAGTGGCTGGGGCTGAACGAGAACGTCGCGTCTCCTCAGGTTCTTTTGGACGGGGCCTCCTCCTTGGCTTAGGACGGTCTCTGGCACGTGGACGTCCATCGTAACGAGTCACGGGTGCAGAGAGGCTGCTGGGAGGGCGATAAGGCTCCCCTCTTGCCTGATAAAACCCAGAATTAAATGTAACACAAGGAAAGATGAAATTTGCAAATTGTCATAGTGATATATCCACTTCTGAGCTAACTCACATGTGCTGCCTCTCTCTCCTGGGCCTGTTCTACAATTTCTGCCATTGTAGATCTCTTCTCTCTGCATTGACAACAGATATGAGTCACACAAACAGCTTATACTGTACAACCTTAAAAATAATTAGGATCACACTAGACAATGACGACCAGGCACTAACTGTAAAGGCAACATTTTTAAAGATTACTTGAATTTTACATTGCTATGCCATGGCGCATACCCTGAGCGTTTGTCTGAGCCTTCCTTAGCAGAGCCCTCCAGGTCACTTGAGTCCTGTCTCTGCAGCCTCTGCTTGCCACTCCCTTCCTGTTCACTGGAGGACTGCCTCTCTAGGCGCCTTCGGTAGCGCTCCTGGCGCACTATCATCGGCAACTCATTTAGCCGGGCCTGGATCTCCTGTTCGCTGGACGTCTGTCTACCCAGCTTGTACTCCCTCTCGCGCCTTAGATGGTCCATTTGAGGGTCCGAACGGCTGCCACGGGGATCCCTCTGGAGACGGCCATGAAGGAGCTCCAGTCCAGACTCTGGGCCCATCATGTCGGCCATTGGGATGTCGCCATACTGTTCCCGTTGCATTCGACTAGCTTCCAAGAGGGGGTTTACAGCTTTGTGAATGTGATTGATCCTAGGCTGCATGAAGTCAGCTTTTAGTTGTTGCCATGCATATGCCATTTTAGGGTCTATGATGCCACCACTCTGTGCTAGGTAACCCGAACTTCCCAGACTTCCACTGCTGTAATGATTTTGTGCCAAAAAGCCTGAGCTACCCAACCCCCCACTGCTCTGATAATTCTGTGCTAGGTATCCAGAACTACCCATATTAGGCTGCTGTGCCAAATACCCAGAACTCCCCATATTAGGCTGTTGTGCCAAATACCCAGAACTTCCCATATTAGGCTGTTGTGCCAAATACCCAGAACTACCCATATTAGGCTGTTGCGCCAAAAACCCTGAACCCTCTTCATTAGGTTGCTGTCCCAAGTATCCTAAACTTCCCACATTTTGAGTCTGGGCCAAAAATCCAGAGCTGCTAGTATTCTGTTGCGATGGAAAACCGGTGCTTACCATACTGCCACTTGGCTGTTGAGCTAAATTACCCAAACTTCCTAATCGGCCACTGCTCAAATGGTTTTGCGCACCACTGACACAACCAGCAGTTAATCCAAAGTACCCAGAACTTTCTGCACAGCCAGCAGTTTGATGGTTTATCCCAAAGTATGCAGAGGTTTCTGCTCCCCCACTCTGGGAAGTCATTGCTGAGAAAGCAGAGTCCCTTCCAACTCCAGACACCTGATTGTTCATCCCAAGGTAAGAGGAGCCCATCAACTTGCCACTACACTGCTGTTCCAGTCCTTGGTAGCCCGATCCATTGAGAACCGGGTTGTAACTGGCTAGTGTTGAAAACAATCTCTGGGTTGCAGGGGTGGCACCCAGACCTAGGTTGGTCCGCAGGGGTTTGGGTTGTACATGTGCCTGGACTGTCTGCCTCAAGAAAGACGAGGTAGCACCGGAAGAAACACTGGGAGTCAGACAAGATAATGGGAACATCCTACGACTCGAGAGTGGCGTTGTCTTTTTCTCCTCCTCTTTCTTTTTCTCAGCCTAAGAAAGATATTTAACATATTTAGCACCAGATAGACGTAAAATAATTAAAAGCAGAACTCAAAGGTAGGATGGAGCCAATCAAATGAGGGTCATAACATTTTTTTTACAAACACTATTTTAGGCTTTTCAAAAAATTAACAATTAAAACAGGTAGTGAGAGTTTACAGCATGTACTGAAGCCCATTTCATGCATGTGCCAATGTCTTCCAAGTCGACACAACATCCCACTTCTCCCCCCGTAGCGGCAAAAACTGTTGCACCACCAAACAGATTAAACCTTATCCACAGTCAAACTTACAGCCGAAAGCTGTCGGAGGGAGCTGAAGCGTTCCTTCCAGGTTACAGCCGCCTTGCGGAAGGCCTCATGGCGAAGGATGAGCTGCTCGGCCTCGTCTGTTTGGGCGTGAGCGCCTCCTCCCTCTGGCTGCTTGGAGGTTATCAGTGGCTCCTTGGCCTTTAGCCAGGCTTCTGCCTTCACTGTTTCCTGGGTAAACTGGAAATGTTCCTGCTCTAAAGGTGACAAAAGACAAACAGTACCGTCACCATCACACCACATATCTTCTGCATATAATACATTATTGTCTGCTGTTAAATGCATTGATCATCGCTTGCTTATCTTATTTAAAGTTGCGTTCTGAGTGTGTATGTAATGTTAAATAAAATGATTCATGATATTTTGACTGCATAGAAAAAGCTTTTGCAGACTGGGTCCATTTGATTTTTGATGTGGTTTTGCTCTGCTCTGATCAGTGCATAAGCTACTTACTGCGCTGTAACCTGTCCTGGTGCTGGTCCCATTTTTCAACAAGATCCTTCTGCTTGGACAGAAGGCTGTCCAATTTCTCTTTTATCTGTGGTGACACACAGATTGATTTCATGACTACATCTTAATTAGGTGTCGAATGCTTTTATTGTAGTATTTGTTGGAGTAATTTGAGTATTGGCCTGACCTCTTCTGATGCAGGGTTGCCTGCAGCTATCAGTATCTTGCCAAGATCTGCACACTGCTGTATGGTCTTGCTGCGACCATCTATTTTGCATTTAAGTTCCTGGTGTTGTTTCATCATCATCTCCAGAGCCACCAAATCCCTGAGGATGGATAAAACAGATTATTCAGATAAAATATAGCAACAAATCCTATGAATGGAACCCTGGTAATTAAGCATCATATGCATTATTACAGTAGATTGTTGTTCACAAAATGTGTCTCAGTTTTGATTTAGTTTCAAAAGCAGTTCTTGGTAAGTGACCATTGTTTTCGGCTTCTCAATACATTCTGGGTAATGATTTCAAATGGTTGTTCTCTGTGGAAAAAGAATTTAATCATTTGGGCTTTTTGTTTTGAAATAGAGCAGATAGAGAGCAATAGAGAGAATTAGCAGGGATGAAAGGAATCACAATCAGTGAACACCTTCATTCACCGGCCAATTCAAAATAAGAGCAATCAGAAAGTCTCTTGGACCTTTTCTAAAATTAAAGAAATTAAATGACTGTCTTTAGACTTTAATCTTTTGGAAGGTTATTCAATTAATAGCTTTTTCAGTAGATTTTTATATTTGTTTTACAGCTACAGTATTAGTTCATTGTTTCACAAAAGACACAAACACAGAAATTGTACACTGTATACTGGAAAATCTGAAAAAAAAAACTAGCTAGCTAGTGTTCACTTTAACATCTTAGCTTTAAAATAAGAAAACTATTGCAACCCTACAATAAAATACATGCACATACTGTTTGTTTGGACATCTGTGCCCCATCTCCATAACTGCAACATGTTGATATGTCAACATCTCTAAAGGATTTAAAACCACGTTACAAATGCTGCAGCTTTTTGCACAATGGAGGAGAGAAGGATGGTAAATAATGGCAGCCATTACTGTGTAAAATGATAGCCTGCAGTTACATCATGTGAAAAGCTAAACAGTAATCAATGTCTACAGGGACCACACAAGACCAGAGAATAAACATTTAACACAAAATAAAGCAGATACTGAACTCAGCTTTTATTAATATCTCTGGCTGATGTCTTACCTGGGCTCATCCCATCTTATTTGACCCATGATGCCTTCCATCCACATCAGGTTTTCACGCACCACTGAGAAGAATTGCACCTTGTCGGTTACTGAAGTGACCTGGACACGACTGGCCTCGCAAGAGCTCAGTAGGTCCCTCCATGCCTCCGTCACTTCCTGTTCTTTGACCATGATGGCTTCAGCCTTCTCACCGGCATAGATGGTTCTCAGCTGAGCGGCGTTCTCCTGCAAGTGCCTCACCTGCACCAGGACAGGATAAGGGCAATTACTGAAATAGTCTCATCCCGTTCAAATCAGCATTAGTGCGTGTTTGTGTGGTTGAAATGCCTTTTCAGGCACCTTGTGTTCAGAGAGAAGTCATTACAGTTCGTACCTGTGCAACTAGCAGTTGAAGGGCATGCTCAAAGGAGTGCATGAGTCTCTGCAGGGTCGCTGGATTGGTGATGTTGGCTTGGCATGCCCTCACCTCTGGCAGCTGCTTCATCTTCCCCGTGATCTGAGCCAAGACCTAAAACGCAGGACAGTGGCATCATCGTAAAAATAGAAAGTTTGTCACGGCTGGACTGTCTATCAAACCAAGTATTGCGGTTTATCCCACTGTTGGTTTGGTTGTACCTCTTTGCAGTCAGTAAAGAATTTGTGCAGCTGGTGCGACGCCGCCAGCATCTGCCTTCGCGTCTCCATCAGCTCCAGGAGGTCGGCCCACGATTCGTTCAGGCCGTCCTTCCACTCGGCGATAGTGGCTGCGTCCGAGTGGCCACAGTCAATCATCTCGTTCACCATTTTGTTCACTTGCTCCATGCGCTGCTGACCAATGCTGTTGGTTTCTGAAGCGAACTTGGTGAACTTCTCCTGAAGCACCTGAAACACAAAATACAAATTGGGACTGGCCTCAATTATACACTATGAAAAATTTTTTTGGTTCGTCATTAGCCAAATTGTTTGACGGACTTACCGTGACGTCTCCAAGGTCTTGGCCCAACTCAGTGGAACTGGCCACAGCCTCATGCTCAGTGATCCATTTCTCTAACTCCTCCACCTCTTTGTTTAGCTGATAGAGCCAGTACTGCTGCTCCAACTTGGTCTTTCTGTGCTCCACCATGTCCTTCAGAGACACGTACAGCCGGTCTATGTGGGACTGCTGCTTGGTGATCTGCTCACTATTCAAGACATTCCAACAAGAACTATTACTAAGAACAGACTGTATTTACTACTCAGATTAAACACAGAGCTTCAAAGATTGCCTGTGCTGTGTATATGATAGTGTATATGAGTGAATCATGCCACACCTTTCTGGGTGTCCTACTTCCAGTAGATGCTGGCATTGCTGGGACAACATGCCCACTGTCTCTGCGTATGTTTCCACCGTTTGTTCGAGAGCTAGATGAGCCTTCAGCAACTGCAGAGTGCTCGCCTCATCCTGAAAGATATGAAGCATCATATATTCATGTAGGATTTATTCCCTCTAATGCCTGACTGAGTCTGAGGAATGTCCTTACTGTGCCTCTTTCTTCATTGGCCACATTCAGTTTCTGACCCGAAAGCCAGGATTCTACTTTAGCTGCTTCACTGTAGTACTGCTGAGCCTGCAGTGCCGCGTCCAGCATCACAGACCTCCTCTCTGCCTCCAGCTGCAGAACCTCCCACAGCTGTCTCACATGCCCTGCCCCTTCACGTATGAACTCCACCTCTGGAGTTCTGAGTGAGGCGATGATCCCCGCCCGGTCCAGAACTTCTTCAACACGTGCCCGTCTCCCTGCAAGCTCCCTCTGGAGTGTCTGATGGACCGATTAGTGGTAAGTTCTCAGTCTCAGCAGGTTTAGGCTACAGATCATTCGCCAATACCAAACCATTATAAAAGACCCCTACCTGGTTCTTTTTTGCATGCTGTTGGACGCCTTGGAGGTTATTCCCATAATCTTTACATGAGGCCAGCGGAAGCCTTTCCTGAATCCACAGCTATCAAGTAACAAAGGACAGGTTAATTCAAAATCACCCCTGAAAGAAGTGGGACACAGAAAGAAAAAAGAAAGCATCACTCACTAGCTCATCCTCCAGGTCCTGGGCGACTTGGTGCATCTCTTTGGAAGCCAGTAGGATGCGGCGTCTCTCCTTCAGCGGCTCGATGAGGCGGACGATGCGGGTCTCCACCACACCTGACTGCTCGCCACCTTCCTTTTCACCTGCCATCAGCCCGCGCTGGGGTAAGCAGACTCCCTGCAAGCTGCCCAGCTCTCCCACATCTTTGTAAAAGTCCCCGATCTGAGACTCCATAGCCTGCATGGGAGGGAGGAGGAAGGTCATATTACAGCCACCAACGAACGGACACATCAGCTGTCAGACACATTTTGGGATTACACAATGGGTTGCATCACTTTGTCTTAGGTTTAAGAAGTACACATCCTGTCAAAACAAGACAAATGTTCTTCAAGGAGAGAAATCATCTATTATTTATATAAATACAAATAGACTAATTAAAATTTGATACATTATTAATGTTAGTATAACGTATGAAAGATGGAGAATTTAGTAAAAGCTTGAGTGAGAGCCTGGAAAACACTGGCCTGGAATTTCTGGAGCTGCTCATTGAAGGTGGGCAAATGATGAACCTGCTCCAGCTGAGGGGGCTGCTGCTCCAGATGCGAGAGCTGGTTGTCCAGATCTGAGTAGCTCTTCACCGCCGGCTCGGGCTTGTTGTTTTCAAACAGCTGACGGGCCTTGGCCTTGGTCGTGCTCTCCAGGTCAGCCCAGCACTCCCTGATCTCCTCCAGCTTCTGCTGCACCACTGAGTACAGCTCTGGCTTCTCCTGGATCAGCTCCTGACCTTCCTGTGTTTAGAAAGTGATTTATTAACATTTAAACAGTTAAGATTGATTGAAGTCACGGCTCTCTTGACTGTAAGTCACGATTTATTGTTCCTATTTACAGTACAAACTTTATTTGCTGGTTGAGTGACTTTTTACTCTTGACTTGAGTTACTCTTGACTCATACTCTGCTTTAATGTCAGCCCTAGCTTTAAGGGATGTTTACATGAGCTCAGATGGTTAATACCTTGCTTGGTACTTGGGCGGCAACCATGTTTAAATTTGAGAAAAACAAAAGAATCCAACAAATGTATTGATTTTACTTTTCCTAACGTATTCAATTATTTTTAATTATTTTTTAAATATTGACAAAGAAAATAAATGAGAGAACAAAGGATTGTACACACACCCGAGCACATCACAGCATTCTACACTATAGATATGCCCAATAGTTACTGGGTGGCTAAACTCGGTCGTGTCCCCAAAATGACACGACCGGAGCCCCTGCCTGCACAAAGGCAGGTGTGTGGGCAAACTTTGTCCTCAGGCTGACCTAAAAACCAAGCACGCTAAATCATCAAGGCTCATTTTGTCCGTATCTGTGGAGTCTTGCTTTGCTGGAAGATGCAGACACGTCAAAAATAAATCATTCTCTCAAACAACTAAGATGCTAATTGACCTTTAAAAACAAGCGTATGATAGTGGTTGGTGTATTTACTCACTAGCTTGTATTGTACTGACAACTGTGCCTATGATGGATTGTATCTACTAAATCCTGCCTCTGTCCTTTCTCTTTCACAGGGAGCACTGGACCCATATCCTATGGCTTTCATAATGCAGCGTTGCGTTCCTCCTTTTGGCACAGGCTCACTGCTTAACTGCTGCTAGCACTCACTCGCCCGCTCGCTCGCATCCCTCTCCCCCTTCCTCTCTCTCGCTATCTTTCCTCAGCCATGCTCTCGCTCACATAATGCAGAGCCAGCAGAAAGCAGGTCCCTCTCCGTCTCTGCCTCCCTCCCTCCCCTCGCCTGGCTTTACTGACACACAGCGTGAAGCACAGGGTGAGGGAATCAGAGAGGAGAGGAGAAAGGCAGAGTAAAGAACCCAAACAAAGGTTTGTGGATCTTCTTTGGGCTGTTTGACCCAAAGGGCATCTATGAAGTGAGTTTCGGTCATGCCTGATATTTTCACCGCTGCCACATATGAGTTGTGCTATTATAGCAGCACTGTGTTGCCAGACCCTGCAGACTTTCATGTAGTGCTGATGCAGCATAGTGAAACAGTGGGTGGTATTCCACGGCTCGCTTTAAAGCACTAGCAGAAACAGTTTACTCACACCTACTGTATGAATAAAAGGTAACAAGGCAAAATATGCTGGGATCTGCAGGACAAAACACAAAGCAGTGATGTAGCTCATTAGTGACTCATCTTTCCATCAGGATTTTCACATGATATTTTTGGCATCTTGCATTTATTGAGTTCCTTGAGGTCGGGCAGAGAAGACACAGGAGAAGGTGGAGAGACATCAAAAACAAAACATAGTTGTTATATAAGATGCACTGCAACCATTCAGCCATACCCTCTTCAACCCAAAGCACAATACAAAACAATACTATTAATGTCATTAACAAATAGAGAATATCCAAGTCTTACCTCCACAATATTTACAATTTCTTTGCCCATTTCTTGTTTGAATTGGATAGAAAGCTGTTCATGGACGTACAGTGTGAACACTGTACTGTAATAATATCTTCTGTCCAAAGCCTTTTAGAACATATTCATTGTAAGTGATCAGGTGCAAAAAGGCATCAAATGTGCAAAAACAAAAGTGATTCGTGCTGGAGTTTAGAAGTTAAACAGTAGATTTATATCAAAAGAGATGATTGTGTGTAAATGATAACATAATATTATTAAGGCCTGGTTATATGTAAAGGCATTTTCAGACATAATGCTGCTAGAGTCCAGGAACCTACAAAATATAACCTTTAATGATGTAAACTTTTCTCATTTTTATAACTGTTTCTAAATTGTTGACATGTTTTAAAGAGTCTTTGTATGAAAGCAGGAGCTTCTTTTCTTCCTGTTCTTTTACTCATGCTGTAATGTTCTTGAGCATGCTGGGTAAGGAGGGGGGGGGGGGGGGGGGGGGGGGGTCACAAATCTATCACACAAACCTTTCACTCGCATCCAACACTCAACAACCTGACTGCATGTCTGTGGACTGTGGGAGGAGCCTGGAGAAAAAGCACACATACACAGGAAGAGAAAACTCTTCCTTCTGTGACCACTAACCACTACACCACTGTCATTCCCCCTGTTCTTTATACGTACTTTAAAATTTTGTGAAACTTAATGCCCTTCATCAAACAAATCAAACTTCCTATTCTGCATGAGCTGGTTATTGGATGTTGATGTTGGATGATGAATTTAAACGAACAATAATTCTAAGCTAATAAAAAACAATTGCCATTTTTCATGTCTTTATTTAGCAGTAATTATTAATGGGTAGAAAGGGTAAAGGCATTAGTCGGTGGAGACACTTTTGGCAGAAATATTCCCAAACTGTGCATAGAAGTTTTGGACTTTTCTTCCTTAGAGATCTGCTTTAGTTTTGCCACATGGAGGTCCAGGCAAACAAGCTCTCTTCAGATCATTCTGAAGTAAAATGAAGCCGTCTTCCTTTTTTACTTAGAAACTGGGGCTTTTTGTAGTTGTTTTAGCTCCGCAACCTTTTGCAGAGGAGCAAAGGAAGGCTTTGCGAGTGTGTCCGTGTTGTCTGCCATACAATTATCTTTATAATTTACCACATAATATATAGCTAATTAGAATATAGAAGCCATTAGTGTCGACATAGTGTCCATATCTTAATGTGTAGGTGGTGTGAGCCAGACACGACTGTAGTCTGTCCCTGTGCATCTAAAGCTCTGACCCCTGAGTTCATGGTGAGCCCCAGCACAAGGTCAGCTGTGAGTCCCCTCCCTGTAACAGAGAAGAGCTGAAGGCCTGGCATCATGTGCTGAGCAAGCCCTGAGACAGAACAAAGGACACGCTATAATCTTTTCTCTTTCTGAAGACTGAAATGAGGAAGATTAGAGGATGTCAGTAGGTCTAAATGTGCATTCTACTGGACACGAAAACAGGGCAGCCATCTTCTTCCCGACCCTTTTCTATTTACTCTTTTATCCATTTTTCCTGAAAGGATGTATAAATTTCATTTAAATTTAAGTTCATGTGTCATTCTAGCGACAGAGTTCATCTACAGTAATAAGTGGCTTTAATTATGACAGAGATTAACTGTTTTTCTTCTTTTCCCAAATTAAATCAGTTGATGTGACACTGTACAGGGAACATTTGTATCACTGGCGCTGAGTATATTTGACTTGAGCATGGTACCATATGGTAACCAGTCATTTTATGAACTAAAGTTATTTTACCAGTAAAAGAAATAAATCGTAGGATCACACACTGACAATGACAAGTTCTAACTAGTCCAGTTGATTTTGATACAACACACAATGTTTGATACAAAATACAGAAATACATCTATGTTTGCACTGTGATGTACAAATCCAGATGGTCACTGGAGTCAGCATAGCGTGAGGAACAGTACAGTATTTGGCATCCAACACTAGCATGATAACATAATGAATAAATACTTACATTAAACATGAATGCCATAATAATGCACAATACCAAACCTATAGCAATATTTGATTGTTAACCTTTTCATAAACTAGCATCAGTGCTTTCGTAACAGCACCTCCCATGATCCCACCATGCACAACAAAGTTGGTAACGTTTACCTGGCAGCACTAGCACAGCACGGGTTTTACTGTCGTCCACAACACTAATGACAGCTGCATAGACGCAGCCACTATAGCCCAGAACTTTCACAAGCTGCATGTAGGTACGTAATAATAAACAAGCTGCCATCTGCCGAGAGCACAGGTGTGTCACAGCAAGTTGTGGCAATGCAGCAGATGCAATGTATCAGAAATCATCTTTTAAACCTCCTATCGTGACTCAACTGATTGCAACAATACGTGTGACACATGGGCAGACAATATGGCTCAGGCGGAATCCTTCAATACGTGACATATGGCAGCTGAGCTCGTCTTAATAAGAAGTTACTCTTACTCTTATGAATATTTCATAATCACACACACACTACAAAAACTGATGTGTTACAATCTATACAGTCTAATGAATTTCTAAATGTACTCAAGAGATATAAATAATTAAAACACAAAATATCAATAATACCACTCAGGATATTATTATAAGAGGTAAATACCTCTCGTAGGGTCAAAGAGACATGTCCCCAACACACAGAAATGACTTGTTACTACAGACTAGTACTGCAAATATACATGAGTCTGACTCGTGTAGGCCACATGATTAGCTTCACACATGCGTTCTGCTTGACATTTCGCTGAAGCTCACATGGAATTTGGGGCTGAATTGTAAAGAGCACATTCTGGCCCAACCACATCAATTTCAGTACAATTGTTATGCATCATTCCTCAATTACTATTGAATCTTAAAGCCAGTAAGACTGTTAAAATAGTTTGGAGCTTTACTGTCTATGAAGTACGTAGGATTATGTTCAACAAATGCACACAAACAATGCAGTAAACGTTTAATAATACGTTTCATGCGATGTGAGGTCCCTGTGGCAGAAATGAGAAAAGAACAGAAAAGAACACTGGCTAATTTGCATCTCAAAAGCCCACCTGAGCTTCACTGAAGCAGAGAGGGCACGGAGAACATGTCTGTGTGGATGGGAAATTCCTCCGTCAGGTTGGTGAAGCACGATGGCCAAAATAATAAAAAAAAAAAGTGAACCCAAAAATGTCCTCGTGACGCGAGCTCCCATCAGCACCATGTTACTAACAAATAGCACCGGTGCACACATCCTGTGTTAGGCCTTCGCTGCTGCAACGGGTTACAGTACATGTCTAACTGTGGCATGATAATCTTTATAACTTGGCAGATAAAATCATGTGATCTGATCTGTAAACGCCAAGAACAGCAGTGATGTGAACCTGTAAATAACGCGGCCGCCACAATATAACCTTGAAAATGTAATTCAGTATGTCCCCGAGTGAAGTGATGAAATGAAAGCTGACTGATGACATGCCTCCCACTTTCACCTATTCCGTCCTGCTGGCACCACACCCACATCCAGCACTGTTTCTCAACCATGTGTTCTCTTTGGCAACTTCTCCTCTCTCTGACTCACCTGCTGTGCTCTCTGTCCTCCACACACATCCCTCACCCATGCCCTGCTCAAATGCACTCACCTGTTCTATCTTGGCCAGCCATTCTTTATTCCGGGCCAGCTCGGCCATGAAGGCCTGATGCTTCAGCCACTTCCTGTGCAGCTTTTGAGCCTCATCGCGCGCCGTGTCTCGGGCCATCAGCATCTTCTCTTCTGCCCGCTGTCCCAATCACTCAGCTAGGGGAGACAAAAATAGCCACCATCAGGAGCCCAATGATAGAGCCAGCCCTTTTTCCCCCGTTTCCCACAGGACGTCCTGCCTGCCGCCTCTACACAAGAGCCACCCGCTCTGCTCTGCAGGGGCCTGGGTACCTGTGCTGTCAACACCCACCCCAACCCCCACCAGACGCCGTTTTGTGGGAAAAAAATGATCTAGATAAGCACCTCAGTAGCAGTGGTAGCAATTGAAGCACTCAAGCCCTTCCTTTGGGTTGCCCCTGGGTCCTCATGCCCTACTACTTCATGGGTCTTGCGGTCCTGATGCTGCAGTGCCTGCTAGCCAGTCTCACACAAGGCAAAAACAACCAGCCAAATAGAGGAAATGCGCCAATGACAACACTGGTAAAGAATGACACACACATCCAATAGCCGGCAGAGGATGATCTTCTAGGTCCGAATGTCGATTACAATCCAAACGTCAGCAGAGGTACAGATGTAGCATTGCTAAAGAAGAACCTTGCGGCCGAGGTAAAACCTGAGCATCCACGACACGCCAGTCCCAGGCAATCCGTAGTCCTGTCTAACGATACTGTAGACAGGAGGAGGAGGGAGAGTTGGAGTGGGAGGAGCAGGGTGAATGGGATGCAGAGACAGTGCAGAGGAGGCTGGATAACACAAGCTATCTGCTCTTCAAATGCATCATTCCCATGGCTGAAAAGATGTACACGCAGGTTGGTGTGTGAGCACACATTATACATTATTTTCCCTTCTCAGTTTCCTCTCCTCATGTCCCCGAACAGCTCAGCCGTGGTTGGTGCATGCTGCTGCAGTCCTTGCCTCTCGGCTATGCTCCTGTGTGTGTGTGTGTGTGTGTGTGTGTGTGTGTGTGTGTGCGTGCGCGCTTGTGTGAGCTTGCGTGAGTGTGTGTGCAATCACAATCAGCACTGCAGTGCCGGTGAGGGAGAGAGAGAGAGAGAAGGATGGGAGCGGGGAGGGAGCGAGCAAGAGGAGAGGAGGAGAGAGAGAGACAGGAAGAGCAAATGGAGAATCGCCAAAGCAAAAAGAAGCGAAGAGCGAGTTAAGAGAGGGAAATTATGGTGTTAGTTGTGGTAGTGAGATTGAGAAAGGAAGAGAGCGCCTGCGTCATCCCTCTGTGTCACCAGGGACATTTCCCTGTAACAGAAATGACTGCACTTAGAGTGAGAGCAGGATTTTGGGAAGAGGGAGGAATGATGAGGGCTGTTTTAAAGCAGCTGAACCAGGGGAGACATGTGCACATGGTCCACAATCCGCTGACTAGCTGGGAGCACATGGGAACCTGGTCCTGCATCGAACGCTGTACCTTCACTGACATCACTCTATTAGCTCTCTGTTATACAGACAACTTGAAGTTTTAAAAAAAGGTTGAGTTCTAATTTTTGGCTACATTAGAATTTTTTTTTCCTTTTATACAATGTTCTAGAAAATTCTAATTGAAGCATCATGAACTGAAGTGGAGCTGAATTCCAAACACTGTTGTATCTTTGCAGTTTATTGCCTGATCAGGTACACATCACATCACCCAGCACAAAGGACATGCATGCATTTGAGCTTCAGTATGAGTGCACAAATATGCCACAGAGTGCCGCCAGAGCCTCTCTGGAGAGTGTGACACCCGGGCACCGGCATTCCCCAGTTATCCCACCAGGTGTCACTCATGCACTAAGACTTTGCCTGTTACTGTCAAAACACGTCACAGGCTAAGTATTTTGTGTTTGTGTTTAAGTTCGCAATTGCAACCGGGGTTTAGTTCCGCCCCGTTTGAGGGATCCGGGGTGGGGGTTCTGTGTCACTGTGCCAACAGCGCGTGATTCAGGTTAAACAATATAAAAGATGTATTTATACCGTACCTGAGTTACAGACCACTTGCTTGTGTGTTGCAGTAATTACGAAGGAGGGTTCTCTGTTCACCTCTATTAGTAAGTTGGAGCAGTGGTTTTACCTGTGATTGTTGGTGCCCCTGGGACCAGTTTCCTAAGCCACGTTTTGTAACAAAGAGAGGTCCCTCGGAGCCGGCAGAACCCACTTAGGGAGCAAACACCAACCCCAAGTAAGTCTGATGAGGCAAAGCCCAAAGCCCACAAGTGGACATACCCACATTGATGGGGAAGACCATTTGCTGACTGGAAGCCTGTAGCTGCCGTCCCCCACCCCCCGGCAGGGCGGGAGAGAGTGAGAAGTGTGGGATGTGGGAGATGTCAGGGAGAACCCCCGCTGGCCGACAGCCAGTGTCTCCCTGGCTCTACAGTAGGTGTCTGCTCTGCAGTTCAAATCTGAGTGGGGATCATCAGTACCAGGACCACCAGGCAAAGCAGAGGTTTAGGTGGAGCTAACTGTAAGTCACTCCTCATTGCTTTACTGTATGGGTCAGAGACCACCACCTGCACAACACAGTCTACTGTAGCATTGTTTCACATGTGAACACACCGTGACCAGTAAAACTGTGGCCACACTTCTTTCTTTCTACAGGTTCCAAACCTGGCTGTGCACAGACTTCAGGCGCCGACTCAATGTCCCGGCAAAGCGAGGATCTTGGGATCCCTGATGAGCCCCCAATTATTTTAGGGAAATTGTTAGTTCCCTTTATAAAATAAAGCAGACGCAATCAGTTGAGACCTTCTTCAGGATTTTACTTGCAAGGAGTGAGCAGTTTACAGCAAAGGCAACTTCCTCTCACTGAAGAGAAGACAAGGATTTAGCTCATAATATGTATTGCATTCTGGGAGGTGCATTGTCACAGTACGTGGCAAATATTTCCTGCACAAAGCACGCATTGGGCACATCAGATAAGGATACTCCCACCGGTACTCCCTATTTCTTGCAGCGCAGAAGGGAGAAAACTTCAAAGCTATAGCACAGCTAACAAGGCTTCAGCAAAATATGTTTCAATGATTAAATGCAGCATTTGTCCAACATTTTCCATTTCTGTGGCTGCATTGAGGCAGCCAGGGATTTCCAACCACTGGATGAAAGTACACACTTGGTGTGAAAGGAGCAACAATGTGGATAAACATATGTTGTTCTGGTTTTGTTGTTCCTCATTAGAACCCACCAAGCCAAGCGTCGCCTTCTCCACTAGACGTCTTCTGTGACCATCTCCATGTACCATCACTGCCACACACGCTGTCCGGCGACCATCAACCGCTGCCGTCCTGCTTGTCACATGGCTCCCAGCTCTGTCCTCATGTGTCTCATGTGAAGCACCAGGAGATCACCAAAGTCGAAAGGATGCATTTACAGGAAGGGCATGAATATCAATACAACTCATTGGCTCAAAATGGTGGAATGACTGATCCGAAACCCCCACACGGCACACTCATTGCCCAAGAGCAAGGCTGGCGGAGTCCGGGAGGGCAGAGCCAAGTCCAGCCTCCTCCCGACGGAGGTGATCCGAGGACCCCAGAGTCGTGGCGGACGATGACGGCAGAGACCACGCCATCGTCGCGGCAGGAGGGGACGTTCCCCAGGTGAGCGGCCCCGACGACGCCGGAGCCGAGGAGGACGTCGCCGCAGCAGGCAGCGCCACCCAACCGGCAGGAGGTGACAAGGGCGAGGCCACCAGTACGGCAGACGAACCAGAGACGAGGCCAGATGTGGAGACGAGGCCAGAACCAGAGACGAGGCCGGGACCAGAGATGAGGACAGACGTGGAGACGTGGCCGGAACCGGACCCCCAGGGACCGGTGCAGGCGCGGTCGGAGCCGAGCCACCAGGAGCTGAGACGAGCGTGGTCGGAGCCGAACCACCAGGAGCTGAGACGAGCGTGGCCGGGACCGAGCCACCAGGAGCTGAGACGATCGTGGCCGGGACCGAGCCACCAGGAGCTGAGACGAGCGTGGTCGGAGCCGAGCCACCAGGAGCTGAGACGAGCGTGGTCGGAGCCGAGCCACCAGGAGCTGAGACGAGCGTGGCCGGGACCGAGCCACCAGGAGCTGAGACGAGCGTGGCCGATGCAGATGCGGTTGAAGCCGAGCCGCCAGGAACCGATGCAGATGCGGTCGGAGCCGAGCTGCCAGGAACCGATGCAGATGCGGTCGGAGCCGAGCTGCCAGGAACCGATTTAGATGCGGCCGGGACCGAGCCGCCAGGAACCGATGCAGATGCGGCCGGAGCCGAGCCGCCAGGAACCGATGCAGATGCGGCCGGAGCCGAGCCGCCAGGAACCGATGGAGATGCGGCCGGAGCCGGGCCACCAGGAACCGATGCTGGAGCAGAGACGAACGGGGCCGGAGCCGGGCCACCAGGAACCAATGCTGGAGCAGAGATGAACGTGGCCGGAGCCGGAGCGTCCTCGTGGGAGCCGACAGGAACGGGAACTAGAACGGCATCCTAGTGGGAGCCGACAGGAACGGTAACTAGAACGGCATCCTTGCGGGAGCCGGCAGGAACGGGAACTAGAACGGCATCCTTGCGGGAGCCGACAGGAACAGGAACTAGAACGGCATCCTTGCGGGAGCCGACAGGAACACGAATAGCGTCCTTGCGGGAGCCGACAGGAACGGGAACTAGGCAGAAACTCCATCTGGCGCGACCTCCTCCTGGAGGTCGGCGGGGCCTGCGGCAGAAACTCCAGCTGGCGCGACCTCCTCCTGGAGCCGGCAGGAACGGGAACTAGAACGGCATCCTTGCGGGAGCCGACAGGAACAGGAACTAGAACGGCGTCCTCGCGGGAGCCAACAGGAACAGGAACTGGAACGACCTCTACAGGGCCGACAGGAACTGGAACGACCTCTACGGGGCCGACAGGAACTGGAACGAGAACGGCTTTCTCGCAGGAGCCGACAGGAACAGGAACGAGGACGGCGTCCTCGCAGGAGCCGACAGGAACAGGAACTAGAGCTGGAACGACCGAGTCGGGCCCGCCAAGGGCCAGACAGGTCTCTCCTGGACCAGCGATGGGCAACGCGACCGCCTTCCCAGGACCGACAGGGACAGGGACGGTCTCCTCTCTGGAGCCGGCAGGGCTGCTTGCGGTCTCCTCTCTGGAGCCGGCAGGGCTGCTTGCGGTCTCCTCTCTGGAGTCGGCAGGGCTGCTTGCGGTCTCCTCTCTGGAGCCGGCAGGGCTGCTTGCGACCTTCGCGCTTGTCGGGACGGGCGCTGAACCCGACTGGGCTAGAGACTGTGGGGGGCACGACTGGACTGGAGACTGTGCGGGACACGACTGGACTGGAACCTGAGCGGGGCTAGAGGACGGGGGACCGCACGAGTGCAGGAAATCCTCCCAGCGGAGTAAACATGGGGTTGGGTAGGCTGGTGCAGCCACGACGGTCAGACGGGGCTGGGAAGAGGAAACTGAAACCGGGACCATCGGCGGTGCGACCGGGGCTGACGTAATCCGAGCGGACGGCATGGGAGCTGGTGTGGTGCGGAGCGCGCTGTTTAACTCCCCGAGTCACGTGCACATCCGCTCGTAGAGGCGACGGACACTGGGGCGTTCTAGCACGCTGTCCTCGTCCTCCAAGGTCCACACCGCCACCTCCACGGCGCTTCGCTGGGCCGCCGGGTCGGGCGCCCTCCGATAATCCTCCGCAAGGATCTTAAAATAATTTCGGAGGTTGCTGGGTAAATCGGCACATGAAAGATCCATGGCTTACGGCAAAAACGGGAAAAGCAAAAGAGCGGAGAGAAAAAAAAACGAACTGGGAAATTAACTAGAAGCCGGCTGGGTCCAATTCTGGCCAGATTGTTCTGTCAGAACGTCAAGGCGGCGGACCCACATGCACGGCACGGACAGGCTGGGATATGAATAGCAATAGAAATTTATTCCAACTCGGTGTCGATATCAGGCAGGGTCATACACGGACAGTTCATACAGCGTATACAGGAGCAGGCAGAATCGGTGTCAGGGACAGGCAAGGTTTGTACATGAGAGACTGATTTACAATACCAGATCGTCAGGCGTAGAATCGTGGTCAGGCAGGCAGACAAGGTCGGTAACAGGCCAGAGCAGAAGACCAGGGCTGACAAGGCAGGCAGGGACTAGGCAGGCTCGGAATCAGAGGTCAAAAACAAGATACACGGTGCACGATGGGTCTAGAACAATGAACGCTGAAAACGGTGATAACACGAGCTAACTATCTGGCAACTGGCTATGGTGAATACTGGCGCTTAAATCCACAGGTGAGTAATGACTGATGCAAGACAGGTGTGCGTAACCGGGACGTGAAGCGGGAGCTGACATAATGCGGTAAACAGGAAGTCCTTTCAAACTAAAACAGGAAATGAAGCTGGAGCAAAACATGGGTGACAACAAAGTCCTTTCAAAACAATACCAGAAACAAGAAACCAGATTGTGACAATCCATAAATCAATCTATTAGTAAATTCACACTATAAATTAGAGACTTAAGAGAGCTGAGCTGATCCCTGCAGACTTTGGACAAAGGACAAGTCATATCTGTACATATCTATGCTTATGTGCTGGACAAAGACAGGATAAGGTTTTGCACAGAAATGGGAAGCTTGTTCTGCAGACACATCCTTATTAAACCATGGCATCCACATAAATGTACTGGGCTTCTGCTGAGTAGTTACTGAGCACAATATTACAGTCTGCAGATGTTTGGAAATACTGTAGAGTGAAACACGGTCCATGTCTGCCACCTACAGGGAAAGTGGGGATTATCACCAGCTGGACACTAAGGAATCTGATGAATCTCCTGAATGAATATAAGTCTAAACATGTAACAAAGTTGCAAATCAGTTAAGATTTTATGTAGCCAAAGAGACTAAAGTTAACTTAAGTTAAATCATTACCAGCACATATTAACATGTGTCTTAGATCAGATCTTCTCATCACTATAAGCATATTCTGCTATGACAACAAACACAGACAGTAAACACAGGCAGAAATCTATTTTTTAGAACTGGGTATTTATAGAAACTTCTATAAACCAAAGTACGTGAGTGATTGTGTGATTGCCTGTGTATATACAAGTCCCTGTGATGGACAGGCGACCTCTGCGAAAAACCCTGTCTCTTGTCTGAATGATAGCTGGGAAAGATTCAAGAGAGGACCTGAAGTCTGTTTTTCCTCAAAGCAAAAAAATATTATTTTATTAACTTAAAGTAAGATAAAAAGTAGATGTCGGTCTGTTCAAAATATGGAAAACTACGAAACAAAATATTGCATATATAGAAAAACTGTCGCCTAATAAAGATCTGTGTACCTTTACTGTAAAATTAAACATTTATTAGTATTAAAAAATACCATGTCATACTGTTAAACCTTTATAATTAATAACTTAACTTTGGTGCATAGTTCCAGGCTCAGACCACTTTCCCCCTGATCTACTAGAGGTGTACTATCACCCCACAAAGATTCAGGTATTTTTAACTGTATAGTTTAGGATTTAGCAGTACTTGAAAGTACTATGTCATACTGTAATACAGTCAACTTTGATGATTAATAACCTGACTTTGGTGCATAGTTCCAGGCCCAAACCACTTTCCCCCTGATCTACTAGAGGTGTACTATCACCACACAAAGATCTGTGTATTTTTACTGTATACTTTAGGATTTATTAGTATTCAAAACTACCATGTAATACTGTAACTGTATGGGCTGTATAGTCAACTTTAATGATCAATAACTAGACTTTGGTGCATAGTTCCAGGCCCAGACCACATTCCCCTTGTTCTACTAGAGGTGTACTATCACCACACAAAGATCTGTGTATTTTTACTGTATAGTTTAGGATTTAGCAGTACTTGAAAGTACTATGTCATACTGTAATACAGTCAACTTTGATAATTAATAACTAGACTTTGGTGCATAGTTCCAGGCCCAAACCACTTTCCCCCTGATCTACTAGAGGTGTACTATCACCACACAAAGATCTGTGTATTTTTACTGTATACTTTAGGATTTATTAGTATTCAAAACTACCATGTAATACTGTAACTGTATGGGCTGTATAGTCAACTTTAATGATCAATAACTAGACTTTGGTGCATAGTTCCAGGCCCAGACCACATTCCCCTTGTTCTACTAGAGGTGTACTATCACCACACAAAGATCTGTGTATTTTTACTGTATAGTTTAGGATTTAGCAGTACTTGAAAGTACTATGTCATACTGTAATACAGTCAACTTTGATAATTAATAACTAGACTTTGGTGCATAGTTCCAGGCCCAAACCACTTTCCCCCTGATCTACTAGAGGTGTACTATCACCACACAAAGATCTGTGTATTTTTACTGTATACTTTAGGATTTATTAGTATTCAAAACTACCATGTAATACTGTAACTGTATGGGCTGTATAGTCAACTTTAATGATCAATAACTAGACTTTGGTGCATAGTTCCAGGCCCAGACCACATTCCCCTTGTTCTACTAGAGGTGTACTATCACCACACAAAGATCTGTGTATTTTTACTGTATAGTTTAGGATTTAGCAGTACTTGAAAGTACTATGTCATACTGTAATACAGTCAACTTTGATAATTAATAACTAGACTTTGGTGCATAGTTCCAGGCTCAGACCACTTTCCCCTTCTTCTACTAGAGATGCACTATCACCCCACAAAGATTCGTGCACTTTTACTGTATAGTTTAGGATTTATTAGTATTCAAAACTTCCAGGTCATGCTGTAATACTCTATGGGCCTTATATTCAACTATGATGATGAATAACTTGACTTTAGTGCATAATGCCAGGCCCAGATTATCTCACTTTTCATATAAAAAACTGTAAGTGAGGCTAAGCACACACACATTAAATCCTTTTATTACCATCTGTTAGGACTCCAAAGTGTGACTTTTAATATTGAAACTAAATGTTTAATGTTTAATATAAAGTCATGGAACAGTCAATAACTGAATATTTATGTGTGAAACATACATTACCGTGGTGGAGGAGTTTGTGTGCCTGAATGACCCCGCGAGCTATGTTGTCGGGGGCCAAATGCGGGGGCTGGGCTGAACTGGAGGAAGTGTCCGGAGAGAGGGAAGTTTGGAGTTTGCTTAGACTGTTGCCCCCGCGACCCGCCCCCAGAAAAAGCGGTTGAAAATGGATGGATAGACATAGAAATACAGTTTTGTGCCAAAATGAACAAAACTGTAAGACAAATAGGATATATCCTGTAACTGTTTTATGGTTGAGGAATTATTTACAAAGACAGCAATTCCAGTCCAGTATTCAGCTGTTGCTTTCTTAAGCGTGTTTTTATTTATTAGTAAGCACTGTGCATGAAACCACCTGCAACAGCCATCACACTGTATCTGTAAAAGGGCACATGAATGACCATTTTATAGCACCTGAATGAAATCGTTATTTGTTCTCATCAAACCATTTCCCATGTCTGGAGTTTGTTTTATCAAAGTTATTGCCGTTTCTGTTCTTGCACATTGTAATATCTAGTTTTGAATATTAAAATGTAAATACAAAATGTATATAACCAAATACTCAGGATTAGATTTAATGCAATTATTCTCTCTTCACAGTACAGACTTAAAACAATAAAAAAGAAAGTTACACACTACACTGTTTGTAGTGCAGTACTTATTGGTTTTGTGCTTGACTGTAAGGGCCATATTACAGCATAACATGGTACTACTAAAATCCTAAACTATACAGTAAAAGTACACAGATCTTTGTGGGGCGATAGTACACCTCTAGCAGAACAAGGGGAAAGTGGTCTGGGCCTGGAACTATGCACCAAAGTCTAGTTATTAATCATCAAAGTTGACTATACGACCCATTCAGTAATACAGTATAACCTGGTAGATTTGAATACTAATGAATCCTAAACTATACAGTAAAAATACACGAATCGTTGTGGGGTGATAGTACATTCCTAGTAGAACAAGGGAAAGTGGTCTGAGCCTGGAACTATGCACCAAAGTTAAGTTATTAATTATAAAGGTTTAACAGTATGACATGGTATTTTTAAATACTAATAAATGCTTAATTTTACAGTAAAAGTACACAGATCTTTATTAGGCGACAGTTTTTCTATATATGCAATATTTTGTTTCGTTGTTTTCCATATTTTGAACAGACCGACGTCTCGCTATGAAAAGAGGAAGTCGCGACGAGCGCGTTTTGTGCTCTGCTGTAAAGCGCGTAATACGGGCGCAAGACGTTTTTGAAGCGCGGCTGGCTGAACGACGGATGAACGAACGACGGCTCACTGGACCGCAGTTGTGGCCACTAGGGGGCAACCATTCTACAAACGTTTCCCTGCCCCCAGTAACCTGACAACTGAAAGACATTAAGGTTTGGCAGTGATAGAGAGTTCTGCTTGTTGCTTTATGTAAACACCAAAAGACACAAGGTATTGTCATGTTTAGTTAAAGTGCAAATAAGAATAAATTGTACGGTATTGCAGAACACAGCAGGTGAGTTGGCCTGGGAAACAGGATGTCCATGGTTTGATCACAGCCTCTGCCGCCATATTTTGCCAGTTTGAGCTTAATTTGTGGGTGATTTCTTGATCTGGCATCCTTTTCCCAGGACAAACGTGTCCTAAAAAGCCCCGCCCACCGTGGTTCTACGGTTCCACCAGCGGTGTCTTCATAGTGACGCTGCGGCGCATCGTTGCCAGTTGTGTGGTCAGAGGGCACCGCTTTAACGGCCGTGGTCGTCTGGGAACCAGCCTACAGACACTTAACCTTGACCACATGTTGCGGCTCCGCAAATAGACCCTTTAATGACAACCCAGCATAATAACGGAGTCCTCTTTGACAGGAATGCGCCATGAACACACCGCCGCCGCTCTCTGCACATTTCTTTCTGTCATGAAAACGCATTACATCAGCGCCAGCATTCACACGGAACGACATAAAAGTTGATTTAAGCGAACAGCCGTGATGTCTGCCTGCTCCTCTGTGCAATAAATACACTCGCCTCCGCTTCGAGTCGTGCAGGATCCTGCAGTGAATGTGGAGCAGGTAGGGAGCGCGCTCGCATTCCTACGCGGAGGAAACCGCTCGACATGTTATGACATCAGTACTGTCAGATATGCCACGAAGGTATAAATCACCGAGAGAGAGCAGAGGCTGGAGTAAATGATCCGCTTATGGCTAAATTAGAGAGCACGGGATTTTTAGTGACCCAAACATTATACGTGTTGTTTTTCCCTACATGGCAACCAGCCTGCTTTCATGGCCTGAGCCAAGCAAAACTGTCTCATTAATCAATTAGTTGCCGTGTTTCCTCTGGTGGATAAACACAGGGTTAACATTCAACTACTACTGTGTATAAACCTTCAGCGCACACAACATTGACATATTTATAGACCTTAATCACAATATCCTTTCCTTTATAAGCAACTACTTGACTGTTGTCTTATCACCTCGATTTCAGGTTTTCCGAGGGATAAACCACTGGAAACAGCTTTAATGTAGAATAAAGCTCAACACGCCTCTATGATTAATAGTCCACGGCGTGGCAGATATTGTGTGAATAACACTTTCTATGCTATACGACCCGGGGCACTGTTGCAACTCGACGGCTGCACTTTTATAGCTGCCCTGCTGTGTGAGAGGGATTACGGCAGCCAGCTCCACGTAATTGCCAGTAATCTCAGACTGAATGATTCACAATTATTGTGTCAGTGGGACGCTTTTTCATTTTGTTTTTGACACGTTGGACGACATCTCAGATGCAGACGCTCTCTCAGCGTGTCACAAACCCGATGCGTGTATCGCTCAAGTATGTTCATAGGCCGCGTGTTGACAGACAAGAGCAGCCACTCACATGAAACCCAGCTAGACGTGGGATCGCTGTGACACCTCTGCAGGCTGTTGATAGTTCTGTGAATGCGTCTTCGGAGATTTGATGCCTGGCTTTGATCGCACACCACAGAGGAAAGTGTGACTCACAGAGGTGGTGTCTTATCATCAACAGTGGCGACCTGAAACGAGCGGCCATGACAGACAGCCTGCTGCTTCAGTTCAGTGAAGATGAACGGCTGGACCCACTCTCAGAGCATCAGTATAGTTAACTATTTATTTACATCTTTTATTTGCCATTAGTTTAAAGACAGATCATGACTATTTTTGTAAGCTGAGCACCTCTTGAATGCTCCCATAATGTAATATATGCAGCTCTATATAACACTCTGAAACCCGTTCTACTCTCATTTTACGTTGATACATGTTCTTATACTTTGTTGCACTAGATTTCATAGCATGTGAACATTTCCAAATGGGTTTTTATCTTCTCCTTTTTTATCTTCTTTTTATCTTATCTTAGGTCAGACGTTGGTAACAGTGCAAGGTCTGGTTGGTTCCCTCAGTTGAAAGGAATTTGGTAAATTGTTCTGTCCAGAACAGTAAAAAACTAAGGCAGGAAACCACGGAACTCTGAAAGACGGGTGGGTTCGGGGCAATCTGAGTCTTCCCCACCGGACAGCAGCATTGCAAAATGAATGAGGCGTAATTATGGTCACGAGTGCGTTTCATGTCTTCATGAGTGGGTCTCAAGAAGGTGGATCACTCACAGGGTGGAGCAGTGGGCAATGTCGCCTCACACAATGTCCTGGGTTTGATTCCCGGGGCGGACAGGGTGCCTTTCTGTGTGGAGTTTGCATGTTCTCTTTGTGTTCCCGTGGGTTCTCTGGTTCTCTCCAGCTTTCTCCCAAAATTAGTTGCCCATAGGTGTGAATGGTTGTTTCTCTATGTGATGCCACAGCTGGATTGGCTTCAGCCCCCTGCGACCCCATGTACAGGGTTAAGCGGAATAGAAGATGGATGGATGGATCACTCACAGTGTGAAAGACATACGTGCTTTAACACTGTAAAAGGGAGAGACTGAAATGTCTTGTATTTGGTTGAAGCATTGAATTTGAATTACAGACACTAAACATTGTCATTAAACATAAACTAAACATTTAATTGGTATGAGTGGTTAAGAAATGATGGGTTTGAATGCTGATTAAAAGGTGAGATCATGGGGTAGGACTAGATAAGTCTAACTTCTTCCTACTTCGTTCAAGCATGTACCAGGTCAATTAAAAGCTGAAATGCATTTACTTGTATATGTGCAAACTTATGTGTGTTGGTAGATCAACTGCTTTTTATGTTTAAAAGAATAAAAAATAATAATAATAATAAAAAATTAGCTTCTGCATGTTTTTTAAGTGAGCCTTGCCTTTCTTACTGGTTAGAAGATTGGTAAATGATTTAATCATTAATAGATGAAGGGCTGTAAAGACTGGAGCACAGCAGAGGAGTAGAAGAGCACAGGCCCTGGAGCAGTTCCACCAATCAACCCCAACATTAACACTGTCTGCTGCTTAGAGGGGAACAGGCATTGTCATGGGCTCCTGTGCAGCTTCACCGTCTCAGATGCAGAAAGCTGCAATGACACCTGTCCCTAACCTGCATTAAAATCTCCTCATGCTGATCACACATACAGTACCACATATGTAGAGCAGTGGGAGGGTTGATGCTGTTTAAAAGCAATTTTCTTATTGCAAATAGCAAAGTGTGTGTATGGGTGATAACATGAATCCTTAATGTGACTGATACCGGAGGGACAAAGTAACTGCAGAGTCCTTCATCTGACTGGAGGCTTTTTATTGATGTGAGAAAATTCCATTTCAGACACCAAAAACAAGCATTAACATACCACGGCAAAGCCAAGGTTAGCGAACCTGGACCTTACTCACTTATTATTCCTAACTATCCCCTTGAAAATATACATCTATAACGTTTGGCACTCAGACCTCTAATAACAAACGGTTAACAACCCGTCATTATGGGGGCTTGAGCAGGAGATTTACAAATCTCAGGTTCAGCCGCATTGGACAGGTCCCCCTCGCTGCAAAATGGTTATTCTATCAAGGGCACGGCGAGCTGCAGGTTAAATCTGCTGATTTATTCCTGGCGGCTGATAATTACTGGTGTCTTGTCACCTGTCAAAAATCGAACGGACGGGGAGAGTCCGAGGCTGCAGTCTTCATACTCTTTACACCCAAGCAGTAAATCTGACATGTTTGTGAAGCCGTAAATCACAGATCGTGATAAAGCCTACACTCTCCTTGGAGCGCGGTGGGGGCCGAAGGCGTGTTAAGTAAAGTCAGCTTCACAAACGGACCAATGGTTTAATGCCAACAACAAAGATCGTCAGTGTGTTTGACTGGTTGTTGCTTTAGCTGTAAGAAAATAAATGCATGGAGACGCTGATGTTGTGCACATTGATCGCACCATGCAATGATTCTGACTTAAGGATGCATCAGAAGGAAACACTGTGAACATTTTACAGTATATCATAGTTTGTCAGTGAGAAACATTTGCAGAAAATCAAATGAATGAGTGTTAAACAACTTTATAACTGCAGTGCTTCAGCTTTCAGGTTCTTCAGGCACCAAAGCATGTGTGTTTATTCACAAACCTTTATAATAATCTCCCACACACAATTGTTTCAAAAGTTCCCGGCTCTGAGTCACAGCATATACAACAAAATGAAAAAGGCAGCAAGGAAGCAATGCTTCTCAGTGAACCCCCCAGTTCACGATGTGAGGCCGCTGCACTCGACCAGTGTCCCGCTGTAGCTCAAGCTAAGGTCAGATGTTTCATGTATGCTTTCTGTGTCACGAGGACTCATGGTACCACATGCTCACTAGCAAAAGACCAGGCAAGATCGATGGTCTGAGCAAGCAGCAATTGCAGGTTCTATTTGTAAAGTATTTGCCCTTGCTTTGTTTCGCTCTTTGAAGTCTAAGGCTTCACTCTGCTCCTGTCCTCAGGTGCTGCCCAGGCCTGATTTATGGGGACGGGTTCGAGGGATGCTCCTCTAAATTACATGGCCCTTAAACCTGGGCAGTGACAGAGAGAGGGAGAGAGAAGGGGTGAGAGACAGAATCGCCACTCTAGAAACAGCTACGTACTTACCAGGACAAACGGAGCTGGATAAGAAGCTTCCTCTTTTCCCAGACTTGGGAAAAGGGCAAATGCATAGATTAGCACTCAGATAAACTTGCGTTAACACGTAAATGGACATCACATTGACTAATGAGATGCACACGGGTCACTGTGTGGTTTTGTCAGACAGTTCACACTAGATGACAGTTCTTCATAAAGGATTAAACTGTCAGTGTATTGCATCCTTCACTGAAAATGTAATTACTACTATAGTTTTTAAGAGTTTTCATGCAGCTGGAGTCAGAGAATAAACAAGCATGAGTTGGTGCTTTACTTCCAAAAATAAGTATGTTTTGTTTTGCCTGTCTTGTTACGTTGAAGTAGAGTGTTGACTATTATGTGAGCTCCTTCAGGGGAATGGAAGGAGAGTCAGAGGAGGAGGAGGAGGAGGAGGAGGTGACAGTGCCATTTGCCTGGAGGACACCTATAAACCTGAAGAGAGAGAGAGAGAGAAAGAGAGAGAGTGCACCATTCCTCACAGGTGACTGTACCACGTGACCTGAGCTTTAAAAAGCAGGCCCACCTGGTCTGCAAGGTACAAGCAATCACGAAGCACCAGAGGAGTCAGAGGAGGAGAATATCTGGGCTGTCGGCACAGCGGCAAACACCGACAGCCCCGCGGAAACGGGCCAAGGAGGAACCCAGCACGCAACCCGCGACGCCGAGCGGCAGGATGAGCTGCAGCAGTGTCGCAAGTTCCGAGTTCTCTGAGGAGGAGCTGGACCTGGGTGTGCCGGGCCAGGGTGAGGACGGGAGGAGCCCAAAGCTGTCCTTCCAAGACAGCGAGAGCTGCACCAGCAGCCCGAGCGACCCGGAGGAAAGCCACGGCAAGAAACGAAGCCGACCCGTGCGCTCGAAGGCCCGACGCATGGCCGCCAACGTCCGGGAGCGCAAGCGCATCATGGACTACAACCAGGCCTTCAACGCCCTGCGCGTGGCCCTGAACCACGACCTCAGCGGCAAGCGCCTCTCCAAGATCGCCACGCTCCAGAGGGCCATCAACCGCATCTCTGCTCTGTCAGTGTTCCTCAGCTCCAACCCCGCCGGCAACGCCTGCAGCCACCGCGAGTGCAGCAGGGCTCCCGTGGGGCCGGGGGCGCCGGGAGCCAGGCTGGAGCAGAGCAAGGTGACGGTTCCACGCCTGGAGCACCAGAGCTACGTCCTGTGGCACGCGTCCCTCTCTCATCAGATGCAGCCGCAGCAAGGGCCTTTCGTGCACAGCAGGTCCACAGAACCTCACGTCTACATGGAGACCTCCATGCCCTCATGCCCACCGTCACCACACTACCCCTGTTACCCAAGCGAGGGCCAGGTCTACTTGTCGCACGGACACTGCAGCAGCCCCCTGCGGTACCCGCAGGTGGGAGAGGGCTTCGAGTACCAGCCGGGAATGTGGGCCTCCTGCACTCAGGGACAAATGGACACTTTGGCCGAGTCGCCTCTGGCTCTGGGGCTCCCCTGGCAGGTGAGCTACCTGCAGGAGCCTGAGCACAGCCTCAGCCTGTGCTCTGATATGCAGTGATAGGCCGCTGCTTGTGGACTGTTGGTGCTCCTCTGCTCAGTATTGCAACATTATGTCTAAAGGTTACTTTAGAAAACTGCAAATAATAGAACATGTACAGTATTTTATTCTTAGTGCTATCATTGTCTTGTGTTTTGCAAGTGCTGAGTCATTGGTCTCTGTCTTGTTCATACAGTTTTAATGTGAACTTAGATTTTAACATTTGTATTTATTCCTTTCCATGTCTGTTTCTAAACGTTTTGGAATTTTTCAAATTAAATGTTAAACTAATGTCACTTCTATAATGGTTCCTTCCTGTTCATTTGATGCAAACGCTGCTAAACATGCTTCACAACAGAATGTCTGCTTGTGGTGTGTGTCTGATAACAGCCTCAGGTCACAAGCTTTGCTGTTTTGAGTGTGAGAGAGATGATTGAGGTCCTTCACTCAGTTGAGAAATGTTCTTGCAAGTCCATTCTTGTTATTTTCCTGTGAGAAGAAACGTGCCCCCCCCACACACACACACATGCACACACACACACACACACACACACACACACACGCACACGCACACACACACACACACACTACAATAAAATGCAGGCTCGCAAGAGGGACAACACTTACTGTAAGAGGTTCCTACTATAACAGTTAATGGCTTTTCTGCTTGTTTTCTGTGCTTCAGTAGATTTTGCCTAAAACTGTAAAACTGCTGCTGCAGAAACTGCTCCTTGACATCATTACTAGCGATAGTTTGAAGATCAACAGGTTCTCCGCTTAGCGCTACAAACCCACGTTAGTCAATAACAGCTTTCTCTCCCCTGCTGAGCAGCATGTCATGGAAAACAGCTTAATTATTAGACTATAGCATCGAGCCCATCGACAGATTTATGTGGGCTCAGGAAGGAAGAGTGCGCCCCGTCATCAACATGGTGAAATCCCCTGTCGGCCTTTATTGGCCCGCAGCAGGATTTGGGTGTGTGAGTTTTTTGAACATCCTGGAGGTCGTCCAACACGGGCCTCAAGAAGCTGCTGAAAAGAGTTGGCCCGGGGAGAAGAACTGCAGGCTTAGCAGAGAAGTAAATGATGTGGTACGACACCAATTAGCAGGCAGGAAGCAAAGGGGGTACGGACAAAGAGATGAATGGAGAGGTGGGGTGGAATAATAGGAAGAGGATGATGCAGGTGGCGAGGAGGAGAGACGGAGCTCCTGCACCTTGAGCCTGTCGCTCAGCTCCTGCACAGACGTGAATCACTGGAAAAGCTTGACTCACCAGTGAGAGATAAATGTGGGTGGCAACACTCAGTGACGGCATGTCTCTTTCTCCTCCCTTTCTGGCACAGAAGCAGAGCTGAACCCACAATGCAGCCAGTTTGTCGACTTGTCTGGGATCTAGAGTGAAAGTGGACGGAAAGGTGGATCTATTACTAGTCACCATGGACATAAATGGAGAGAAAATGTCTGTATGGTTTAACAGTTTTTAGAGTATAATGTAATATAGTGATCAAACACTGTATACATTATCATACATACAATATCAATAGACAACAATTAATTTTTAAAATGTAAGCAGTTTTGAAAGAGGTCACAGAGAATATTGTATAAGTATAGAGAATATGCTTAGGCAGCTGACTCAGTCAGAGGAAATGTAAGCAGCCTCACAGTCTCACATCCGGAAATCAAGGCAGAGCAACAAAACTTCCTTTATGATTTGAAAAAAGCGTATATATAAGTTAGGACTGAAGAAAAGTAAAACACAATAAACAGGCAGAAAGGCAGAAAACAATGAACCAAATGACTAGGTACTATGGCTCAACAGTGGGAGAGTGATGGAACTTTGGATGGGGACAGGCCTATGGCCCTATGGGAAAACAAAGCTGAATCCTGGCAGAACCAGGTCAACATGACCAGTTTTATATGTTTTACATTGCGTGACGAACTTGGCTGAACAAGGTTAACATGTCTGTACAAGGTGATCGAGGCTGGAAATGGCTAATACTAGGCCAAACACAACAACTGACAGAAAACATGAAACTGTCATTTCTCCAGAAACGGAACAGGTCAATGGTCCGCAAAGTGTGACTGGCTGGGTGTGGTATATGGCTACAGGTCCATAGGACTAGCTCACGACCAAGTGATTGGGGATAGAGCAGACATGAGGGAGTGGGCGTGGTCCAGACAGGGGGCGTGGCTTATCGAGAGCAAAGCAAAAGAGAGAATGGTGGCCCAGAGATCCTGAGAGGTACAGGTCTGGATGCCCGGGTTTCCCACAAGGCAGCACTGCCTCTTGGTACCACACACAGTACAGTAGGTGTCGCACACATGCTCGTCTGTGGACCACGTCTTTTAGAAACTGACCACTGCTTATTTCTGTCTTTAGGTTTGTCCATTTTTCCTGCCTCCAACAAACTGCTGACGATTTTCTGCATAATATCTACCACCATGAAGAAGCGATTGCTTGAACTTTATCTGTCAGTGTTCGTCATGTTATGCCTGATCAGCATCAAGTGACATTTTGGAGCATGTAGCTTAGCTGCCTCAAAATGCATGACTGAAGTAAAAACGGCAAAGTGTAGACACCATCAGCCTAAACACGGAACAATAAGAAAAGCTTTGTGGCTCGGCCTAAATAAACAAACAGACCAGGACAAAACACTCATCAAGCAAGCTCATTTTGCAATTTGCAAAGAAGTGCCTTACGACAGAGAAAACAACAGATGGCGAGACATACTGTACTGTAAGAAACACTCTCAGTGATTACGCTGCAGAAGACACTCTGCCAATCTGAGCAGCGGCTCGTAAACAGTTTAAAATGCATTGAATCAGCCACAAACCCAACCACGTTACACTGTGGGGTTCATGTTGAACAGTCTGGTCAAAATGAGATCATCCAACTTAGTGAAAACCTCTACCAGGTCAACGGTTTCATGTAGAGGTGTGACTCACTGAGGATTCACCTCACTGGTCTGACATGTGAGCCTGTCAGTGACGAATCCTTTCTCAGACTGTCCCGCCTCCTCGACACCATCCGCTGCCAAGCTGATGGAAAAGAAAACAAGCAAACATCAGGGGAGTGATGCCAGGATGCGGGGTGTGTTTGAGTGATATATGGGGATGCGTCAGCCTGTGGAGCAAAGAGGCACGGGTACGGTGTTCATGCAGAGCACGCAGTCACACAGGCACGATGTTAAACATCCACTTTATTTCCATCTTCTACTCTGAATCTAAACTCTACTGCTAAAATTCCTTGCGGTTACATCAAACTGTACCAACACTGACGCCTGAATTTTCACTGTGTCATTTTGCTGTTTCCAGTGAGGTTCATTTTATGTTTCTCGTCTGTGTTAATGTTTGCTTTGACCTCCGGAGAAAGAAAGCAAACATCGCTGCCCATTTCCCCACAATTAACAGGCTGAACCTCAAAAAAACACGTACTGTACCAGATCGTTTTGCTTTTTTAGGCACTTGTGTGATCTCACTTAACTTTCACACTTGATTACATTATAGTAAAAGTTCCGGATTCTACTTTTACTAGACTTGTATCCCTAAATGAAAATCTCCTGCCTCTTTCTTTCAACAAGTGTTACTTTTGCCCCTTAGTCTTGACAAATCAGACATGCCACTGCTTGTTTTTTTGATTTTCTTTTTATTCAGAGATAAACTTGCAGTGTCACACCTTACCACTAGATGGAACCAAGACAATACAGCTCTGCTGTGTTATACTGTAGCTAGTGAAGGGACCTAAAATGAATCTCTGGATATAACTGGTACTATAGCTGCATCCTATATTGATCCAAATCAGAAGATGTAACACAGAAGAAGAACACTTTTTAATTATAAAGTTCTGGCACTCGGGTACAAACAACGCTTCAGTTTGACAGTTTAGGGTTGCAGAATGTTTAATGTGTCTCTTAAATTTGCAAAGCATCATGTTGACAGTAGGTGATGCAACAGTTGTTCTGTTGTGGGTCTCTTTTTGTGTTAGATCTCTATATGTTGTGTCTTTGGGGTTATTTTGTTCATCTTATCAACAACACCTACCCAGAAGGGTTCCTGATAGAAGATGAAACCTCAACAACATAATAAGAATATAATGACCTGAAAAATGAGGGGAAAGGCTGACAAATGATATTAAGCAAGATTTTCCATGGGTATAGATGATTGCAGATCGCTTTGTTTTCCCAAATAAAAGTAAGGACAAAGTTGAAGGACGAGAGGCAGTTCAAAGTAGAGGTACCTGGATGTGGTGAAGAGGTTGGCGTGACAGAGATGGAGCCAGACAACCTGCTCTGACGATCCTGATGGGCCAGAGGCAATCGGAGAGATATTTACAATTTTTAAGTATTATATAAATGAAAAATAGGATTTCAAAAGGCTGTCTGTTTTTTTTAAAGAAACATAATGCAAAAATGCTCAAACATATACTACTGTATATGTTAGAATTGAATAGAATAGAGAAGAGAACGCAATTTCCCCAAGAAAATCAGTGAGGTATGCCTTTTCTTATTTTATGTAATTATTTCACACAAACATAAAGTTTATGTGTAAAATTTCATTAACTTTATATAATCTTTTATAAAATGACACTCTAACCTGACTGAAAGACTTTACAGTAAATGTCATTTCTTACCTATATTTATTTGATAAAATTACATGGAAAATTTAAATGTAATTAAATTACATAATGTTTTAGGCCTGATTTGTTTTTGGGCGCACTTGGCTTTAATGATTTCAGTAATGAGTGTGGTAGACAGGCTAGGTTACAAAAGGCTGCAAAAATATACAGTTGTGTTTTTTTCTGTTCCTAATTTTTTATTTATTTATTATAAATAACTAATGCAGCTATGAAGAAAAGAATGAAAAGTTTTCCCTAATAATAACATAAAAAAGAGGACGAGTCAACACTTATCATTTGGAATTAAACCTTCATCAAATCTGATTGTGTGACTAGGGAATGATGACATATCTCCACAACCCAATGAGCTAATGAAGCCTAGCCTCTTTGTGCCTTGACATTAAACAAAACGCTGATCGTAAGTTAAGAAAGAAACTATGCAGTTGAGCGCTAGCCCAAGTAACGAAGGGTGACACTATGACAGGATGACACTCGCCTCCCTGTCTGCACTGCATAACCTGCTTGGCTGAAGCTGAGGTCATATAGATGCAGGGATGAGCTGCAGTTTTAATATAGTTTTTTAGATTAGATTTTCTCCATATCCTGCTTCTTCATTTAGTCCAGGCTCTTTATTTAGCATATTAATACAAGCTTTTGCTTTGTGCTTTGGGAAGTTATTTAGCCATTTGCTGATGTGCAGCAGGAAATAGGCAGCGCTGGAAAACTTGATGGCATTTACTATTTTGGCCTGTTATTCACCTGGAAAAGCACTTTGTGTTACAGTTGCTTTATTTATTCGCCGCTGCCAACGTAAAAATGTAAACAACTATTTTGTATTGTCATTCACTCTTGTCTTTATTCTGCACCTTCTCCAGCTTTCCCACTGATTCCTCTTCAAACCCAGCTCTGAGGAAAGTCTGTTCCAATTAGGGCTGCATTCTAAATGCATGGAGCGAGGCTGACAAAAACAACAGTGAAAAAGATCTAGCGTGCCTTTCAAACTGTCTGCAGTCACCCTGGAACAACTTGGCTTGCTCCCAGCCAACGCTGGAACTGCTTACACTGTATAAAATATGTGTTATTCATATCTGTCAGCTGTGTTTGTCACTTGGAATTGGCTGAGGGGACAAAAACAAATCCTAGGAACTGATGGAAACTCGTCAATTTGCCACTTTTTCTCACATGCATGAAATACATTTGCATAGTAAATAGGTGAAGACCTGTTCTTTTCTTTGATAGTGTTTTTTTCAGTGCTCTGGGGTATACCATAAAACACAGCACTGAGCATTTTGCTATGTAGAAATGCTGTATTTCTAGATATTTGCATATTTGAATCTGATCTAGTTGTTCTGGTTGGAAGCTCTTTTGCAAATATGAAGTACAATTGTGCAGCAGTAAAAGAATTTCCCATTCCTAGGATGTGAGACTGTGGGGCTGCTTACATGCTGTTTGGCCAAATCAGCCTGTGCTGTGTTAATTTGTGCAACAGCTGTCTGCTTGAACTCTGGTAACTTGGCTTCAATTGGCATTACTTCTAATGCCACTGAACATAATATGCTGTATAACAAGTATTTAGTGCAATAGTTAAAATATCCAGTTTTTTATCAATCTGTCAATCATCAATCAACCAATAGTTTTTGTTTTTTAGATGCTGACCTGCAAAATAAACCCCAGGCAAGACTCTAGTGCCCTCTGAGCACCAGCCTCCAACAGGCCATTGTTAAAGGCAGATTAGCTGGCGACCTCTTGCTGTATGACTTGAACAGTACATTCAATATAATAATAATTCAATCACCATGGTTATTCGTTTACCTATGCATACAAATCAAAATTTTGAGTCCACTAATGTCACCTGGATGAAATCTGCAGTAATCAGAGTAGTACAAGAAGATGACTGAGAGACTGGCGGCGTTGCCACTCTGGCGTCATGATCCACAAGAAAGCAAGATTTGAGATCTGTCCTAATTAACTACTGTAAAAAAGGTCAAGATGGAAGTTATTCCTCTGGGTGGATGCTGTGGTTTACCTTTAATTGACTTGTGCCCTGACAAAAATTGAAGAACAACACCTTCCATGTGAGAGATGAGACTGTGTTATTATAGTGGTAGCAGGGCACAGCAGAGACATAATTTACTACAGTTTCACTTGTAGGCTTGTAACACACAACCACAACAAAGGCTTTCTGAGAAGCTGTCAGTCATTGGCATTTCCAACAAAGTACTCTCAATCTAATCAATTAGCTGAAATAAAACCATGTCAGAGCCCAGTGTTGCTGCGTATGCATTTTCTTCCCTCTTCATTTTCTTGTAATTATTGAATATTTTGTGAGAAGCCTTTTGCCAGAAACCATCCATTTCTTCTCTACTGTACGTTGCCTTTGGGTTCTACTCATTGGCATGCTGCATGGCACTTAGCCTTAAAACCCTAGTAGGTAGAACCGAGTCTAGGACGTCTAGAACTGGCCGTTTCGTTAATAGATTGAGTCTAAAGAATTGGAAAAAGTAAATTGGTCTATTCAAAGGTTATCTGTTTTCGACCGCCTCTCAGGAATATAAAACGACACCTTGTTAAGTGATTGGACAGGTTCGTTTTGGCAACGATTTTCACCGCTGCACCCTTTTTAATTATTTAATTTTCTCTCCTCCATGGGACAGTGCTCTAATGGATGGATTTTTTATAGCAACAGTGAGTGGGAAGGGCAGTGGGCTTGAGTCAGATGAGAGAAAAATGAGCTGGAAATACAGTGGCCCTGTATCAAATCACAAACAAACAACAAGAAAACACAATGACAATAAGAGAAAACACAACAACATTAACAGGAAACACAACATTAACAGAAAACACAAGAACATTAACAGGAAAGACAATGAAATTAACAGAAAACACAACAACATCAACAGGAAACACAACGACATTTAAAGAACACAACATTTAAACATTACGGAAAAGGTAGGGACCAGTTCTTGTTTCTAAATGGTCACAAGCTAAGTCAGTCTAACTTTCCTTTCTTGTGTTTCCCTGAGAGCTAAAAACGTGGCTATGCTGCGCTAATTAAAATATTATGTGCTGCCATTAATTAAAAATAAAACAATTTAGACTTGTGTCTATGCCAAGTTACCCTGCATTTGGTTGCAGAAAACAATTTTAATAGGAACGGGTACATAAACTGACAAAATAGGAACATACAGTAGTAGTTCAGAAGTCAGCTCTGCCCTGGGCTGTGCTCAAGACAGGAGGTGGGTGACAGAAGGGTCCTTACTGCTCTACCCTTGCTGTGTGAAGGAGATGTTTGCTGCATTTAGACTGTACAATAAGCAATGTTAACTCACCTACCACCTACCTTGTTTTTGCTAATCTACAGCATTATTATGGAAGTTTTTTAGACCCAAAATCCAATTCACAATATATTTGGCAATTGAATATGCAATATCGTCGTTCAATTTGAAAATGCATTTTACATTTTGCAATTCAATATTAAACATGGAAAGTCAATACTCAGTTTAATTTATTAAAAGTATGAATAAAACTTAATAAACTGCATTTCGTATTGTCATGGTTTTTTGTAGTCAGCAGACTGATCTCTTCCCCCGCTTCAGACAGACTGAAGTCGAGGACTCTGCGACCATCACACTCAGGGGTTGAGGCCCCCTTGTGGCGAAAACTTGTAACCATTCCGGCACAATACACCAGCTTGATTGCAGTTAAATGTACTGTATATATGTACTGTAGTTGACAATATCGTCCTTGGCATAGTAAAGTACAACAGGTCAAAAATACATTTTTATCTTCCACACAAGAAGTGCAGGAGAGACCCTGCAGCTCCAGCTGTTTGACTACAGTTGAACATTGTATTTGGCTGTTTTACAGTTGTTATCACTGTCACTTTGACGCAGCCGTCCAGTGAAACAACACATTCTCCTAACAGTTCACACACAGGTCTAAACAGTGGTTCCAATGTCACAGTGACACGCTTTGTTTGCAAAAGGCTCTAACCGTGTAAAAACACTGGAAATATGCAGCAAAAACTAATTTTGCCTTCAAACTTACTTGCAACCAAGTACATGAACACGTCCAATCAGTCATAACACAGTGGACAGCAAAATACAAACCACTGATCTCAGTGTGAATTAGTGCATTGTTGATTGTCATTGGAGCCTGTTGCTATTTTTTGACTTTGTAATTTATGTCAAATTTACCTTTATGCAAAGAAGAAATGCTTTGATTTATTGAATCCATGACATTCATTTTTCAAACTGTGGCAGGAAACTGAAATATTGTAAATATTACAGGAAAGAAAGAAAATGTACATTCAAATCAAATGGAAGATAAGACACAGCCTTAAGTAGCCCTTAATATTTAAATTAGCGCAGCATAGCCACGCTTTTAGCTGGCAGGGAAAAACAGGAAACGAAAGTTAAACTGACTGTGTTTCGTGTTAATGTCGTGTTTTGTGTTAATGTTGTTGTATTTCCTGTTAATGTTGTTGTTTTTATGGTTAATGCCGCTGTGTTTCCTGTTAATGTTGTTGTATTTTCTGTTAATGTTGTTGTGTTTTCTGTTAAGGTTGTTGTGATTTTTGTTAATGTCGTTGTCTTTTTCTCTTATTGTCGTTGTGTTTCGTATTTTTGTTTGTTTGTAATTTGCACTTCAGGGCCACTGTAGGGAAAGAAGGAGTGAAGACATGAGGGAAGGCGCTGCCTTTATGTCCAATTCCACAAACTTAAAGAAAAATACCATTATTGCTTGTTTTTTTAAATTAGTGCATGAGAAAACCAAAAAAGTTGGTTCCTCAGTCACACATTAAGATACAAACCTGTATAAGCCACACTTACTTGGAGTCTGGGGCTTTTTTTGAATGAGGTTTTTTATTTTCTGCCTTTTGCTGCAGAGACTTGCCTTTTAATCAATTCCCCCCTTTCTTTGCCCGAGAAACAGAAAGAAAAGGCAATTACAGCAGAGAGAAAATTTGATAGAAGTGAAGGATTGAAGTCCTGCTGTCAAAGGAAGATGGATTACTTTTGTTCACTTAGGTAAGACAAACACGCTTCATATTTACTGTGAGGTTAAAGAAAATGAAAGGCAAACATAATAACCTGAGTTAAATGCACGGGGCTGTACCCTGAGGTGGATTAATCGATGACTGTGTGAGGTAGAGAACTCAGCAACGCGTTGTAACACACACTGATAATGACACACCACTGCTTTAACCACTTCACTTTCATTGCAGTATTAAGCTAATAATAGCACAAAAGTTAAAAAATAGAAGAAAGAAGAAATGGCTGTATTTACACGTACAGGTAGCAGCAAATTGGGTCAGTGACCTAATGAGTCAATCAACCAACCAAATGTAGGTCACACTAATATTACAGCTAATGCTATGCTTGTGGTGTCATACATTCATAGAGGGTTTATGAATATATAATTAAATATATTTTTAAAACAACAATGGTTGATATATTTGTTCTTTTTGTTTTTTGTTGAGCTCTGTTCTGCATCCATTTCATCCAATTCAAACTCCTACAGCACATTAATATAGATTCAAATTTCATAGTAATACATTTAGGATAAGAAAAAACAATCAAAGTAATAAACAAATTTCTTTTCAGCGTCATTGTTTGTGTTAAAACCATGAAGACAAAGACTATTTACATTACAGTTTGAGCCTCAAGCCTTTTTGCTCTCCCCTCTAGGATCTATACTGCAAAATAACTTCTAATGTATATTACAGTACATTGGCCTTTGTTGGACATAATGTGAGTTGCAACCCCAAAAGATTTCTGATCTCTAATTTATTTTCAATAAGGCTTATTTGAAAATCTTCCCCTTCAGCATCTAAACAATATTATTGCAATATGCAATGTACTGTAATATTCCTGCTTAATTTGAATATATGTTGGTTTAATTGTATTCCACATACAGTACTCAGTAACAAGCCAGTTCACAGTATGTATATAGACTATTTTCTTCATATACACCCTGTTTTTATGATATTTATTACTATTGTAAAATCGCCTCATTTCCATGTTCTTGGTTATTTTTCTGTCTATATATAGTGGTGGTATTTTTTTAGATATATTTTTTTCCACAACTGACATTTTCAAGTATTATTAAGGACAGTTGTTATTAAAAACATTTCTGATGACTTAGGTCGACAAGCAGGAGCAAGGAAACTTTAACAATAGACCTTTTTCACACTGGATGTTTTGACAAATTTTACTGTGACCAGCCCAGGTGGTACTGACGTTGTACATAACCAGTGTCTTCCATTAGACGTTAACCACTGTAACTATTATTAGGGGTGGCAATCCCAGTTATTGTTATTGTTAAGTTATTGTGTGTTTTTCTCTTCCATGTCTTATGAAAGTCTGTTTCTGGACATCTTAAGTCATCAATCATCACATGTGCCTGTTCCAGCATCCTTGTGTTGTGCATCCTGGTTTACTGGGACATGCAAATGGAACAGAGCCATCATTAAAGGAATTAATAGCACCCAGGTACAGTAGCTGTAGTTTGCGAGGTGGAGCAGGTCATTGTTTTAAGGTGCTTTATAAATAAAGCTGAATGATTAGACCCTAGGCTAGGGTGTGGGGTTAATGTACAGTATGAAGAACTACACCTTTAGCTGCACTAACTGCTGGTCTTCATGGGAGAGATGAGCAATGTTAAGCTCCAGTGAGTTTCCCCATAAGGTCACATAAAATGCTGCCATGTCTAACAAAAGTGAAATCACCGGTTCTTCACTCAGTAAAACAGCAACAATCTCTCAAGTGGCTGAACAGTCAGGCCTCAACAATACTTACTGTAATGCGCTATATTTAGCATTTCACAAAGGCGAGATTTCTGGCTTTGTCACTTTAATTTTCACCTCTGTTGTTCTGTAATTGCCTTTGAAAAGTGAACATGCAGCAGAACTAATGTGCTTTACTTGCTTTATGCTATTGAAATGTCAAATTGTTTTCTTGAGAACAACTGAGCTTGGTCAATGATCCAGAAAGACAGCTCTTATGGATTGCTTAATCAAACAACAGCTTCGGGCTTTTATCTGGGAAAGAAATCCAGGATGTTCAAATAAACACCAAGCCTTGTGTCTAAAATGCGGACTTTTTATATGATAGTTGGTGTTAAACCAACACAAATCTAAAAAATATTAGGTATTTTAGAATGTACAAATAAAATTAAAAATGTGCTCATATTGCAGTATAAACAAATAATGTGGCCTGCAGTCACACAACACATTCATCATTATGTGAACACTACTGTAGCTGCTCAACATAATGCCTTGCTGAGCCTGTGATAACAATTAGGCAAGGGGATAATTATGCTGAAACATTACCAGAGCATTGTCCAGCACTCACCCAGAGGGCAATTAGCCCCAAATAACCCTCACATACAGTACATTACTTAAGTGAACAAAATAAAGGCAGATATTCACAAGAGGTCAGAGGTCCGAGCTTAGCCGTGGAGCTATCCACGCAGTATTCACCCCAACCAGCACGTTTGTACAGTCAATAAATTTTAGAACACTTTAAAACCAACAAAATGTTTGGTTTTAAAGTAAAATACTTTGGCAGCGGGTGGCTGAAGTAACTTCTAATGCCTTTATGACGATGTCATTGTTCTTAAAAAAAGTGACGTTTAGAAATGAAGTAAAAGTGGCTCCATCAACTGAACAAAACCTGTATGATAAATTGTCCATGACAAAATAATGAATCGGCGGCTCATTAGGACGAGGACGATTTACTGTGTTATCAGCAGCGCTGCAAGCTTCATCTAGCTCAAAATAGCATATTAACTCACGTCAGCAGAGTGAAACCTTGATCAATGTCTAAAAGGAGAACAAACTGAAACATGGCGAAAGAGTCATTAGCTCCTGTCAAATTACAGTAGCTGAAACAAGATACTGGATAAATTTAAGAATATGTTATATACGTCCGGAAATAACACTGTAGGCTGGTAAGGAAAGTGTTGTTGAGGTGTTGTCAAGCTACTGTAACATGTAACAGCAAGTTACAATTGATTGTCGAATCAGTATCAGCCAGATTTTACAGTTTTTATTGGTCGCTTTTACCTATTTTGGAACCTACCACTTATTTTCATCATCACTATTCCAACAGTGCATCAGCAAATGTACAGTACTGTAGCTAATATGTAAACCTGTTCTCATTGGATTGACACAATTTCCCCTTGTCATGATCCTGGGCTGGCTCCACCAGCCATTCTGTTTCCCTCACCAGGCCACGCCTCTGCTTTGGACCACGCCCACTTCCTCTCCTTCCCTCAGTAAACTCTTGGCAATCAGTTCAATTTCTCACACCTGTGCCTGCCCTCTGCTCCCTTTATACTGTATACCTCCCCAGCCCGCCACTCCGTGCTGGGTCAATGTCATTCCACATCACTCCATGACTACTGGCTGCCCTTGACTTTGTTTATCACGGTCGCTAAGCTTACGAAAAGGGTTTGAGCTCTAGCCATGTTTGTTCATGCCATGCCTTAGCCACGTTGCACATGCTAGCTCTAGCCACGCTGATAGCTTTGCCTTAGCTCGATGTGTTAGCTTTGTTTTGGTTGTGTTTATTAGTCGTTTTGTGCCTCCTGTTCATTTAGAATACATGTTTCGTTGAGTATGTTTCTTGTTTTCACCCTGTTTTATTTAGGTTATGTAGTTGATTAAAAGACCAAAAGAAAAGGGTTCTCCAGTGTAAGCCAGCTCATGGACTGGTTGGACTGCTCCCAGACTGCTGCAGATTCATAGATTTCTCCTCTTTCCGCTGCACTGTTTCATGCCCCACTGCAGCCCCAGTTTACATTGGTTCCACGTCATGCTGCTGCATTGGATCCATGTCCTGCTTGTCCTGACTTCCTTTCCAGGGATCACTGATCTGTTTGGCGAGCTGGAGTCTACCTGCCTTTCGTCATTTGGTCCCACACCTGTTTGTCTGGGTGCAGAGGGTCTGGCACCCACCCCTGCTGCAGTTGTCAATCAGTGCTCAAGCCTCGTCTCATCTGTGCTGTCTGATGCTGGAGCCTATAAAGATTACGTCTTCGCCTCTGTTTCTGTTTTCTGTGGCAGTCCGGAGGGGACCACGCACGCCTCGTGTCCTCGTGGTCCAGAGGGGACCACGCACGTTCGGCCGCCTCGATGGTCCCGCCTCTGATGACGTCGACTGCCATGGTGGGTCCAAGTGGACGGGGAACCTAGTCCACGTTTCCAGGTGACTCCCTGGGAAACAATCCAGTTTCTCAGTGTAAAACATGTTTATCTCTAAACATAAAAATGTGTTTCTTTGTGTTAAATAGTGATTTTACAACTGCGTCAAATGAATCATGGATAAAGAAAATTAGATCATTCGAAGTTACTGATTCTGGTCTCATCTGTGGATGAACAAATTTGCCCTGTGCAGCTTTGAGAAAATTAATTTCGTAGTTGAACAGATGAACAGACTTTATCAGTAGTGACAGAAGTAAAAATACGTTTACTAAATGAGCCAACAAATAAATATGATCATAAGTGCTTAATTACGATTTCCAGCTCAAGGAAAATTCTCTGATGGTGATAGGTGTGACAAGCAACTTTAGGTGCAGTACACATAATGAATGACCCGTACAGTTCATCACTGTTTAAAGTAAACAGTAATGAGAAACTTAGGAATGTCTAGGCAATATCTAATGGCTTTACCGGTTTTATCAGTCGCTTCTAACTGTTTTGCATAACTAGGTTCCAACATCTTTTATCATCACTATTCCAGCAGAGCATCAGACACATGTAGCAAATGTGTAAACCTGCTCTCATTGGATTGACACATTTTCTCCTCCCTTTTGTAAAACAGTTAACGCTGACATTGTTAAAACAGTCTAAACTCTATTGTTTTAGCTTTGTAACCAAAGAGAAACTATTTGTTCCTAACTATTAGTAAACAGTAAGACCAGTATTAACTCATCATAGCACCTGTTCGACACTCCTCAACAAAAATATTTAATTTACTATCAGTCTTTAGACCTCAAAAATGGTACCAGGTTTGTGTTGTTCTTTACCAACATAAATGGAGGAGGTCTAAAGCAGAGAGAGAGTATCAACAGTGGCTGTTTCTCATCCTTCATTAGATTTGACTGTAGTTTAGTTTACATGTATTTCCTGTAATATTTTCAATTTTTCAGTTTTCTGCCACAGTTTGAAAAATGAATGTCATGGATTCAATAAATCAAAGCATTTCTTATTTGCAAAAATATTACTTTACAAGTCAACCAACTGTCTTAATCCAGAAGAAGACATTGCTTCATAAAATCATCTGACCTGGTTATGTGTATAAATCACAGAACAGAGATGACCAACATTCTCTACTATCTCTGATCACACTGTATCACACCTACAGCTAACAGATCATGTAACGATACCTTCTGTCTCATTCACACCCCTAATGAAATCTGGTTCCTGTGGCGTCCTTGATTCAAAAACAAACCAGCTAATGTTCTGAAAAAATTTACTTTTAGCAGCGATACATATAAATACTTCTTTATCGACATTTTGTGGATTATATCAAACCCCAAATCCAACTACACAAAAAAGATGTGAGGTATAAGATGCGTAACATTTGAATAAATCTAATTACAAATTTCAGTACATGCAAATACCAAGACCACTGTGGGTATGTTTATTTCTAATGAAGAACTATGATGCATTTTGAAATACTGTAGATTTATTTAATAATAAATAATAATAAATTATTTGGAAACAGACTAAATTTTGATTTTGAAAGCAACAAAGCCAAATGTTAGCAAGCTGCAAGTCAAACTGCAAATGTCCTGGTTGCAGGATATCCTTACAGTTACTCCCCAAGGAACCATCCCATTTCAAGGATGTTATCCAAAGTGGTGCACACAGCACCCACAGGAGTGAAAAAGGATTGGTTGTCTTTTTGGGCAGCTAAGAGTCAACCTTCAAGCAAGAAAGTCTGTAAGGCTAAACAGCTGCCAGAGGGTGAAGTTGGCCTCTGTGAAATCCCCTCTGTCGCAGAGCCCTGCGACAGCTTGCGCAGTGGAGTTTAGAAAAGCTGCTACAGGAGCAACAGTGGGATCTGTTCTTCTTCATAGATCAACGGAGAACCCAAGAAGAAGGTACTACAGTACATTATTGCTGCTTAGAATGCAGACAGGAAAGCTGCAGGCTAGTGTGGCACATCAGTTAGAAACGGCAGACAGAGAAGTCACTGCAGTCAATCGGGGCCCTGAAGGGGAAGGACCACAAAGATCCACTTGCCCACACGCCTAAAATAACAGATGCCCTGAAGTCCTGCAACACTTAAAGCAATATTTCAGGAGAGAGGAGAGAGACATGTGATGCTGTGAGAGAATGCAAGACTCTGCGAGAGTTTCATGACTTTAAGCAGAAGGAACTGGTTAAGAGCCGGGGCAGACAGCTGAAGGGAACCGACTACAGCGTCAACGATAAGTTCCCCAAGGAGATCCTTGACCGCCAACGCCGACTGTTCCCCATCCGTAAAAAGTTCATGGCAGAAGGCTGCAGGGCTGTCATCAGCGTCGACAACTTTTGGCTGTACTAGCAGGTGGTGTGTAAAAATGGTTTAATATAAAAGGTTTGTTACAAAAAAAAAATAGATGCAAAGGTAACTGTTATAACTTTACTTTTTTTGAAACTATGTCTCTCTCTTTCAGTAAAATGTTTGTCATTTTAATGTCACTCACTCCACAGTTTGCAAAGGGCTCATCGAGCTCATCACCTTTCTTCCACTTTAATTTTCCTTTCCTTTACTCTTTTTCTATCACCTACTTTTACTCCACACTGTGTATATCCCTCTCTTCTCTATTCTTCTCTCACGTAGTCAACCAGCTATGTAGCCTTGCAGCAGCCACACAAAAACATCTACTGCACAGGGGAAACATGTAAAAATGTACAATCATTAATATCCTGATAGGAAACACTGAATTTTTCATAGCTAATGTGTATGATCCAAATGTTGACGACCCTTCTGTCTTTCACAGCTTCTTCACATCACTGTCACCTAAGGAATCTAAAGCTGAAATTAAATATTGGAATTAAGATCACAAACTCAGTTTCAGATATATCAGTTACGCTGGGAGAACTTTGACCTGACAAATGGGGTAAATTTTTAGCCAACCAATTAAAAAATAATAAAGAAAAACAAATTATCCATTCAATAACTAATAAGAAAGGGAATATTACTCATGATCCCCATGAAATTAATTATACCTTTAAAAACTTTTACCAAGAGTTATATACATCTCAAATATATCCATTCATCTCAGCCATAGAGGCGTTTCTGAATAAACTAGAACTGCTAAAGTTAAAGGAAGAACAAACCACAACTCTAGACCCATTGTTGTCATTGACAAAACTACATGAAGCTCTGCAAGAGATGCCAAATAAAAAATCTCCAGGGCCAGATGGATTCCCAACTTCTGGTCCATGCTGGCACTCAGCTTTTACAAAATGGTAGTGGAAGTTAAACAACAGCATTCAGCCTTCATAAGCCTGCTCCAAAATCCAGGAAAAGACCCTACGCTTCCTTTAAATTACAGACCAATTTCACTAATAAATGTAGATCTAAAAATACTTTGTAAAGCACGTGCTAGAAGATTAGAAAAAATCGCTCCACATACAGTGGCAGCCGTTAAAAGTGCCTACCCCCACCGTGCTTTGCCCCCGATTGCGACGCGTCAGCGCCTTATATGCACTGCGTGAAGAGTGTGTTACATCCTTTTGGCCTGTAGGTGGCGATTAAATCCCACCTTTTGTCCTAAAGCATCGTAGTTGACTATGACATATAGCCTCTTGTAGAACATCCACTTTTCAAGTGTCAGCTGGCCTAGTGGTTAAGAAGGGTGTCTGTAAAGTTTTTCGTCCCGGTTTCGAGTCTCAGTGGGAGCACTCTTTAAATTTTAATTTTTGGAAAAACAGCTTCTCATCCATAACATTTGACCCACGACATAACATTTTTGTAATATTTAGTCCATGGATCCCCAAGACTACGAATCGCTGGTCGCCTGTGGCAGACAATTATAGTATTTAGTATAGTTATGTACATAAGTTATGGCAAATTACGGCAGTTTAAAACCACAAAAAAACAGTTTTAAATCCAATTCTGTGTGTTTTTGTTAAAACTATTTTTGCTTGGTTTATTGGTTTGTAAGGCGGCTTTTATTCAAATCTGTTTGCCGCCCATAGCAAGAGAAAGGAGAAGCTGGTGAAGGTGAATGGATGGGCGGATGGGAAATCAAAGATGGACACATGACTCCGAAACACGTCATGTGTTTGTGAAACTTTTAAGAGTTTGATGTCTCCACCAAATTATAAGCAGAGGTAATGAGAGACTTTTTTGTTTTCCGTTTGTCTCTAAACAAAAACTCCATTCCGTGTCTTTTGGTAAAAAAAACTAATATTTTTGCCTGGTCTATTGGTTTGTAAGGCGGTGCTTTGAGTAAAATCCGTTTGCCCCTCATCGCAAGAGAAACGAAAAACACATGAAAATGTTGAAACGTACATGGCTGATTAAGATTGATTTCAGCCATTCAGTTACAATGACACGCACAGTCAAAACAAGTCAAACTGCAGTTCTGCAGACACAGAGTAAACACGTAGGAACAAACATGTTGCTGTAATGCGTCACTGTAGATCTGCTGATTTCTGGCATCTTGTCAAAATTACGATCGACAACTGCTGTAAAACAAATTTCTATGATTATTACGGTTATTTACGTAAAATCTACGATTATTGGAAAACATTCATTAACAAGTTGTAGAAGTTTAAAACCTAAATAGGCGGCTGTAGATGGACTGCACTCTACGTCTTTACTTGGCCATGCGCATTCAAATTAAACCGCAACGCATAATCATGGAATTATGTGGTATGTATGAGACATCTGCTATTTAAGACAAGAAAAAACGGAGGAGAATGTAAACAAAGTACAGAAGATCAAATAATTGCATAGTAAAAGCAATAAAAACGGAACAAAACAGTTATTCATCGTAACCACTGGACTAACGAGGGATATAGTAATGGCATTGCAGAATGACTAGTCATGGATAATGTTTCAATTTGATTGCGACGATATTTATTTGATGTAGCGTTTCATACCCCCCACATTTTAACACAACAGATACTTAACAATAAAATAAGTCTGGTGTAATATATGTGTTACAGGTAGAAATGAACAGCCGGACCCCAGTTACGCTGTAGTGCTTTGGAGGCTTCTAATCAACGCTGCGCCACCTAGTGGTTAAAACGAGACTAGCGTCCGGATTTTTCCGGCCGGCTGCAGGATTAAAAATCTTCAGTCAGCCACGCACTCACTGCACCATGGCGACGCGTCGGTACTGCAGTAAAAACGCTAGTCACTTTGAACCGCTACCACTGTATTATTCACTCTGATTAAACAGGCTTCATTAAAGGCAGACAGTCAACAAACAATGAGAACAGATTAATCAACTTAATTGATTATGTCACCACCCATTAACCAGAGTCAGCCATCGTCGCCTCAGATGCAGACAAACCTTTCGATAGAGTAAACTGGAAGTTTCTTTTAGCCACTCTGCATAAATTTGGCATTGGGAAATCATTCATAGCCTGGATCCAAATATTATACAGCTCAGCAAACGCCACAGTCAGAACAAATAACCAGACCTCACCAAGGTTTAATCTGCACAGAGGGACCAGACAGGGCTGCCTTTTCCATTACTATTTGCAATATTTATTGAACCTCTAGGACAGCATGGAGGAATTACTAGAATATCGACCACATCAGTAAATTATAAGATACGTTTATATGCTGACGATGTGTTACTGTTTCTCCTGGAGCCAAAGACGTCTCTTCCTACAACTATCAGCCTCATAGATGAATTTTCAGGACTTTCAGAATTAACTGGACAAAAATCTATAGTGCTACCACTTAACCTTAAGGTGAATAACATCTCTTCTACCACACTCCACTCAGGGAACATTAAATACTTGGGCATTGAACTGTCGTCTAGGCTATCAGAGCTTATTGATCTAAACTACAACTCAACAAATAGAAGCCAACCTCAAAAGATGGCAGTCATTTGACTTTTGGGAAGAATTGCCACCATAAAAATTATGATCCTGCCAAAAATTAATTACATATTCTCAATCGTTCTGACTCAGCCAGGCCAGTTGTGGTTTAAGACATTAGACTACTACATCTTACAGTTTCTGTGGAAAACCAGGCCACCACACATTAGATTAAAAACTCTGCTGCATCGGCCTAGAACTACCTAACTTCCACCACTGTTTTCTTGCCAACAGACTGAACCATATCCACAAATGAATAAAACCCATGCCCTCCTCATGGATAAACACTGAACAAATATTATTAAAGTTGCATAAAGTTAAATATTAAAGTTGCAGACCTACCATTTATCAGCACCAAAATCAAACACCATAGTTGTTACCAGAGCATTACCATAAGAGCACCTCTAACAACCTGGTGGGATTTTCTTAAAATTAATAGATCTTTGCTTACTCTTTGCCAAAACACACTCTCTGGAACAATCCAGACATCATACATAACAAAAAGGCAATACACTTTTCAACTTGGCTTATAAAAGGGATAACACATCTGAAACATGTTTTCACAAAAGACAATTTGACCTCTTTTGAAAAATTAGTGTCCCACTATGAAATCACTAGTGCCAATATCTTAGAATATCAACAACTAAAGTCAATACTTAATGCGAAACCTAAGAATACTCCTATCCAGATGCAACCACCGCCAGCAATAGAACGATTTATTGATATATCAGGGAAAAGGACAGTATCACAAATCTATATTTTATTTCTAATGTTGATCAGATAGTGTGCCTTCCCATCTATAAATGGGAAGCTGATCTTGACATCACCAATAATCACACGTTCTGGAATAATAAGAATAAGAATAAGAAAACCTTTAATAGTCCCGCAGTGGGGAAATTACTTCTCACAACAGCAGGACAGATGAGCGAGAACACAGGTACAGAACAGTATGTGTTGACACAGTACAAAGCAGTACAGTACAGTTAGAGTGAGTATGAGGTCATTGCAGGGTTATTGCACAGTAGTGGGTATAAGATTTGTACCGGTAACAATATACATGATTGTTCACAGATTTACACAAATATTGTGCAGAGCAGGTTGCTATATAAACCACTGATGCAGTGGGTGAGTGACTGTAGTGGGACGTGGTCAACAGTTCTGATTATACAGTCTGACAGCAGCAGGTAGGAAGGATCTACGATATCTCTCCTTCACACAGCGAGGGTGGATCAGTCTACTACTGAAGCTGCTCTCCAGAGCAGACAGTGACTCCCCCAGTAGGTGAGAGACCTGGTCCATGATGGATGTCAGTTTAGCCAGGACCCTTCTCTCACCCACCTCCTGCACCGTGTCCAGAGTGCAGCCCAGGACAGAGCTGGACTTCTTGATGATCCTGTCCAGTCTCTTCCTGTCCCTCACTGTGATCCTGCGGGACAGGAAGAGACTGGACAGGATCATCAAGAAGAAATTCTGCCCTTGCTCGGGCGGGGCGCTGCCTGCCCTAGTGGTCCGACGCCCTCTGGTAACTGCTTGGGCCTGTCGCGGGGGGTCTGGTGGGCTACTCAGGCTGCAGCCTTCATTGGGCCCTGGGCGGAGGTTGGCCCTCAATGCACAACCACTTGGTACATTTATGTGTGTAGGTTTGAGTGGAGAACTACGGGGGATGAGCATGAGCATATTTGAGCGAGGTCATGGTTCATGGTTCTGGCTGCACTGCGGGTGGTGCCTGGACAGTAGTACTGCGGTCCCTGGGTCTCATCTATCTCTTCGTGGCTGGGGATTGTGGGGGGCAGTGGGATTGAGAAGTTGAGAAGGTGTGGGTTGAGCCCTCTGGTGCCAAAAAGGAAGAACTTCCTTCAACAAAGGATCCTTCTCCTGCAAAGAAAGCACATCAGAGGCAGAGTGAGATGGAAGAACAGAAATCATTGATTGACAGGCTAACTTATGGAGATAGATCACATTAGATTTGTGAGTGCGTAAACTGATCCGTGCGTGTGAAAACTGATCTGTGCGTGCATGCGTAGCTAGACCCCTGCGTACGTAACCAGATATGTGCGTAATCAAATCTATGCGTTCGTAAACCGATCAGTGCGTGTAGACTTAGTGGGGCTATACCATGCTTACTCATAATTTTTGGGCGTTAAATTAAGCACAAATCATGGCTAAATTTACTAGTAAAATAATGTGACCTTAATTTACCTCCACGCTCTGATTGGCTAATGAACAAGGAAGTTGTTGCAGTCCTTTGACGTCGCACCGCTCTGACAAGACGCTCCTGATTGTTCACAAAAAACACGACACAAAACACAAGTTAAACACTATGCTCCGTTCATACATCACTTTGTCACAGATAGTGCACACTCTAACAGATAGTTAACGTAAACTAAGGCATTGACAAGAATATCACAACAAGATGTCACACCTGTAAAACAACTCACCGGAAACTAGTCGCCAGTTAACATGGTCACTCTTTCAAATGGAACACCTTTTTATGTTAGCCACCTGTTAGCGACAGAGTAATCTGGATGCAGTGCCTACTGTTACCTACCTACCTGTTAGTGGATTAGGGTTATGTAATGTAAACCAAGCGCTTCATCCACAGATTACTGTGGATGTGCAGTATAAGACAGGACAAGATGCTAAAGTTTCACATCGTTTGTTTTGATGTTTGATGATGATTACTGTAATAATCCTCTTTCATTTAGATGAAACCTACCTTTGTGTGTGCAAGTGTGTAAGCATACAGTAAGTGAACCTTAACATGCATATACAGTATTACTGTCTATAATAAAAAGACACTTGAAAATACGGTGTAATGCACAGATAAGATACATCTAAGGCCATCTAGAGGATCTGATGCTGGGCAGAAGACATGATAAAAATGTCATGCATGACATCAATCTTTACTGTAGCCATTGTCAAATTGTATTTCAAAAACCACTTCAGTCACTTAATCGTTTTAATTTGAACAGCACTGTGAATGCAATACATTTTTAGTTCAAAATATTAACAGGGTCAAGATCATTGTAACAAACTGCTGCTGCAGGGCATAGGGTCTGTCTTTTGTAGGTGATAGGAGTCACATGATAGCACTAACAGTACAGTGAGGTGGCCAAGGAGGTGCAGCGTGTGTAAGGAAGTTCCATGTACAGTACTAGTGCAGTGTCAGAAATCTGGAGTATACGGCAGAATCTGGCAGAATCTGGCAGACTGGAGCTGCAAACCAGAAGTGGAGTGTTGTGTAGTGTGGGGAGGGGAGGAGGTCTTGAGTCCTTTCTGGTAACGAGGCCAGACGTATCAGTCAGGTGAGAGTAGTAAAAAGGGCCAAACTGCAGGATGCATTGTAAACCAGTACAGTTAAAAATACCACATTACACCTGTTAATGGAACAGTACATAAGCTTGTAGAAAAGCTCTTGGCTCTCCAGCCTTTTGTCTGGCCACCGATTACAAACTTCAAAGCCTCATGATGCATCAAGTGTGTCAAAGAAGCAGAAAACAAAGTGCAGGCAGAATTCTTCACAGAATTAACAGCATTGATCACATCTGCAGAGAAAGAAATATCTGAGATTGATTTCCTGGAATAAGAGAGGTAGACAATGTTGCTTAGAGACAGGGCAGTTAATTAATGGTAGCAGTAAGCCCACTCAACGGCTGTATTTCTCCTGTTATCCTGCAGAATGCGGTGGCAGCCAAGGAGACCTACTGCTTTTGCACACTAACTAATGAGCAAAGTGGTCCACTAACAAGAGATTACAGTAGGTGCTATCGTCCCTTTCATAATGTAGCGGAGGAGCTTTCGTAACAAATACGTCAGGCCTCTTATTCTCAACACACTGTTAGAGCAACATGACAGTCGCTGATAGTAATAATCTGTGTGTATTTTAGATTTAGTTCAGTTTTTCAGTGGAGGAAAGTGGGCACATGTTCAGTTTCCACACAGTAACAGCTTGAAGACGCTGATTAATTTCACACCAGTGTCTGTTCCTCTTCTTACAGTGCTTGTCCAGTGGAAGGAACAGTGGGATTTATTGGAGGCTGCAGTTCAGTTAAACAAAAAGTGATTTAGACACAGTGATAACAGGTTAGTCTAATCATGCCGACTTTGTCCTATACTTGGTAGTCCATCAAGATAGGGGGGAAGAAAACCTGCGGAAAACGCCTTCCTCTGATAGGAGCTGGTATCTAAAGAAGAGGAGAACAGTCTGAGTGGGAGGCACATTGGAATTGGCATGTGGAAGAATAGAGCTTTAATAACCCCCCCGCACACACGCACACACACAGACACATAATCAGATGTGTTTTATTAAACAGCTCCTGGGACCCACTTGAGTTATTTACAAGTGTGGAGGCGACAGATTTGAGTATGTGCACTGAGGGCCTGAAGACGTGAGCTCAGCCTCTGCACTGCCTGTTTGCGTACTTACCCTGATGAAGGAGGCAACCACTGGCAGGAGCCAGTGGACGATGTGGTCCACTATTCATATCCCATCTATTAGTCCACTTCCACTTTAGCCTAATTAGAGGATGGGGTTCGAAATGCTCACTCCAAAGAAGCCCCCCCCCCCATTTATTTCCCTGTCTAGTGATTGTAATCATGCAGCTGTGGCAGACATAGCACATCCTCAGAATGGCACTAACAGCTATTCTGTTTAATTGCCTACTAATGCACATAATGACCAGCACAAACATTTGTTCAATGGCCCCAAACACCTGAGAGAGAACAATAAAATTATTGCATTTGGAGCCAGAGACTTACAGTATTAACCATCAAAAACCTGGGACAATCAGGGAACACAGTGCTTACAACAATTTTGTTTGGATGCAAAGAGGAACATATTCCATACATATATCCATACATATTCCACACCCCTGAAAGGACATGGATAAAAAAAATAGGTGAACTATCTCCGGATCCCTAGAAAGTCTTGCAAGATCCCAACAAAGTTTTGGGAGATCCAGAGAAACTTTTGAGAGATCCCGAGAAACTTTTGCAAGATCCTAAGAAACTTTTGGGAGATCCCGAGATAGTTTTAGGAGATCCAGAGAAAGTTTTGCTTCATGTGGACTCGATAGAGAAGCTACACAGTAGCTTCAGGATGCTCGGAAGAAACTGGAAAAACAGCCGGTTGAATGAGCAGAGTAAGTAATATATTCCACCGTTTAAGTTATGTGACGGTCCTCCTCGTTCACTCACTTGAGTGACAGCTGGAGATGATGGTGGAAGTGATAGGGGTTGAGTGCAGGTGCGTCTAAGTGCCGGTCCTTTCTTGCCATTCCTTCTGGCCACCCGGCTGGCAATGGGCAGTGTGAGCGTTTTAATCAAACGCTGCATAACCTGCTGCAGACCTTGCCACAATCACAAAAACACGACTGGGTTTCCTGTCTACCACAGGTGCTGTTTTGTTATAATACCACACCCTATCAAAGTACTGGAGAGTCTCCATACTATTTGATGTTTGGACAGGAACCAAGGCTCCCTATCGATTTTCTTTTGAGGAGGTGCAGAGTTGGGTGGCGGAGCACCAGGAAAGAGTGAGGATCGCTTTTAGCTGCGCTCTGGAGCAGCTGTCGGCTGCTGCAGCTTGATGAAAGAAGAGACATGACCAGCGAGTGCGTGTCCAGCCCCTGTTAGTCGGTTAGTTGGTCTACGTGAGGGACTGTGGGGTGTGGAGACACCACAAAATTCATCTAGGTTGAAGTGGGGAATCTGCTGATGAGAGAACGTGTGAGTTATGGATCATTAGTTCAAATAAGCAGCACTCAAACAAACATCAGAAGACCAAAGATAAACCAGAAAAAACAGCCGGAATAGAACGGTGGAATGAGCATCGATCACAACAATCAATAATTCTTAACGCAGGTTCATCAAATGCTCCAGTTGTAACAAAACTCTCTGGAACATAATTCAAAGCATCATGTAAACCTAAATAAAGCTGTGAGAGCTAGTTTGTAAAACTCTTCAATCTCTTAAATAATCACGATTAGCAGGACCAGAGCAAGTTGGCATTCAACAGCACATGGCTGAGCCTGGGTTGTGAGAACACTCTGACCTTGGCCACAAACACTTCTATTGGCAGGAAACCACCACAGTGGCTCAGTTGGTAACGAGCCAGCATTTAAGCTTAAATGTTTTTTTTTTGTTTTGTGCTGGTGCAACAAATGTTTCTTTTTGTATTGTGCATAGAAATGTTTGTGCTCTGTCCAACTAGCAACCTGGCAAAGCCTAACACAAGGGAAGCTGCTAAAGAACGATAGATAAGATGTTTAACCACAGTTATTCAATAATTACAGTATATTATTACACAGCACTGATTTAAATAACTAAAATGTGGAGTTTCACAGAAAGTCTTTTTTATCTTAATTCAGATTCATCCTAGTGTAATTTAACAATTCTGAACTTTTTAATGAAAAATAATAGACTTCATTTGTAATATCCTTTCACACCGTTAAATGTTATTTGATGGGCCATAGTTTCATTAGTATCTGCTGCTCTGCAATTACAAATTGAGTTGAAACTCCTTATTGCAGCCTGTTAGAGGAAAAGCAGCACAAATCGTATTCTGCCAGTTGTCGTCTGGGTGTTTCTTGGCCTCATGCCTTGGTTTTGTTTAATATAAGAGAACACAATTAAAGAAAAGGCTGGGACCACTTTGTCAAGCTGGTAGCGATTTACTGCCCCTGCAAACGATGAACTCACTGTATTTCTTTTCTCATTGGGGAATATAGTACATACAGTGTTTGGCTGCCTCATATGACAGCACAGACGGCAGGATGAGACAGAAAGCGATAAGCCCAATGTGTGATCTGGAAATGAAAGCCACCCGAACAGAAACGCTCACAGACTGAAGCCATTTCCAAAAACTGGTCCTCTGAGGCTCATCTTTGAAGCTGGCAGCTGTAGAGTCAGCTTCACTCGTTGCTATGCGTAGCCTTGAATGTCCAAGTACAGATGCAGGTGAGCCAACGAAACCGGAGCTAATACGTGCAGTTAATGAGTGTGGGTGGAGTAAATGTGGAGAAACTCAAAGACTTCCATGATGGAAGATCTGCTTTTGCCACCAGCAGTTTCTCTCCCACACTGGAACGTCGAGCACAAACTGGCAAAATGAGGTCCTGGACCTTGGAATCAAGCAAGTGTGTTGGATGTATCCCTCTCGAGCTAAGCTTGAGCAAGATGCTGACATCCGATCCGATCAGCGACTCGTGGTCAGCGTGGTTGAGTGTGTCTGTATAGCTGCATAGGGGACACACGCTGAGCCGGATTAAAAATTCCAACAGCTGTGAAATCTCTCTTCTGTGGCACCTAGGAGGACAGATGAGATATGTTGTCCTACCGTCTTTGCATTCTGATGAATGAGCGTGACACACAGTAAGGAAATGACCTTTGATGATGCTAGAAGGGACGGTGGATGGTGAGTCATTATGCTCGTGAATGACAAGTAATGCGCTGCGTTCGCATAGGCGCATTCAGCCTGAGGTTGACAAAAATGCTGGATGAACAGATAAAAGAACTAGCTGAGAATTTCATCAAGGCCCCTTCCTTCAAGGTTGTTCAGAGCAACTACTGTAGAATGTCTCTATTGTAATTCGAAATTAAATTCTTCAGCTTCCATATCGCTCTAATGAAACATGCATTCCCTTTGATGTCATCCCTGCATCAGCACAGCCTCTTCCTTCCACATGGCCTCTCAGCAGCTCCCAGCTCGTCTTCGATGCTCGGAAACCGCGGTGGAAGATGAGTTTAAACAGCGAGCGCTTCTTCGAGAGGTTTGAACACTGGAGCCTGACAGATTAATTGAAATATCTATTAGAAACTCCACACTCTAAAACCTGATTTAGAACCAGCTGCGATGTCGAGGGTAGGCCATGAAAATATGCTGTTGTCTCATTATGTAATTCATGCAAATGTTTGTTAATGAGAGAGCTATCGTTACTTTCAGTCAGCTTTAATTTACAGTATTTTTAATTACAGAATGTTCCAGTTGGCCCAAGTCAGAATTTTATATATATATATATATATATATATATATATATATATATATATATATATAATCCATCAGTGTTACCAGGTAGTCGTCAGTTCTCCTGGTCAATTCTGTCAATACTGTTCTCCGCCAGATTCAGTCTTGTGTTTTGGTCCGCCTGGTTTAGTATTTTGAGTTTGTGAGTTTTCCTGCGTTGCCATGTGCCTATAGCCATGCTTCCTTATGTACTTTTGAGTTTTCTGTGTTTATCCCTCCCTGTCTCTAAGTTATACAGTAGCTTTTGTTTGAAGGAGTGTTTTTGGTTATGCCTTGTTAATTTATTAAATCTGTTCCTGTGCCAGTGCTGGGTGTCCTTGGGTCCATTCAATTCAAGACTTGGTCTGCCATTTTGTGGTAACAGGTTTCTCCCAGTACAAGAGGAGTTCTGTCTGTGTAGTTCAGGCACAACACTCTACTGCATCATCAGATCAAATGATGGGGGTGGGGGGGGGGGGGGGGGGGGGGGGGGGGGGGGGGGCACTTGACAAATAATACAGGCAAATCAAAAAATAGCTGCATATTAAGAAGAGAGGTTGCAGGATGTATTTCTAATCTGCTCTATAGTTTGAAAGCTAAATCCTTGCTGCACGCTGAACTGGGCTCTGCTTTGAAGAGAACCCATTAGGTGCAGCTCTGAAGCACTTTAAAGCCAGGCACCTCCAGAGTATTTATTAGACCACGTGGCTGTTAGAGCAGGCTAATAGTCTGCTGGAGGAGGAGAAGGTTGAGGTAATTATTCTATGTCTTGTCTAATTACTGGGCACTTATGAAGTATATCAGGATCCGATTAATAAAAACATCCCTCACCTCATCTCCACTCATTAATATTGTAATATTGTAACACACACACACACACACACACACACACACACACACACACACACACACACACACACACACACACACACACACACACACACACACATGCATGCATGCACAGCTTTTCACACTGTACACTTTCATTTATTTTCTCAGTCATAAATGTAATATAAATCTATAACATATAGAGTTGAACCAAAATCCAATTCATCTCAAAAGCGTATTACAATGAATTTAAAACCTGTTGATTACTATATATAACACTCAGCAGCTACAGACGGATGCTTCTTGCAAAGCGTTACTAATTTTGCCATTAGAAATCTCATTACGCTCCCTGCAAGAGAGCCTGCAATTAATCAGTGTGTTTCCAAAACAGTAAACAAACATGTCAGATGTAACAGATATGGTCCTAAAACTCTTCAGATTGCTTTATAAGCAAAATTGCACTAAAGTCAGTGGGTTTTAGATGATGGTAGCAAAAGATAAGTATGTTACTGGATGTAAATTATGTACTGTCACATTTCTTAAATAATGCTACACAAAGCAGATAAATGAAAGATACTGGAAATAATGAGTAAGTCACACAAAAACTGAAGATCCAAAACTAATTTTTAAAGCTTCAAACTCTGGAAAAGCGACACCATACCCAGAATATCATCCCACCAAAGGTTGATCTCCGTTTCGCTCTCTCTCACGAAGCAACACACATCAGATACTTGTCATGATTTAGGGTTTTACTTTTCAAAAAATAAAAAAGTAAATCAATGTACTGACTTTAAAAAGACCAGTTGACCAGCTGTTACCATTTCCTGTTTCATTTTGTGCACATCTGGTCCTTCACACAAGCTTAGTTCTCTCTTTACTTCCGGTCATTAGTCACCGGCTGCCACCAATCCATAACCAGCCTCAGTATTTAGTCACCAGTACTCACACCAGTCCTCTGCCAGATCGTTACATTGTTGTACCTTGTTTCAGCGTTACCTTGATTGCTATCCTCATCATTGAAGCCCTAGTTTGTCTGTACCGTAGCCTTGTCTGACAGCCTGCTCCTCTCTGCTGTCGCCACTCCGCCTCCGTGTACCGACCTCCGCCTGTATCCTGACTCTGAAATTGTATTAAACCCTTATACTTACATGTACCTGCCTCCTGCGCTGTGCATGTGGGTTCGCCATCTTAGAACCGTCTCTGTGACAGTTGCACTTAAAAGTCCTTGTGATATTCAAAAATGTATCAAATAACCTCTTCATTACTTTAAAATGGTTTATAATGAACAGATGTAGATGAATGGGTTCACAGTGTATTTAAGGTGAATTCTACACAGTAAATTATTTTATATTCTAATATGGACAAATCAATCATAAAACACAGCAATAAACAAAGTCGATAAATATGCCTTAAATGTCCTATGTTTTGAGCAAAGACATATCGGGACTTATTTATACAACTGTATTTATGTATTTACCACATCAATGCATCCAAACTACAGATAGTGTGAGGGAGCTACTGTACTGTAGATGCAAGGCTCGCTGAATCCATCCTTTTCACTTCCACAGGGCCCAGAGGCCCCAAGGTTAGTCTGAACATCTGTGTCTGCAAGAAAACAAAAAAGGTTGGAGAAGACACAAAAGCTGAAGTGATGCAGACGACAAAAAGGCACGCACACGCGGTGGGAGTCCTGGATGGATGAAAAGCAGCTTCTTCATGCAGTGTGATGTGTAAACACTGGAGGCAATGGCTGTGACTTGAGAGAGCAGGAGGGATGGGCTGAGGGGCAAAGCAAGGCAAGGATGAAGCAGCAAAAGCCTCACAGAGACACATAACTTCTTCAAAATATGTCCTTCAGCGTTGACCCCAAGAGGTCGAGGCATGACAATGACTGAAACAGGACCCCTGTGGAAGTCAGTGTGAAAACAAAGCTGTTTACAACTTGACACGCATGTAAATGTCATGTTATTAACCTTTCGGTTTAATTGTTATGACTTGGCTTCTCTTTGTGGTATAATTGAACATAATATGTAGAGATTATCCAGTTTCCTGTAGGGCTGGCAAGCTCAAAATTCCTGCTACAAACAAATTTGCAACTTCATTACCATCTTTGTCTGTAGTACCAATTTTTTTTAATTACTATACAGTAAAAAACAATGTAAAGCTGGCAACGGGTTCCCAGGACATCAGTAATAATAAATAATAATAACCAGGACTTCACAGAAGAATGAAAATAAAAATAATACGCATGGCCATGGTGTGCAGCACGATGGTGCAGTGAGTAGGGCTGTTGCCTGTCTTGCATGTTCTCACCGTGTTTGGGTGGGGGTTCTTCGGCTTTGTCCCATGGTCCAAAGACATGCAGTTAGGTTGATTGGGTACTTTCCATTGCCCATAGTGTAAATGAGTGCATGGTTGTTTGTCTGTGTGGCCCGGCAATGGGCTGACGATCAGTTCAGGGTGTACCCTGCCTCCCGCCCTCAGCCTGTCCTCAACACCCCCCCCCCCCCCCCCCCCCCCCCCCCCCCCCCCCGCCGCCGCACCCTTGCATGGGATTCAGCAGTAGAAAATAAATAGATGGACATGGGCATAGTTTAAAGCGTTTCCTTCTGTATGTCTATATGTTAAGACATTTTTTACACTCGTGAGTAACAAGATAAAAAAATGGGTCAGCACATTTTCTTGGCACACATACAGTAAGACAAACAAGCCGTGGGGGCATCCTGAGGTTCCATGAGCATGGCTGCTTCCTACATACAGCTGGAGCAGAGAAGCTAATTAGATTTAACTCAACTTAGTTGAGAAGTAAAAGCATGTTTGCCCAAAAAACTGACGTAAACATCACAGCAGTGCATAAACGTAATCACTTTAAATGAACTTGGCCTCGAAACCATGAAATTTATGCAACATTCAGAGTACAGTTTCAAATTTCATACCAACCAAGTGTCATATTGTGATTGCTATGGTTTAACATACACATTTAGTGAGTGTAATCCTCCCAGGTGAAGGGAACAGATGTGAATCCTCCCACACGTGCACATGAAGCTCGTATGACACCTACTGTATTATAAGACTTGCATCGTCTGCTGTCGCATCTCTTTGCAAGGAGGACGGCAGTTTTTCCCTCCATACCATAATTGCTTGTGGATGATTAAAAGAATCAGCGCAAGTAGGGACAAGCTGATTGTGTTTGCCATCTATAAAGCTTTAACTGTGCAGCCCTCAAAATACCTTAATCCAGTTTATCCCTCTGAGGCAGAAACGACAAGCCCGCTCATAGCCAATCCCTTGATTGTTCCGTGACCTTGACCGAGCTAATATAGGCTGCTCAGTTAGCATAGGGCTATGTCAAAGAGATGGACACCAGAGGAAAAGTAAAGGAATCTCTTATTAAAAAGAAAAACATGCAGCTTAAATTAGGGACGAGGCAAAATAGGAGCCAGAGCCTGATTCACTCTGTTTTTACAGCGGAATCGTGTAGAAAGATGTACAACCAAATGCTGGAAAATTTCCAACTCGCAAGTGAGCATATTAGTGTATTAGCTTCTTGAGTTGAATGTAGCCTTGCAGAGTGGCGTTGTTTGTGAGTGAGCCTATTTTTAGCTGTGCTTGCAGCAAGCCTCTGGGGAAACTGTAGCAATGTCTGTGTGTTGGTGAGTCCACCACTTTGTTTCAGACTAAATTATATTAACAAGTGCTGCATCATTTGTAAGAGGTAAAAAAAAAAAAAGGTCCCCAGAGGATGAACCTCGGTCACTCTGACCGTGACGTTTGACAGATAGCTAAAGGACGCTATTGGATAGCTAGGGTCACCTGATGATTATTCCTCCATCTAGGAGTAATTGGCAAATATTAGCACACACCTTTGGTAAACCTGTATTAGCACTTTCACAGTGTTGACTTCAACCATAACTTACTTAACTAAGAACCACTTAAAAATAATACAGCTTTATTTACAGTGGCTGCAGTTTGCGATGATGTGTTCAGTAAAAAGCTGTGATTCATTCGGTATGATTACTCTTTTTAGTTTCCACAGAAAGCAAGGTCAAGGAGCTGCCCTGCTCGGCAAGGCGTGCTCGTTTAGTTGTTAAACAAAATGGAAAGAAAAGTCACACCGCATTCTTCATTCAGTGACTCATCCTCGGGCTGAGGGCAAAGGGATGGAAAAGCTTTTAGAGCGTTCGGTAACACAATGAACAGTGGGAAGATGGAGGAGCCATCTGCATGAAGAACTTGCCAACGCCGGTTTAGCTCCACGGAGGCGCATTCAACCCACGCACAGCAGCGCCAAAGCGAGTCGTGGAGCAGCTCGAGTGGTTCATTTGAACTGTTGGCACAGTAAATAAGTGGGAACATGAAATGCAGTGTTACTGTGTTTGATGCGTTAAAGTGCGCCGCACTCTAATAGGAGCTGCGAAGCAAATGAGACACATTGGTAGGCTACGGTGTCAATGTAACTTCCTGACACACGAATCAAAGCGTTTAACATGATATTTGATGGTGTGGAACCTTGCTCTTGCCAAAAACAACTGTACATGAAAATCTAGTCTGGCTGCTACTTCTGCTCCTACATTAAATTTAACGGTTCCCATTCCTGCTAATGAGCTGCTGCTAAGTTGTGTACTTTTCTACTTCCATTTCTAATATCATTTGTTGTCTGGTAGCGACTAAATAAAGGGTCATAGCATAGGCTTGTAACATGCTGCTAATGTCCTTGTGTTGTCTTTCCCTTGCTTGTAATGTTTCTCCTCTGCCTCCTTGAGAGATAACCCAGATTAGCCCATTAGCTGTACTCTAGCAGGTTCTGGTGGGTGATGGCTTGGTGTCTAGGCATTCACCCAAAGATCACTGCCAACCACACTTTGATAAGGTCATGAACGTGGAATTAGAGTCTCCAGCAGTCAGATATTTTCCAGGGTTTGTTTCGTTGTCTGCCACCCAGGCAAAGCCATTCTAATGGGCAACAGGGGGAGTGGTCTTTAACCAAGTGAGCCTAGGATGGAAGACGGTTAAATAATACATAAAAAAGCGCTTTGGGTTGCTAGATTCACAGATTATTCATCATTCATTGAGGAAAATAAAAACAACCCCGGGTTCTTTTCAGAACTGTAGCTGTGGTGGAAATTTTACATAAACAAGCAGATGAAAGAGTTATCTTTTGTGTGATTTATTATAAAAATACAGGCAAATAAAAATAATGGGGAAAGCAAATCAATAACATGGATGTTGATCGTGCGCATGAACAAACCAAAAACCAGCTGGGGAGATCAGTGCACACACCACGAAGGTGTGATGCAAAGAGGCCAAAACCCTCAAGTTGTCTCTGCCTTTTAACCCCTTTTTCTGGCTCTGGTGGAATGTCTCTCTGCACCAATAGAATAGTTTGCGCCACCTTATGTCTTGTGTCTTGTTATCAGAAAGCAAGGAAACACCAAGCTTCAAACACAAGATGCATTGGGTTTTACAGCCTTGGGTCTGGTGGGGAGTCAGATGGGATGGAGCCAGAGACCGGGTGTAAAAGACAAACATATATCATAAATTATTAGTCAGTCAAATGGAACATCAGATGTTTAGACTTGATGTACGACAGGGCGCAAGAGATTAGTTGTTTGTGTAGGAATGTTCAGTATTGCACCTAACCAGCACATGACAACTGTGTTGGATAAGAAAAAGCACAAAGGCACAATTTTTTCCTTTACAGAGCCAAGCTGACAAACAGACACGCTTCCGTTGAGCTTAGTATCTGCCTACTGTACATCTCAACGTCTTTGTACATTTTTGTTAAAAAGTAAAATTATAAAATTCCACAAACAACCATAGATTTCCTACAGTACAAATGGTGTAAATCAACTATCCATAATAGATCACAGCCTTCAACTAAGAACCTACTCTAGACCCAGAAAATTTAGTTTGTTGGACTGGGAGCCATTGTGGTGCCTGCCCCGGATACAGCTCTCAGCCCAGTGCTGAACTGCTCATGCTGGAAACAGCTGCTTTTTGTTTGGTCGTGTTGACTGACAGAGAGGGCTTTCATACTGTAGTTTATTTGTGAACGTAGGATATCTTCTCTCTGTATAGAGAAATCCCAGGTATGAGAAGCATCATTTGTCACAGTGATGCTGATGCAGCATCTTCTGAACTATTGTAACTCCTTTCTAATGACTAGTTAATTCTGAATGCTGCAGGCTGAGTTTGGACTGGACTTAGCATCGAGATTGTGTTTCTCCTACTGTACGTTGGCCTTTTTTTCCATGGCTCTCTCTAAATTTAGAATCAAATTCAAAATCCTTCTCCTATGTACATGCTAAAGCTCCATCATAATTTAAGACCTTGTGTGACCTTGTTCAATATCTTTCTGAATTAGAAATACGAAGCAGACCCTTCAGCTATTTTTTTCCACAGTTGTGCTTCTCACCCCTCCACAGGCGTCGTTGGACTCAAAGCTGCTTCCAAGGTTGTGTTGCCTGTTGTTGTTGGCTTTTGTCACCTGTTGTTCTTTTCTCTCCTCTCTGTCTTTGATATGGGTCTATATAATTCCATACAGTGCAAGTTGGGGACAAATCAACTTGCATTTAATCATTTTTGCCCTAAATATGACAACAAAATCTAATCCACATGACATTGAACTGATGGATGGTGGTAATTAAAGCTGCATGGGTGTATGATCATTTTGTCTTGTGTGACAGGGCGCAGCACCGTATAGCAACTAGTGCCCTAAATCCATCCTAATGTGCACGTTTACTTTCTATTTGGCTAAAAATACATTTACGTTTGACAGATGCAGTGTCAGTCATTTTAAATTAGCCATGCAAGACTCATGGATCAGATTATTTAAAGATCAAGAACTATAATAATTATATACGTTTTTCTTTGTACAGCCTCCATGTCTGGCAATGTTTTGAATGTAGCAGTTATTCCTTAAAAGCATCTTGTGGTGCTTTCAGCTATGATCTGATTCAGCGTAATCATTTTCTTATAGTGTGCTGAATATATTGGCAAGTCAATAATTGATTTCACATCCAATATGAAGCCAGACAGCTGAAAACCGCAGCTGCAGCCATGTTTCCTGTCACAGGTTCTTCCAGATGACCAAATTCTTCTTTCTGGATCTATTGACAAAGGTTCTACTGTATAAACGTACAGATCAGTAGATATCAACATAAATAGTTTGTCTTGTAGAGTGAAATGTAAAACAACATAGGGAATTAAATAAGGTCCAATTTTAAACGTACACTGGGTTTCTATTACTATTTCTCAAGGTTGCTGCAATAAGATTAGAGAGCTCTCACAGTAGTTTATTTACATTAAACATCAGAGTCCAGTCTAATATGTAGCCTCAATGCATTGAGGTGAAGGTGTAAGCTCCTAGATTTGTTATGCTTGAAAAGAGTGAATCAACTTACACACCGACATCCATGCAGAGCTACACTTAAGGTACAGAAAAACTGGAGGAAAAAAAAACAATAGTCATGCGTCAATAGTTTCTGAAGAGAAAGCAGTGACATCAGATGAAAACACAAAAGGAAGATAAGGGGAAATGTGGATGTGAAAGGTTCCGGCTGGAGAGAGCTTTTGAGATATGGAGCAACCATGTAGTCCTGTCAGGGGTGACTGAGGTCATCGCGCCTCTGGGAACACAGGAAGAGGAGGGTTGAGGGTTTGAATTTGAAATGAGGAACCAGAGCAGACAGTGAGGAGGGGGATGAAACGAAGGACTTTAGTGCTGATGGAAATCAGACGAGCGGCTGCTCTCAGTGTGAACGCTACGGGCTAGAGGAAGGTCTGCTGGGAGACCAGCCAGCAGAGAGTTAGAGTAGTGCAGACAGGCGATGACTAGAATTTGGACCAAGAGAGCGGAGTAAGAGGTAGTGGTGGTGGGTTTACTGTGAACGGATACGCATCCTGTTTCTTGGTAGGCTGAGCTGTTCTGGTGTTGTCAAGGAAATCAAGGGCTTCTACAGAATTCAGGATGAAGAAAAGAAAAAAATAAAACATGTAGACAATGCGTGTGACCCTTAAAGAGGTACTCTAGAAGTATTTCTTGGATTGCAGCTTTTACTGTAATGTATCTTCATTAGCATCTTTGTTTAATAGCTGTCTGTAATATAATTAAATAGAAGACACATTTTGCCATGTTCCAAGTAGTTATTCCTATAAAATCACTGTAAATGGGAATGTATAAAACTCACTGAATATGCAAAAACATTTCTAAGGTCAATCCTTGCTCCAAATTGTACAACATGTAGAGTTGCCAGAAGAAAGGAAGGGTTTGGCGCTGCTAGCATTAGCAGTGGAAGAAAAACATTCAAACATAACTGGGAGGAGGAGCCCCTGAAAAGTCTGAACTGTGTAACAATAAGGAGAATAATCACAGAATGGTCAATGATACATGAGTCAAAGCAAATGCATAAGTCTACAAAATTCAGACAGGGTGTTGTGCATGAGAACCAAAGTCTTACTTTCTCTAATCTGATAGTTACTTCACACAAATTAATGCAAGCCTCCAGGACCAGGATTTTTTCTAAACATATAAAAATATAGAATGGAATTTGTCCAGTTGCAAATATTTCTAAAAGGATTAACATCCATTGTTCCCTCTAGGCTGGTGTTACTGGAACATCTCACCACTAGGGCGACAGAGTAAGTCATTAAAAAGCCTCTGTTTAAGCAGGAGTTAGAGAAATCACATTACCCTACATCAGTTTCTTCTTCATTGACTGAAAATAAAATCCTGCCACATTTAAAGCACACATCAAAGCTCTTTGATTCACTGTGCTGTTTTCTATGATGTAAAATTCTGGGATGTCTCAGTGTGTGAAGGCCAGTGGTATGAATCATAGCTGAATGTGCGTGACCCTTAGCCCCCACAGCGCTGCATGCGGAAGTGATGAGTAAAGATCTTGCCATTAAAACTAACTTTGTCTTTGTACTTGGGTCCAAAGCTCTGGCGATGGAGACCTTTTTTGGCAGTTTCAAAATTCAGAAATTAAAGATTTCAAACGGCACAACTTTTTAACATGAAAAAAGGCTTTTGGAATTCATTTGGCAAGGTTTTCAGTCGGCCAAGTAGTAGAAAAAAATCATTAGAGCGAAGGTCAAAAGAAGCGAGGGAGAGGAGAGCAGAGTGGTCTGTGAAGATGGAGAGGAGCACGGCGGACTCTGCTGAGTAGTCACAGTGTGAAGTGAAACCAAACTACAAGAGTCAGTGGAGACAGGAAGAAGAAAGGACGGCCAGAAAGTGAGCCTAGCCAGCACGAATTAAGATGCAGAGAACATGAGCTTCCAAAGTCAAACAAGGATGAAAACGGAGGGCAACGTCTCTACTGATGATGACGTCATAAATAATACACCAGCTTTGCCGGAGGTCAGTAATGAAGAAGCTGTATTTTCTTCATAGATCCTCACGGGCAGTTTAAAAAAAAAACACTCCTAGACTTTGTCCTGCTAGAAGTACAGGCAGCACAGTTGCCATTATTTACCTGGAGACTAACAGCGGTTAGCTGAAATTTACAGTTTAGCATTGTTTTAGTAAATACAGCAAAAAGTTGTTATTTTGTACCATTAGCATTGTACAGTACCGGTACTGGCCAATATTTAGCAAATAATTACTGTTTATTTACACCTTTTGTACAAGATGTGCGTTTACAGATTTTTATTTTTAAATTAAATGCACTACTCTACTACTACAGACAATACAGTTGACACTACTTTTGCATGAGAAGTTAAATAATTAATTAATTGCTAGAAAACATGGCTGTATAGATTTTAATTTTTGCTAATGTATTATCAAATTTTTATCTAAGTTCTAACTCTTACTCTCTCCTACTGTACATTACACACAGTAAAATTGAGTCTCAAAATGTTTTTCAAAACATGTTTTTATATTAACTTTTCACAAAGCTACATACATGCAAGACCTCTGAGCGTTCTTAATTTTTTCAGCCATTAAAAATTCAGCCATATAAATTTAACCAGTGGTCTGTCTGTCCGGGGTCTAAAGACTGAAATAATGTAAAGTACTGTTTTCTATCCTCAAAGTATTAATACTGTATAAAATTCACAGCAAAGTTTAGGAGTGAATATCATCTGTGGCAGTAATGAAGTAGCGATATGTCAGTTTAACAGTAGATCTGAGTGGTGTTTCAAGTATCCAGCTTTGTTTCAGTCCATTGATATGTTTTATAATGACTTAATGTGATTAAGGAGTAATGCTTCATGTTCTTCAAACAAATGACTCACATCATTTACCCACTTCAACAGGGTTCTGCTAGATGTTCAGCTTCAAAAGTCATTCTCCTGTTGGGTTTGTGTGATGTCATCTCTCTACTGCTCATCCCTACATACTGAGAATATTAATCCTCCCAATGCTGAAGCAGACCGGTGCCACAGGGAGAAACCCAAGGGATCAGGCTTTCTCTCCAGAGCTGGAATGATGACTCTTTTTGATCGCCCATGTTCAAGTCTTCAGTATATTTTCATTTCATAACATTTGTCTTTAATTGAATCTTAGGTTATTAATATTTAACCTATAGCCTTTGTAACGTCAAAAAACAAGAACAGATTAAAACTAAAGATTCCTAAATGCTAATTCAATTAAACCAACCAGTAATGGTTGAATTAATAAGACTGAGATCCTCTCTTGTGTGTTTTTAAATATTTCTATAAATATCTGTATCTGTATGACAATTTCCTGAATAGCAAAAAGTCTGTCTTTCAAGTGTGGGACACTGAAGCAAGGACATGATAAGTCTGTTATGAGCCTGTCTCACCGCTGCTCTCCAGTTGAGAAAGAAGCCAGTGCTGTAGAGGAGCAGAAGCACAGAGCGGATGTGAGACTGAGGCATTGTGCTGCACAGAGACAGCAGCAAGTGTTTCTGTCTTGTCTGGGGTAATCAATGTCTGTGAGGCAGCACAGAAAGGCAGAGATGGGAGAGATGAGCTCTGCTGTTTGAACCGCTGACTGACAGCTCCAGCATCCTGTCACTACAACGGTCTGAGTGCAGGCTGACTTGAAGCAGTGAATAAGGTTAAGTTGCCTGCATTGTTGGGGACAGATGGCCCATGCAGTCCTATGAAAAGCAAACAGGGGAGAGAACTACAGTACATGAGGATTCTGTGAAGGAGAAAATAACACAAGCAAATAGTCAGACTGACATGGATGTAGTCTGCTTCTCACCATAGGCCTCCTGTGGCTGCGCTGCACTGCCCTGTTTGTGTTCATTCACAGAAGGTGAGTTGCACAAGTCTGCAACTGTAACCACAGGAGAAAAAGCCGAGGACAAGTGATGTGCTGATTAGAATAAAAACACAAGGGTGTCACACTTTACAAAGTGGATACGAAAGCTACAGCGATGTACCTGTCATTGGAGAGTAGCAGCGAGGTGACCACTGACTGCAGCTTACTCCCACAAGAAAGCACGTTGTTCAGGGCGTGTGCACAGGAAGATGTGATGTGTAGAAATTACATCAGCATCACTGTAAATGGAAAACTGACCCACAGGCTTGTAGCCTGCGCTGAGGTTTATTCTGTGAATAGAGTCATACGATCATTTCCTCGTAATGTTTCCTATTTTGTAGGGTTATATTTATGACTTTCAAAGTTCAGCATATACTCTGTTTGTTTTGTTTTTTTGCCTTAAGCATTTTTCACTAGACAATAAAATATTCCAATGTACCAGCTCACAAAATGTACAGACTTCTCTTATCTGCATATAATCAATATGGCAGGACTCTACATTAATAACTAACTAAATACTGTACAGTATGTGGGAGATCTAAACCTACAGGCGTTAACAATGTATTGTAGTACATGGAAAAACTGAAATAAACTGAAATGTTCCCCCAAAAACATGTCGTTGTTAAAAATGTAAATTAACTCAACAATGTGCTGAATTTTGGGAACTGTCATTCCCTTAACTTTCTTTAATCAGCTAATGCTTAAGGATAAACTAATCTTCACTTCACTGCTGATGCTGCCCATATACTGATATATGAGATATTCTGTCTGTAAGGGTATGAACATCAAACTTCCCAATCAGATGAAGATTACAGGCCTGTGATGTTTAATTTAGCAGCACAGAGGACAGAATAGGAATAAAAAAGTATTTCACTTCTACTGTACGTTTTGAAATGTTGATCATTTCCCTGAACATCTAGTTTCCTCCACATTTAAAAACTTCTTCAAAAAACTTAATTCACACTAGGAAAGAGAGACGCAGAATCAAAGATCTCCCAGACTCTTTAAGATGTTTTTAGGAGATTCCAGATCAAATGAACATTTTAACACTTTACACGCTCACCCTGGTTTTGCGCACTGTTGGCAGCCCTGCGCACTGCAGCGCTTGTTGGCTTGAAGGTCAGCCATGTTCATTTACGTCGTTTGCGGCGAGGAGGAGCTGTTCGTGGTCCTGAAAATGCTAAACTGGCTCAGACTCATGCATCATCTATGAAACGTGGACACAGATTGGTTTGGTTCTTTGAAAGATCCTAATACATGGGTTCTGGTTGGATTTAGTTAGTAGATTCAGGATTTAGTGTTACCTGTTTGTTTTCTTGGCTTTTTCTCTGTAGTTTGCATAAATTGTAGGTTTCTCAGAATAGGGTTTTGTTCAAGCTTGGGTGTCTTTACTGGTGTCTTCCCAATCGATAGTGACTATAAGGTCGTGCACGGTGCCTGTGGATATCTTGCAGCGGCTATTCCATGTAGTGACGTGAAGCCGACGTTTGTTATGAGGCCGTAAATCTACCGTTTGTACAGCGGAGGAGCCGTGACGCGTTTAGGATCACCAATGCAAATGATAATGTCTACCCCTCCTCCTCCTCCTCCTCCACTTCCTCACCTCCCCTCTCCCTCGCCGCACACTCGCGCGCGCGCAGACGCGCAACCACAGTGCTTTATATTGCCGTGCCAGTCTTTAAAAAAGCGCCTGAAAGCAGCACTGGCTGGCTGAGAGATAGAGATGGGAGAGAGAGAGAGGAGGAGAGAGAGGGGGAGCTTATATAACGGCCGCTCTGGGAAATACTGGCGAGCCGGAAGGTGAAGGGGGACCTTCGCTCCACAATACGTGGGGAAAGCAGCGGTCGCAACGACGGAAGGACACAAGGATGCCGCTCGCACCTCTCCACCGCTGAAGGTAAGCCGCATGCTCAACCACCCCCTACTGTAAATGGTGGAGGCACGGCAGCGCGGTGTAAGATGGAAGACCGCAGTTTCTTAAATAGGTGATGCGTGTTCACCGTCGCTGTTTCTTCCTTCCCTTGTCTCGTCCCATTCAAATCCAGGCGGACAGGTCTGGATGTGTCTGGTAGACGCGCCGGTGAGGTGAATTCGTTGCGTGGGATAAAATACGGGAGTTGAACACAACTTAGCCACTTGGACTTGATCGGAGACTGTTCATTGTGCAAACTGTTGCGTCCGCTGTGTCCTCGGCAGCACCACCGCACCCCTACTTTTATTTATTCGCTCGCACTTAAGACGAGAGGCCCGCGATGACAAGTAGCGCTGAAGGGCATCACGGCGCGCGACGACCAACGAGACGACGAGGCTTTAATAGTCACCGTAGGATGAGAGGGAAGACGGAGCCTGTAATGAGGAAATGTCCCTCTGTGGCTCCGAGCTGTGTCGAAGAGGGGGCAAACAGCAGAGCATCCTGCAAAAAGACACGGGAGCAGGTCAGGGTCTGCACTTCGCTGCTCCCCTCTTCAACCTTAGAACAGTGTGGAGCTCCAGGTGGTGATTATTCAGAAATCTCCAGCGTCTGCTCTTTGAACGCTGTTTTTCACCCACTTGTTTATCTCTCCACAGATGAGGCCAGAGATTGTCTGCATGCTGCTATGATAATCCCTCTTTCATAAGCGCTCATAAGATGAACACAAGCTTTGTTTTCATCACATGATGTCATTTCACTGTGATACTTGAGACTTATTGGTCGTAAAGCTGGAAGATATTGCTCGTATTACAATACTGCTAATCTAAAAGTGCAGGAATTAATGCAGGAGTTAAATGAAACCCCTGAAAGAGGATGTGTTTTAAAAAGCTGTATTAGTAAAGCTTTATACGTTTTAAAAAAAAACAGTTCATTGTGATATGAGAGCACAATCTGAAATTACTGGAACTGCAAGGCGAGATTTCAGGCATGATTTCAAATTCAAACAGCACCAATGGCATGAAAGAAAGCAACAAAGCAGCAGGGATGTGTTGCAAGATGCATCAAGACAGAAACACAAGCCCATATGTCAACATGCGCTGTGCATCTAATCTGCCAGGCACATAGTTCCCCTCGCTTTGATTGGCTCATACACTATGCTGTAAAGCTGCCTGTGTTTTTCTTGTTTTTTCTGATCCAGTGCCTCAGCGTTTCCCTCCAAGGATCATCCAGCAGTCAGTGACCACAGCTTCGGATATTAAATTCCTCTGAGTGGTAACACATTCATTGTTCTGCTCCTGCTGCTGGACTGAGCTGCGATGCAGGAACAAGAAACAATATCTACCCCAGTGCCAGATGTGGTGTTTCCAAGATTATGAAGTTGTTACAGATCAATCTGCTTGAGGTGAGAGGCAGTAAACACTGAGGGATGGTGGCGCCCCTCCACAAGCTGCACTGCCTCCTGAAGCGGGCCCAGATGCTGCTCCTCTGTCTAGGCATCGCCTATTTGATGGCGGGCAGCATCCTGCTCCTGCAGCGCTCCAGCATCAGGGTCCCCCAGTCGACTACGGCCGGCCTGCCACCCACGCTGTCGCTGGCTGCGCCCCCCACCGCCCTCAGGACGGCCGGCCTGGGCATGAGGGCGCGCTCCAGATGGGCCACCGTTCAGTCTGCGCCCGGTGGGGGAACCAAGGCGGGGCGGCACTGGCCCGCTTCTCGGAGCCTCGGGGTCCAAAACTTGCATCGCCGCTGGTTTCACAGCCTGGTGCCAGAAAGTCAAGAACAGAGAAGCTCCGTCCACACAAGCAGCACGCACAAAGGTAACACACACACACGCACACGCACACATATTGTCTGCACCATTACATCTCAGCACTGAGCAGCAGATCAAACAGGCCAGTCAGTCTCATGAGATACATCTGTCCACACAGTCCAATTAATTAATTAACTAGTCATCAGGGAAAAGGTGTTTGCAGGACTCAGAAATAAGCAACAAAGCCTGTTAATGACCTTAACTGTGAAAGATTTAAATATTTCATTCAGCTGCCTTTTCCAAAGGAGACGTGAACTGACCATGTACAGTTTAGTCCTAATTAGCTGCCTGTGTCTCGGCGTAGCCAGGGGTGCGCCCTGCTATTAGTCTGAGGCATTGTGAAATCTGTGAAACAGCCCTGAGCTTTAACACCATCACACCGCATTAGAAGCAAAATATGCAAATCTAATCAAACTAAAAAAAATCTTGATGCAGATGTGCTGAATGAGAACCAGTGAATAATATATGAAGGTTTATTTTCTCATTTTGGGCTTTGCCTCTGGAGCGAAGACAGCCTGGAGGCAAGGCAACATAATACAAGCTCCTCAAAGCGCTTCCAGAGCGCACGCACACAATCACGCCTTCTTCTTGCATTTAGAATTACATCATTGTGACCTTAGAAGATTGAGAGGGTCTTTATTATACATTTATGTGACATTTTCCATGTGGGTGCATCAGATCATGTAGATGAGGGGCAGCGCTCACTGATCCTCTCTAAACTAGAGAGGGAAAAGCAAGAAAGACACTAAAGCAGCTTCTAGAAAATAAATTAGTAATGGTGGAGATAAAAATCATAATTCCCTGCTTGCACCGTCGGTAAGGAGCCTTCACTAGCACACGAGTGCTCCGAGACGTCCCTGCAGGTCTGTTCCATTGTTTAACGGCGCCTGTCAGTGCCTTTGTCATTTTGTTGAAATGATAAATATAGTGAAATTACCCTCAGTGGGACATTTGTTCGTGCAGCTCGTTGTTGAAAATCATCTTCTACAGTCTTAATCCATTTTTTTAGAGACACTACACAAGCACTAAGCAGGGCAGCGCAGATGATTGAGATCAGTTTCTCCAACAGCCGCCTGGCAAAAGGTTGCCTTTAAAACACTATTATCCAGGACTCAAATGTTGTCTCGTGTCCTGAGGTTGAAACCGGCAGAAGGTTCTGGAGAAAAACACCATATCCTATTGTGTTCTACAGGACGCATGCAGTGAATATACAGTACAACAAGAATATGATCAGTTTCAGTTACATATATACAAAAACAATTTGAATTCAAAACAAATGATGCTGAGTGACGTATTCATCCAAGGTTTGCTGTCTTCACACACACTTGATATTCAGATATCACAGATGTTTGTACTGGAGCATGAAATTATTTATATTACAATATAAACACAATCTTTTCTTTCTGGTTCAGCAACACCTCTATATTACTTTTAATACATTAATTCAGTGACTTGGCAGATTGTGTTGCTTTTATGTCAGTTGCCAGACGAAAATCCAAATTTCCTTGTTATATGCAAAGAAAGTAATGACAAGGCGACACAAAAGGATCCTGCTGTTTGGATCCTTGACCCCACCTTGGCTCATCACATCTGTGAGACGAGCTGTGAACCTGACGCCTCCCACTTTGATGGACACGCGGCGCATCCTGCCCGTAGCGGTGAACATGCCTTCATCCTTGGCCGTCGTTAGCCTCTTCCATCCTGCGGAAAAGACATCAGCCCCAGTGAAGCCATCTGTCTTAGAGTCTAAGAACGTGACATTTTGTCTGAGCTGAGTGCAGCCGTTTCTATCATGTCTGGGAATTCAGGCTGCTTCCCTTCATTAACCCTCTGCTGCAGCTGCCTGGGGCCTCTCCTTCGCTTTGATTAAGACAATGACCTGCTCCGCTGGGGAAAATAGGGTGGAGACGGGTGGAGGAGGGGGGGCTCACCTTGGCAGGTATTTCTCGCCATGCTTCCTGACATGCCTCAGACTCTGGCATGCCTCGGAGTCTTCTTTTTAGGCGGCAGCTGCTGGTGATCTCCAGAGGTAGTCTCCTGAGGCCCAGACAGCTGGTGAGTCAGCCCTGCCCCGGCGCACCAGGCTGGGCAGAATTCAAAGGATCCCAGACTGATTGAATCACAAATTCTACTGTATATAGTGACTGGCTTAGCCTGCCAGAGATTTCACGGTCCATTGCTGGCCTCCATCCTATCAGTGAACCTTGATGCTGCGTCCTAAGACTTGGTACAGTAGCCTCTTCTGCCTCACTTTGGCAGGTCCTCTCTTTGACTCATTGTTTGCTTTTAGTATGTTATTGTCCCTCAAACATCAGATAAAACATCTTATGATGAAACATGATATGATGACATAAAGAAGAAGCTTTTTGAGGTTCCACACAAAAATGAAAACCCAGCAATTAGTTAATAAATCATCAAAATAATCCATCATATTTGCAGAAATCTTCCAGCGATTGAAGCATAGTAGGCAAAGAAAAGAAGTGCCCGCTGTATGCTTCGCTCCAAACTGAGCCTGGTATTTATAAAGAAGACTTTTATGTGTCAGCTGTGCTGAGTTTGATGTAGCAAAGACAACGATAACATCAAAGACTGAATTTGGATGTCATTCAATATGGAGCCTTACTCCTGTCAGCACATCCTAATAGTCTGTCATTGCATATTATACTGTATGTTACATTTTTTTTCTGTATGGGGGTGATTTTTATTCCAGTGTGAGTAAATAGACTCACAACAGTGCGAGACTGATCCCCAGTTGATGATAAAGAAGAGCTAGTTATGTGAAAAATTAGTTGGATCTTAAGATGCACAATACTCTCCAGTGCGATGATGCACGGTCTGCTTTGGCACCGCTAAAAGGACAGTGTGCCAGTCTGAAGCCTGGTGTGTCCAAATCAAGTTAGAGAGGAGTTTGTCAACAGCCAATCGTAATGAATATGCATGAAACATTGATTTGTAGGTATCTAACAGAACAAAATGTATATATACTAATATATATATATATATATATATATATATATATATATATATATATATATATATATAAACCACTCCCTTCTCTCCCCACGCGGGTGGTCTCATCCACTTTCCAAGCTCGGGTCCTCTACCAGAGGCCAGGGAGCTTGAGGGTTCTGCGCAGTATCCTTGCTGTTCCTAGGACTGCACTTTTCTGGACTGAGATTTCGGATGTTTTTCCAGGGATCTGTTGTAGCCACTCCTCCAGTTTGGGGGTCACAGCCCCCAGTGCTCCGATCACCACAGGCACCACTGTGGCCTTCACCTTCCAAGCCTTCTCCAGTTCTTCTCTGAGCCCTTGGTATTTCTCTAGTTTCTCATGTTCCTTTTTCCTGATGTTGCCATCGCTTGGTATTGCCACATCCACCACTACGGCTTTCCTCTGCTTTTTGTCCACCACCACAATGTCTGGTTGGTTCACCATTACCATTCTGTCTGTCTGTATCTGGAAGTCCCACAGGATCTTGGCTCGCTCGTTCTCTACCACCTTGGGAGGTGTTTCCCACTTTGACCTTGGGGTTTCCAGTCCATACTCCACGCAGATGTTCCTGTATACTATGCCAGCCACTTGGTTATGGCGTTCCATGTATGCTTTCCCTGCCAGCATCTTACACCCTGCAGTTATGTGCTGGACGTCTCAGGGGCATATATATATATATATATATATATATATATATATATATATATATATATATATATATATATATATATATATATATATATATATATATATATATATATATATATATATATTCTCCAGTGTCTTCCCACAGTTTAAAGACATGTCAGGTTGACTGGAGACTCTAAATACTGACTTTGTACCCCAGCGAGTAAATAAAGCCAATAGGAATATTCTTTAGACAGGGCAGCAACTTGCAGAAAGCCTTTCCCTTTTTGAACAGTAACACCATCATTTGTTGAACGTAACCTCCGATCACCCTAATCTCACTTTCTTTTCTGTTTCTGTTTCTTGACAGGAACGTATGTTGGCTGTTTTCTGCACAACGCCAGCGATCAAGCCTTGGGAGGAACTGTTCTCTACGACCTACGCAAAATGACCAGCGCTCTGTGTCAGGACACCTGCTCAGAAAGGTAACCTGTCCACAGCGTGCTACATGTGAAGGCATCACAGAAGGCCCGCTGTTTGGATAAATGCGGCGGATCTCAGCCTCCTACATGAATGGCTCCTGTGTTTGGGCCAGGTGGCTGGGTGACAGTAAAGAGGAGGGAGGGAGGGGGGGGTGGAGGACCTGGCCGGGACAGAAGACTTGATGTGTTGCAGGAGAAGGAAGGAGGAAGGTGTGCATGTGTTAGAATGTTTAATGAGGCCACTCCAGCAGTTGGTAAATTAGTCCGTGGTTTGATATGTGCTTCCTGTGGCCTCGTCAAGGAAACCCTCCAACTGGGTTAAGTTGAATTAGCCGCAATAAAATGCTTCTCCTCAAACCCAGACAATGTGAAGAAGCAGGTGGATTTGTTCAAAGCAGACTCAGGCCTTTTTGAATTATTCCTTTTCATATCTGAGCAGCGAGGAAACACTGTAGCTGCACTGAAACAGAGGGCAAATGGATGTGAGCCAGCGCTTGCATCTCAAACCCACGGAGTGTTCTTCCCTCTTTCCACCCATCCAGATGGAAAGCTGGCCGTGCTCATTACCTGAGTGGGCCAATTACCACGATGAGCAAAAAAGTAAAAAGTCAAGGCAATTTATGAGGAAGCTTCAAAGGACATATATGAAAAGGTCAACTTTGATGAGGTCTCTGTCTTTCTCAAGGGGCCGGAATAAAGAGCGAGGAAGAGGGATGAGTCACGGCCGCCTTGATATGTAAAGTACAGATCAGAGGTGACCATGGGGGTTTAAATCATATCCTGTGGGATGGCTGCACCAGAGGGCATTAGCTTAAGGTCACGGATTATTATTGGCTAGTTCAACACGTGTCTGTTTCTATTTCTGTGTGTGTATGTGTGTGTGTGTGTGGATAGTGGGTACCAGTTTGCAGGTCTGGAGTACGGAGCTGAATGCCACTGCGGGAACAGGATTAGTAGTCCACAGGCTCCCGAGGAGGATTGTAGCCTGGTGTGCCGGGGCGAGAGGGGGTCCCCTTGCGGCGGTGTGGGACGACTCTCCATTTACAAGGTGGAGGAGCAGCTGCCGGGTCACAGAAAATGTAAGTCAACTTCCCCTGGAGGGACGAAACAGGAGTGTGTCTGCTGTTTATTCTGCACACAGGCTGCACTTTGGATGAGGTTTGTTAGAGAAACTATTCCAAAACACAACACCGGGTCAGCAGTGCATCCATCATGGTGAATGCTGATGTTCTAGTTTTATAATCATAATCATCATGATCATAATCATCAAGTATAGACCATAATTCAAGATTAATAATAATTTACATATAACCATATTTGAACCTCGCAATTCATTTCACTTAAAGCTCTTCATCTGCCTTTGTGCGTGGATAAATGAAAACATTTTGGCCAGTGCAGATGGATCATGTCCTACTTATGGATTTTTCTCATTCCAGTCAGAAACATTCACCACCGTGGATGCTTCAAGGTCCCAAAGAGCGTCACCGGCAGCTTCCCCGTCTACGCCTTCCAGCCCAACCTGACGACACAGTCCTGCATTGAGACCTGCACAGACAAGGTTTGAACCAGCTCTCGGATCTCTGAAAACACTCCAAGTGGCACAAATACACCACTGTTATCTGTTATCTGCAGCTGACTGCAATGTGGTTCATTCTCCCAGTAGGTACAGTAGTAGTTTACTGTATGTGCAAATTATTTTTGTCACTAGTGTTTGTCCTTGTGCCTCCACATTGTGTGTGTCTGACCAGTAACTGGGACATTGACAAAATATAGTAAGCAAGAAAGAATGTAGGGAGGAAGGCAGAAAGGAAGAAAGAAAGGCAGGAACGCAGGAACGCAGGAACGCAGGAAGGAAGGAAGGAAGAAACGCAGGAACGCAGAAAGGAAGGAAGGAAGGAAGAAACGCAGGAACGAAGAAAGGAAGGAAGGAGGGAACGCAGGAAGGAAAGAAGGAAGGAATGCAGGAAAGAAGGAAGGAAGGAAGGAAAAAAGGAAGAAGGGAAGGAAGGGAGGAGGGCAGGACGGAAGGAGGGCAGGACAGAAGGAAGGAAGGAACGAAGGAAGGAAGGGAGGGACGAAAATAGGAAGGAAGGAACGAACGAAAATAGGAAGGAAGGAACGAACGAAAGTAGGAAGGAAGGAACCAAAAAGAAACATGGAGCAGGGCTGACATTTCTGCTGAACCGAGTTGACATGTTTCCATCAGATAGAGCAGGATTCTTTGGAAAGTGAAATGAGTGTGAGTTACAGTACATGTGGATGGATGTGGAGCATTTGCGCTTGCAGGAGCTCCCGCTGGCCGTGTTTAAGAGGCCCCGCTGCTTCTGCACGTGGACGTCATCGCTCTTCAGCCTCAGCCAGCAGTCCGACGAGCAGCACTGTGTGGGAGCTGCTGACGCCAACAGCACCGGCAACGGCACCGGCACCGGCACCACCGCGCCCACGGACCTTTACCACGACCACTTCCAGGTGTATCACACGCCGGTGCTTGGTAAGCTGTTTATTTTCCCACTACGAGCTCGTGTCGCTTCCCATCAAGTGGCTGTTAAGTCACATAAAGCCTCATTGTGACCGGTTCCACCACACGTCTTTAATTTATTTCTAGATTATTCTCATAGACAAGCTTGAAAAATGCCCCGTGAAAATAATTTATTCCCTGACACTGTGGAGATTGAATCACTGTCTCAGTGCACGATGAAGAAAATTGCACTTGAAAACACAGTGTTGATCTAAACTCAGCTTCCATTTCATTGCGCCACATATGCGTTTTCTGTCACCTTTGTTCTGAAAAATGAATCACTCCCGAGCTCCTTTTTCTTCAGCGATCCTGCTCTGTAACGGAAACTGACGCGAGCTGTCTTTCCAGACTCCAGGTGCAAGGAGAGGATGTTTCTACCTCATCGCTCCAGCTCCCTGGTGGCTCTTTCCAGTTTTCCCGGCGCAGGCAACACCTGGGTTCGGCACCTGATTGAGCTCGTGACCGGCTACTACACTGGCAGCTTCTATTTCGACGGCACGCTGTACAACCGAGGTGGGGAGGACGCGCTCGTCCTTCTTTGAGTGAGGCATTTGCTTGAAGTTTAAAAAGTAAATCGTTCCCCTCCAGGTTTTAAAGGAGAGAAAGACTACTGGAAGAGCGGCCGCAGCATCTGCATCAAGACTCACGAGAGCGGTCCGAAGGAGATTGAGATGTTTGATTCTGCCATCCTCCTGATTCGGAACCCCTACCGCTCCCTCATGGCTGAATTCAACCGCAAGTGTGCAGGACATTTAGGACACGCCACAGATGGACAGTGGAAGAGTAAAGGTAACAAGAGTGCAGTAAAAGCTATAAAATGTTGAATATTGTGACATCCTTCTTAAGTTTTTCGCTGTGACCTAAGAAGATGTTTTTTCACTTTCTTTCACAAGAATGGCCCGAATTTGTCTCTAGCTACGCCCCCTGGTGGGCATCCCATGCACTGAGCTGGCTGAAGTTTGGGCGCCGCCTGCTGGTGGTCCATTACGAGGAGCTGCAGAGAGCGCTGGTGCCACAGCTACATCTCATCACGTCTTTCCTCAACGTCACTGTGACTGACGAGCGGCTGCTTTGCGCCCAGAGCAACCAGGATGGGCATTTCAAGCGCTCAGGGGCGCAGCAGCCTGCCTTCGACCCATTCACTCCCAACATGACCCAGATGATTGACGGGTTCATTCACACCGTTGACCAGGCGCTGAGAGGCAGGAACTTTAGCAGGCTTCCAGAGGAATACCTCCCCAGATGATGATAAAAAGGACACACGTGTAGTTCTGGAAATTAGTGTTCTAGCAGTGGTTTTGAGGAGAAAATGTCTTTGCTGCTCTTTGAAAAGGTTTAAGATGACCAGGCCACAATTTGACAAAGCCAGACTCGCTGCACAGGACTGTGGAGTCACAGCAGAGCAGTGAAGGTCACTGGTCATTATAAAATGGGATGGCGAATAGCGATGAAAGCCTCAGGGGCTGGAGCCTGCCTCTCAGAGAAGCAAATATGACAAATACTCGAAAAGATTTGACATGATTTGTCGGCCTGTAGAGTTGGGATTGTCCTGCAAAGAGCCAGGATGGTTTCGTTTTGGCTAAGCATGGGTTTTATGGGAATCTTTCATTTGACTTGTACATACATACGCACTCAGATGGAGATGATTATTTGCTAACACGTCTGATACATTCACTGGTTGCTACAGATCTGCAGTCTGAGACTTTTTTACTGAACTAATGTGGCTGTAAATGCATTGAAAAGACTCTACGTTGATCTGAGTGATTGAAACTGTAAATAAAGCTGTTTCTACAAGCACTTTATTTCATTAAAAGCATTGAATTTGCATTGTGTCAGACTTGTTTTACTTGATGTTCTTCACTTTTATTGAACCAATTTGAAATACACAGCTACTATATATCTCCACTTAAATATTTACTGCAGATAAAGTCAGGTGATACCACTGAGGGCAGGGGTCTCTGAGGATCAGACCTTGGACTATACAGTATATAGAAAAAATTTTCCGAAGCCACACTGGTAGATTACTGCCACCTTGTGGCCGACTTTTTGCAACTGCACTGAGACATGTTATTTCTAAAATATAAATTAAAGCCATAACATTAACATGAAAGTCCATAGCGGTGCATCAAAACAGTATTCTTACATTTAAATGCAAGAATAAACCCAGAACCTACAATGTAGTTATGTTTGATAATGTTTATATTTCAAAAAGGTCAAATGTCTGTCACTTGATGAGGAAAACGCTCATTTTATTGCATCTAGTTACACAAAAAATATCAATCATCTCATCAAATATCATATCATCATCAAATATCAAATGTCATCAATGCCATACTTCAAACTCTGGCCTCAAAAGAAACAAACCACAGAGTTAAATCAAGCTATGGTTCTTGTTGTACGGTACTGTACATGGTGTTGTACTGTGTAGGCTGCTCACGGCTGGTTCCAGCACTGTGCGTCAAGGTTAAAGTCTTCCTTAGCTACACGTAGCATCACTGAATGTCACACCAGCATCCAATCCCTTGAAGCAGTCTCAATGACTGGATTTATGAGCTACTGCACGACTCTGCTCTGAATGAGCTCCTTATAACTCTGCCTCTGCTAGACCTCATCCATGCACACAGTCAAAAACATCCACAGCACTGATGTGAAGTGAAGGTTCTGTGTATAAACAGAGACATTGATCACATTACAAAACCAAAGGGTCAACAAGCCAAATAAAAGAAAAAAAGGTTCAACAATAAGGCGTCTATGCTCATTCCCTTTTAATGGGACAAACTGCTTTTAGTCATCTTATTTTTTAAATGGAGCTATGGACACACACACAACCCCATTCCCCTTACACTCATGGGTGATGTAGACTCTCCAGTGAACCTGAACATGTTATTTGGCTCTTGGTACCCACAGACAACCCCCGTACACATACGTTACAGTAGCAAGCCAACCCAAGGTCCTCCTTACCCACTTTTAACAAGCCAGGATGAAAGCTGGAAGCCAAAACACCTCATTCTTCCAAGTGATTCTGTAGATTTTATCTCTCATTTGTTCATCAGCTTTAAGTAATTTCAGCTAAAAACCAACACATTACTCCACCTTGAAAGGCCGGTTGAAAGGTACTGTATATAAACAAACTCATGTTAATTTTATGTTGCAGTTCTGTTATTCTAGGAGTTTATGGAAAAGCCCACAGTAATTAGTGCAGCAGAGTCATGAGGCCTCTCAGCCAGCTGTCTTTAATACACCTCAAATAGACTAAAGCCCAATTTATATTAAGATGCCGACTCCATCTACTTTAAACATACGTATGGTAACATATGGTAAAAACAATGACACAATGGGCATTGAGTAATAATAAATATTAGCACAAGTATAGAGTGAAAGAAGATTTCGACGGGAATGATCTGTACCTCCATTTTCATTTTTTCTGCCTTAGCAGCACATTAAAATGCAATTTGATTTTTTAATAGATTTGGTGAAAATAGACTCTGGGCCACCTAAAGGCATTTAATAGGAGCTAGTCACAAACCTGAGCTCGAAACATTACAATAATCCAAATTTGATGACACCAATGTGTGTGATGTGAGTTCAAACTTTTTCATAAAGAAATATTTTGCTACAGGTTTAGTGAACAAACCAGCCCCCATTTTATTTGTGGGACAATACATATATATAGTTTATATATTTTATAGAAGCCGAAGCATCTCCTTGCTTTTCTTGCTGCATAGTTCCTAAAGTAGTGAGTGTACAGCTTTCATTACAACAGTGAACATTTGCTGTGCCATCAAATAATTTAACACAGCCAGAAAAGTGAATAAACCTCTAATGTAAAATGTCCAAATTGGGCCCAGTGTCAATACTTTGTGTGGCCACCTTAATTTTTCACCACTGCTTTCAAGCCCCATTTTGTGCATTAGGAGTTAGGCTATTAGGCATTACTCAAAGTGAAATGGTTCTAGTTTCTAAATGGTACTGGGGCTATGGGCTACATTATTGACCTTGGTGTCATTAGAAAGAAAACTCCTTCTAGTATTCACAAAAACAAACAAAATATTTTAGAGTTATACTGAGATAAAATTACAGAGATAAATACTAATACGCCTGTATTTTTAACAAAAGAAATATCAGTGTATGTTGTAAAATATTAGTTTTTTTTGTCCTGTCTGGCAGTTCAACAAGCAACATGTATTAGGCTAAATGTCATATTGTAAATGACAGTTTTGCTCTTTCAAGAAGAGTATAAAATATATACTGTGTGCTGGGGGGAGTGCATAGAGAACGTACAACCAGCTGGTGAAAACAATTACATCAATGTAGCAAAAAAGAAAACATAAATAGGCAGAAATAAAATTAAGATACACCTTAGGTAAACAATTGACCCATTAATTAAATAACTGCACCAATGTTGTTAATGGTAAAATTAATATTAATAATAATAATGTTATAACATTACTGCAACTATCATACTGTGATAAAACAATATGAACACAACACCAACAACACCAGAACTGATAACTGTCAGTTCTGGTGTTGAGTGTCCGACTACAAGCAAAGCTGTAACATATCATTGTTCACCAAAAGGTTAGACAGACGTTGGTCTGTCTATGCCACTTGTGGAGGCCAGGGTGATGAGAGGAGCTGCTAAACGAGAGAAGGTACTGCATGGAACTGAACAAGTTGTTCACTGAGAGGACTCGTTCCTCCCGAGTCATTAAAAAGATTAGTTCATATTGAACAAATCGTTCACGAACGACACACCACTGGCATCTACGCAACCGCTGAGGGTAAGGTAGGATAAGCTTATGCTTATGGTGTCTCTGTACCAGTGGTAAAAACAGTGGTGTTCAAGCCTGCATTAAAGTAAAGGCTCCATTAGCATTTTATGTTCACTGCAAAGCACATTGTTTAAATTTAATTTTAGTTGACACTGTGAAAAACGTACCGGAAGCCTTCTGCTTCTTTCCACTTCTGCAGAAACTATGTTTTTGTCTCAGGGTTGTATGTGCACCAAAGATGACTGGAGATGTGTCCAGGGGAGCTCCAAGAGAGTTGCAAAGGTTGACAGAGACACGCTGGGCTTGTAAATACAAGTCTTGCAAGACAGCGAGGGACAGACCATTCCTTCATACAGCATTATGTTAACAGAGCCTTGATTTGAGTGGAACCTTTAAAGTTATGGATCCATGAAGAACTTTCTTTTTAAGCAGTTTACAAATATATCTGGTTTTCATGGCTCAGGTAAAGTTGTGTGGAAGTTGAGTCATGTCAACTCTTTCAGTCTGGTTTCCTTCTTGGGGGAGGGTTCATCACACCTACTCACTTTTGTGTCTTTTGTTCACGTAACGAGCCAGTTCTTTGCAAGTGTGAAGTGAAGCCAAACTGGAGGATAATATGGAACTTCCCTCAGACTGAGGAAGCTTTTGGTCTTTGTCAGTTGTCAAAAAATGCCAGTAAATTTAGAGCTAAACATTACAATACAGTAATACATACAATACAGTATAATTAAAACAAAATATTCATGTGGATGTTGACTGAATGTTTGACTAAAGGGCATTGTATTCATAACAGCTGTAATTTTCTACTTGCTTAGACATAAATAACTTTAAGTTTAGTTATAAACTACTTTACATTTGAGACGCTCATTTCTGCACTTCTAATCTGCCTGTGGGCCTGGATTACACATCACTGCTCCACCTGGTGCATGAATGTGCAATTGCAGGTCATTTCTTAAAAAAGGTTTAGGGGGCAACCACGCATTACATTACAAGTACATCACGGTGGGGGGTCATGACTGGTGTAGGGGGGCTTGGTGGAATGGTACCTAAGTCATGCTAATGTCATGACAAGATCAGTGTGAAATCCTGCAGCAACGAGGCAACGAAAATTTGCCGCTCCATCTGTAAACTACTGAAACATTTATTCGAAGACAGAAATGGTGACAGAGGCAAGGGGTTTATTAGCCCAAATAGATTTGAAGTTTCTTGGACTTTTTGAGTGAAGTAAACTTCCTTTCAGGTGTTTGACAATTACCACAACTTAATTTGGCAGCAGTAACAGCAGTAACAGCTGTTACTCTTATTGATTCTCTTGCTGACACATTGAGCAGTTTAAGAGGGGACCCTGATGAGATTTGGGGGAAAACTGTAACACAACATTGGTGCTGTGATTCCAGGTTGTCAAGTCACACCAAGCTCTAGTCTGGAAGGATTTTACATTTCCACAACCAAAAGTTCAAAAATAGGGCAACGTAGATGAGGAGTCATTTCATACTGTAAATGTTTGTTTATCCCAATTATCCATCTGGTTCTCTGAGGTAAAAAGAGGAGAACTGTGCCATAATGAAAGGCATACATGCTTTGAATCCATGTGGTCCAACATTTGTTGAGAAAAATACGGTGCCTGCATTTGCCTCACTATACAACTGCAACACTGGGGGTCTAGAATATGAGTTACCTCAGCTTAAACACATTCTGGAGAGAAAGAAAACTAGTGGTTTGGAAATCCCCCAGAATTTAATGGAGCTCATAGTCTTCCTTGAGCCACATAGTGAGGTGTTTTACACAATGTTTAAACTTTGCAAAATAGTACTTGCATTTAGCGTCTGAGCAACTTGGGTGTCTTGAGTAAATCAAAAAGAGCAAAGAGCGTAAATGTTGACGAGTTTGTAAATGTTTTTGCCCAGAGACCCGGCAACCATCGAAATTAACTGTTCTAAGAAGAATACTGTTAAAATATATCAGAAATGTCTATTTTTGTTGTTTTCAGTTCAAACAGCTACAGAAATAATAATTTAAAAATTATGAAAAAAAAAATTCAAAATGTTATGTTTCTCGAAATTAAGGTAAACGTTTATTGTCAATGTAATGAGAAGTTGAGTTGAGGAGCATTCATTGAAAGCCATGAGCTGAAATCAATCTGAGTTACCACATAGAAGCCCAGTCTGGTGTGCCACTCCAAGGTTAATTCCACTGCTAAGGGTTAACTTTTCAGAAGCATGTGGTGACACTATTGCGAACGTGCAGCACTACAGTAACTATACTCCTACCCAGCATGAAACAACACACGCAGAATTACCCACAGCACAGAGATGCTGTGGATGGTCAGACCTTGAGGGTGATGAGGCCTTAGTGAGGACATTTGCATGAAACAACTTCCAAACTTAGCTGCAGTGACGTGAAGAAAACGCTGTTTTGAGCCCTGTCAGTCTAAGACAGAGTGACAGTGTGACTGTCTGTGAAGCGTGTTCTTCTTCCAAGCTTGAAAACACAGTCGTTCCGCACATCAACCTCATTTACATCCTCAAGCCGCTGTGGCTGCTCAACATCAGTCCACAGCTGGTTTCGATCCCACTGTGTATGTTGTTCTCACTTTGCTACGTTTAGTGCGGACACGTGCTGCATATCTTGGGTGTAATAAATATGACATGGCATCAGAAGTTTAACAAAAACAAATTTTGCTGTTCATGGAAACCACAGTTTGTCTAAACGACACACACATGAGACTTTCATGAGTGCTACCTTGCACTTTTTAAGGCTAGCGGTTGTTCAATCCAAGTAAGAATCCAACCACTCCAACATTTTACTCCTGCCTGATTGAAACATTTTTTTATGTTTCAAGCTCAGACCTTTCATCTATAAACTTCCCAGATGGGCTCCATCAGGAAAAGTATAGTATATAGCAAAGTATTGCAGCTGTGCTTCTTATATTACTTCAATATGCTTCAAATTCCTGTTCATTTAGAAAAAAAATGCTGGCGATGCAGCTTCAATTCGATGATTTACTGCAGATGAGAGGACTCGAGTCCCTCACGTTTACAACTAGATGGCGCCAAAGCTCTCTGCTGCAAGTGGCGCTTTCATCCCATCACGTCATCTCATCATGACAGTGTGGCCTGCAATCAAACGGTCTCACTATTTGCTAACAGATAAATGTGAAAAGCGTGGAGAGGCCATGAACCAGATGGAAAAACGTTTTTAATATGTATTCTTAGAGGTTAATTATCAACAGTGTACCTTTTCCCAGTGTGTCTTTGCTTAGACCTAAAAAAGCCAAACAGACTTGAGCAGTAAAAGCACCACAAACACTGTCTGTCCCCCTCCAGTCACTCTCATCGCCGCAGTAAATCGTGGCCCAGCGTCTCTGCGCTGACAAATGTCTGTCTGACGGGCTGTTGCCTGAGCAGTTGCTCTGTGTGCGTTTTTTTCCGTCTTGTGTGCAGGCACCGCTGAGCCCGTGAGAGACAGAGACATCTGTATACGTAGGTTCTGAGCTCAGCGTGAGGACCCACGGAGGCGCCTGCTCACCTGGCTGCTCGGCCAAGCGCCGCTGCCATCGCTTTGTTAAACGCTGAGCGAAGATGAGTCAAGTGTAGGTAACATGGGATTTAAATATAAATATGTTCCAATGCTGTTAGTGGCCAGACTGTGGTGACTCTTCACAATTCATTATATTTACACTTTCCAAAATTAAGGTGTGAAAAAATTTGCACAAATTAAGATTAGATTTTTTTCACACCTCAAGGATGTAGGTGCATCAACTCTGAGAAGGTTATTTAGATGATCACACTGGACTTTAAGCCTAAAGGTCTAATTCTTATAACGCATCTGAGTGTTGTAGATTATGTAATTCAACAATTTCAGCAAAAATAATGTAGTTCTCGAGGGTCAAATTATTTCTGTCATTTTTTCTGTCCTTTGGTATTGATAAAGGTAATAACACAAGCCTCTGTAGAAGAGACACGTCATTATAGGAATCTTTTCCAAGAGCAGGTTTATTGACTTCAAAGCAAAATGTTCATTATCTGAAAATAGTAAATTTACGTAAGAGTTGGCTTTGACTGTCAAGTATGTTTCACCACCTTTATGTTGGTTTAGAAGCCACATGTAGAGTCTTTTTATTAACAATCATCAGGACTCATTTGTTGAAACACAAACTCTTTAATGCGGCACAAGCAGTCTATCTATGAGTCTGCAGTGGCTGAGTTTGTGTTTTAATGTGTTGTTTGCAACATTAGAGGTGAAAAAACAAGCAAGTGTTTGTGTGTCTGTCTGTTTTCTTCCTCTTCTTTCTCAGTGTGTGCGGTTTCTGGAGGCCACTTCCACAGTCAGCAGATTGTGATGAGCATGTACGAGCATGATGCTTATTCTGTTCATCACAAATCAGATTGGTCTTGGTTTCTGTCTAAGATCAGGCTGAGGCCGACTCAGTTACAGGGGTTTTAAAGTGACTGAAAAGTTCCGTCCAAACCCCTGGTGCAGCGCTGGCCCGGGACACTGAGCAAAGCTTAGAACGTGAAGGTGGAAAAAGCACATGTCTGATTTATAATCTCCTCAAAATGTGCATGGACACAGACATTTGCACATTTACTGCTGTGTGAGCGTATAATGCTTATGAAGCTGCTGTTAATGCTGCCTTTATGTCATGTGGGAGTAATTGAAATAACTTCTTGGTAAAAGAGTCATTCCCATTTAAAGCCATTCCGTCACACTGATCCGTAAACGCTTCGGTTTCTCCTCACATGTGCACTTGGTTATGAAGTCCATGTTTTACAGCAATCCAAACACAGACATGTAAACCACAAATGATAAATGCAGCAACTTATATTCGTGTCAGCAAAGAAGAGAAATCTGAAGTCAAATGATTCTTTGGGTTTCATAGGGTGAAGGTGACATTTTCAGGCAGAGAAGCTAAAGACAAATCTCCATGTCTGTAGCTAAATACCATAAATGTGTAAAATGACCACTTCAGTGCTAAAATTATGTTTATTGACATACTGTATATTTTACGACTAAGCTTATTATTGTGAACTATTAGTAATAAATTGTTGTTTACATGTTTTTACATTTTAAATCTGGTAAAAACCTGTTAAACTCAGTTTGATAGAAAATAAAAGCACCACGTAATCTCTCCTTGATCTTTACTGTAGGTTGGTGGTCTTCATCAGCAGATGGACTTTGTTAAGATGTTACACACGTCCTTTCTAGTGATTTATTCTCCACTTATTACATGTTTAAATAAAGTAATCTTGCTTACAAAAACAACCTTGTCAGTTTCTTAAACTTTGGCTGGACATGACAGAGTTCATCCCCACTTCACCTTCACATGTGTTCACTTCATATATCCAGAACATTGTAAGATGCCATAAATGTCCATGAGGTTTAGTGGATCCACTTTTGCTTGTTAACATAAGTGTGCAGAAAAATTACCTCCCACCCACCATGTGGATGGTTTGATCCCACCAGTGTGTCCTAGTGATTTGCTAACAATGATCAAAGCTCTGAAGGAAGCCTTGTCCTCGCAGCTTTGATCAAACATCCATGAGGTTTAAAGCCCTGACAGTGATTGTTCCTGTATCAGCCGTGATCTGAGACCAGCTAAAAACTGCCTGTTTTATGGGAGCAATGAAGAACAAATGTAAAACAATCTCAACACATCCTCAGCCTCAAAGGTACTTTATTACTTGATTTCTATTTACTTCAGTAGTATACCAAGTAAAATGCTCTAAAAGATGATGCAGCGGAAACGACCTGTCCTGCACGGCTTCATCATTTCAGGAAGCGAGATCTGTCTCCACATTGACAGAAAATGTGGAAAAGACTAAAACTAACTGTCTTAGTTGCTAACAATGGCTTTAATAAATAAAGAAACTATGGTCAGTTAATTGTATCAGTTTGGAGTAATATTGTAGTTAATCTAAATATAAATATATATCTATAAATCCATATGTATATACCAACATAGAAAATGGATATAATGTAACTGTAACAATTATTTGTATGAATTTGTTGAACAAAGAGAATTATACTGGATTTATTTTTTAAAGATTTACACAAACATTTCTGATTATATAACGAAATAAATCTATCGAACTCATCTTTATTTGGAAAAAATAAATCAGTATTTGAGAAAGTCCTCAACTGTAAATATTTTGGTGTAGATTGAGTTACATTTATCAGAGATGAATTTTATAAATAAAAGAAAAGAATAAAACATAAAAGAACATTTTAAATAATAAATACTAAGAATAGTTCTGTAATTTATACACCAAATATATATATAGTATACTATAGTATACTATATACTACAATATATTCCAGCAACTATATTATTTGTATTATAATGAAATAGGTGCTTACAAATCTATTGTGCATGACTGTGCGACCTGAAGCTTCTTCAATATTTTAATGTTTCCCTCTCATGTAAAACTACAATTCCCAAAAAACAAAAATCAGCAATAATTGAATTCTCATGCCGATATTTATCTGACACTTGAGTCCAGAGATGAGGAGCAGAAACTTCCAGTGAGATGAAATGAAAAGTGCCTGTGTATATAACAATGGCTATAGAATGTCTGACAACAGCCTTATAACACAATTAGCCATGGCTAACCAGGCAGCATGTAATCTGCTTATAGCAGCTATTTCCAGCGTAGTTTTGATTTGAAAAGAAAAAGCAAAGAAGACACCTCCCAAATGGAGCCACTGCAGTGTCATCAAGCACAGTGAGACAAGGTGACGTGTGCCGGTCATCAGGTGTTTTCCTGAAGTAGACTTCGAGCGTTGCGTCTCAGAGTCACGGCCGGCAGATGATGATCGTGGCGCTGACACTGCCTGCGACCAGTGCAGGCCCGAGCTGAGCCCTGCGCTTTGTTCTCAGATGCCGGGGTTAATGGTTTTCCGTAGTGGGTGGTGAGCGAGAGGCACGGTGCGTTTCTCAAGCATTCCGTGTCGGAAAATTAGGATGCAGCCTCTGTTGTCAGAGCAGAGGAGCTGTCTGCCACTTTCCCAGCAGCCCTTGGGCCAATGACAGGGAGATGGATGATATCTGCAGCCTGGCCGCACTGTTCCACCCCCCCAACACACACACACACACACACACACACACACACACACACACACACACACACACACACACACACACACACACACACACACACACACACGCACACACCAAACAGAAACGCACTAACACGCCAACGTTCTCCTCGTTTTCACTTTTGCTTTTACACACGTTGGCTCCTAAAGGCGGTGTGGGTGTTTGTCTAATAGCGCTCCCTCTTTGTTTTCTGCTTATCGGGGGAATGAAAACCTTGCGAATGAAAACAATGAAAATATTTTGTGGAGAACATACGGTTCACTTCTCTTGAATAAAACATCACATCTCTGAAGAACCAAACACACAAAGCATTTTCTGCGTAAGCCTTTATTAGAATCATTATTCGTCACATTAAAGGTAATAAGAGATACAGAAAATGTTTTTTTTCTAAGGTAAAATGTAATTAAAAATGTATGCATTTAAGAAATTACTCTTGTAAAATACAGAAAAGCAGAAATATTTATTATTACAATAGCTCAAGTAGCACATCTGAGCCAGTTTATTTTATTTAGATACGATGAAACACACTTGGGAAAGAAGCTGGACTTGAAAATATGTGTGTATGCAGCAAAGTAAAGTGTAAAAGTGTGTGCAAGGCCTCACAGAAGTGCCTCCTCTGCTGCGCTTGCCCTTCCCCCTCCCCTCCTTCACATCTCTCCCTCCCGTTCTTTTTGTCCTTACCTGCTACCCGCTGCTGATGCTCCTGCAGTCGGGACCGAATCCAGAGGCCGTGTCACCTGAGCAACAGCCGCCGCATACTAATGAGCAGCTGAAAGGAGAACGTGCAGCGCAGGGTGGTGGTTGTAGCTTGACTCGACTCAGCCCTACGAAGGCAGGAAATGCCTCCTCCACCTTACTTCAACCCCCCACCCCCCTCCATTTCCTTCGAGCCCCCTACCTTTCTTCTTCCTCTTCATCCGCATCACTCGGAAAGAACAGAGGGAATGTGAGGCTGTAAAAGGACGGGAGGAACACAAGCGGAGGAGATGGGACAAATAAGGCGAGGGTGGCGCTGAAGTGGTGCAGAGGACGGGGAAAAAGGGGGAAACGCGGTGGGAAGAGATGAGAGGGAGGGTGAGGAGCAAAGAAGGAGTGCTGCTCGGGAGCAGGGCGTTGAGGGAACCATCCATCACTGTTTTAAGTGACTGCAGTGGGACGGAGCTGAGTAAAAGGTCGTCTACTCTCGCTCTGTGCACAGTGGGTACCTGGGGCCGAGCCGAGCCGAGCCGCGCGGCCAAATGACTCCCTAGTAATTATTTCACGCAGGCCTTCTGTTATGGCAGCCTGACACTGTTACTGACTCACCCATCCTCTGCAACTGCGGAAGCAAAACAAGACAGTCACACGCCCAAAACACTGTCCCTCTGCTCGACGGCTGACAGAAGAGCTCAAATAGTCCAGGACCGGAGTTGGAGAGTCCTGGTTTTATTCTTGTGTTGCTGATGCATCTTACCTGTGACTGCAGAGAAAGAGACAATTGCCAGGGCTCCTAGGCAAAAAGAGATAATGGCAGCATTTTAGCAAAAGTGTGGGAAAATAGAAAATGCAGAAGGCTTGACATGTTTGACTCCCAACAAAAAAAAAAAAGAGCAACAAAAAAGAAATCAAACATTTCAGAATTTATCTTTGGAACATTGGCTCTTTTGTGGCGAAATATCAAAAATAATCTCTCCAGAAGCAGAGTCAACACCGTGATTATCCGCCCAGGAGCTGAACAGACACACTCCAGAACGCTCCAGGAATTTCTGCTCGGGAACAGTTTCGACTGAGACACAAAGAAAATCACCAGTATGTGACTAAGCTAGGCTGAACATGTGTCTGTGCAGGTGCATGCGAATTACACGCGGGGCGTTCAGACAGAAGTCACATCATTTCAACATGAATGTAGCACCCACTGTAGCAGACTGCGGCAGTCGGACAAGGCGTCCGACGCTGTGGTCGCTGAGGGGTTAAAAGCTTGTGCTCGTGGCAACAATGCTCCACCAGCTATAGGTCACATCAAAGTTCCAGCCGCCGGACAGCCAGCTTGCAAGACACAACGTAATTGTCCGAGCCAGTTACAGTTCAATAACTCCGAGAAGCAGCTAGCCAGATACCAGGTCTCCCTTGGCAACGCCTTCTCTGAAGTGAATCACAGATCAGAAGGAGAACGAGGACTAACGGTGGACTGGAGGGAGCGGGGCCAGAGGCCGAGAGTGGATACACCCTGAAATACTGTGGGCGTTCAGACAATGCAAACACATGTCTACACTGACACAAACACACACGGTCGGCAATGCTGTGACCTTTGTCCATCTGCTCCCTTTGAACTCTGTTGTTTGGTTTTCACTCATCACACCCACTTTCCAGACTCCTGCTCTGCGCCCACCGGCGTGTCATGGAGCCGCCCCGCCCGTCGCCTCCCACATCGCTTTCTGTAATCCAAAAAATAAAACTGAGTTTATCTCTCATCCCCGTCGTCCTGAGAATAATAAAAACCTTTGTGCGTCAGACGCACGAGGATGATTCTGCTCTGATTCGGACTCTTCATAATGCTGGAGGAGGCAGCGGCGCCTTGCACCCAGGTGCATGCATACGGTGCAGTCAGCACACTTACAGACGTCTGCGCATTCAGGCGACTGTCTGGCCTCCTGCCGCAGTGTCTGGAGCCTCAGACAACCTCCCCCCACCCCCATCTCATTCCACTTCTCCATCAAACATACCTGATGCCCACCCCCCCCCACCCTGCTGCGATAGGAGATTTACTGAGCTAAGCTGCTTCACTGGACGACACACCTGACAGTCCACACACACACACACACACACACACACACACACACACACACACACACACACACACACACACACACACACACACACACACACAAACAAGCCCTCTAATTCACTAAATTCATCTGATTTCCATGTCGGCTCTAAACCCAATCTAAATGTGTTGGATAAATGTTAATCTGTCCTTATTACTTTTATCACGGAGCATTGTGGTAGCGCGCCGTGTTACATGACCACCTCTGAACAATGGAGTGTAATCTCTCGCACACACTCGGGTGCATCAGCTGAAGCCTTTGGTTTATCTACACCTATTGAAGGTATGAATCAATCTGAGCTGGAGGACCAGCTGAGTAGAGAAACCTCACATTTATATTCTTGCATTGTTCCAAGGAGCCCATGCACAAAATGGAGCAAAATATTTCTGCCTTTTGAGAAATTGTCACAGACTTATCATGAGCACAGACCATAGATCCTTTTATTGGGAGACAATACTATACCCTGCTGTTGGCTAATCTTATCTTAGCAACCATTTCTGGGCCTTGACTGCACATTATAATGTAATTTACAGAAAATAAAATAAGAATTTTATGAATCAAGATGACAAGGATGAAGCCATTCTTGAAACTCACATTAGTCGACTGGATATTAACAAAGTCAATCACTATGCATTTTATATATGTGCGTGTATATATATGTATACATACTGTATATATATTATCATAATAATTTTAGAATAATTTTATACACACACCCACACACACACACACACACACACACACACACATATATATATACATAATTTGGAAAAGAAAGCACAACCTCAACATCAACGTGATTTGTAAATGTGATACTGTAAAGGTCAGCAACGCTCAACTACATTAATTTGTTTTTAATTAAAAGACACAAAGGTTTTACAGGGTTACCCTAAAGGAAATTTTCTCTTTGTGCTGCACAAACAAGATCAGTGCCGCAGCCGCTTGCCGAGAACTCGTTTGACTTTGAACAAAGTTTGTATTCCCCATTCGGTGAACTCGCTGGGAGCTGATTTTTATGGGGTGATATTTATTGGATCCTTGGCGGATTGCTCTGAGCATGCTGCTTTGTTACTGTTGGGGGGGAGCGCTGAGAATTTCATCAGTGGGCTCTGGTGCTGCCAGATTTTGTTGCATGTCAGACAGAGCCTAATAAAACTGTCTGGCTGTTTTGTAGGCACCGGCTCTGCTCTGGCTGTGCTGCGTCTGACTGCTCAGCACTTGTCGCACTGTGCCTGGCTGCTTGGTATTCACAGGACATGGCGCTGCTTCAGCTGTTGCTGGGGGCTCTGTGGCATGGGCACAGGCTGATTAGTTGGCATCGGTATTGTTCGCCATGAAATGGGAAAGAAGGAAAGAAGAAGAAAAAAAAACACATAATTAGGGAGAGAGAAAGAGAGAGAGAGAGAAAGAGAGAGAGAGAGAGAGAGAGAGACTGGAGACGAGGACAAAGATGGAGAAGAGGGTATTATAGTGGAAATCAATTGTTTTGAACTGCATTCCTAATATGGGTAATTTACCAGAAATTAGGTTTTCAGAAAAGCACGCTGCCTTGGGAAAAACTGAAAGTAAAAAAGAACCAGGTCAAGCCGTATGACTGAATGAATTCATACTTATCAACAGCAGAAAGGAAGAGTGGGCTCGTCTTGGCAGGCCTAATTTATTGTAATTGCACTTATGCAGTCGTCTTCATAACAGTCATACGAGTACGTCATTTTCATTGTGTTTCATTGTTTAGTGTTTGTCTTTCTGAATTTCACAGGCTGCCTTCACCTTGAATAATGTTTCATACCAGATTCAAATGGCTAATTTTGAGTAAAAGGATCAGATGAGGAAATGAGGAAATTCCATCGTTGATTTTCAAAGATCATAGTGTGATATATTATTATGCACAGAAAAGAACGCTGTCTTTGTTTTTCATACTCATAATTTCTGATATTTCCCAGTTATGAAAATAATATTATTAGGATCAAAACAACAGCTCTATAATTGTGATACACTAAAACATACGTGTTTGGTTACTTAGATTTGTAAAGTTGAATGTAAAGCTAGCATTAAAACCAGAAATCAAATAACTTTCCAAAACTCCAGAGCATCTGAAAACCTGAACCAGAAAGCAGCTGCACCTGATGTGACATTAGCATCAGACTGAACCAATCTGAACAACTGTCCTAGTAACCGAGGATCAGATTTATTGGCTTGGTGTCAGCTTTGCTGTGCTTTGTGGTGACGGGGGTTAATCAACACTAGTCTGGGGTGTGGTGGATTGGAGTGCTGTGTGTGTTCTGCCATTTCTGATCAGATCATCAGCAATGTTCAAACAAAGATGTCGACACAGAAAGCGATTACAGCGTTAGATGACAACGCAGGACATGGGGATTTTTTTGCTTTGCAGCTGTAATGTTGCTGCGATCCGTAGCACGTTTTTGGGACCGCTGAAATATTTAGCGACCTAAAACACACATACTGTAGCTTTTCATACTGATCTGTCAATGCTGTAGTTCAGTTGCTAAATGTTTAGATGGGTAACATAAAGAAGAAAACCCCTTCTAACATATACTCCTTCTATCTCATGTGTTTCCCTCTCATACCATGTACACGTCTTTTAACTGGAAATCAGTCGCCGCTTCCTTCCCACGCCAGCTCTGAAATGTTCAGCAGAAAGTTGATTGTGCCCTCCGCCCGCGTCCCAAGAGCCTAACCCGTGATTTTTCATCACGAGAGCTCACAAGTTAGGGTCTCAGGGAGCAGGTGAAGTACGACAGGGTCTACTGAGGAGCCGCAGTCGGCTGCAGGGCACAGAGTGACACTGACCACCCCCCCCCCCCCCTTCTCGCCAGCACACACACACACACACACACACACACACACACACACACACACACACACACACACACACACACACACACACACACACACACACACACACACTCTGTCTACTTCTCACTGTCCAGAGAACCAAGAATTTCCGCTCAAAGGTAACCAATAGCTTCAAAGTCTCACAAGCTGCAATGAAAAGACAAAACAGACCTGTGGCCTGGAAACAGGGGGAAAAAGCGGCTCCCATGTTTCTCCTTTCCCCCACTGCAGATAACTTGTTTTGTTCAGAGGACTCAGCTAGATTCCTGTGCAATACAACAACATGCAAAGGCAGGAACACTTTACAAAAAGAATCGTAGATGCACTAAATACTGCAACACACCGACGGTGGTAAGAAAAAAGAAAACAGGATAGAATCGATGTAACAAAGGAAGCCAACGCGGTGGATTTGTTGCAGACGCGAGCAGACTTCATCGCAGCATCCAGACAGAGGCAAAGGCTCAGCCTGCACAGTCTGCTCCGTGCTAACTAGCCTTTGTGCTGGAAAAGGAAAAGCCCCCCAGTCAAGCGGCCGGGTTGCCTCTTTGTCCTAAAGAGCGTCGGCGGATTATCAGCCTACATTTCTCTCCTGCAGGACGGCGGGACCCAGAGCCACATGTTAGCTCATCCGCCCGTCTGCGCTGACTGACGGAGGCACAGAGCCACCTACTGTAGCTGCCTCAGCCTCTGCTTTACCACAACGGGGCAGGCACACATAGCGTTTGATCAGATAATGAATAAAGAAAAACAAAGCTCAGCGGCTCTACTATCATCACTGACGAGAAGACAGGAAAGATCCCACTGTTTTTTGTTGTTTTTTACAATAGCAGCATCAGAGTCTAGATGATAAAACAGAATAGAGCTGGTTTGTCACCAAAAACACATCCAGGATTACAAGCTGTCTCCAAAACTTGCAGCCCCCTTTCCGCTTCCCCAACTTTAAGCCACGGACTGCAAACCCCCTTGACGCAAGACCTCGCCACCCACCAGCCGAACTCTGCCACCACGGCGGCAAGCTTGGCACACAATAAGTTGTCAATGTCAAAGGCAATGAGCCTCAGTCTGACGTAAAAAAAGGCTCCTGGCACCGATGGAGCCAAAGGATCAACACTGAAATTGCCATAAATACTAGAAGGTAATAAATGTAAACAAACTACTAATACTGGAAACCATGTCATTTTTTGCCTGTCATGTACCCAAACACACCACCGACTGCCCCCACCCCCTCCACCACGTCCCCCCCATCCTGACACCCACCTCACAACTCCTCCCCCTCAGACTAGAAAAAAAAGAAGCAGATAGATGTCTCTGACTGTCTCCTCTCTGGGGAACGCCGAGCACAGTGAAGGCTTCCGGAAATGAACGCTCCGTGCCACCCGACGCGTTGCCTCGCACACTCAGTCCCCTGTCTGCTGCCGACTACGCCTTTTGTTATCTGCCTCTGAGCTGAGGATGAGGAAGAGCGGAGGGAGGAGAAGAAGGCAGAAGTAGAAGAAGGGGAAACAAGATGGTGAAAGAAAGAGATGGATGAGGGGGTGGGGGCGGTCGAAGCCGAAGCGCCTGCGGGAAGCTGCAGCCAGACGCAGGTCAGTAAGGTGGGATGATCCCCCCACCCCCCGACACACTTGCGTTGTTAGCTCCATCTTAGCATTCATCCACCCCCCACCCCCACCTACACACACACCGCCACCAGAACTCTTCTTCCATCTCCTTCCTTCTCCAGACACTGGAATATCATCCATGTCGTGACACTGTCATCTACACCTTCTACTTTCTTTTATTTCTCCTCCTTCTTTCCCTGTCAGCACAGGTCCAACACGATGAGCTGTCTTTGCCGAAAAAAGAAAAAAAAATCTAAAAACATGTGAAAAACATTCCTGCTGCCACCACAACTCACTACCTTGCACTCAGCCACCCCCATTTGACCCATCCAGCCCCTTCCCAAAGCCCTGCCTCTCCAGCATTTACTGCCCTCTACCTCCACACACTCCACCACCCCCCATCACACCAGGTCTGTACCTGTCTGCATGTCTCGCTTGTCTGTTTCTCCCTGTCTGCAGCTGCTTGCCCAAAGTGAGACACTGCAGCAGCAGAGTCTGCAGCGACAGCCCTCGCTCTTTCTCTCCCTCTCTCTCTCGCTCTCTCTCTCACACACACCCTCCATCCAGCCTTTGCTGGTGAACACGTTCCTCCCTGTGCTGATCAATTTCTTCTTTTTTCCAGCAGCTCACACACACACACACACACACACACACACACACACACACACACACACACACACACACACACACACACACACACACACACACACACACACTGCAGAGAACTGGGTGGCCATGAAGGAAGATGCACAGAATTAATTCCACTATTTTTACATGGATGTAAACTAAGATAAACAAACAAATAAAAAGGACCCCAAATCAACAGATACAGCCTCTGAAACAAAACCAAATGCGAACAGATAAACAACAAGCAAACAGGGACCTGTACACTCGACCAAACATGCACAGGCAGAAGCAAACAAATAAACAACCAGCACAATATATATACTGTGTATATATATATATATATATATATATATATATATATATATATATATATATATATATATATATATATATATATATATATATATATATATATATATATATATATGTATACTAAAACCAACATAGCTATAGTAAAAAGACAATAGAGCAAGTTCTTCTCAGCTAACACACACAGCGTCACACAGGCAGCGACGTGGTCAGTGCCAGCGCGAACAAAAACAGTCACTGTCACAATATTGTGACTGAGACTTGAACAAGAGACACATGACTGCTCGCATCAGACAGGAAACAATCAAGCTTGTACGGTGCGTTGTTTGCGGATGCTTGTGTGCGCAAAGCAGCTTCCTCTAGTTACACAGGCAGCAGATAGTTGTGTATATAGAAAGTGATGCTTCTACCATGTGTTTCTCTGACAGCTTCAGGTGCTGGCCTTGACATACTGTACACAGAACTCAGGACTTTTTACTTTACAGTGAAATTGAAATTAAAATGTCTGCAACAAAAGATTTTACATTTCTTTTCCTTCATTGTTGTATATATGCTAAATATGAATGTATATTTTTGTGAGACACAGTAAATTATGTAAAAGTGTTGACTGAAGAAGAGATTTTTTTTTTCTTTCTGCTTTTGTTGAGTGAAATCTGCCCTTGATAACTTGTCCTAATCCCAGAGTCTAATCACCTTCCTCTCCCTTTATAAATTAGGGTTATGACCCTGTATGACACAGAGGGGGGCAGGGAAATAGATCTGCAGATGTTATCATTGATTGATTATGCCCTTTAATTCAAATGGAAAACAGCCGCCTTTTTAATTCTGCCGCAGCCCAGAAAACGGCTGAGCTGTAAAATGTTGCTGGCGAAGGCGCCGCTACCTTAGCGATACTACAGGTCCCCTAAAGGACAAGCCAGGGGAGGAAGAGCAGGTAAAAGGAAATCCGGCAGCCAATGTCAAAACCGTGGCCAGGTTGAAGTCTACGGGGGATGGTTCGTCTGCTTAGATTGGCTCCGAGGTAATGGTGGTGACGTAATGACTGGGGGGTTGGGAGCGTGGTGCATGTTGAAGTCAGCGGGGCCAGCAGGCGACCATATAAGTGATCAATCAGCTCTATTACAGGCGTGTCACTGCAGAGTCGGCTGCTGTCGCCACGTCCCGCCCATCAACCCTCTATGTGCAAACATACAAGCAAAAAACTCCTCATCATGGGCTAGACTGGAAATAAAATCCATCCAATGACACTGGCCCACGAAAGGAAAGAGCAGCCGGTGCTGGATGCACACTCCTGCAGCTGTTTTTAAAGCAGGTAGGTATGCAGGTATGTATGTATATTATTAGGGTGGGATTTGCCAGTCATCACAGAATACAGACTCAAGTTGTTGTGAGAGTTGAAGCAGATTGGGGGATGAGGAGCAGAAGGCAGGGAATATGCGATGCAGCGTCTCGCCAGCCAGCAAGTCAGACCGCCAGCCAACCAGCCAGCCAGCCAGCGGGACATTAATGACGATCATGTCTTGTCACACTAGCTGTCGGGCCAGTCAGCAGATCCTGCCCTTGTCCCTGCCCTTCTCCAATCAATGCCATTGATCGGTCCCAGGGGTCAAGGGACTAGAGCGTATCGATATGAGTAGAGTGGCTGATGCAGCAGGCAGAGAGGGGCTGACTCCAGACAGATCAATGACACCCCCCGTCTGCTTTGGGTGTGTTATGATTATTCATTTGCCATTAACCCGGCCACATTAAGGCAATATGTTTCCTTGAAAGAAATAATGCTTGAGGCTACTCACTTTTACAAGGAAGTGAGATTTTATGAGTTGGGGATGTAAAGCACTGGTATGTCCAGAGCGGTGCAGTGGTTGCAGATTGTTTGTTACTAAGGCCTCCACGCAACGGTGACGCAATTAACAAGTAGCCAATCACGTCCCTTGAAGTGGATACTAACGTAAGCAACCACTGGCTGACTTTACTAGCATTCTGCGCCTGAATCTGATGGATAAATTTAGCTCTGGAAACTTAACATATACAAGGTATTAAGGTAAGGTTCCCCTGTGCAGGTTGAATTCCTCTAATATAATAGTAATCACCAAGTACCCACCTTATGCACCTCACTGGCAATGAAGAAAATTTACTTTGGAGTTAATAGTTTTCAAACTAGATAGATCCTCATGTAGACACATAAGAAGAATCTTTCTCATCTTATCTGTACCGTCACAAGGCAAATTAGTCTTCTGCCTCAGGATTTAAAGGATTTCAAGGTTGAACAACGTATATAAAACTGTCCAAGGATGAAGAAATTCTTTTAAATATATGATTCAAGGTCTTTGTGTTTTGTCAACATTTGACAGTGTTAAAATGACAGAAATTTCGTTATTGCTTGTCTACAGCACACAGTCTTCTTTTTATTGCCACTAATAGAATCTGGTAAAGTGATGATCTTGATTCTCAACCTGCCCGCCACTGTCAACATTTGCTCATTAAATATTTTTTTTATTGTTTTTTTGATTTGCAGTCAGCTGTAGAACCTTGGGGTTTTCTGGCAGTGACTTCTCAGAGAGGCTGCTATAGCAGTGAGGGCTTAAAGACCACCCTTATCTAATCCCATAATTTATTTGTTCAACCATCCCATAAATGAAGGCCCAGCTGGAACCAATGACTTTTAGCCGTGCTGTGGCAGCTGGACACGGGAGTGCTGAAGCAGCACAATTCTCCACAGAGATGCTTTCCTACACATCTGGTGGAATGATTGGGTTTCAGAAGTGAGGAAAGATGAGAAATTCACAGTTCTTAAAATAAACTCAAGCAAAACTTCAGTACAGATAAAAGGGTGGAAAGACTTCCTTTTAACTAAACTGTAAAATGAATTGTCTGGTTTTGATTAAATACAGCAGGTAAATTTTCTTCCTGGCTGGAATAATTCTCAATTTCGAGCTGGATAACATGATACACACGACCCTCTGGACACAGTTTCAGCCATTAGTGGGTCAGATCAGTGGTGATGTCTGGTACAGTGAGTAGGTGTCATCATCCTGACACTGGGCTTGCAAAATAAGGTATAAGAACAGTTCTCAGATTTCCACGGATTCACTAGGATCATAATCCTGTCATCTGCATTATGACAACGGGTTGGTGATTGCCAAGCCGGTCAGAATCTCTTGGTCTCAACAGATTTGTTAGTATCTCTTCAGTTTAAATATACTGTAAAAATACTGTCATAATGATAAAGAAGTACAGCACAAATTACAACAACGAGCCACTACTCAAGCTGCAGACTAATACACTGTGGTAAGATCTGAGGAGATCTAAGTCATTTTTCTCCTTCATGGTGCTTTGGAGTCATTTTACAAGCTGTGGCTTAGAGCCAGACACAAACGAAGGCAGATGCACTGGAGTCAGTGGACGAAGCTACAGTAAACAGAGACTCCGGTGTCGCCGAGGCAAGCTTTGACCTGGAACTAAAGCCCAAACGGCTTATTATATGGAAAACAATATATCACAAGGCACGGAAAGCGTGTACATGAGAAAATAAACATCACATAGCTGGAGTCTTGCTGTGGTCGCAGTGGTGGTATGTGTGTTAGTGGAACATAAAGTCAGGGTGCCCAATTGCTTTTGGCTCCAAACAGAAAAAATGATGATAGACTACCACCCCTAACTTCTTTGTGATATACACTGTCCCAGTTGATCACAATCAGCCCCTGATCTAAATTATTCATTTAGATACAAACAGATATTAAAAATGCTTCTGCGAACAGCAATGGTGTGAAACTACAGGTCATGAGACATTTATTGTACCAGGAAGATAGTGATAAATAGAACAACTAACATCTACTGTTCGATGATAATTGTATTTGTGACATATATTTGCTGTGGCTTATTTCCCAACTACCCTTATGATGGTGATGGGCACTGTTATTGAGAACCACCCTCTTGTGTTAAACCTTCTGTGCAACCTAATGGTGACCGACTCCTACGATGCCACGGCCCCACTGGTTAAAGAGACAGAGGTGTAAAACAAGGCCAAGAAGATGGAACAACAGTTCTGAAAGTGAGGTCATCGCTTTGAGACAAAGCCAGAAAACCAAGTTTTGAGGACAAAGTAATGAAATGGATGCAGCGTCATTGCTCCAACTGACCACAGTGAATTTTCTCTAAAAATACAACATATGTCAAGCTAACAATAAGTAAAGGGCTCAAGGCCTGCTGATGATAGCTACAAGAACCTCTGGTGGGCAAAAACAAAATTATTAAGAAACCCAATATAATTCTGTAGAGGCTTTATAGAGTGATAAGCTATTGAGAAGTTCCATCACGTAAGGTTCCGAGCAAAGACACTCTCTGGACTGTGTTTTGTCCACCGGGTTGTTGTCATACGTGTACTCCAAGGAAAGCTAGAAGGTTGTACAGTTAACTCCCAGGATGTAACTCTAAACCATACAACCTACTACCTCAACCCGGATGCACACATTTTCAATAAGGATCCCTCACGTAGCAAACATATGAACCCAGATTACTAATCGAACACACACACACACACACACACACACACACACACACACACACACACACACACACACACACACACACACACACACACACACACACACGTGCAATGTAAGTCATCATAGCAAAAAGTTCTAAAAAATGACAAACACGACGTTCACACCACAATGACAAAGACCCACAGAGGCGAGCTTGTGCTGTCAGATTTGTCACAAGATCGGATCTACGGGTTTGTGCCAAATGGTTATGGCCAAAGTAGCAAAGTAATAATAATAATAACAATATTCATAAAAATAAAAGACTGAAATTCTGCTTAGAAACTGGTAACAGTCTCTGATTATTGTACGAAACACTATGTGTGTGAGACGTGCATCAAATTTGGGCCTCAAAATTCTTGTCCCTGAGCATAAATTTAAATTGTAGCTATTCTTTCATATTTTACATACAAGGACATGTGACAATACATGACAACTAAAAAAACTAAGCAAAGTAAAAGCTTTGGTTAGAATGATCAAAAACATGAAACTTGAACTCACCCTTTATACAGATCAGTCTGGGGGGGTCCTTGCTGAGGTCAGTTCTAGTTCCCCACTCTGTAAACAGGTAAAGGTGTTATTGTAAGGTGAGCAGTGCCTGTTACTGTGTTTGACACTGGATCAACAGTTACACTGTTTCATTTATTTTTTGCTCTGCTCTTCGACAGAATTTGAACCCACGTGGGAAAAAACACAGACAAACAAACAAACATTAACACATCTTGGTTTGAGGGCAACACAAACCTGCCAGACAGGAAATGAAGAAAATAATTATAATAATAATCAATGGAGTGCTTCGAGATGGAACTAGCCCATAGACGCGTTAGAGCGGTTCGGTTCCTGGCCGGCAGAACACAGCATGTGGCTGTGGTGAGAGGTTAGCTCAACTTAGCCAAGACCGCGATAGCAGCGAGCAGAGCGGAGCCGGGGAGGGATGCCAGTGTAATCAAGCATGCCATGGTCTGCTACCATTAACTGTGCCAGTGCCAGAGCGCCACAAACAACACAATATTCCTACGGCCGCAGTGCGACAAAGAAAAGTCTGAAGTGAGACGAGAGGAAAAAATGCCACTTACCCAGCTTTCTACTGCCCTGTCTGATTCGCCTCTAGCTTTCCCTGTGCACATGTTTGTGAAAAAAGCGGCCAGCGTTACCATTTTTTAAGCCAAAGAGGGAGATAAAGAAAAAGACAGAGGGACATTTCTAAACAGAGCACACTGACAAGCTACGGGTCCGGTTCAGCGCTGTGCCGTCCGCCATTTTCTCCGAAACAAACAAGAACCGGAGAAGAAAGAAGAGGACAAAAAAACATGATCTGCTGGCATCATTATTCAAAGTTTCCACTTTTCTTCCTCTGTGTGTCTTTCCCGCTTGCTCTTGCCTGGCACCATTACAAAATCTTGCCTGGAAAAATCACATGATTTCCTATGAGAAAGCCACAGCATTCCCAGTAAGTATTCTGACATTGTGAAGCCATCTTTTGTCTAAATCAAACGTCAGGCTGTCCGACTCGCTCCCAAAATTGGGCACCTTCTGGGGGGTTGGAGGGGTGTTAGGAGTCATGGCAACCTCTACCTGGCAGGCTGCCCAGCCCCCCCGAGGTGGGGAGAAGTAGGGGCTAATGTGGTGTTGAGCAGGAATGCTTGGTGCGTTCCAAAGTCAACTCCATGGGCGTGCTGGTTGCTTAAGATTTCAGCTCATATGCCAACATTTTTTTGACAGGGTAAATAAAAAAGGGCTGGATGCTTGACAAAGCTACACAGTACCTGATTCAAATGTGGCCAACGCAGCGCTCATCCCAACAATGTTAGACTGACATTAAACTAGCTTCACGCTCTCTCCCAGGAGTCAAGTCGTGTGAGTTGCTACTACAAAAACCGTGTAACATTGTGTATTGCACAACTACCTTGTTTGTATCAATAGATCAGATATCACTGGCAGGAGAGCGTGTGTTCACACACGTCTACACTAAATACAGTCAGAAACCCTAACATGTGTTGCCTGCTCAATTTAACAATGGGCGGTGGGATATTTGTGTTATTGGTCTATATATGTAACATTTTAGGACCTGATTACAATGGCTGAGCCACACATAGACAACACATTTTCACAACACACTGTAAATCAGAATGCAAATAATACTCCATCCAAAACTCCAAAACTCTTACATCTAAACAATTCAACTTTGTAGCTACTGCAGATTCAAGATTTCGTTGTACATATTGTGAAAAACAGTAAATATGCTTTACTATATTTAGACTATACAATATAAGCAAAAACCCACAGAATATGAATCCAAAGTCTAACTGGGCCAGTGTATTGTATCATATTCTGTTGCTTTTGTCCAGTGAATAGACAAAGGTGCAAAGCTCGATGGTTCCACAGGCAAATGAAACCAAGACAAACATGCACAACACTGAAACAAGAACACTGCAGTCAAACACTAATGAGGTACTCGTGCTAGCAGACACATTCAGATCTGCATCAAAGATACACATGTATTGTGTTTGTAATTCCGATAAAACAGCCTGGAATAGGCTCAAGATTGATGGTCGATTCCTGCGATTGTCTGTCAGTTGCCTTCAGCAACTGCTTGGAACCAAAATGGGACCTTTCGCTGATTAAGTCCCTAAAGCCGAACAAAGGCAGCAGGACACACGCCGCAGCAGATGACAATGACGTCTGACTGGAGACACGTTGATTGAATCTAATGCAGTCCACACTGCTACAAAAGCCCCACACGAACATCTGGGCTTTCCTGCTAAATTGTATTTCTATTTGCTGCAAATCAGCAGGTGCACAAACACAGTAACATCACTGGTTACTGGCACATCTGTTTATTCATCATGAGATGATTGCTATTAGTTTCTGAGGAGACATGGATTTACTCACACACTCTTTAAAAGTCACACACTACGTTCACTGACCTCTTTATCAAGCAGTCAAAGTCAAACTTTTGCCAATACAGCACCTCTGAAGGGAGTGTACTTTTACAAGGTTACATTTTTTTCTTATATGACTTATATTCTTATATTTCTTAAATATGACTGACGATTATTACATGAAAAACATTTTATCATCAACTCATCATGTAGTAAAAATATCATCTTTCTGGAAACTTCCAAACTGACCTAAATGACCTTGTACAAGTAATTAAAGGCAGATTTGGAGTCAATAACACTGTTACATCAACATGTATACAACAACATGTATCTATTATGCACACTTCATGACTACTTTGCAATCGGCTTTGTGACTAAAATGGTCAATTGGGCCATCTGAGCTCCTCATCTGCCCAGGCCTACGTTAAAAAGAGTTAACTAAAACAGTTCCAAAACATTCCCCCACTGCGAGGGTCATTTCATATCCTGAAAGGTAGGAGGCTGGGGTCAAAGTTCAAATGAGAGCGGGGAGGGAGGATTTCCCTGGGGGATAGGATATACCATTGTAAACCAGACAGGGGTGGAAAGTCAGACAGACCTGGAAACCTGATAATACATTAGATTTGATAAATGCATAGTCAGTGGGGGACAGATAAGAATTGTTTTGTTACAAAAAGCCCAGATGATAATGACAGACAGGAACATGCGTCTACAAAGTAAAAGAAACAGAACATTATTAGGCTCTGTCAACGTTTTAGGAGGAGGAAAAACCTTTGCAATCATCAGAATTTGCTCATTTTTAACACGTTACACCTTGTTTCTTTCTCTTTACCTTCACCCTGGATGCTGACAACCAAAAACTGTGAGGGAAGATACATTTGTGCAGTTTTATTCTCCACAGACAGGGCTTGGGTTATTTTTGGCTCAAAGCTTCTCTTACCAATAACTTCATTTTCCCTTAAGGAGAAAAACACTTAACGGGTCAATCCACACCAAGGTTCATACGGTTGGGTCAGACAACACGCCCATCCAGCCGTGCTGGAATGACTGAATGATGGTCAGGCCTGCCCTGATACAAGAACATCCTAAATGTTGATGACCTGCACTGTTTCCTGAGCTTTTGCGCATTCTGGAAAGAAACTCCAGTCTCTGACTGGTTGAGAGCCAGTCGAGAGCCAGAGCTCTAATTGGTTTCTCCCGTAGAGAGGCCTAGTCTGATCGGCCCCTGTTCCTCAGTGTTGCAAAGGCGAATCACAGAGGAATAATCATTCCTCAGTTTTCAAACAAGTGGGTTCACTCGATGTGAAAATTGAGGCGCAGTTTTGGAGACGTGCCTGTGATCTCTGCATCGCTCACACAATCACGGCAATGCTCCCTGGCGATCTGGATTTAGAGGACAGCTGCCAATGCTCCCAAATAACGACCAAACCGTTCTGAGATGACAGACACAGTGTTTCGCCACTGCCAAACCAGGGAGCGATGTTGCTTTAAAAGCTAAAGGAGCTTTGCCGCGCAGCCAACCGGGGCAATGACTTTGCCTGACCCACCTGTCTGTTGATCCTGCTGCCTAGCACCAGACTAAACACTGGGATTTTCCTTGCATCTCATTGGCTGTGGCCGATCAGCCGACGGCCAATCGGCACGCAGGATGGGGTGGATGGAGGACAGGAATCACAAAATAGAGGGAAGAAGAAGAAGAGGCTGTGCAGAGACAACCAAACCTCATGTGAAACCTGAAGGGGAAAGGATGCCGGGACATGAGGCAGACAAAGACGAATTCCATTATTTCCAGTTACTAAATGCAAATAATCTACTTTGGAGTATGTGGCTAACGAAATTCAGCATCTTATTTCAAAGTCACTTGGCGATAAAGACATAAGAGTTTGTCGTTGGGGAAGAAAATGTTAATGCACAACAATAACAAAGTACATGTAGACAGGCATCTGTTCCTGAATGGCACTGGATTGATTACCTGGCTTTGGACAAGGCTGCTATCAGAGTGTGCTTTTACTGTGGCTAAGCGAGATCAATACCTAATGAATTCCAAACGGCTGACTTTCACAAACATAAATGTATCCTACACACGAGCGCATAAAGTAACCCCTGCGGATCGATGAATATGACATTATACGCGGCCAGACGAATGCATCTTCTTAATTGACCTAAGCATTTTCAAATTAATTCAAACAACAATTAAAATGGATTCGGACTGAGCGGCACTTCTGTCCTGGAATCTGGAGTTGACTGCCTGACCTGGCCTTGTGTTTTAATTACCAGACGCTTTTATCAGGCAAAATGACAAAAACAATAGAGACATGAAAGGCCTGCTTTATATGATATAATGAGATAATAGCAATCATTATACCAAATGTAATGAATACAATAAAAAGCAGCTTCGAGAACAATACCTGAATCTTAACCAGAATTTATAATGTTATTAAAATGAGTATATAGAATTCAATCAGACGGAAAAGCAGTATGAGTAGAGTAAGTTGTGTAACATCCTTGGATTTGTAAACAATGATGACAGTGGAGAGAATTGTCAAATGTTCTTGACACTAAAAAGCCACAAAATATTTAATTTGCAATCTAAAAAAGAGGCGTATTTATTTTAAATAAATATGCCTCTTTTTCAGATTACTTATTTTAAATAAATACGCCTCTTTTTCAGATTGCAATTTAAATATTACAGTATGTATAATATTAAACACCAGTTGGCGGAATAGGTGCTCACAATGGAAACAGCACCAACGGTTGCTGATATTATTCTGTATAAATGTGCTTTTTTACATTTCTTACAGGAGGAAGCGCAACAGCACCTCACTACTTGTTCCACACAACCTGGGTGATGATGCCAAACAGTTTAACAGCTCAGATTTTATCAACGCATGTAAAGTATCTCAATATTAATTGGCACAAATCATTTCCCACTTCTGTCAAGTGGGACACAATCAACTTTAACAATGGCTTCTCATTGAGGAACGACACCGTTGCACCGCATCGTCCCAACCAAACGATTTTCCAAAGATTCTGCTCCTGAACAACGTCTCATTATCAAAGCAATCTTCCCACAATGGAGCAAGAATAAAGGAAATTACTTGATTTCATGTAAGACTGTGGAAAAATGACTGCGGATCCAAGGCTTTAATTAGGCAATTAGACACAATTAGGACGTACCAGTCAATGTGCTAAACTCATAAGTGGCCCTGAAGTCGGCTCGGATGCCTTTACTATCTGCTCAACACTAGTAAAACAGCTCTTGTTGCACCATAGCTTTAAAGGCAGGTAAAAGGCCATTGGCTTGTAATCATCTTGCTAAACACCATCCAAGTTCATCTTGGACACATACTCTTTAACATATCCATCCAAGGTTATGGAATACCTTATGCTGCAGATGTTACAGGAACACTGGCATCCATTCACTTTGAAATTAGAAATAAATCCAAACACAGTCACACTGATTTGTTTGAAGCCTTTTATACATCTTTGTATGTGAGTAAGGAATTTTCTATGTTGTTCTTGAATGAAATACAGCCCTAATCATGTTTTTATTGTAAGTATGTTTCGCAGAAGATGACTACACACGTTCTAGCCCAGGTTTTAATCAACCCTGTCTACACTAACTATAAGGCTTTTAAAGACATCACTCTAAATATGCACTTCTCTGACTCTATGTATATTCCTGCGGTTGATCACGGCATATCAGGGCGTTTAAAATGACAACGTTAAGCACGTTAGCTTTGTTGACGCTCGATATGCAAAGAAATGCACTTCGCTCGGTTCTATTTACGGGGACAAAAAGGGTTAAGTGTCAAAGCAGGAGATCAGTAACAGAGCCCTCCAAACATCTGGTAACGCACATGTCGGGCTGGCCCTCCCACAAATTTCATCAAATTATATTTTCTGCAAAATGTGCTTGAATTGCAGGAAAAAGTTTGTTAAAAATATGCATTTAAATAAACACTGCAGATGGAAATATTAACTATATGTTTAAAAAGTCACAAACATTATATATGTTTAAAAGGCTACATGATCTGAATCAATGAGATAAATAAATTTTTCTTTATTAGAAACAGATCTCTGGAGTCAACTGTGATCAAAGCACAAACTGTTTTGATTGTTTCCTAAAACTATGTAACAGTTTATTCAGACAAAATGGCTGCGATGTTACATAAGAGAATGTGCCAAACCAGACGGTGACGCCAGTTTAATGCTGACAAAAGATGGGCTGCCAACGCCAGTGACCTCACATGGGTGGAAGGTCTCAGGCATATATATGGCCATTTGTCTTTCATCATCATTTCTCCAGCAAACTTGAAGAGGAGTATTAAACCTCCTCACATGCCCTGAGAGTGGGGGGGGTGTATACGAGTCTATACATCCACGAGGACTTCTTCAGATATGCGCTGCGGCTACAACACGTGGCTCCTCTGGCTGCCGGGCCGTCAGTGAGCCGTGGCTGCAGACGAGACGGAGCAGGGATTATAAGGCAGTGTGGTGTTTCCATGGGGGCATCCCCTGCTGGGCTACATGGTCCCGACGCCCTTTGTCTGCCGTTAACCCATTAAATCCCGCGGAAGAGTCCATTCAGAAATGTGTCACACAACCTAGGGTGCATTTAGTTGGGAATAATCATGTCAAAGAGGTTACACATCGTTGCCACTTGGTGATTCTGACACACCACCATCACTTCACACGCTCACTTCACGCGCTCCATGAAGTTCTTGCAAACAACTTTTAACCAGAGGCTGTTATCAATACCAACACAGATGAAACCACCTTCAGTCCATGTCTTTTTATTTTTAGGAGGATAGAGCTCTGATTAGTCTCCCGCCTTTATTATAGTGAGTGACTGTATCATGACTTTGTGTATTAACGTTGCAGACATGCTGAGATAAAGCACACATGCGGGAAGTGTTGGCAGTTCACTGAGAAAAAGTGTAATTATACTGCAGTATTGCCCTACCTGATTAATGGTGTGGGCCTTTGCATCCAAACCATTGGGCCAATGGAAAATTATCACTATAAAACAAACTGATGTAAACAGGTCAGCGAGGCCACAGCACAAAATGTCTCCTTGTGTGTATTTAAACAAGTGTATGACTGAGGAATGAGCCCTAGTAACCCAATTAGTGCTGCTGGTCAGGGCCCACTCCATCCACACATCTGCAGTCATAGCAGAAAGGTGCATTGCCTTGTTGGTTGCAGGCGACGAGGCCGAAGTCGTCTCAAACCAGTGGCCGAATTAAGAATTAAGGCTGAGAGAGAACAACAAAAAATGACTGACGTCTAAATTAATTGCGTCATCATTTTCGCTCTGCGTCAAGAACGAGGTTCAAGTAAATGTCACATTCACAACTTTGTGACCTTGTCCTCATTGCAGCATCGTTGCCAGAAAGGAGACAGCTTTGGCAAACACACGAGGAGCACAAGATGTCTGAGGTGACTAGCTCAGGAACAAACCCCTTGACCCAGTGAAGCATAAAACACACACAACCACAGGACTCAGACTCAGTGTGGCCTCTGTTACAGTAAATGTTCGTTTTTTGTATTTTTTACAAAATCTCTAATAAGGCTCATTTTGACATAGAACAAAAAAATGACAATTCATTTATAAAAAGATATGTATTAATTCAGCCAGAACATCAAGTGGTTCAAGTCATGCTTTTGTGCCTTCACATTGTCTTTTTTTTTTTTGAGGGGAATCCTTCAATGATAAATAAACAGAAACCTGTCTGAACGTCATGCTCCGCTGATCTCCATCCCAGTTATGACAGTGATTTTTCTTTTTGTTTTGTTTCCGATAATTCATTTGTACGGTTTTAAAATGGCGTTTCACACTTGTCAGCGTAGCTTTAAGTGGCATCTTCATAAATCCCAACAAGCAGCTGTTAAGCGAAATGAGCGACGCACAGCATCGCATGCAGTAAATTATGCATCTGAGCCAGCTTCGCCTTCGAACTGATAATTAATGACCCGCTGGATGCACAGGGTCACAGTGTCTCGTGAGCATGAATCTGAGGCTTGCGTGCATTTTAGCATCAATGAAAACCAGAGCATACTTTTTTAATAATAATAAATCAAAGTGTGCACCTGGCCGTCTCCGTGAGACTGGGATAATCAGAAACAGAGAGCGAGAAGGCCAAACATCTTGTCTAATGTCCCAACGCTGTTTCCAATTAGGATTTAAAAAATAGAATGAACTCATCCACCTTTCTCTCTCCGCACACAGAAAAATGAATTGCTTTTCTTTAAAAATGGAGTATTATTTTTTAGCCATGTCTTGTTTAAAAGGAAACAAGACATGGCTAAATGCTCACACTTGCAGAAACGTTCATGCGTCGTGCTCCACCTTAAGTTTTCATTTCTTCACTGCTTGCTTTAATCCAGTCATATCGGCTCCCCAAGCAGGTGAAGTCAGCCAAAGACTTTCCCACGGTCTGAGAGCAAATCCACCGCCCCGAGCCCTTCCTGAGGGCCGGCCATCTGTCCGTTGTGTTTGGAGTGTGTTAGGGGGTAAAGCGTCAGCTGCATGACCAAATTCAACGTTCCAGCACACCCCTCCTTCGGGGAGAAAAGCCAAATGCGTCCATTCACGCCAGCACACACACTCACAGCTTGTGCTCAAACACAAACAGATCAACAAACAAACAGCCAGATGTGACTCCTCACAATGGTCAGAGGAGCAAATCCAAGACTCTCACACACACTCCCAGTTATTGGAACAATTATACACACTTGGCTGCGACTGATCTGCCTTTTACCAGGTTACGGTTTGTTATTAAAAACAATAAATGTCACAGAATAAATTCCATAATAGTGAAAATTAAAAAAGGGTTCAAGGCATTGTTTCCATATTCCTCCCGTTATCTTTTATGCTCTAAACATAAAAGCTGCAGGTTGGAAAAAATCCTCGTTAGGATGATATCTCTGCTTCCCAACAAAGGAGTTCACCACATAAACCTTGACCTTTGGTCCCTCCAGGAATAAATCATCTGAGCCACTGACTCCCAGGAACAATACGATTTCATCACAAAAGCAGCTCAAAGCCGAGTCCTAGCCATTTTCAAATCATAATTTTAGCTCCCCCCCCAAAAAATTACCTGCTATGAAACGGACACGATCAGATGACGCATTTGTTCCTCATTCAAGCACATGCTGCTGCCCCCCCATCCCAGAGTGCTCCCCCTACTTTCACACTGACGTGCTATCATTTTCATTCCCCTTTCTCTAAGGGCGTCTCTGTCGCTGGTGGATGTGCTCCTCGCCGTGGCCTGACGCATTTTTAAAATGCGTGACATTGCCTCTGTGGGAGCATGAGAACGGAGCTTCCTCAATAGTAGGGTCCCCATACCCGGCCCGTAACCATGGAAGCAGATGCCTGCCCTCCCGGCCCTCCTTACCTCCTGTCGATCGCGGGCTGTGAGCTGCTTCGGCAGTGAAAAGAGGCTGTGCCTGCCTTTCTCCTCGCTCTGACCGAACTTGCCCCGCTCCTCAAAAGAAGCCATTGAACAGGTCACTGGTCTAGACTTGTTTGCACGGTCCAGGGAGCAGCCTTGATGTAACCCTTGCTCTCCTCTCTCTCTCTTTCTCTCCGCCTGCCTCACCAGCCGCCCAGTGACTGCAGACTGTTGGAGGGGTGGCGGGGGGGACATTGGAGACGTGGATTTGAAAAGGGGCCCGTCTGATTTTGCCATTGTGCCTTTTCATTCATCGATCGAATGAATATCGAACCTTCTGTCCGTGTGTGTGTGAAACGGATAGCTTAGCAAGCATTTTTTTTCCTCTCTCCTCCCAGGTTTGCGTTGCGGCCCAGAGCTGTAATTCCTTTTCCCACTACTTGTAAGAATAGTGATTTTTAAATTTTTCTAATTACAAACACATTTTCCAAGTGAAGTGTGTATGTATAATATTTTAGTCCAGTTTTCATAAGTAAAGACAATTATTAGTCAACAATGTGTTTCAGTAAATCAACAATCAACAAATAGTGCATAAAAATTTGCTTGAATCAACTACAGATTAAATTTGAAATATTTCTCTCTATATATGTACTCTTTGAAATATGGTTATTTTTTTAAATGATCTTTTTTACCTTTTTGTTAAATACTGGAAATATTTTGCACAATGGATAAAAACTTTAAAATGAGGTTGAATCTTTGCCAGCTTCTCTTGCTACTGTTATTGTGGAATAGGGATATTTTTTTGAGCAACATCTAATAATGTTTTACAGACACAATAAAAATTTGCATTACTAGTTATATTGTATGATTTAAGCTAATGTTTAAATCATACAATACACACACACACACACACACACACACACACACACACACACACACACACACACACACACACACACACACACACACACACACACACACACACACACACACACACACACACACACACACACACACACACACACACACACTCACATATCGAGCTTCTTCAATTTCTCCATTTGTTTCAAGTCAAAATACACCTAAATTGTCAAGTTGGACCAATTACAGCCAGTAAAATCTAACAATTATTTCAGCAAAGCTAAAATGACATTGGTTTGTATTAATATTCAGTAAATGGTTACAGGTGAGTACAGGTGTATTTGACAAGCCGATGGAAAGGGAAGGCAGCGAAGAGCTGCGATGACAGCTTGAGTAAAAGGTGACACAATCAATGTCAAACTATCAATACTGTTGAAATAGAGACAAGACCTCAGATGAGGCAGCCAGTCTGTAATCTTTTTCATTAAGCAAAACTCATCTTGTTGGTAATTGAATTTTTTATGTATCACCGGTCCCAGATTTGTCTCTAATAAAAAATGCATCTTATGTATGAATTATATAGTAAAAGTACAGATCAGATTTCTAAAATGTTGATAATATATTTAATATTTTGAGAAAAAGATGGAATAAATGTAATGCATTACATTATATTTATATTTCAGTTTTGAGGTAAAGAATTGACTCTAAAGGCTGTAAATTAAAAAAGTAAAGCCAGCAAGGAGGAGCAGTTCTAACATCCACGCTCTGTAGGAGATGTTGCTGTGCAGAGGCCAAGCGAAGGGGACAGAGAGGGCAACAGAACAGGGCAGAAAAAGAGCAAATTCAAAGGCAGAGGAAGAACGCAAAGGAACCAGTCAAGCATCTGGTAGTAAGAAGTCAAAGGCATTGTGTCTGCTCAACAATCGAGGCTGCTCCCACAGTGATACTGAAAATACCCCCACGACCACCGTCCGCATTCACACAGCACAAACCCAAAGGCTTCTGGCAGGAGGTTCAGGAAAATGTGGCTGAATAAAAAAATGAGACAATTCAGAACAAAAGAAGAAAAATTTAAAAAACATGAATAACAAATATTCTACAAAACATGACTATAAATTATGATGGTGATTATAAAATCATGTACAGATTATTACAGACAGATTACAGATGAGATCTTTGTTGGAGGAAAAAATAAACAAATGCGAGATCATAACACAAGTGGAAAAATGGCAGTGCTGAGAGGTCGGAGTGACGATGGAGCACACACACACACACACACACACACACACACACACACACACACACACACACACACACACACACACACACACACACACACACAAAAAGTGATGCTTGACAGTGGGAAATAGGTTTAGAAAAGCCAAGATATTTTTTAAGCAATTCCAAAATGTCCAGCATGTTGGTAAAGTCCCACAAATAATACAATTATAAATATTGTTTTTATTGCCCCAATATATTCAAGAAATAACAGTCAGACAAAACCACATATTAAGCAGAGCATTAAGAGACAACAAAGAACGGAAAAAAAATTCTCTGCGCCTCACATACATACACACACACACACACACACACACACAGACATACACACAAATAATACATCTTTGGCAAATTTTTCCTGGGATATGAATGAGCCCATGTTTTATCATCATTCTGCCTGGAAACAGCGGAAGTCTCGTCTCAGCCCCGACACACACACACACACACACACACACACACACACACACACACACACACACACACACACACACACACACACACACACACACACACACACACACACACACAACCATCATCACAAGACGGTGGAGCCAACCAAATACAAGGGCAGCGTTTTGCAAGGGATGAGAATTTCCAGCTCCCACTCTGTGATTTGTGAATTTTTTATCCCCTCATCTATGAACTAATCCTATCCCAGCTTCCTCAACGCAGATGAAGCTCTCTGTGTGACTACAGCTTACACGTGACATGTCTGGACAGCTACTGTTCATCTGAATGTTAGCAAAGCATTTTGGAGCACACAGATAACACTTTTGTATTGTATTTGTATTTTGAGCAATACATTTTAGGGCTGTCCGGGACATTTAGGGTATTTTGACACTTTAAAACTAATTAACTTGCACATTTATTAACTCAACAGAATAAAATAAATTATTACAAAAGCAATGCAAATGTCAATGCTGCCTGTACAAATTGTTTTTATGTTACTGTAGCCAAGAAGCGACAGGCCAAAATCATATATTTCATAAGAAGGTAATTACCATCCAGTCTATGGCGACGCCAGCAGCCCCGTCTGATGCTGACACGGGCCCTTTGGAAACGAAACCCTGGCTCGAGCTAACTTCAACGCATTTACTCACGAGCTGTCGCACTATCTCAGGGGCCACAAAGGCATGTTTGTCTCCCTTCCTCAGGTCAAGCCCATAGGCTGCTGCACAAAGCACAGAGGGCAGCCTAATCTTCTAAAACCCCTGGAGTCAGCCCTGCTCAGAAGCCACCATGCTAAGTAGAGGCCAAACATCTTTACTAAATTATCCACTGCATACGCAGTTATTACAGCTGCATTCCAAATAAGAGAGACTGTGCATTTTAATCATAGCTACTTAGTTAATCTGAAAACAATAATGCAAAAGGTCAGTTTTGATAGTGACACGAGGCTCATCCTTTACTGTACCATTGTCCTGCACTGGGATGAAACCCAATACTGAGCATGTCTGCTGTGATCTGCTCCTGTATTCGTCACAGCCATGCCGTTCTCAGGCACGAACCATCACTCCCACCAAAGTCAAACATTAAGCTTTTGGAGGTGCTTTAAGAGGTGAATTGGAACAAAGGGCCCCTTCACCATAACCACTACTCAAAGCACTGTTTAATTAGGTGTAGAGCAACAAATCCTCCCCATTCAGACGCTGGACACTTGTGGTGTTGGAGTGGAGTGTATCGTCAGTGAAAGGCTCCCGTCATAACACCAAAGGAGCGTCCCCTCCCTCACAAAGACACACACTGATTCACTAATGCCTGTGTGTTAACAAGCCCATCGTCTGCTTCTCTAACTCATTGTCTCTTGAATGGCCGCTAATGGAGAGACAAAACAGCACACACACACGCTGAGGCCCTCCTACCATGCACTGCTCTTTTAACACACTCCAGATAGACACGTGTGTTTAAAAGTTAAAGGGCAACATAATACTACACTTCTTAAGGATAAACTGAAGAACTAAGAAAAGACAACAAAAAAATATCAGTGAAAAAGAAAGAAACAACTCACTTTAGCAGACATTTTTCCAAAGGTCAAGGTCAAATTTGTTGCCTAATATTTTTAATAGTAAATAAAACTTTGCAGGACAATTATAAATTAAAAAAGAACTTTTAGGATTTTTTAAATTCTAAAGGAAAAATTTGTATTTTGTAAATTTTACAAAATCTTCAGATCATCTTTGAGTTTGTTATATTATTTATAATCTTCAAACTGTTAATTTGTATGTACTTTTTAACATAATTAAATGTATTATATTTTATATTTGTAATTTTCTAAAACGTTTCATTCACCAAAATAAACAATAATTGTTGAGAAACCTATGAAAACATTTTAAAGCCCCTCTAAGAAATTTTTTTTCTTACAAAAATAGCTAAAACTCTACATCCACACTTTTTGGGAATTAGCCACATGCATTAAAAAAAGAGACCGGGGCTGAATATGGGTGGTGGGCTCTAATCCTGAAGGACAAAACCAGTATATCCACCGAGACAAATCTTGTCTGATGGTTCCCTGCTGGTAGATCCAACTGTAGCAGTCCGGTCTGGGAGGCCCATTGTGTGAGAAGTGCTCAAGAAGGAAACACTCTCACAATTTATTAGAAATGAAACTCCTCAAATACAATATTAATTCACAGACAGCACAGTAAAATCAAATTATCTTAATCCCACTGAGGCCGGTGGATTCTTGCAACATTTTTATAATTTTGTGAATAGTATTCAGATACATGAAATAACAAAAAGTTTGAATCCCAGTAAAAGAATTTCTTTTTCACATTTTTAGTTTGACGTTTTGAATTGTTGCCTTTTTTGAAACTATTCAACAAAAAAGGATATATATATATATATATATATATATATATATATATATATATATATATATATATATATATATATATATATATATATATATATATATATATATATCCTTTTGTTTATATATAGTATATATATTACAGTATATATATTACTTTCTGTGTGTGTAAAATAAATGTTTTAACTCAAATGCAGGTACAAAATAATTGTTAAATGTGTGTCTTCAACCTCAAGGACTTCATTTTCTGATATATAATTTCTTGGCCTGTTAAGAATAAAAATGCATTAAAAACAGAATAATGTCAATCTGAAATGTCAAATTCACCGCTGATTGTGATTTAAGGCAAACAGAGCAAAGATTTGGAAGGAAAATTAAAGCATATTGCAACACAGGCCTCTTGCTGGGATTTATTGTGGCTTTCTGTGCATTTGTATGACAGAGATAAATACAGAGAATAAGGCAGTACTTGCTGTTCCCAAATGTTCAAATATATCTAATTGTGTCAGGACAATTACGAGCGTCTGGTTTTTATCTCAGGTCAAAGCGTGCGTACGTGGGGGACTTGTGCACGTGCGTGTTTTAGTGTTGTAGTGTTTTAGTGGCTTGCTTCTCCCGGCCCCGTCGCCTGAGCAGAGACTGGCCAGAGCTCTGCCTCTGCTCCGGGTCAGTCCAAACACTGGTGGCTATTCATGACCAGATCAAGTTGATGTAAGATTCTGTCCCTCCTCTGCCCCCCATTTCCATATGAATGTGGAATATGCTAAAGGGAAAAAACACAAGCCGGATCCTTGTCCCACAGAGTCATCAGAGGGTGAGAAAACACTCCTTTGCAAGAAGAACTCTACATCTCTCCAGACACGTTTCTATGCAGCCAAGGTCAATGCTACCGTCAGCCTAGAAGCACCGCAACACAACTGCACACACATATGCAGATGTGCTTTATCATAAATGGATGCAAATATATAGTAAGCGCTCCCTGCAGGCTCCATCCCAGCCTAGTTCATAGAAAAGGGCTTTAGCCACACAAAGGGTTTGTCCTGAAAGACAAACAGCGGGAAGCAGAGGAACAGCAGTGGACGTGATGTGCTAGATACCCCCCACCCCCACCCCCCCAAAAAGATGCATTAACCCAGCGACAGACTCAAATGCATGAAAGTAAGAATAAAGAAATAGCGCAGCTCTGCATACCATGGACGTCCTGTGTCCTCTCTCTGGTGCCTGGCAGCACGACCACGTCGTCACATGTTTCTTCATGTGTTGGGGACAGACACAGGGCCTAACGTACACACTCACGCAGACAATGTCACACACTCCTATTGTTCCACTGCACAACCGGGCCGGGACAACCCCCCAGTCCTGTCTGGCTGTTTAAAGGTGGGCTCAAACCAAGAGCATCTATTACCAAGAGGCGAGACGTAGCACCCCCCACCCCCCACCCCCAAATGCTCGGGGAAAGCTCGGTCAGAGAGGTTCAGGAACCATTAGAAACACTAAGCACAATCGACAATAAAGCACCAAAAGAAAATCATCACTTGTTTTTAAGTAAGTGTTTGATATTTGACTATAGGTTAGTTATTAAATGTGGTTCCCCTATGAATGTTACAGATTAATTTTGTCTACACTGACTTCGGGTTAAAAAATTTAAAACAATTAAAAGGACAGATTTTTGTCCCCGGCCAGACGACAAACGTAACTTCATCTTATCTTCATCAGCCATTCCTTCTCCTTCTTCCTACCCTCTCTTTATTGAGGACCAACGCCAGACTGCAGCACGTGACCGCCAGAGTCCCAGGCATAGTTAATCACGCTCCCCATAAATATCTGTCACTGCTAATCACTGGGACGCAGCCACGTGTGCGCGGACGTGGTTTTCTTTATTGAAAAGGAGCCAATCAGACAACAGAGATTTAACTTCTCCTTGTGTGAGACACAGGTGATATTTGTTAGGACCAGTTAACTCACAGCATCTACATCCTGGTTGTATAAAAAGTTTGACTCTGTGGCTACACTGCAGCTGGCACGTTGCTCTGCAGTGGAACATACAGCACGTCTGCTCTACGTTTCACTGACCCTGACATAGTTTAAAAAATACATCCATGCTTCATGTGATATTACAGCAGTGATTTATTTATAGCACGCAGACATCAGTCTGGTCTGGCTACCATCAGCACAGCACCACAACCAGCCACCTGTGCTCCGGCCCTCCCTATTTATGCTGTGATAATCACAAAGGAAGATCCTGACTATAGCTTGCACGTCTTATCTACAAAGACTTAGTCTGCTGAGTCCCGCCGCGATCAAAAAGGTTACAAGAAACTTTATAAAGACGATTAAAAACAGTGTTTGTACAAGATTGTAAACCTTCATGTCAAAACATAGACATGGACATAAAAACAGAGTAAAATACTATAGATCATTGCGGCAGCAGGGTTAATTAAAGCTAAAAAAGCAAGGGACTCTGGCTTATCCCAGTATATTGGACAGTGTCCCAGTGGGCTGTACTGGTCTTGGTCTGAGTCATAGTGTGCGGCCGTCTCTGCCAGCTAAACAAACAGTGAGGGAGAACATGACATCACCCTTCTATCATCCACTAGATACACTCGAGGCTCACAGTTCAGCCGGTTCAAATGCTCCATGCAGATGAAGGCCGGTGGAGCAATCACAGCCGGGTTATGTTTAAACCTTCCCAAATCATTACCTGTTTAATACTGGAAACAATGTGTGTTACATTTTATTGTCCCTACACTCTCTGACCTGGGAACAAAAAGAGGCAGACATCAGTTCCGCCGATGGATGCTGATGTAAAGGTAATACAGTGTCAGCAGGCGTGTGGAGGATGTTACTTCTTCACTGTACCCACCGTAATTAGTAGTAACAGATTTCATTACACCCTTCGTGCCCTCATACCTTTCAGCGACTAACCTGCAGAAACAAATCTGGAGTTTTGTTTTTACCAACAAGACAATAAGGAAAAACACAGGTTTGACAGTTTGCATAGAGCAAATTGAAGTTTCGTGCAGGTCACTGTGAAAACGCGGTGTCATTATCATTTCATGAATCTGTCACTACAATGCAGTTCGTTTTTCAATTTGCCCCGAACATAAAACACGGATGCTGCTGGCAGGAGAAATAGAACCTTGTCTATGTGAAGAAGAGTGAAGGAAGGAGAAGGGCTGAAAAAATTGTAGGACCATGTGGCTCGCAATCTATTCATTACTCCCATTTAATTTCTTTTGGATGCATAATCCTTTCATTTTCAATGGCAAATTTAACAGTCCCCAAGGCCCAAGCACCAGACTGGTCAATACAAAACCAGACAACTAATTACTGAATGCACCACACTCCCTTCTGCCTCTCCTCCCTTCTGCTTCCCCATTTTCTCCCCCTGGTTCCACCCTCTCTCTCTCTCTCTCTCTCTCTCTCTCCCCGTCTCACTCGCTGTCTTACTCTCTCTCCAGCAGCTGTGCGGCTCATGTACACAAGAGGAGCAGTCGGCCAGTATTAGGTTTCCACTTCCCAGATCTCCCTTAAAAGCCTGTCCCATAATGGCCCTTCAGTCACACAAACACGCGTAGGGTTTCATGCAGAAAGCACACACACAGTTGGACCGCCATATGCGACTATACAGACACTCACCCGCGCCATTTTAAAACATTCCCAAAAGTGGACGTCTGCTCGTCTCCTCACCTTCGTTTGTTTTTCAACTTCTCCTCTTTCTCTCGATTTCCTAGGGACTAAACAACCCGCGCCTCTACTACGAGATGTTCGTCGTGTCCAGCAGCGAAGCAGTAGCTTTAAGAGGGTGTAATTACCGTGTAATTGACGCCTTGTTTTCACGTAATAAATTAAATGTCTGTTTAGCTAATAAAAATGCTACAGTACCACCAGTACCACACACGTGAGCCTTGAAGAGCTACAGAGCTCTTTTGCCCAACAACAGCAAATTATTATACTTTCAAAAAAAGCAAAAGCATAAGACTGAGTTGTTTTTTTCTCTTTTTATGTTGCTAGAACATCTTTATTTTTTGGACTATTTAGCGCTGAGGATCATTTTTCACTATATGGACACATGAGAGCAATGTGAGTCAGCCAAACGTGCACAGAAGGCTGCGTTTTGGCTCCTGCCACCACAGACACAGACGCATCTGGCGTCCGAAGCCTCAGCTGACCTGTGACATAAAGGGCGAATGCTGTTTTCCATATAGATGAGAGGGAACTTATCCTTTGCTTCCCATGACTAAACAGCCGGCCGTCGACATTGATAACACCGCCTTGATAGCATGCTCAGCGCTCGCCCAGCTCTGTTATGACTGCTGCCCCATGCTTTACAGCTTCCTCTACAAACAAACGCACTCTCAAGGCTTTGATCATGACCCAGTGCACGCCAGCGACTCAGCGCGGCCCTAATTCGTGGTGGATTCAAAAAGTCCCTCTGTTAAGATCACTTCCCTCTGATAATAGGAAGAGTTGCCCCCCTTGTGACCTAAGTGGAGCGTCCTTTGTCTCACTCCTAATGTTTGCCTTGGCCCATTGTGTCTGCATTATCCAGCCCATCCACCCCTCCCCAAGCCACAGCTTGGACGCGGCAACCCTGCTGCACCAGGCTGGACTGCCCTCAAAGAGGAAATACTAAATATATAGAAACCATTTCCCAGGGTGCCCCTGAACTCTGCAAGGACTCTCCTCCCCCACATCCACCAGCCGCCACATCCGTGTCACCGCCGAGGGCCTGGGCCGGCACGAGAAGCTGAGGTGTTAATAGATGTAATAGAGGTGAAAGGAGTCGTTGGCTCCTGCACACCTATCTGCATACATGTAGCTGCTCTCACTAAGACGTCCTGCATTGTGCTGTCAACTCAAAGACAAGCAGACAAGCTGCCTGTGATCTCATACCCAAGACATACTGTAGACAAACATGTCTAAGTGACATGCTCTGAAAATAAATAAAAGTTTGTATAGCAAAAACTTATTTTATTATGGAATGAGGAAGAGGAAAAATGTCCCCATTGTCCTTTTAGTTGTCGTTTTAGTCTTTCTGCTCTGTTTCAATAAGGAAAAACGACTGAGACCTTCACCACCTTTAGAACAAACTCATTGGGACTATTTGTGCTAAAATTTAGGGGTGACTGTGTACATATGCAAGCTGCATCTTGTCTTCCTTTGCATCATTTAATGAGGCCTTTAAATCAAATTATGTTCAACAACAGCTATTAACTACTAACTAAACATCTGTGTTGCTCTCTGCTACAGTATCAGAACCTAAGGCTTAGCTCAAGTCATTAGTAATTTAAGGTCATACAATGCGCCAAAGTGTTGAATGACATTTGCATCCATCTAACCTTAGTACCATTCTTTAAAAATAAGTCATCATATTCTTTCCCTCAAATACAGAAAGTTTTTACGGCTGTTTAAACTTACTCTCACACAGTAGCTCATTGTTTTCAGCAAAGATGATTTGACTGTAATAACAGCAGAATGCATCGGTCCACAGCGCTGTCAGACAGTTGACCCTCTCAGGACACTTGATCATGTGTTCTGATCTGGTTCTACTGTGAAAAATGGAACTCAGGGCTCACATAGTAAATTACAGTAGTGTAGTAAATGATCCTAGTATTGGTTGCACAGCATGGCAGCTACTCCTGCCTCGTGACGGATGAAGGTGAGTATGTATTTCGGGCTGAGCAACACAAAATGGAGCTGGACCTTGTGTTTGCGGTAACTTGGACTTCCAGCTTAATGCAGGATACTGTAAAAATATTGTAGGTATTGCCACCAAGTTTAACAAACTAAAAGGTCTTTCTAAAGCAGTAACGACCTGTGTGAGCACTGGCGCAGAGATAAGATATTGTCAATCAAGCTCTTGTTCCAGAGACATGAACTTGAAAAGTGATCTTGTTATAGGTTAAGACATATTTCTTACTGAAGTAGCACAGACCCCAGTCATATATGCTGAGATGGCAAAACTCAACAATGATGCACTGATGCTTCAGTCTGAAGAAGGTACTGATCGTTGGTTGAGTCTGATACATGAAATAAATGATCCCAAATGAAAAAGGTAATTTGGAGGTCATCATAGGATGAAGCACAATTTAGATGGATTCCTTTATTGATGTATTCTATTACTTGTAAAATACCTTGTTTTTTATATTTTACTCACTTAAGATTTCCTTAAAAAACTATGAAAGTACGTGTTGAAACCTGAAACATTGCCTTAAGGGGCAAAAGCAATTTCACATTCCTGTGCCTTTCTTTGCTATAGCTTTACTGATTCTTATGGGCGTGATAGTAATCATTAAATAAAGTTGTTACAGATGTTGTCATAATAAATTCAAATACGGCATTGTGGTACTTTCTGGCAGTTATATTCATTATAGAGAATACTGAGAGGAAGTGATGTCCTTCCTGGTTGTGAGATAGAAAGAAAAAAACAAATCTTGTTTCCTGTCTGCTGCCCAAGTTTCTGTTTAGATCCAGAACGGCACCTCTGTCATTCACACGGCAGCGGCAGGCTAGTATAATAAATCACTGCTGCTAAGTGAGCTGTTCCTTTCACTGCTGGGAAGCAACGACTGGGCTAATTTATAACCAGAGGAGGCATCAGGGAAAGGCTAAAACTGGCTGTGGAGGTCACGCAGGTTATCTGACGACATGTCTGCAGCTGATGGAAACTACAACAACCAGCGAAGATCATCTGTAGCCACACATCGAACGAGAAGCGATCCACCATCTGTAACGACAGGAGCAACTCTAGCACCTCAGCCGACACATGGAACTCACCTTCACATGCCTCAATATGACATTGTACACTACAATAGTGTTTATTAATATATAGAAATTAAACAGAAAAATGCGACCGCAGCAAAAGCCAATTCTGGCTGCTCAGGTTGACACACTATCATTGCACAATTGCTGCTATCAATCTGTTTCAGCTGATGAAAACGTTTGATCGTGAAAATATCTTCTAGTTCAATAGTTGATAATGTTAAAACAAATGCACAAAGCCTTTTATAAGCAGCTTGAGAAAAATCCAAAAAATCCATCCTCAATCTCCGTGCTGAGCAGGCAAGTATTTCTACACGCATCCACCTCCACCTCCCCTGCCAAGAATACAACCTTTTGACAGTAACTTTACGGGTCCTCATTAAGAAGACATTCGGCTACGCTGCTTCATTAGACTGTGACCCACATTCCCAAAATAGAGAACTAGATTCTGCTGCAGACACAATTATTGTGGGTTTATAAAAGAGCTGAAGCAGTTAGCGAGTTTGAAAAGCTGTGCGTGTTAAACACATACAAAGAGGGGAATAATAATAAATTCAAACAGGGACAACTAAACACGGTTTTCTTTTTCATCCTTTTTAAAGTTTTCTTTCAAAACCGATTGAGTCCATTAATGCCATCCAAGGCAGCTGATTCCCAGGATACTGAGATGCCTAACGAACAGAACAAGTCAGTCAACGGGTTGTGATTCTCCTCAAAGAGACGGGGGAGTGAGGTTGAAGCGTCCGACTGCCAATGAACCATCAAGGTGAGACGCATAAATCAGAGCTCTGAAGTTCAATTGCTCCATAAAAGGAGCTCACTCACTCACTTAACTCAGCTCAGACTCACACGCGTAAGTTCATTGGTTGGTGCAAATATGTTCCTTTTTTTTAGTAATGGTCACAAACTTGCAAACTTGCAAAGGTGCAATAAGTGGATTTTATGTTAAAGATTGTTAAAGTTTCTTTTATGTTTCACCTTTATCCCCAATGCAAACATAAACCAAACAAATACAACAATCCTTAGACAATAGCTGTTAAAATGCATTAATAAAAAATGTACTATATATTCTACAATAATAAAAAAAATCATATACTGTATGTCTATTTGCAAGTCCAGTGCTCAAGGTTTATCCTTCACATTCATCCTGTGTTGGAGATACTCCAGCAACAATGGTAATAAACCACAATCATCCTCCAAAGATGAAGGTCGTGATCTGGACCAAGCAGCCGCTGGTTAAAGGTGGTCTGCATTCAAATTTAGTATATAAAGTGCAAAGCAAACTCTGGAAGTGCCCTTCACCTGCACTCGTAGAAAAACTAAACCCACCGAGAAACTGATCAATTCTAGGAGCTGAACAAGTGGGATCCACGTCCAGCCAGTGCTCACACAACTGCTTCCCAGTGGTAACAATGATAACGATGAAAAAGTTTGTTAAAGCTGCTGCGTTGCCTGTGCTCAGGCCATTCTCTCTGACCCCCTCAAAATCCCTTCCCCCAGCCATCCTACGCTCCGCCGCCCTGCTCACTCTACCTTGACCATCAAAACTTGAACATTCACAAACGGATAATCACTAGAGCTTATTGATAGTACAGAAGAAAGGGACCAAATTAGACTTCAAAACTGAGCTACAACTCAACAAAGGGTTACAGCTGAGAACATGTTTCAAAGAGGCAATCAACAGACACAGCTGACAATTCAAGCATATGGGAAATCTTGGAAGCAAGGAACTTTAAAAAAGTGCTGAGAGAAGGAGAGGAGCACTTACCACATAGATCCCAACATCCGAGCCCCACAATGAAAGATTCCTCTCGTGTCGCTCTCCGATCCACTTCCATTTTTCTGAGCTACCATATGGCACCCCCACCTCTCCAAGAGGCAGAAGCAGAGAGTGCGACAGAGGGAGAGTCAAACACACAGGGGGCAAAGGAGAGAGAGAGAGAGAGCGAGAGAGGGTAGAGGGATAGAGAAAGGGGCGCATTAGTCCTGGTGTGGAGATTGAGGGGACTGTTGCAGCTGTGCTCCCCGTCAGTATCTCCTTAAATCCAATCCTCTCCTCAATGTGTATATGCAGCACCGTGGAAAAAGGCAACGGAAACAAAGTGATCCTCTTACACACAGCCCAGAGAAAGACAGAGAGCGAGCAAGAGAAAGGGGGGGGGGGAGAGAGAGAAACAGAAACAGAGAGAGAGCTAGGGAGGGAGAAATAGAAACGCGCAAAGGGAACGGCAGGAAAAGAAAACAAGTGAGCTTGTTAGAGAGGCCGAGGCAGCTGGTGAATAGCAAGTTCAAGTTTTCAGCGTTTCCTTCACTTTTGTCGGAGAACTCTGCCGGGTGAAAGGGAGGGAACAAGCGGGGGCTTCTAGGAAGGCAAGGAAATTGTCCATAATACCTTCCAGCTTCTTCCTACCCCCACTATTCCCTCCCTCCTGCTCTCTTTCGTTCCTCTCACTCTATCACTCTTTCTCTCTCTGGTAATAAGCCTGACTGCAACAACCCCCTCCTTTTCTGCGCTGGAATGCAAGGCAAGAGTTTCAAGAGGCCCAGTTAGACAACCCTGAAAGTCACTGCAGTGTGTGTGTGTGTGTGTGTTGCTTTTCTTGAGTCTGTGTATACTTACATTTGGGAGGCCAGTTTGCAGGATCATATATCCATCCCCGGACAGCCACTTGACACACATAATACTGCCGGACATTAACACCGCTGCAGTACGTCACAATCAATGTAACACTCGCTGCTGTTGCATTTACACAAAGGCTGCCTCGACACCCGGCTGCTTCTGTTAAACTGAACACTTTATTGTTTTTTGTTTCTAGTGTTTGAATCATTTGAGGCAAATATTGATTACTTGGTACTTACTTAGTTGGTAAAACATTCTAATGCTCTGTACGAGCTGTTGTATGTGTTTGTATGAGGGGGGCACTGTGCTGAAATAAGCGTTTAAATCTGTCCAATCAGGTAGTTTTGCATAATTTGAATTGGAGAAGGTGGCACCGCCGACCAGTCGGGGCCCAGCGTTGCAACTGCATAAAAACCCTATTCTTCAAACTCATTCGAGTGTCTCAGCTTGTACAGGTCCCTGCTGCCTGCTCTCTGTTTCTCTCCCTCCCTGAGTAACATTCAATTCGCTACCTAGGACATTAAAAGCATCTACTCAAATACACTGTTGCGGATGTTGTTGTTGCCAGATGTCGATCAGATGTTTGTTGATGTATAAAACAACTGTTTAAATATTATTTGTACTAATACTTCACACATACAAAATAGTAATGTTCTTAACCTTTCCAGTAATAATATCTCAAAGAAGGGACTTAAAAAGGGACATCTTCTGTTTTTGAAAATCATGTCACAGAAGGAGGAAATATCTCAGTTTCTTCCTCATTGTTTTACCTTCATTCATTCAGGGCACTTTCACTGAGAGGCAGATCAAATTCAAGCCTGGCAGGTGCCCAGTGCAACCACAGGCTGACCTGCTGCTGTCGCCTGGAGCAGTTAGAGCGAAAGTCCGATGAGGGAGGGGCCATCGCCATCTTTTCCAATTGTCCCGCACAGATTTAATTCTGGCGATTCAGGCATTGAACCACTTGATCCATCGGACATTTACGCTCACTCTGCTATTTTAATACTTACTTGGTATCTATCACTTGTCCAATTTGGTTTCTCTACCTGACCAGCTTTGAAAAGTTAAATTCAGAGAACTCCTTGACCAGCTCGGGCCTCTATTTTGGGCCGTGTCCTGACTTTAGCTATCTCCTCTAGGTTATTCTGCTCACAGAAACAGTGTCTTTCTAGCATTGTTCTGCTGACGTCTTTTTGCCTACAGTATAAACCGAAATGACAGCCATTAACCACAGACACTGAATGAAGGCTCAGATTCTCATAGCTTTACTAAACAAGAACAAAGCTTTTTGTTCTTTGCTGGTATGTGCTGTTTGCTTCAGAAGGAAAATGTTAGGTTTAGTCTTTGCTCTTCTGGAGAAAACTATCAGGGCATGTTGATGTTCAAGATGCAGTATCTTTGTACTCATGCCTTTGTATCTGCTGTAGCTGTCATAATCAAACACCCTGCAGATGAACAGACTTGATTATAATAGTTAGAAATAGTTTAAATATTGATAATTTATTATTTTACACAAATATCACAACAAAGAAAAAGTGTGTCCATCAATTTTGTTATTGACTAGGAAATAATCTCAATTAAAAAAACATACTGAACTCTCAAAGTGGGCTGTGAGAAGATCATGTCAATTCTATTATTGCAGACGAACAGCCTCTTAAAAGCCAGATGTGATTAATAACACCAGTAATGACCAAACTCCACTGGACTTCTGTATTCAGCTTTTTCCTGGGTCTATGACACGTCATGTGAATGATGGGCAAGATATCCTGTTATTCATTTTCCCAACCCGGCTGTTGCACATTAATTTGGATAATGTGTCCATGGAAAACATTCACTTTATTTAGTCAATTAAACTAACTATGACCATAAGCCAGCTGTATATCCAAACTAAGAATATTTTTTTAATCTCCTCATTCTGATACTGTTTCATGTCTATTCAGTAGAACTGCATGATTTATATTCTAATGGTGATTTTTATATATTCTAATGTCAAAAAGGTGGATGAGGACGCTGCTGGTTTACCAGCAAAGGGTACAGTGTAGTGTGTTATTGTGCTCCTTCCCACTCTTATTCTGTCTTTAACACTGGGCAGCCTTTATGGCTCCCAAGACAGCTGCTGCCCTCCACAGGTAAGAGCCAGTCACGCGTCTTCAACCTCCATTCAGTGCAGGTCCAGTTGTGACCACTCTGCTTCTGTTTGCAAGCATGTAATCCCATGGATATTATTTTTACTATGTGGAACATATTTCCTGCGATACAACGGACGAGGAAGGACTCGCAGCGCATGTTTATTTGCTTTATAATGTGCAACGCCATTGTTGTAAGATTTCACAGCAGATTAGAGATCTGTTAACCACTGATAACCCTTCTCCTCTTTCTGGGAAAGTGACATAGTAAATACACAACAAGGCTCTACTCAGAAGCCAGGAAAGTGGCATGAAGGGCTACTAACACACACAATCTGTGACAATCCTTTTGACTATATATATTTTTGAGAATATTTCAGTGTACTTACCAGTTTGTTGACTAACTGGTAAGTACAGTAAGAAAAAGTAAGAAAAAGATAAATTAAAACAGGATGTGCACATCACATCAGAGATAAGATTAAATAAATTCTAACTCATCCTTTATATCATTATTTTATTCATCTGTATTTAATTATTTGTGACGTATACTATTAAAATGTCAACTGTTTTAATACAGCACTTGGGAGCATGTTAAATTTGACTGAAAGAGACAAAAATAGCCACAGGTGGATTGAATTTGGGACTCACAACAAATTGGGATTAGTTTAATCACTTTAATTTAATAAGGTGGCCTAGAAGGGTATTCGATATGACATGAAAATGACTGATAACACCTGAGGTCAAACACGTGCGTCACTGTAGAAACCTCTGGTGGTAAACATTATTTTAATGTGTTTAGTGCTCTGTTAATGGTTCAGACCACAAGGGAACTTATCTTAGAAACAAACCTCATGGGTCGACAGACCTTAAAACAACCAGCCGGTTTTTGGATAACTTCACTCACAGACTGAATAAAATTGGCAAAGGTAGAAAGGATAAGAAATGAAGTAATGTTTCAGCGTTTTGTGAACCTAACTTAGCCTCAAGAATGATACAGCAGAAATGAGTGGTCGTCACTCATTCCTCACTCAACAATGACCTAATGAGCTAGAACAGTAACAATGTTAACATATTGTACCAATGAATAGTTAACTACCTAGCTTACAAGATACATTAGCCAATGTGTCACCTAAATATCCCAATTAAGGCTGGAAGAAATAATGTAATCTAATGTTACACCTACATCAATAGTCTTAGTTAGTCTGGGTTATGTGCAACCCATAACTTTCAGCAAACTTCTTAGCTTATAGCATCACAGCAGGCTAGCAACTCTTTATTGTTAAGAGATTCTAACTAAACTAAACTCATTGACTCTTATTACAAACTATACATTTTTAAGTGATTCATAATCTCCTCCCTAGTATGATAAATGAATGCTGCAGCTTTCACTAGGCATTAGCAAAACTAATTATGACAGAGTATGATGGTGGCTTATTATAGTATAGTTTGCAAAGTGTTTAATTTATAAATAAATACATTTTAATTTAATGAAAAAAATCAACAAACGTCCAGCAGAACCAGGCTCAAGGTGGGTTTCAGGTTGGCCACTTGCTGCTGATAAATATTACAAGACAGAGCACTTATATTTAGGCAGCACCATCACAATAACTGTACTAATATTAATAAGGCCATGTAGCTAGAGCTCAAACATAGTATCTTTCAGTGAAATCAATCTGTTTAAAAGCTACTATAATTAATACATGTTGGTTTGGCAGCTACTGCTACCAACATTAGTCATGCAGACAACTTCTTCATAGTTGCTGCCAACATTGAGTTTACTGTCACATGCATTAGTCAAACTGTTGATATAAAGAAAGGTTCTTTGAGGACAGCCTCATAAATACCTTTAACACTGCTTATTTCCTATTTTTGCCAAACAGCCGGAGGGTTCCAATTAAACCGTGATATGCCAAGGGAGCTGGCAGCAGGAACAATGCTCTTAGTGAGCTGCTCAGTGATCTGGGCCATGGGGTGGAGGTGGCGGGGTGAAATAAAGAATATAACAGACTGAAAAGGTGTAAGGTAATGATATATGGCCCTGGGTTGCAGGGACTGTTTTTTATACATTAAATGCATCTGTCCTCTTTCCCGTTGACTGGGAGCCAAAGAACTCTTTTCGCTGATTGTGACTTTCCCTACAGTACAGTAAATGGAACCTTGGAGGCAGCATGAAATGCTTTTTTGGGGTGTACCAGTTCCTGCTTTGGTGCCTTAACTTTGTGTTTATGACTTCATCTCATATTGGCTGCTTGTAAAAAGGAAAAGTATTCAATAGCAGGAGTAGCCCCTAAGAAGTTATGAAAAAATAGCTGCCAAAAATACACTTTGAGGAACATGAGGCAGAAGAACAGTTAGATGTTTTTTTTAATAAATGTAGTGCTTCTCGCCACAAGTTTTTATCCTCAATACCTCATTTGCTGATCTGAATGTAAGCAGACTTTGTTGCTACAGAGTTCAGGTCTGTTTCAGCGTCAAAGCCACATTTTCACTTTGTTTGTCTTTGTTTGTGTCACATGTGCACCTGCTGTTAAAAATGCTCATCAATGCTGATGATTTACTACAATCCCATAATCCCCCTGTGACTGTCTTGTGATGTAAGGGCTTCCTCCGGTTGCAGTCTTATGAAGGCAAACACATGTCAGGCCACTTCCACGTGGCCTGATTGATTATGGATCATGAACACAGTGCAACTCTTTGTGGTAGAGACTTCAGCCAGCACTATGAGAGAGGACAGAGAGCTAGGAGAGGTGGTCAAGTATGAGATGACCTCACTGTTTTTTTTATTCCCCTTGTGTGTGAATTTGCCAGAGGAAGTGCAAGTTTAAAGTTAATTTAAATTTTAAAAAATGAATTTAGGGAAAAACGACAAGCTGCTGCCTGCAGTGAGATACTTATTTCCTATGCAACTGAGCCAGAAGCACTGACACAGCCGATCCCACGAGAAAATATTTATGCTCAGCATCACGCATTACCAAAAGACGTTGATTAGCGTTGCCCTCGCAGACGCCCCAGAGAAGCAAATCTTAGCAGTCTGGTGGTTGCTGCTGGGCTCCTACTAATGAGGCAGTTAGACAACTACTTCACCTTTTGTTTGTCCAATGATGGAAGTCTTGTTTGACCCAGCTGCGTCTCCATGGAAGTGGCACCTTGAGAGAGCACTCCCTCCCCCCACCTCAATCACTCGTTCCCACCAAGTATCTCACCACATCTTGGTGTGAGGCACTAGCTGCTGTAAAACACCAGCCTCTGGCACTGAGCCCAGATGGCATTTTTCTCCCTACACAACTATTATCTCCACCAACAAGGTCAGGCCCCTCAGAAACCACCATTAAGTGAACAGGCAGCAGTCTGAAATACCTTCCTTACCACCGTATTTTTTCTCAAACCTGAATATAAAGAAGTTCTTGTTAATTGATCTTCAATTCAACGAGGATCAAAGACTGACACGAACAAATGTTAAATGTGTGTTCAGAAAGGTTCTGTGAAGAATGTGATCCTAGAACTTTTCGGTGAATCAAGCACTGCAGCTGCATTTACTCTGCTGGAAGTTTCTGAAGTGCAGAGTCTTTGACAAACACAAAATGCTGACTCGAGTGATAAGTAAAAGGGAATAAAAGATTGTCTGACACATATTAGCTGAAACATTGTGTGCTTCTCCCTCTGCTACCTATCAGCTCCATTGTGACATGTAAATCCTTGGATCACTTTTTAAAAACTCACTGATGTTCAGAACTTATTCCTTAATCCTCAAAAACTGCTCATGTGGATCAAAGAGGATCCACCTCTATTATGCGTTACCATATTTATCAACTTCTTTTTTTTTCTCTAACTGGATATGCAAGATGCCCTCCAGAAAGAGCTGCAACAGCCATGGCAGTTTGCCGTTGGACCTGGAGAAGGCAGGAGGCAGTTCTGCTGCACAAGGGAGGCATTAACGAGATTTGGAGGAAGTTACTGACAGCAGGACTGTGCATCCAAAGCTATTCCTTTAGTTAATCTAAAATAACTCAAAGCTGTTGCACTCTCTTAAATCCAGAGGACATCACCTTGCAACACAGCCTTAAAACAAAATGGCGCCATCCAACCAGCTGCTGAAACCAAGCAAATCAGTTAAGCAAACAATCAGTGCAAAATAAATACGTAGGGATCTATCTTAGGCTAACACATTAATGACTAAACAACTGCTGTACTGTGGTTTACATTTTAAATTAATATTAATACCAATAATGGTGTTAAGGTAGAAACATATACATATATCATATACATACACATATGCATTCTTATACATAATCTCATACTACTTAATAATAGCCATGACATAAACTTACATACATACATACAACTTCCATATTTACACATTATTGATATTGGTAGTGATCAGTAATACCTACAGCTAGATTTAGAAAGCCTGTTTATCAGCTCAGGACTTGAGTTTCCCACTACAAGGTTAATAAAGCTATAACTTTGTTCAGCCAAAGGGTGAGGCAGACGTTGGTGTATAAACAATGAGAGGAGCTCGGCTGCTACCTCCAGCCAAGTGGAGGAAAGAATCCTAGCAGCCAGAGAGCCCACACACCTTCAGTTCCAGGAGGGCAGGTGTTGCGACCCAAGCCGCCCACGCAGAACCCCCAGGCAGAGCTGCAGCAGCCACAGAGACAGCACCCGAGGTCAGAGTGGGCCACCGTGGGTCAACGCTGTCCGCCCCATGGGAACCAGGGGCAAACACTCCCCCCAGTGGCAGGGTCAGCCTGAGAGAGTGGAGCCAGAGGACCCATAGGGAGCCCACCAGCAGATACCCCTGCGCCCAGATTGGGGTCCACCATCCCTACACGAGCGGAGCGGGGCCTACCCCATTGGCCCGACCACATCCCCTGGCACCACATCAGGCCGGCAGCACAAGGCCAGCAAGGGGTGGGGGTCAGCAGAAAAGAGACCACCGAAGCAGCGGATCCACTGGGCGGAAAATGGGACCCCCAACAAACCAACCACACCACACGCATACGTACTTCACACAGACGCACACCCACACCTGCATCCACACACAAACCACAAACTCTCTCACAAAGAACTAATCAGTCATAAGTGAACTCATGCAGTCTCAGATACATTCTCACACCCACACCATTCGCTTAATCTCATTCTTGGGGAGGGTAGGTCTCCCATGTAGCCCCAGACAGGGACCGCAGCACCACCGCAGCACCACCCGAGCCCCGCCCACCAAGCCCAACCCACACGAGAAGCAGGGGGCAGCGGAAAAGGCACCCCGGAACCCTGCAACCCAGCTTGAAAGTGTGTGTGGAACTAGAGTGCACTGAAAGTGGGGGACACCTTCGGGATCACGACCACTGGCTGACGGTGTGATCCTCAGACAGTGTCATTCAACCATCTATTATCTGAAGCATTTGTCCAAGGTAGCAAGGCACTAGAGACTATCCTTTGTCATTTGACCAAAAGGCCTTGGGCAGGTGCCCATTCGTCTCAGGGCCACTCACACCCTTTCATAGCCTTTGGAGTGTGGGACGATCCTAGAGAAGCTGGACAAAACCCATACAGACATAGGGAGAACATGCAAACTCTTCACAGAAAGCTGCCTGCCTGTCCTGGAACCAAGCCCAAATGCAAAGTTGCATATGCGCATAGACATTCTGAATAACTGTTTTCCCCAAATAATCACTATGTTCATTGATAGATGGATGGATGTGGCAGAGGTGTGAGCATTATTGCAGCTAACCCCTCCCCCGCAGCTCGCTACTGCAGGTCATGGAATGGGTCTGTAGAACTTGAATTTGTATGCTGCTGTAAAACTCTGTTCAGACCACTAATTAAACCTGTCCATCAGTATCATGAGCTGTATAGGCTGCCACTGTTTCGACTCTATAATCATCACAGAGCTTGGCTTCATGCCCTCGCTTCAAGTAAATAGGAATAATGAGCAAAATTAGGGGATGTCGCTGCCAATAATGATAATGATGTCCCATAAACATTTGCAACCCTACAAGGCCTCCTTGGATAGACTATCAAAAGGCCAACTGGAGGATGGCTGCACACAAACAACACAGCAATATACAGTAGGTGATACTCTAGTGTTTCTAAAATGAAGGTAAAACAAGGACAGTTCCACATACACTAGATCTTGGGCTCAAATTACCTGTTGGGCTGTAGTTAAATACTCATACAGGGAGGAAGCTTATTGATCTTCAGACTGATAGCAGTGAGACAGTGGATAGGGTGTCACAGAGAATCTACAGGGTCAGACAATGAAGTGCCTGTATGGATACAAGAGGATTCTTGTCTGGCTGAGCGGGTTAACACATTCTCACTGGCATTTGAAAAGCACCTCATTTCAGGAAAAGCCCTACAAAGGGATTAAAATACAATAGTTTATTTGTCAGAGTGACTTGGATTTAAGAAAACAACTTTAGGTTTATGTGAATGTGTGTGTGTGTTTTGAGGCTTTACCACACTCAATGGACAAGACACCAACCACCCGCTGGCTTGGATATAAAAAAAGATTGGCGGGAGTGAATGTTTTCTTATTAGGTTTTGTTTGCTGAATCTGCCACAGGCTGATCCACTGAAAGGACGGGCCAACGGATTCGGAGGCCTTCATTCACACTGTGGGAGAGTTTCAGAAGCTGAAAAGAGACTTACAGCGACATGTTACTCATCAAATAGAGAGAAGTCTTTGGGAAACTTTCCAGGTTGTTTCTTTAATGCAAAAGGCAATTTAAGAGGTATGAGCAGTTAAATGTTAACTATTCAGTTATTGTTAAAGGTGCTGTACTATACATACACCTAACCCTAAACCTCACCCCATTCAGTTACCCCTGCATCTTACTTCTTTGTTTTTTCTTCTCACATGGTTTTATTTAAACAACTGTTCCATGCCTGAAGAGTCTAATGTCCAAATAATGTCCAAAAAATATAAACAGATATTGTATTTTTTTCTTCTTTCCTCCTCCATTAATCATGTCGTGACTTGTCAGATTTTTTCCATAACCACTTCCCTTAGGTTGCAAAACAGCAGAACTATACTAAACCAACAACATTAACTAAATTGACCAGTTGTCTTAACAACACTGCTTAAGTGCTTCTTGTACATCTACTGTACACCTACACATCCTGCATAAACTTTACTACTACTACTACTACTATTTAACGAATGCTTGCTCGTGAAAAATGCGGCTCTTGGACTAAATGCTATGAACCATTTGAGAGGGCAGAAAGCAGTTTGTCTGTGCGAACCAAGCTAATGAGTGCTCACAAGAACCTGGGTCACTGTTGAGATGTTTTAACTTCCTTCAGTAAACAGACACCCCATATTTTACATCATTTGGTGTGGGTGTTTCACAAATAGTGACTGCAAGCCTTAAAAAAAGTTACAGATCTAAAAAATTCATTTTACGATGAGAGTAAAACTATTGTAATATTATGTCACTAGCTGGTATTTTGGCCATAAACAACATCATCCAGTAACTACAGCATAACAGTGAGTGAAAATATAAAGTTCTTCTGCTGCTTGGTATCACTGTATAAACCACACATAACGGTCATTTCTGATTTGATTCTGATATCAAGTACATGCACATGCTGGATTGCAGTGAGCCAAGGGTTCCACGGCAAAGTGTCACCTTTTGACCCTAATTTGACTCCATAGAACAGTGACATTTGGGTAACCCTGACAGTTTCAAGTCATTTAAGAAAACTGAGTTTCTTCTTCAGTTAGAAAGCTAGAACTCCTAACTGCGTGTAACTGTTTCAACAAGCTTCAACTACACAACAGGTGCATTTGCTGTGGGATTGTCTATGTCCAGGAACTGATTCCTAATGTTTTCTTGTGCAGATTAGAACAACAGTTTTAAGCTCTTCTGAAGTTCATTAGGAGAACATATGAAACATAATCAACATTGCCTCAGATCATATGAATCAGTCTTATGGTGACAAATGGAAACAGCTACTGTGTAGGTAGAGTGTGGACAAAAGCTGAAGTCTCCTACTTTACAATGGACATAATGTGGAATGAGATCAAACAGAGGGAAATCACTTTCTTATGCAGTGTTTTAGAACACAGCCCTACGACTTAATTGTGGAAGACAACTTTCATCTTGTGATGCTACTTTAACAAAGGCTTCTCCTGTTACCTGGTTTCATCACGTGGTTACCGGCCATCACAGTTCCCAGATATTAGTATTACGCAGGAAAATCCATTGAAAACCCATCTAAAAATGTATTTCAAAGCAGCTGTCTTTGTTTATTTGGCCCCCGTTGTTGAGTTTGTGTATTGATATTAATGAAAGGCTGATTCTAATAAGCTTCATAACATCAGTGGTTTTAGTCAAGAACCTGAAGCTTTACTCACCTGCAGATTGTCCTTCAACAGATCTTCTCAAAAAAAGATAATTTACTGGGAATTCACAGGTGCTGAACCTATAATTATAGTCAGAGCACAACTTTATGCGAATTCAAAAAAATCTGCAACAGGCAAAGCAGTTGTTTATTTGGCCTAAAAGGGCCATAAATAAAGTTTTATTCTCTCAAATTATTAACAAACCACAGGAAGTTCGTGGCTGTCTACCACAGCACTTAAAACCTCTCGTTCTGTAACAGTCCACAAAGACTGAGACCCACTTGAAATACTCTGAGCCGCTGATACATCTGAAGGCTCTCCTCCTCACTTCCTTAGAAAATAAAACGAAAGGTGGTAATATTGTACCAAACTGGAGGTGGAGCAGCAGCGAAGGATGCTCTAGGTAGGGCTATGAGCGTGGTTGGGGGTGCTTGAATCAAACAACAACAGCAAAAACAACTATAATAAACTATGAAAAACCCTTAAAACTTGTTTTTTTTCGCATGAAACTGAAGCAGAACGTGCTTGGCTTTTAACCACTGTATGATTGCCACTGTATTCCCCCACAGACTTCTCCTCTCTCAATTATGTCTTCCATCCAAACAGTCCTTGTTTTGCTTAAAATGAAATAATATTTGTAATGATAAAACCTATAGCAGCAAAGAAGAGTAACAGAGGGATAATAGCTAGAAGCGAGTGACCCCAAGATTGATAAGGAAGGCATGAGTCAAGAGAGGTCCATGGATTTCTGCCCCAGGCCAGGGCGATCAAGAGAGAGTGGCGCCTGTCCGTCACTCTGGGCTCATCTTCCTTCTGTGGGCACTCTGCCGAGGGCAGACATGACGCGACTGAACCGTTCACACAGCTCCAGGGCGGAGTAGGCTGGCAGCTTGGGTGGATCATGGAAGCTTCTGATCTCCGTCGAGCAGTCCAGTAATTTGGGGAGGAAGTCTGTCAGCTTTTCCTGAAGGTTAGCTACCATCACACAGAACAGAAAGTGATCAATTAATGATACAGACATTAATACAACATAATGATAGATCTGAATTGTGAACACAGAAAGTTCAACAGAAAGTGTTGAATGTAATATCATAATTAACTTGGACAACAAGCTCTCTGTGCACACAGTGTAATGAACTGATAAAAGCTGAATCCTCTGCCTTTATATTCCGCTATTAAAAGCACTTACTTCTTTTTGGATCATATAATTACACTCAAATGTCTGTTTGATATTTTTAAAATGTGCTGTTTAGTTTCAAACTTCAAAAAAGTCAGTTTTTGCCCTGCTCTCACTCACATTCCATCTCTTGGCCGAGGTAGGAGCACCAGCGGTTCCTTATGTCCTCGACTGCCAGTAGGTCCCTCTCAGTGTCATTGGCCAGCAGCAGGGGGATGCAGGGCACCACCAGCTCGTTCATGATGCCTAAGCCAGTGATCACCTTTGGCTCTTCTCCATTCTCAAACATGGCAGCTGCTTGCTCATTTAATTTCTATGGAAGAGAAGACACTTGGTGCTTATTGGAGGCACACAATTATTTAAATCGTAAATACAATTTGACATTTTAACATATTTTTAATTACTTAATTGTCTTTAGGGATAATTAATTAAACACTGCAAATTCATTTTCCATAACTGAAGATCTTTAGAGCATGTAAGCATTACAAGTGTCTGTTAGGCAGCTCTGGGGTTCCATTTCCTTGTTCATTTAGTATAAGTTTGACATTTAGGAACAAGGACACTAAAAAGATATCTGAAAAACGGGGCCATAACGTTCTACTGCTTTTAAAGCGACTTAATGGGTTTTATGGGCCACGTATCACAGCCCCTATGTACTGCTGCACCAACTGCTGACAGTGTTAATAAGCAGAGCAAACTTCCTGTTGTGTTCAGAACATTGGCAAGCACCTGTCCTTCACAGCTCATGCAGCAGCTTTGCCTTTCCCTCTGTGACACCACCAGAACAGGCATCGCACTTTAAAAATCCTGCAGCAGACTCAAGTGAAGGTTAAGGAAAATTGTAATGCACTTAGTTTTACCGGTTCCTCTGCCCAAGCACTTTGTTATTGATGTTTCAATTCAAACACTATTCATTTTCTTTTTACACAGTTGATTTACACTATTGATTAATAGTAATTCTACAGGCTCTTGTATACATGTGGATACATGCCCTTTTCTTTCCTATTGGCTAAAAACCACCTTACTGTCACAGACAAACTCGCTGACCTCCTCTCGCTGAAGAAACAAGCTGTACTTGGGAGGCAGGATGGAATCGGGGGACTGTGAGGCTACATTTGCCAAACATCCAAGTACATTAAACTGTGTCAATGTTAACAGTGTTTTCAATTAAAACAAGAGCTAAAGGTAAACAGCTGAGCGGACGGAGCCAGAGGTTCTGGCCAGAGATCTGAGATGAACGATCAGACTGTGCAGAGCTGAGGTTTGAGGTTAGCTGAGGACACGTTTGTGTCTCATGGTAATATGTTTACACTCGCTGGCCCTCCTGCTTCCTATTCCCACTCCAGTGATTACATTAGGAGCACAATGCTGGTGTAGGGTTACTGAGTGCAGCAGTGAGAGGGCTGCTAAAGACAAGTATGAAGCTGATTTGACCAAAATACCCTCAGACCTGACCAATAATACCACAGCCTGAAGCTCGGTGGGAATGAAATAAAAAGGGGCTCACATAACAACGCTGAAAGGATTTTCAACTGTCAGTATCAGATGAAAAATCTTCAGTGGAATCTTTTGTGGGCTGCGAGCAAGCCAAAGCAATATCTCAGCAAAGGCAATTTGAGTATAGCACTGCTGAAGGAAATGTTAGTTTTGCTGAGTCACTTCAACGTGAGGAAGTTCGATACTGAGGAAAGGGAGTGACAAAGAAGAGAAGGGGACCACAAGGAAAGACTGCGAAACACAAAAGGTTTCCGTTCAAAAACAGGTTACACACAAAGCTATTACATTCCGTACTTGCTTTGTGCAACTCCAGAAATATGACAATTTGGAATAAACATTTCCTCTCATTTGACAGCCTACTTGAAATAAATCACAAACTAGTGCATAGATGAACTCACCAGCAAACACTCTCGACGGTAATAGCCCAGAAGCTCCTCATCGTGTCCTCTGTACAGCCCTTTTGACAACAGCTCCTTGTTGTACTGATACGAGTAAATCAGATACATCAAGGCCTCCACATAGCTGAAAAGGAGGAAATGTTCAACAACTGATTTCACGAGCTACACTAGCCTGTGCTAATATCAAAGTCTTATTTAGATCTTTTTACAGAAGGGATGAACTCGATGAACTCGCTGCACTACAAAGCCCAGATCCACAAATAGCTTACTGCTGCCCCCTGCAGGAAGCAGTTCAATGTTTATGTTTGCAGCAGATGAGGGATTATTTTAACAGAGACTAAAGCCTCTGCAGGTTAGAGCTGGGTGTTGTACACAGCTCAATTTGATTTTCTAAACCAAGACATTAAAATCAGAACTGGAAAGGAGCTGTCATACTTGGCCTTCTGAAAGAGCTCCAAGCCAGTCATCATAAAGATGGTTGTCTCACGGAAATTCCTGTAATCCTGATGCCACATCTGATTAAAAGAAACTGAAGTTATGAATTATGCATAAGCTCCTAAAACTACAAAGACACAAGCAATATAATTTTAAATTATTAACTATGTGTCAGCAAATGCTTCTAGGGCAATGTTTAATACATAAGTTAAAGACAGTCTACTATTTCAGATAAATAAGATCCAAAAAGACACTTCTGCTGACCTCATACTCATCCATGTTGACCTCTTCAGGCTTAATTAGGTCCAGTTTGGCACGTGCCACATTCATAATGCTCTTACATCTACGAAGACAATAGTGGAGACAGGAAGAAGAGGTGCCGTTAGTGATGAGGTGGTGAGTCAATGCTAGGTACTCCAGGAGACGAAATGGTCCACCCTGCCCCTAGGCCTCAACACAGCCTAATGAATCACTCTTTAGTGCTGAGAGGAGAAGTGAAACACTCCTCCGGAGGATCCTATTGAGGTCACATGCAAACATAAATCTAATTATCTTGCTCAAAATAGAGAAGAAGGGAGCTCATGAATATGGATTGAGGCCAACAAGCAGAGTTGAAAAGTTTAGAAAAGGAGATAGAAGGGGCATTATATGGCAAACTGGTGTGAATGTCATCAAAGTGATGGAGAAAGATCTTGATATTTGCAGGCAGTGTATCAACAAATGCCATTAACAGACATGTGTTTTATAAAAAAGACAAATGGCACAGGAAAGCTGTTCAAGATATTCTACACCAGAGTTAAGACCTCTCCTATCCCTCTGCTGGCGACTTTGAGAAGTTGATTTAATAAAATGCAACAATATTGTATATCTAGGGAAAGAGAATGAAGGAACAGATAGAGACAAGGGCACAAACATTTCAAAACTACCTCTCATCAAAAGCCAGGTTCCTGTCTGCAAACTGAGTGAGTAGAGTCCTCTCCAGGATCTTCTTGGGGGCCTGGTTTTGGATTAGGTAGACGATGACATGCTGAAGTCGGTAGTCATTTTCAGGGGGTGTGTCCTCTTGAGCAAACCTCAGCAGACGAGCGTACTCCAGTTTTATGGCCTAACCCGGGAAACAAAACAGGATCAAGTCATGGGAAATGAGGCGATACGGACCGTGGACACCACGGTCTGATTCTGATTCTGCACATTTATACTTAGTTCAAACCTACCCCCAAAGCACCCTAAGTTATTCACAGTAACAACAATTCGATTAAAAATATTAATATTCAAGAGCACATCTGATCGGAACCAGTTCACCTTTATACTCCCTATGAAATAGCTACATTAAATTTAATACTATTATTTTATCATTTTACTGAGGAAATGTTTTTTTTTCACTGCTTGATGATGCTGACACCTGAGAGGAACGGAAATGTTGGATGAGAATGTGTTCCATTAACTAAATTTTTTTTAACGTAAATGTGTGCCGAGTTTGAGAGTTGGACTTCAGTGAAGTAAAATAATTAATACAATATTTATATATTTATATAACCATCTACTTAAATGTCCGGATACAATGATAATGATTACCTTTGAAAGCAACAACATGATACCAACTCTACTACTATGGCTCAAAAAGTGGACTGGCATGAAAGATAGAATGTGGAAATGCATAGGAGAGACAGAGGGTACCTTAAAAAATGCAGCCTCAGGCCCATTCTGTTCATACACGCTGTTGGATTTGCCAATGGCCATTATTACACCCTGCATGTTGGGGGTCATCATAGCCTGACCAGGAAGCAGGAACCATGTTAAACAAATAACAGGTCCTTGTGAAGAACTGAGCAGGGTCAGTTGCTAATGTTGCTGTACCTGCTCTGAGGCACTAGGGTAAAGCAAACTACACTGAGGGCATTTCAGGCGTCATTCAACATTCCATGCATTGTTAAAATATGGGGGTGGGGGTGATGCATACACCTCACAGGATAGTTTGTCAAAGATATTGCATCAGTAGGACAGCAGCGTGCAACAACACAGTGCAGGGAGGTAAGGAAAGAAGCTCTCCCCGCATATTACGGTATGGCTGTGACATTTTCTCCACTTAACAGTGCGTTGTGAAGCAGCAGACCAACATTTTATGATAAATTTCAGCCTACTGTTGTGCTGAGATACAAACCAGCCCAAGAAGAGACTTTTTAGACAACAATGAAGCAGAAAGGCTAGCAAAAAAAGGTCAATGTTTACAGGGTGGCATTTAAGCCTCCAGCCAAATCCTAAATTGGTTTGTATAAAGAGTCTGATTAAGTGAGGAAAAAATATTTTCTGAGTCACAAATGCCCTCAGTGTCAAATAAGCAAAAATGTCTCAGCAGGCAAGGGGTGGGGGGCATGGGGTGTTTGTCTGGGCAAAAGCTACCTCATCATCGTACCCCCCCTCTTCTGTTTCAATGACAAAAGTCCCCACATTAGGTACTGCCACCTCTACGGTACGCTGACCAGGGGACTCATCCTCCATGACCAGGTCAGGAGGAGGGGTGTGGAAGGTGTCCACCAGGACCTCGGGTGGAGGGGTGGAGGAAGGGGGAACAGACTGCAAAGAGAATGTAACAGATGAAACAGGATGTAAAGTAAAGGAACATGAAACATAGATGTGTGTGTGTGTGTGTGTGTGTATGTGGACACATTTTTCCTTCGATGTGGGGCCCATAAACCATGGTTTTGCTATCAAGGTGAGGACACTGTGACAATGTGGGGACACTTGGCAGGTCCCCATCGGTCCGAAAGCTTTTTTGAGGATCAAGATGTGATTTTAGGGCTGAGGTTAGAATTGAGTTTTGGTTCAGAGTAGAGCAAAGATTAGACGTCTGCCTTTATTTGTGATGGTTAGGGAAAGGGGCTAGGAAAGGCATTATGTCAATGGAAAGTTCCCACGTTAATTACAAACCCGACTGTGTGTGTGTGTGTGTGTGTGTGTGTGTGTGTGTGTGTGTGTGTGTGTGTGTGTGTGTGTGTGTGTGTGTGTGCGCGTGTGTGTGTGTGTGTGTGTGTGTATGTGTGTGTGTCTCATCAAGCAGTGTAAGCAGCAGGTCACAGACACAGAATAGGCAAAAGATGTGACACAGCTCTCTCTGAGGCAATTATAGGAAAGATGACCACAGAGAACAGGACAGGACTGTCACAGCTGTAACAGGTGAAAGGCCAAAACTCCATCATTTAGAATCATTGAAGAGCAGGGTTTCATATAGAAAATATTTTTTAGTTGTTGCCCCTTTTCATAAGCAGAAAAACTACAGTCATATTTAACAAATTTCTGAATGTCATTTTCTGATCTAGCTCATGTTTGTTATCCACTATTTTATAACTGATAAATGACGCATTGGAATATGCAATATGCAATATTTATTTAGGTGTATAGAGACCCATTTCCAGCAACTGTCACTGCAGTGTAATAATGGTACAATGTGTCTGCTCATTGTGCGTCAGAAGGCCCAGATTATTACAAGATGACCCCCAACAAATTAACATCCAGAATGCCAAAGGCCTGCAATGCTGTAATTGCTGCAAATGGATGATTCTTTGACGAGAGCAAAGTTTGAGAATTAAAAAAAATATTATTTCAAATACAAATCATTATTTTTAACCTTTTCAATGAGACTATATTTTCCATTCATTTTACAACTCATGTTGGTAAATAAAAGTGTGACTTTTAATGGAAAACACATTTTAACGGTAATGTACTTGTTGTGAAACTAGGAAAAAAAAAGTAGGGCTGAAAGACATGTTGCAGAATGGATAAATCTGCAGAGGAACGCTTTCTCAGCATAATCATTATCTTCCAAATCCTGTTTGTTACTATTCCAGGCTCCAAGAGTCCATAATTTTGTTAATGATTTTCACAAGCCAAACCAAACCAGCCAAGCACAATGGATGAGGATGAAAACTGTCCGAAATGGCATACTATATCTTCTGGTGGCAGACATAGAAGCAGGACAATCTATCTAGTGCTATCCAGTGGCACCGTGTTCACATGGGAGCAATCAGCCTGACAGCCACTTGTGCTTAGGTTTTTACCCTTAGTGGTGTTTTACTAAATTCCACAGAGGAATACAGTCAGCACTGATTATCCTCTTGCGAAAGGTCAACTTGAGGTCCAGATTCGAGTCACCACCTTTGGGTGGACAGTGCATTCTCCAAACAGGGAGCTGCCTATGGCTGTACATTTTGCATTGAACTGCAAAAACAAGGAGGTTAAGTTGGAATTTGAAAGTACTTATGAGGTAAAACTCTCTCATTATTAGAGCATGATCTGTAGGAATTGGCTTGGTACATGCTGTATAGGAGAAGCAGAACATCTGCCGAACAAGCTAGAAAAACCGATGATGGATTCAGGGCCCTCAACTGGCCTTTAAGATTGGTCGTTCAGTGAAGACTGCAGGCAATTCACCTTAACAGATAATGTTAATCCCTTTCGTTGTAGAGAAGCAGGATCCACCTTAATGTGAGTGTCATGAATGGCAGCCAATAATGGCTAGAATAATATGAAATGACTGTTTGAAAGCCAACTGGATGGTTACTCACAGCACTTAATAGCGCTTCAGGGCTTTTCTCTTCCTGATCAGCAGCAACCCTGAAAATAGCCCTTTCTGTATCCTCCTGCAGGTGCTTCGAGTCATTTGTAGGTGATGGCTGCTCCATGTACTCTGGGTCATGTTGGGGCACTATGGGAGAACAAAACTGTGTTAGGACAGTGTCAGTGCACCCCTCACATTTTGGTACATACTTTAATATATCTTGACACATCACAACACTAAAATGACATTTTGCTACAAAGTACAATAGTTACTGTACGGCTTGTATAACAATGAACATTTCACACAGCCATTAATGCCTTAATTCACAAAAGTGAGTAGACCCTTATGTGAAAATATCCAAATTGGGATCCTCAATGTTTTGTGTGGCCACCATTATTTCCAGCACTGCCATATTATAATACTCATCGTACGGGTTTTTCAGGTTGCTGTAAAATTAAGTGCCAAAGACAAGACTCAAACCTAGATCTCTAAGTTTGAGTCTTTGTGCATTACACAGGTCTTAATGGTGCTCACCCCCTTTAAGGCTTCCTCCTAAACTACCTTTACTGTTTCTCCTTCTGTGAGCTGCTTAACAAGAACATTTCCCCAATGTAGGATCAGTAAATACTATTATATAATAAACCAAGTTTATTAGAATAAGTACAAAAACTATAGCTGTTTGTTTTTTTTAAAAACAGAGTCACACAGAATAAACATTAAATCAATGTTTTATGCCTTAACAAACTATCAGTGAATTAATGTTGAAGATTAGTATTGTATTAATAACATAAAAAAGATCTGGTTAAACTGTACCTAATCATTGATTTAGTATTGAAGAAACAACTAAACCTGCTTTATGTGCAGCAGGAGTCCCTTTTAAATTTAAAACTGAAAATCATAGTTTTGAATAAAACTGCCCACAAACATTGATAGACCACATAGATATTTTTTGATTAATTAGAATTGAATCATTTTACTACTTACTTACTACTGTACTTATATTGATTAACACTAAATTGACTTGACCATTTTTTTTTCAACCAGCCAGAATTACCTAATAAGTGACAAAGTCCACACTTCACACTTGTAAAGAACTGGCTTGTTAGGTGGACAAACGACTGAGTAGGTGTGAATAACCTTCCCCACAACCTGTGGAAGCTACAAACTCTTCTGCTGCAGATTCAGTTGACATGACTCGACTGTCAGATATCCTCACCTAAGTCATTAGAACCAGATATATTTGTGAACTGCTTAACAAGATAATCCTTTAGGGTTCCATTACTTTAAAGATTGCTGTCAAATCAAGACTTTGTTAACATAATGCTGTATGGGGGAATTTAGACTTTAAACTAACTGCACAGCACAACACCCTGATTGTATGAGTGGAGTGAACAATTCACAATATCTATTCATCAGTATTTTTTTTACAATAATGCTTGTACATAGTCTTATTATCTTATGGGAGAATTTGCCACGTCCGCAGGTTTATCATCAATCTCATTTCAACTTATCTCTAAGTGTTCATCTATTTCTTTAAAGTCAAGATCAAGTTTTCTTTATGACATGAATCTGTTTAGGATTGCATAGATTACCTGTGAGTAGTAATTCTAGTTTCATACCATCCAATCACAGATGTTGCTTTCCAACAGTTGTTAAGGTTTACAGGCAGAGGAACATGACACCAATACTCAATTAATAGTAGAAATAGTTGTGTCCAAAATAGGAGTTAACATATTTTTTTAACTTTATTTTTGAACATGTTTTTTAGAATGCTTTTTTTTTATTGAGTTGTTTTTTCAACTTGAATCAGGTGGGTTACAAGACTCATCTGTTTAAAGTCTAAGAGTATATCTACAGTCAGGACCATAAATATTTGGACAGAGACACATTTCTTCTAATTTTGTTTCTGTACATTACCACAGTGAATTTCTAATGAAACAACTCAGATGCCATTGAAGTGCAGACTTTTAGCTTTAATTCCATGGGTTGAACAAAAAGATTGCATAAAAATGTGAAAAACTAAAGCATTTATTAAACACAATGCCTTCATTTCATGGGCTCGTAAGTAATTGGACAAATGAAATAACTGAAAATAAAATGGTCATTACTAATATTTGGTTGAAAACCCTTTGTTGGCAATGACAGCCTGAAGTCTTGAACTCATGGACATCACGAGATGCTGGGTTTTCTCCTTCTGAATGCTCTGCCAGGCCTTTACTGCAGCGGCTTTCAGTTGCTGTTTGTTTGTGGGCCTTTCTGTCTGCAGTTTAGTCTTCAACAAGTGAAATTGCTCAATTGGGTTAAGATCAGGTGACTGACTTGGCCATTCAAGCATATTCCACTTCTTTGCTTTAATAAACTCCTGAGTTGCTTTGGCTGTATGTTTTGGGTCGTTTCTCCATCTGTATTATGAAACACCGCCCAATCAGTTTGACTGCATTCACCTGGATCTGCGCAGACAGTATGTCTCTGAACACCTCAGAATTCATTCGGCTGCTTCTGTCCTGTGTCACGTCATCAATAAACACTAGTGTCCCAGTGCCACTAGCAGCCATGCACGCTCCCAGGCCATCACACTGCCTCCACAGTGTTTTACTGATGACACTTATAATGACATAACAAGGGAATTGTCCACACCTGCCCATGCAATAGCATGGAAGTCAATTGTCAAATTACTTACGAGCCCATGAAATGAAGGGATTGTGTTTAATAAATGCTTTAGTTTTTCACATTTTTATGCAATCTTTTTGTTCAACCCATGGAATTAAAGCTGAGAGTCTGCACTTCAATGGCATCTGAGTTGTTTCATTTAAAATTCACTGTGGTAATGTACAGAAACAAAATTTGAAAAAATGTGTCTCTGTCCAAATATTTATGGTCCTGACTGTATGTGCCTGGATCACACGTCACTGCTCCACCTGGTGGATCAATGCACCATTGCTACACATTTCTCAGCAGAGGCTTAGGGGGCGATACCAAGGCAGCTACTCATTGAATATGTCACAGTGGTGGATCATGAGAAGTCCTGCTGAAACCCTGCTGAAATCAGTCAGCGATTCTGAGCCTCTCCTTCTGTATGAATCCCGTGGCTTCAATGAGCAACTGGTTTAAATTTGAGGTCTTAAGATTTGAGGTCTTAAGATTGCTGTCACTATAGTGACAGGCTAAATAAACAATTCTGGCCGTGACATCACGCACTCTAGCTCACGTAATACACACTTATAACGCTGAAGATCATACGATATTTAGACGCTCACAAGTCGAAAACTATAAAAGATATGAGGACACTGATTTACAAGGAGAAAGTTGAACGATGATAGACGCTTTTAAGGTTTAAATGACATTTCTACACCAAAGTATGACGATGACAGAAGCTGATGAAAAGAGGGAGGTTGACAAAAAGTTGAACGATTATTACTATAGACGACCATTATAAAAAAAACGATGAAAAAAGTTGAATAACATTAAAAGTTGAAAAGCTGAAAATGTGAAAATTAATAGCTCCCAACTCCTAAAGATGACACACATTTAGACAGTTGAACAACGAAGTGTTGAAACGATGAATCTAAACAGAAAACGGGGCAGAATAATAAGAAAAGGAACCAGAAAAAGTAATTTCTCTGAGAAATTACGTGGGCTGTCCTGTTAACGAAAAGATGCCAAACGCTGATAAGTTGCTAACATCAAGATGGTGACTTCGACAAAACGATGAGACAAGATAACAATGATTAAAACGCTGACCAAGGTAAAAAGATGGTAAGGGTTGCAAAGTTGACCAAGGTAAAAAGAAGACAAAGATTAAAAAGATGAGTAAGATTAAAAAGTTCACCAACGTAAAAAGGTGACAGATTAAATAGGTGACCAAAGTGCATCGTTGAAAATCATGAAAAAGCTAGCTTTAGGTGACTACATTGGTGACTACATAGTCTGAAACGTGAAGTTAGACAGTCCAGCGTTAAGTGTTTGCTTGAGGCCAGACCGGGCGACATTGAGTCTTATCTTAAGCTCCTGTCTAAGGATAGGTGTAAGTATGCTAAGATCATAATACACGCAGGAGCTAATGACGCCTGGTTACGCCAATCGAAAGTCACTAAAACTAACATTGAGTCTGTGTGTTCGTTCGCCAAAACAATGTCGGACTCTGTAGTTTTCTCTGGACCCCTCCCCAATGTGACCAGCGGTGACATGTATAGCCGGCTGTCATCGCTCCACCGCTGGTTGTCTAGGTGGTGCCCTGCAAACACGTTGGACGGAGCCTCTCTGCTCTCTAGTAACATGGCTGACAACGTTGTTGCCAGATTCAAGCAAACGATTCCATCATCTTTTGCTTCATTGTCATGTAGCTACACAGAGGAGAACAGTAGAACAGTAGTGCCGTTGTCAAGAAGATGGTTGTCCAAAGGCAGGAAATTCCACAGATCAATTCAATCAGTTGTACTGAAGCTGATTTCCAACACTGCTTACAGTAGCGAGCTTGTTATAGCAAAATCACAAGGGTTATCACAAAAATAACTTCACTTAAGGCTTCAATGAGCATTTTATTATTTTAGCACGTGATAGTGGCCCAGGGGGGTTATTCCCGCCCTGAGCTGCTAAAGCTTATGGGTAAAAAAGCCGCTCTTGTGTTTATAGTGTTATAGTTAAAGTAAGGATTTAAGTAATGTTATAACTCGAAATTAATTTGGCCATCTGTTTATGTGTGTTTGTTATGTGCTCTTGTTGTTTGAGAGAATGTGCGTGGGATTGACCCTCAGGGTGCAGTGATTCATTGGATACGTGAAAAATAAATTGGTTTTGCACTCTGCTAAGAAAGCACCCAAAAGGAGACAATTCCTTCTTGTCTCTCCACATGAACAGAAATATCTCAGGTTGTGCAGAGTACGAGACGCAGATACTCTCACTTATAAGTTAGCATACGAGTTAGCTGCACAATTTGTCAATTGGCATAGCTTAGGTCTTGCTAAATATTTATTTTATTAAGGGAAGACTTGATTGTTGAAGTTTCAAATGTGTAAAATGAAGGCAAATGTTAATATTTTATACAAAATCTTGTGTCAATCTTTGTATCTATAAGTAAAAGGACAAAGCTGAAGAGCCTTCTCTGATTAAAAGAGATACTTATTTAAAATACTTAATTACTTAGTTACTTTTAATATTGTTATTGAACAAAAAGCTAATATTTACAACAGATTTTAAGGAGCAACTCTGATGTAAATGTTTAATGCAAAGGTCATTTACCAATCATTGCAAGGGTCCCTCTGTCATGGTGCATTACCCACAGGCATTGTGCTACAAATTTGCATAGATATATAATTTGCTCATTAGTAATATATACAGAGCTGTTGTGGACACTGAGCATTAAGACTTTGACTTCTCAGTCAAACTGTTACTGAGCTCAGCCACTCATTAACTGCAGCTGCGCCGTTTTCATGGAGACGGTTCTCCAAAGGCAGGAACCTCCACAGATCAGCTCAGACAGTTGAACTGAAGCTGATTTGCACCCCTGCTTAACTGGGTTGTTACAGAAAAAAACCTAATGGTTATCACAAAAATAACGTCCCTTTATGAGTGCCAAGGCTTCAATGAGCAACTGGTGTGAGTTTTAGGTTGGAGGAGTAAGAATTGTGGCCTCAGTCGCAATTTAAAAATTAAATTGAAAAGTTGTTTCCATTCATTTCAATAGGAAAAAAGTTGAAAAAATAACTTAATAGCTTAATAACATGGAAAATATGAAACATATGAATGAGACAAATAATAGCACCCCTCTCCTGAAAAAGCTGAACATTTTGATAGTTGAATGGTTTCTGTACCTGAAAGTATGCAAGACTATTTACATGCCGAAAAACGTACGGAATAATAAACTATAAAGATTCAAAAAACAATACAGTGAATGCTAGAAGCAATCAATGTATTATACAATTGTGTGTCATTACCCTGACCTGCATTGTCTGGAGTGCTGGATTCAATACTCATAGGCTGAGGGGAAGAGGAAGAAGTCGAGGTGCTGGATGCTGCTGAGGCAGCGGCTGCGGTAGCCAAAGCCAGTTTCTCCTGCTGGGCCTTGCGGGCCTGTAGGATGTCCCACTCTTCAATTTCCTTGTCAAATAGCTCATTGTCCTCCTTTACATACTGCTTCAGGTCTGCAGGCAGTTTGTCCATGCCACTGAGTATCTGTCCTGTTTCTTTATCAAACTCCTCTGCAAGTAACAGAGCGGGTCAACATCATAAAAGACATATTTGGTCTGCAATGAACATGGTCTTTCAGTAGAGCCACTGCTTGACATTTTAACAAAGATCAATATTTTCGGTAACCAGCTACCTGAATGTATTGTATATCCAGCTTTGATTATTATTAATATTATGCGACATTAATGAGCAATGCTCATCAGCCTAATACATGGGTATTGAAGTGTACAACCATCTACAGTAAAATACCATGCGTACCTTCTATGAGGAAGGGCTTCTTGTCATTGATATACATGAGACAGTAGGCACTAGCATTACGGTAGCCTCCAAACGAGTCCCTGACGAGCTCCTCCCAGGACGACTTGGTGACCGAGATGTCATTGTACTTCATCCAGCAACGTTGATGTGGGTCGTAAATATAAGCCCAGTAGTGGCCTGCGCTGGCCTGACCTTCATGGACTAGAACTGCATGAAGCCTGTATGGCACCTGAAAAAACAGAAAGCTAAAAGGGTAATTATCTATATATTGAGGATTGTAATATTACAGTTAGTGAGATGTACAATATATTAAAAGTGCAATAGTGCAGTATACTTTATGCCCATTTATTGAATAATACCCTTTAAATCATGATACATCATGACAGTACATGAACCCCTGGGTTAGTTATTAGACTGGTTACATGCTGAGGTTTGTTGGATAATTAAAATGTTTATCATGATCAAAGATAAAATTGCACAAAATGTTTTACTTACCTGCATCATAGATTTGTCAGTGTACATCAGGTCAATGGTTCTGTGGATTCTGGCTATGCTGCCCTGCAGATCTGAAGGGAGGACCAGCAGATGTAACCAATTAGTAAGTGCAATTTTAATTGAATATGTATGTATGTAAGTATGTATGTATGTATGTATGTATGTATGTATGTATGTATGTATGTATGTATGTATGTATGTATGTATGTATGTATGTATGTATGTATGTATTTTTTTTTGTATTTTTTTTATATATAAAGCATGCCAATTGCATGCTTTATATATAAAAAAAATTGCGACATCTGTGGTATTGTGTGTGAGTGGCCTTTTATTGTGGCAAGTCTAAGGCACACGAGTACAATAATCATGCTGTCTAATCAGCATCGTGTATGTAGAAAATGTCTTAGATCTTTGAGTTCATCTAAAAAAATGGGAGCAAAATTCAAAAGTGTTGCATTGGTTGTAAAGGCAGACGTACCACGAGTGTCATTTTCTACTTCACTCCTCCAACGATGCAAGCAGCTTTCAAGTACCCTTAACTCCTCTTCGGTGATGTGACGTGGGGCAGGATGCATGGGAAGGTCCGGTGGAAGTCGGGACTGGGTAAAGGGCTTATGAATGGGCACTCTCTGCTGCTGGACTGCAGTTGGAGCTGTGTTGGGACCTGAGGCAGGGCCTGAGCTCTCTAGTGGAGGCAAGGAGTCCTGCTCAGCTGAGCTGCATGATAAGAGGTATACAAGATAAACAAAATTCATACAAAAGCCTAGTCTGACAAAAATGTGTACGTTAAAATAATTGCAATACTAATCCTCCCTCCCTCCCTCCATCCATCCCTCCATCCATCCGAAAGTGACAGTAAGAAGAGAAAGATTTAGGTGCGCCTGCTAGGTGGAAACCTGCCTTGGTGGGGGAAGCTGTATTCCTGTTGTGCCACCAGGAGGTGCTGATGAGTCAATGTCTTCCACTGGGGAGGTACACACAGGTTTACTGGAGGCAAACTCCATAGCATACTGGAGGACATCTGCCAAGGGGAACCGTTTTGGGCCAGAGCCATAACTCTGATACCTGAGAAAAAAACAGAGTGAGCTTCACAGACATATGGACAAATAATCCATAATACGAGACAAAGAAATAAATTACTCCTTACTGACATTATAAACTATGGACAAACATGAAGCTGCTGACAAGTCGTACCTCTCCAGGCGTTGCTGAAGCAGCGTCAGATGCTCCTTCAACCTCCTGATCTCCTCCCTCTTTATTCGGGTAAGATCTCTGTTCCTGTCCATGTACCTACCAACAAAAGTTCACAGCACAGGGTTTGCAACTATTTACAGGATAGACACACAATTAAATTAATTACATTATTATGTTATTATCCATATAAATCACCTATCCATGTAGAGCATAAAAGGAAATTCAAGCTTGTTGTGAATCTTCTCAGGTCTCCCTAGTGCTTGGTTGAACTCAAATCTTGACAGTTCAAAGGTTAACACGGGTGGGAGTTCTGTGAACCAGTGCTGAAAGACAATTACACCTTGATGTTATGATTATCAACTTTCTCTCATGATAGAGTATAAAGTTTGGTGAAGATAATACAACTTTAAGGAGAAAGAAGCCTCTCTGTTAACTGGTTTGGATGATATCCTATTCTCTTCCTTATACTTTATTTGGCTTGTGCTGATGGCTGGTGTCATACCCAGCTGAGTACTGGTCTGTTAATTAGCTGTTGCCAGCTGCTGTGGGACAGTTTAGGCAAGACTGCAGCAAAGCAGAGGTCAAAACAAGAATAGCTCAGGTGCCACCAAAAGGCAAAAGGGGTCAGCTATTTGGAAAGGATCGTCGCATAATCGCATCTTGGTTTGAATGTTTGTGAGGTTTGTGTGTGCAACTTGTGTAAAGTTCCATCTACGTTGTTCTGCTTTACTGAAAACACAGGTTGTCATCCACTTTCAGCACTAACCTCTTGACCAGACCTGGCAGAATTCTCTGCCGAGTGCAGGGACTCGATCTCGCCCTCAATCATTGCTGCCTCCAGACACTCATGGAGATCTTTGAAGCCATTTACCTGCAAGGGGTACTGCCCAAACATCTCTGTGTTTTCAAATTGTTTTCCTGTAATACACATGCAACAGAAATAATGAACACTCAAAAAATAACATTTCAGAGGGAGAAGATCATCTACTGTTCAAACCAAATTACAGGGTTTTGCTTTTACATATAAAATGACCCTAACGCCTCATCTGCATAAGTCTACTGGCCCAGCATTTGGTGTCTCTGGGCCAGTATTGTCACGCATAATAAGTGCAATGTCAGTCAGCCGTCAAGGTCTTACTCAATCAATGCAACTGCTCCACTCATTTACATGGACCACATCTCATTACAACAAGGTCATCTTTCATTACTAGGAGCAAGGACTTGTGGATGTGGCTTGTGGCAGATGCATTCACAACCATCCTTATGTTGAATCTCTTAATTCTCTAGCTAGCCCTCTTCCTCCTTATTGGTTTTAATTTCACACTTTATCCCACCTTCCAGGACACCCACAGCAAGGAAACGACCATAAAAAAGTTCCACCATGGGGTTCTTTGGCTTCTCACCCTCCCTGAAAACAAAATACATAAAAGGTTCATGTTTAGAAATGTAGGCCAGGCTTATTTAAAAAATTTAATATTGAAAATCTATAACCATAGATATTTTTAATTATAGTGACAGTAACATTTAGGTCTGAAGACCAGTGGTTACCTGTCTTCCTCTGCTTTTATCTGGAAAGCATCCTCCAGCCAGTCCAGCAGCTTGTGGGTGAACTCACTCACATCCTGCTGTTGAATAAAACACAGAACGTACAAAACTACCAATTACAGGAATTCCATTCGGACAGTCAGGTAACAAGGAGATTATAGGAATAAACTATAACTGTGTGTCCTGTTAAATCAATGCTAAGTTCAGTCACTCAACTTTGAATGTGAAGGGAGCAGGCTTCATGGAGCTATTCCCAAACTGCAAAGGTTTAAAGTGAACTCACCTACTATGTTTACTATATTAAAAATGTCATCGCTGCCTGGTAGTTCACGTTAATACCAGTCTGATCTAAGGGTTAACTACAGGAATAGCCGGTAAATGCACTGGCTAGACAGCAAATCTCAACCAACCTCTGCAGAGACACCACCAAAAATTCACCAAAATTCATTCAATCAAAATTGACAAGACAAAGAATGTCATTGACAAAAGCCCAGCAGCTGATCACCTTAGTATCAACTGTTAAAAGATGCTATACTCTGATAAACTGTGCCAAGCTATATTGTTGCCATCGATTTCTAAATATTTCTGTTCTTGGTTTTTGACTCAATGATTCTACCTTTCTTTTTGGGTTTCTAAATTTCGCTAATCTTTTACTTCTGTTTTTGTAGATTTCCCACAGAGCCCCAACTTCTTGTGGAACTGCAGTTACACCTAACAACAAGAGGCTTACCTGCTGTGACTCACTGGACTTAAAGGCGTCTTTGAGGATTTCCACAGCTCTTGATGGATCCACATATTTTCGCTTGGATCCAACCATGAGGGAGAAGAGGTTCCTCAGCTCCTGCATGAACGGCAGGTTCCTGTGCTCCTAGTAACGTTTAAGTGAATTGAACAGTATCAATCAGTAGATTATTGGCTATCTTGTAAAATTTAAAATCCACCCCACACTCTGGCCCTGAACAGAGCGCGGGACACAGACACCACCATACAGTCCCTCACCTGTCTGGTCTTGTAAATGACCAGACAGGAAGTTTAGTAGTTGCCACTTCTCAGCATTTTTTCTGCTGTAGCCAGCACCAAAGATAAAACCAGTCACAGTCCACAGTTCATTAAATGCATTAAAAACACCAGATAAAAAGTTAAAAAGCTCAGCCAGTCGTGTACAGTCCATATAACAGTGAAACACAGTATCTGTTTCACCACAATGCCCACAGGTGCAGGGACAACCTGGGTTGATCTTCCCAGTGAAGGAGTTCACGGCAATGATTCCATGTAGAATCCTCCACTGTAGGTCCACAGTCCTTTTGAGAGTACACTCCACACTGGCTGAGTCTGGATGGAAACTGGTACAGTCGTAGCACTTCAATGTGTCAGCCTTTACGGCAATCTGTTTGCATTTTCAGCGCGGTATCACCGGGTTTTCAGCGCGTTGGAGCTGTGTTGCGTCTATTTGGCCTATAGGTGGCGATCAACCCCCACACTGGCCTTTATGAGGCTGTCTTATACTTATGTTATATAGGCCCATGTAGAGCTAAGTCACAACGCCTCCGTGGTGTAATGGTTTGTTTATTGTTAACAGCCTTGACGTGTCTATTTTTTACCCCGGGTTCGAATCCCGGTGGAAGCAGAACTTGTAATTACTGAACATTTTTATATTTTGGCATACACGAAAATAACAAATGATTAATAGGGCTGGCTGCCTGTATTATTTAGCAGAGCTACAGCCATGTTACCAAGAGGTTCACCAGCCGCATTCGGCAGTGAGTCATAGACGGACGTTGTTCTGCCCGCTTTCATGTAGACACGGAACTCTTCACTGTTTTTTTTAAACGTAGATTTTGTTGATTTCGTTATTCATTTACAACAACATGCAAATGCTAAAAATTTTCTGAAAAGATGACTGTACACCCATCAAGTTTGGGTGAACAGAAAACGCTTGAATGCGTTTCCGTTTTATATTCCGTTTATTTCGTTATTCCTCCTTTCACCTGTACCACATAAAGTCATTGCAGAGCTACAGCCATGTTCCTACAAAGTTAACCAGCTGTTTATCAAAAAAAATCCCATACGGTTTGCACTGTCATGTCACCAAAAATTACGAAAAAACGATAGTACAGTTTTATTAAATGTGCATTAAAAATATAAACAGAAAACGCTTGAAAGTGTTTCCTTTTTATATTCCGTTTATTTCGTTATTTTCCCTTTCACCTGTACCACTAGTCATTGCAGAGCTAGAGCCATGTTCCCAAGAGGTTCACCAGCCGCTTTCAGCGTGACGCATGCATGGACGTTGTTCTGCCCCGCTTTCACGTAGACACAAAACTCATCAAAGTAAAAGAGAGCTCAGTGCAGCATTTGCAATTACAACAGGCTGAAAGAGGAGGCTGTGGCAGAGGAACACAGGTCTTTGTCCTGTATGTTGATGCGCCCAGCCCCCACAGTCAGCGCTTACCTTTGCTACGGGGCTAATAGCCCCGCCCACTTTTATTATCAGACAGATATGAAAGTGAGACTAACAAAATAAACGGAATGTAAAGTAAAATGCTTTCAAGAGTTTTGTCTACATCAAAGCAGACAAATCACATGTGAACGTTTTATTTTTTTTTTGTAAATAAAAATAATGTTTGCCCTTTTTAAACCTGGGGAATAAAAACGATTCTGATTCTGAAAGCGGCTGATCAACTTCGTAGGAACACATTTCATATGGTACAGGTGAAAGGGATACTAACAACCCAACACAGCCGAGGCTGTAGCAGCAGAGAAACAATTTATTTATTTTTATTATATGATATTCTCTACACGTTAGCAGTGGTAGTCTGCCAGACCTGTGTTAAATACCATAAGAAGACCGTTTAAAAAAGTCAAGTGAAAGGTTTTGGCGTCTCACAGCTGTAGGTGCAGCTGATCACGCGCCCGATCTCCCATGGAGCTTTTTCTTTTTCTCGGAGCTAAAGTATTTTACACCTATTGACTGAGTGGAGACAATATGTTAATGTCTCTGTGCCAATACGTAGTAGGGGGTGGGGTTTGAAGTTTGCTTTTGGAACTGAATCAGCATCAGACGCCGTAACTCGCGCGGAGCGAGTTCCTAATCCACTGTGTTGCCTGTGTAATAAAACATTGTTTTTCTGCAGATATTGTGGTAAATGTCATTACGGTAAAGTATAATACTGCAGCTTCCGTTTAAAGGGCACATTGCCTATGTCTTAGTGTTTTAACTGTTTAATTGCACCAAATCGTTGAAACCAAATGAAAAAACGGAAAGCGGCTTTAAATCTTTTCAGCTCGATTTTTCGTTTTTAACACGCTGCCTTGAATAAATGCCGTTTGTTTCTTTTTAATTGAGAAACAGAAAACGGTCCGTGTATGTTCCAACTGTTTGATTTGTCCCCCAGAATAAAATCTTTTTTTCCACAAAACGAGAAAACGGGAAACGGCTTTAAGTCTAATTAAATTAGCTCGTTTATTTGGTTTTAACACGGTGCTGTGATTAAATTCCGTTTTTCGCTTATATCAAGACAAATAAGGAAGCGGATGTTCTTTGTATTTTATTTTCTGGACAATTTACCTAGAAAACGGCTTGATTTATTCTAGAGGGGGAAATCAAACGTAGAACGTACACAGACCCGACACAGTACTTACACACGAGGACATACTGTATAAAGGCAGCAGCGAGATCAGCATTTGACAACAAACACTAGCGCGCATTGACAACTTGATCAAAGTCATCTGCCTATGAGCACCATCGTTGGAACGTCACATCACTGTCTGCTTCAGACGGTGACGCCACTTCCCCGATTCTCTCGTTGCCTGCATTATCACATGCATACATTTCTGGTTAAGCTCTACCTGGACACATCATCTGTCATAAGGGCTTTTCATTCAGAGTCAGAGCAAACTATAGGTCATTAAATTTTAAGAGTTTGGTTAAACTTAAGCGCTGCTATAACGAGAGAACGACTTGGTTTTTCGTTCTCTGCTTTTTTCTCAAAACGAAAAATCTGCTTTAAATCCAACTCCGTGCCTTGTGTCGAAAAAACAACAACACTTGAATTCCGTTTGTCGCTCATATAAAGAGAGGACGAAATGAAACGAATCCAGTTTGTTTTGTATTTTTTCCTCATGATCAACACACCAGAAGACGAGTGCAAATATGCATATAAAATACATTTATAACACAGATTGATGAATAAATATAGATTCCTATTTTATGTTATTATACTTATATTATTCTATTGGATTGGCTGGAGGAGGGACTGTGTCTCTCGGCTGGCCTGAAAACTGTGTAAAAACATCAGCAGCTTCGGCAATTGACAACAAACACTAGCCCACACTAGCGAGCAAAGGCACATAATAATCTATACTATTTATAATAATTAATTTATAAAAAAATTTAAATATAATATAAAATGAACTACTCTACATTTAATGATACAATACCATGCTATCGTTTTTTGTGCTTAATGTGCAGACACAAATAGAAATGAACAGTCTGACCTCACATCTTTGCGCCACCTGGTGGTTAAAACGAGACTAGCACCCTGATTTTTTTCAGCTTGCTGCAGGATTAAAAATCCTTAGTCGGGGACGCACCCGTGGCGCGCTGGCGACGCGCACGTACTGCGGTAAAAAAGGTGGTCGCTTTGAAGTGCTACGACTGTAGTCTCCCCTCCAAACTGCTGAGCTTTTTCTTATTCAGCACCTTGACACAGGAGCCGTACATTGTTTTGCCAGTTAGAGTGTACGGGTCAAGCACCTAGTTGGAGTCTCTAAAGACCATGCTAAAACCAAACTCAGGAAAAGGATCCCCCTCATCTGGGCTCTCAGCACCACCATAGTAGTCCTGCAGCATCTCACACTCATCGGCAGTCAGCTTCCTCAGTAGCAGGTCCAGGAACATCCCAAGAACACGGGTCGATCTGAAGCCTAAGGCACAAGTCACTGCCTGTACGTCCCGCAAATCAGGATCAGCTACATCCACAAGGTGACGCAGTGTTGTTAATCCAGCAGCAATCAGAGCATGTGTTAGTCCAGGAATAATGCCGTCCTGAACCTCCAGCCGAGCTTTGTAAATGAGAGGCTTCATCAGCAGCCAGTGGAGCGAGACAGAGGGCTCCAGCCTCCTCCACTGAAACAGTCCTTAAGACCTGAAAACACTCTGATAAAAAGGGAGATAAAACTGTAGTATTAAAAACACTAGTGTCCATTAAAAACAGGGCAGTGTCCAGGTTAAGATCTCCAGACTAGACCAGGTTAAGGTCTCCAGACTAGGTCAGCAGGGCCACATAGGAACCTTTGGGCAAACTGTAATCTGAAGGCGGACACCCTGCTAAACAGGTGAATTAACCCCTGGCCCCATTGATCCTTAGGCAGGAACAGAACGCACTGGGGCAGCCAGTAAAGCCGGTCCCAGAAGAAATCCACAATCTTAGACTGGAGCAGTTTTAGGAGGTCAGGAGGAGGCTCTACACAGGCCAGGCGATGCCAGAGCCCACTGGCCACTAAGTTGTTGATTATGAAAGTTCTCCCCCTGTAGGACATCCCCTCCACCTTCTCTACAACACCATCCGAGTTCTTCATAACGTGTTCCTCATTGCCAAGATGAACCTCCAAGTATTAAAACTCCTGTCTTTCAGAGGAGGCCCCCAGGAAGACCAGTTCTTCAGCTTCTACTGTAACTGCTATGGCTCCACTCTTGTTCCAGTTCACCTTGGCAGACGATACTTCATTAAAATGTTTAACAGTTTCTTCTAACGTGTATGTCATGTTGTGTTCTGATAAGAACAACAACAACGTCATCTGCATAGGCTGATAAAACAAAATGTACATAATTACATAAGAGGTTCAATAGATAGGGCGTACAGCATCCCTGAGAAGGGGCAGCCTTGTCTGATGCCTCATCCTACTTTAAAAGGAGCACTTAGCCCACCATTGATCTTCAGTACACTCTCAATGCCTTGGTACAAAACCCTGACCATAGCAATGAGTCCAGAGCTGACACCAAACCTCTCTAGAGTTTTCCAGAGGTATGGGTGCTCAACTCAAAAGCTTTTTCTTGGTCAAGCAAAATCAAACCCAAGTCTATACTATGATCTGGTCCATCACCTCCCGCAACCTGTTGGCCACAGGATCTTTTAGTCAATACACAGCTGAGAGACAGGACGCCAGTTCTTGATATCCCGAAGGTCACCGTTTTTGGGTAGCAATGTCAGGACGACCCATCCGCAGCTGAGAGGCAGGGAGTTCTCTGCCAGACTCTCATGAACAACAGAAAGTCCAATATGAGGTCACACCAGAACGTCTTGTATAACTCCACGGAGAGGCCGCCCAACCCTGGAGCTCTCGCTCTTTCATGCTCTGCAAAGTTGTAGAAAGCTCCTGCAGAGAAATGTCCATGTCGAGGGCACCAACCTGAGAAAGATCCCCACAGAAGACATCTATGCGCTCCTTATCCTAAGCATACTCGCTGTGATAAAAGTCCCTGTAGAACTTCACAGCCCTTCTCCTGATGTCACCACGCTCCTCCATGATGTCTCCTAAAGTGGATCGCAGGCTATGGATTGACCTACTCGGACCATTGGGTTTCTTCAGGCCGAAAAAAAATCTGGAAGGCGCATCCATGTCAGTCACGCTCTGAAACCTAGATCGGACCAGCGTTCTGGTGCCCAATAGGCTGGCAAGAGCTGCCTTTTTTGATTTGAGGACTTCAAAGTGTCCCCTATTTCCTGTGGACTTGACCAAGTTCTGAAATTCCACTATATCAATCTCTAGATCCTTCATTAATCTGGTAATGTCTTTTGTGACATTGAAAGTGTACTGTAAACAAAACTGTTTCATCTCCACAATCCCACCACTGTCTCAGGCTCATAAAATCTGATTATCTGTTTCTAAAACTCTGCCAAATGAACTTAAAACACTCATCCAGCAGCAGTGGGTTGTTAAAATGCCAGTATGCGCTCCTATGCTTTATGTTGGTAATAAAAACATGACATAAAACCATGGCATGATCACTAAAACCAACGGGTCTGATGAAACAGGTGTCGCTGATGTTGCATAAAAGCATAAAATCGGTCAAGTCTCACTAAAGAGACCATGTTGTCCCGAACGTGAGAAAATGTATACTGTCTGTCCTGCCCATGAAGACTCGTCCATACATCCACCAGCTCGTGAGTCCTTAGGACCGAGCTTAAAAGCTGCTTTGATGGAAAATGTGGCTCTTTGTGGTTTCTATCCAGATTGTCGTTTTCAGTGCAGTTAAAATCACAGCCTAAAAACAAATAATCATCCCATCATGTTTAACTAACCTTGTCTCTTTCTCTCCAGTAGTTGTGCTTCTCCCCCACTTTGTCCTCAGCTACAGGTCTCAACGGATTGCAGGTCCAACCATCCTGTCCATCAGTGTCCAGTCTCTGATCCAACCATCCTGCTTGCGTCCAGTACCTGGGCCCGACCATCCTGCCTGCGTCCAGTCCCTGGGCCCGACCATCCTGCCTGTGTCCAGTCCCTGGGCCCGACCATCCTGCTTGCGTCTAGTCCCTGGCCCCGACCATCCTTCTTGCGTCCAGTCCCTGGCCCGACCATCCTGCGTGTGTCCAGTCCCTGGCCTGACTATCCTGCCTGTGTCCAGTCCCTGGCCCGACCATCCTGCCTGTGTCCAGTCCTTGGCCCGACCATCCTGCCTGTGTCCAGTCCTTGGCCCGACCATCCTGCTTGCGTCCAGTCCCTGGCCCGACCATCCTGCCTGTGTCCAGTCCCTGGTCCGACCATCCTGCCTGTGTCCAGTCCCTGGTCCGACCATCCTGCCTGTGTCCAGTCCCTGGCCCGACCATCCTGCCTGTGTCCAGTCCTTGGCCCGACCATCCTGCCTGTGTCCAGTCCTTGGCCCGACCATCCTGCCTGTGTCCAGTCCTTGGCCCGACCATCCTGCTTGCGTCCAGTCCCTGGCCCGACCATCCTGCCTGTGTCCAGTCCCTGGTCCGACCATCCTGCCTGTGTCCAGTCCCTGGTCCGACCATCCTGCCTGTGTCCAGTCCTTGGCCCGACCATCCTGCCTGTGTCCAGTCCTTGGCCCGACCATCCTGCCTGTGTCCAGTCCTTGGCCCGACCATCCTGCTTGCGTCCAGTCCCTGGCCCGACCATCCTGCCTGCGTCCAGTCCCTGGCCCGACCATCCTGCCTGCGTCCAGTCCCTGGCCCGACCATCCTGCCTGTGTCCAGTCCCTGGCCCGACCATCCTGCCTGTGCTCTGTTGTACCTTGTTGTTGTTGTTGTTGCTGTGCTTTTTTCTCTCTCTCTCCCCTGACTCCAACTGGTCAAGACAGATGGCCACCCACAACCAGCCTGGTTCTGCTGGAGTTTTCTTCCTCATTAGAGAGGTAGATTTTCCTCTCCACTGTTGCTGTCCAACTGTTATTAGAGGCTTGCTGTATGGGGGATTTGTTGGGTTTAGTTGTACAAGATCTTAAACCTTACCTTGTAAAGTGCCTTGATATAACCTTGTAGTGATTTGGCGCCATATAAATAAAATTGAATTGAATGGAATAATCTTCGAAAATAAATTCCATTAAAACCGCGTGTACTTCATTAAGTCTCTCTGTAAAAGTAAACATTCACTAAACTGTCACATTTCTGTTTGAAACTATGGCCTACACCACCAACAGTCTGCCAGGGCTGATTGCAGACACGGTGAGGGACACTGGGTGGCAGCATCGAGAGAACAAAATGCCCACAACAGCACTGGTACTGCTGTCGTGACTCAGCACCACCTGCCCAGGCCACTCCCTCTTCCAGTCTACCTCATTGCTGCTGTCACATGAACGTGGTTTAGTCTCATCAGTTCATATAAAATTACCTTTTTTTTCTGGCCCAAGGGTACCAAGTTTAAAGTGAACCATGATAAGAGATTATATATAAAACAGTTCAGAGCAGAAACACAATTCTACGATCAAAGAAGAGTAATTAAAAGACACCACCATCATCCTCATCAAGAAGCTCCTGTCTCAGTTTAAAAGCAATCTTTTTCAGCCTATAAAACTCCTGGTCAGTGTATTCCTCTCTACCGGTGCTCTTCATCTGAGTGCGGACAGACCTTGAGAACAACTCCTTATCGGAAAAATAGTTCTCAATGTTCACATGCCTTATGTTCTTTGTTGTCAGTAAAAACTTAACACGATGTTTGCTTGGTCAGCCCCCTGTGCCTGTTGACTCAGCAAAACACCTTGTCCACTATCTAATCCACCCTCCGCCTGCTTTCAGCACCACTACCCTGCCCCTGTCCACCTGCTTCACCTTCAGCCTGTTTAGCTGCCTCCTCTTCACATTGTTCCCTTTGTTCATGCGTGAACGTCTCAGGTCATGCCCTGATGAGGTGTCCTTCTCTCCCACAGCCAAAGCACTTCATGGTCTCAGATGTTACAAACAGAATATAATCAAAATCATCAACATTTTTCAGTTTGAGGACCAGGTTTAGGTCCTCATCCTTTTTGTTAAGCACCATGTAAGTAGTTTGACACTGATAAACGGTGGAATATTTCACAAAGTCACTTTCTTAGCGGGCTGCGTCAGAAGAGCCATAGGAACAAAGGAGTCATTAATGAGGACACCACTTTGAACTACGGAATTAACTTTGTCAACGCTGTCAAGGAAGATCACCACAGAGCCGCCCATCCTGGCGGCAGACTTGACGCTTTGTGCACTACAGCGGCCACAGCAACCGCACATTCATTTACGGAAAAGCGAGAAGCAGCAGCGATCTTCAAGCCGTGCTTCCGCGTTAAGTCAATAAACAGCATACCGACGCGGGGAGACCCACCTGGCATTTTCACTGGTCGGGGAAAAAAAACAACAAACAAACCCCCTACCCAATCTATTTACACACCCCACCGATGAACAAAAGTACAAAAAGCACCAAAGTGAAAATAAAAAACATTAACACAGTACAAAGCAAAAAGTTTGGAAAACCGTCAGTCAGTCTGACAATTGCCCAGCTCCCAGATTAGAGCTGCAGACTACAAACCCTGTTGTACAAACTCTGTAGGGAAGATGCTGTATAATCAAAGAAAGCCATGCTAGGACGTGTCATGGTAGTGATGACAGTACTTACACAAATTGCTTTCTCTGTTTATTTTCATCCACCAATACCAAATGCATCTCACAACACTTTACACCTTGTGTAGTTCACAAATGTAGGGGGGTTAACTACACCATCAGAGATAAGGCTGCTGTGAGCTCAGGGAAAGATCAAGCAACTGCTGAATGAAGGATGACAGCAAAACAACATGATTTAAACAAAGCTGATAGGAGGTCACATACAAATGCAACTGAACTAAAGTCCATTAAAAGAAGTAAAGGATTTCTACGTGGTTTTGTATTTTTCTTATTTTGGCTCACCTTCTGATTACGAGGCAGGTCATGGACCCTGCTTGGTGGGGAGTAGTGGAGGACTAGCCTTTGGAACTCAAGCAGGTTGAACAGAGACTAGATGTGGAAGATGAATGAGGAAACGTTAATAACACTGAATAAGAAGACAGCTTTAGCCCACAGTTATAACATTAGTTACATACAACATAAGTATAAGTTATAACTTTACACCTGAGAAGAGGGAAAGCTGTAGTGATGACCCAAAGATTGAAAGGTTTTTGTATTATTCACACTACTTGGTATACATTATATACAAACCTGATGAACAAGCTACTCCTAAATAAATTGTTTTGCTTACCCAAATTTATATATAAAATTGTCTTTCACTCATATTTATACACAAATAACATAAGGTTTACCTTCTTTTTATTTACAATAATAATTACATGCTTTGATTCTAATAATTTGGGAATATTTAACAAAAGAGACTTGTTTACTCCAGTTCTTCCAGGCGTAGCTGGGTCAGCCTGTCTTCTCAAGGTTTGGGGTTAAATTACACATAGGAGTCAGGCACCATGTGATGGTGTATCCAATGTTCATCTGGCATATTTCTGCAAGGTCACATTCTGCCACTGATTCCACCATACAAGAGGTCTTTGTGAAAGGGACACTAAAAATGTCACTTTGTTCTAACATTTAAACTTCTAGATAATGCTCTTATTCATTTAGACCACTTAAATGACTGTAGCACTGAACGTCATTAGGGACAGCAAAAGCTTAGCGACTTTACTTTACTAACCATTATCATAGAAAGCACATAGCAAAATATATCATTAACAATGGTTTTATTTGGAGGTTGACAACCACGTGTTTACAAAAGGTGTTCACACCTGTATGACAGCACTGAACCAGCAGGTGTTGCCAACATTTTTCAGCCCCACAGGGCAGTTGTCTACTCTCTTTCTGTCATGTGGGTTGGGTGAATCGCTCCACACTTCTGTATGGGTACGCTTTAGACTCGCCTTGTTCTCAGCTATGCTGGCCTCCAAAACTCTAAAAGTAAGAGGAAGGTAAAACATAGAACAAATGCTATGACAAACACACACAAATTTGCATCTCCAAACCTGTTTCTAAATGATTATTGTAACAAAGTGTAATCCTGCCATTTTCGAGGATCTTTTCTTCTTGTGATTTTTAGTATGCCAGAAACATTCCTTGTCTGTATAAATGTCAGCGTAGCTACCTAATACACACCTTCAGTTCAGTTACACTGGGTTTTAATTACACTGTCAGTCTGAGGCTGCCTAATTGTGCTTCAGTCAGGTCACATCATAACTTATGGCAGTGGTTGTAATTTAAAAAGTGAGGGTAATGAGACTTACTTTATTCCTCAGGGACATAACAACATAATACCAGTCATTACAAGGCAGGTGAACGTTAGTAGTGATGTGACTTTTGAATTGGTTATAAGGAAAACATACACCTCTTAAAATATAATATATGATATAATTTGTCCAAATAATACAATAACTGTTATACTGTATTTCTGAAATATGCCATGTGTATGGATAACTAACTAATTGACATAAAGCAATAATCAAAAATAGACAATGGAATTTACTCTGCGTGCAATACTTTTCTTTGACAGAAATGACATGCTTTCACTTAGAAATGCTCCTGAGCCCACCTGCTGATGGCCTGCTCCTCATCAGTGATGCCCGTCTCTCTGAATGCCCGGTTGGACTCCTCCAGGCTGAGGGCAATAGCCCTCTGCAAGTCATCTTTATCATCCCCAGTGAGGTCAATTACATCTATGTCAAGAAAATAACACACAGAAACACAATGTAGCACTAATTATGCATGCTTTGTGTTACTGTTAATAATTAATTCAGTATCCTATAAAGAGAAAGCACAGTTGTCACTTTTTAATGCACATAAAATAAAGCATCTCTGGCAAAATTTAAAGACGCTGCTCACTTGTGTCTGCCTGGCTGCCCACACTGATGTATCTGTCACTGGCCACCTGGGATGTCTGGTAGTAGGTTGTCTCGTCTTGCTGAGGAACCTTAGTGTTCTTCTCGGTCAAAAAGGCCACTGCCTCGGCCAGGTCACCATTGCTCACCTATGACAAGAATCAATGTGCTGTGGTTAATAATAAGATGTATTCACTGCTTCTATTGGATCCAAATCACTTGCCAAGACATTGGTAGAGATAATAAGATATAGGTTGATCTATGACGATTATTTGGCTTCTTGGAAACACAAAATACATCTACATATCTACATGTAATCCAATGACCAAGCATTTTTGAAAATACATTACAGTAAAATTGTGAATACCGATCACCTCTCTAATTTGTGCATAGATAGCAAACAAGCTGTACACAACTGCAGAATAGATTATTATATTCACATGTAAACATACACACTAGATTTGTGTCATTTACCCCCTCTATTATATCTGATAGATTTTGTAATGCAAACATTTCATGATGTACCTGCAGGGCCTGCTGAAGCAGCTGGACATCCGTGGTACCTGTTACCTCCCTTAACTGGTTTAGTAGCGTCTGCTGGTGCTATTGAAAGGCAAAGACAGAAAGGAAAATGTGAAAACATACAGAGCATAAAGGATAATACAGGCTCAGCTTCTAGTAATTTAAATGTAAATATTCCACTCTCCATTTGTATTGGTAGACAAAACATGGCCACATTTTGGGGGAGGAAAAAGAAAAAAAAAACCTCAATAGCCAAGATTTCTTTACAATTAAAGTTCTCAACAGTCTTCGCTGAGCACTGATACTCATTCAACACCAAGGCAAGGTTTTTTTGTTTATAATGACCATGTGAAAACATTGGTATCATGATTTCTGCCTAAGCTCTATTTATTTAGGTCCTATTAGCTATAGCCAGGGCATCCTTTGGCACGTTCCCTCCATTGCCAGCAAACTGACTCTTCCCACACCTGGTCCTTATTGAGTTCCTGAACTGGTCTCTGGTTTTACCCATTGTCTGTTTATGTACTGTACAATCCAGGATTTGTTTTCCTCAATAGGCTTCATGTGTACAGTACCCACCCTCCTTTTTTTTCACTGCAAGTGCCTGCCTGTATGTTTTCCATCCTGTGCACACACGCATGTGACTCATCAAATAAAACATAAATCACTATTAGGTCACAACAATAAAACACACATCACATAACTGACTTGTTGTAGTCAAAAAACTGATGCAGCACCAGAATGGTAGTTAATGAGCTCACCGAGTCTGATGTCAAAGCCAGTTGGACTGCATGGACCCACCACATACACTTAACCTGCAATGTACTGAATAAATGCACTATAAATATTTAAGGAGCGCACTTAGTATCAGATTAAAAACAGACTTTAATTTTGAGTATAAAAATGTAACACACAAGCGGCATTTGTTTACACAAATTCATGTAGACTGCCTTTAGACACCATAAATTTATTGAACAACATACATCAATGTAAACCATAAACACCACATACAGGAGAGACAGTTATTCCTAGGAGCATGATACAGCATCAACACTATCAGAAATATTTTATCCAGCATAATTGATTAGACATTCCATAAATCAGGATTAACGAGGCATATTAGGACACCAATAAAAAGTCATGATGGAAAGTCACTTCACTTAAAATATTCCAATTTGTATTTGGGCACTACAGACATTTGTGGAAGCTAAAATACCCAGAAAATCTACTAACAAACAAACAACAGTTTACATCATCACAACAACTGACAATAACCAACTGCACACTGGAAATATGACAACTGACTCTAATTTTGACATCAGGCAGCTAATTTTCTATGCATTTATAAAGTCAAAAGCGAACCTTCAGGGGCAAATGTTTATACAAAGTCGATGGAAAGAATGCTCATGTCTTTGTTAGACATAATGCACAATAATGCATCAAAATTTGGTGCAAAAAAATCAAACTTTACATACCTTAGTAGTGAGATTAATACATGTGGTAAGTTAGGTTAAAGCAGTCATTTTAAACAACAATTATAACGCCTTACACATAACTTTTAATGGCTCCAAATACTGGTATAGGTATTACTAGTCCACATATTCGTTGCCACTAAATCTGCAAGGGATCCATTACTAAGCAGTAAATATATTACTATTTTAACCACTAGAGACAAGTAACAAAACTAAAGTGTATTTTGGTAAGTGGTAGAGACTGATGGATGCAGGTTTGTTGATATACAGATTGGCAGGGTCATTTACGACTGAGGGATGTTTTACCTGTGACAGATTTGGGCCAAGTCAGCCCCAAGAGCAGTTACTCAGAGACACAGCCACACACACACACACACACACACACACACACACACACACACACACACACACACACACACACACACACACAGCTGTCATCTTTGTGTGGTATATCTAGCTGCCACCATAGAATTCTCTGCATGGCAAAGGGAATACACACACTGACACTAAGGCACTTACAGCACAAAGTTCCTTACTGCTTCTGAAAAGGTCTGATTGCATAATAGGGTTTCTGTTACACGTCTGAATATCTATTCAGCCAATACTTCATACTGTCTTAGACTTCTGTCTTACATCGCACCATCGGATATTTGCCACGCACTGCTAGTCAGACAGATCTAAGACAGATGTGTTATTACTCAGTCATCTTATGCTGTAGAATTCGAGTAGAGTAATCGAAATAGTGTAGTAAACCGCGAATATTGACAACTGTCCTTCAAATAGGTTTTTTTAAACAGCAAACCAAACATGTCCCTTGTGTTGCATAAAGCGGTTCATGTTATATAATTAACCACAGCTATGTAGAGCAAAAAATCGTTAACGCGACTCTAATCAACATAATCATGCGTTATTTCGTTCCATCAAGTATAAACTAATAACCTGCATTCTCAGTTATAATCCATGGAACAGATGAGCCCATATCATGCGATTCAATCCCCACCAAGCGTCATTGCTCCGCTATGTTTCTGACTGCTTTAGCTGTCAGCTACACTTTGTAAACAAAGATATCGGATATGTGATGAGTAACCTGGGGAATATTTGAATACATAAACACTGTTACCCCGCCAGCCAGGTCAAACAATTATTCATCAAAACACGTCTTAAACGACCCATGACGACAAAACGCTTGGACATTTGATCCATTCTTGGACGTTGAATCGTTAAATCTTTCTCGTGGCCTTGTTTGTTTTCAACTCATGACACTGCTAGCCACGGGGCTAACTGTACTAAGCGGGATGTTTCTGTTTAGACAAACGCAAATTGCCAGCGGTCGCTGACGTCCTACCACTAAAGCAAAGGACGCTGAGGCTAAACTTAACTTTACGTGTTGCTGTTAGCTACTGTAAGCTAGCATAACATTGGATAACGCGTTACGCAAAGATACTGTTAGGCCAGATTGAAAGATATTTATTTAGAGATTTACGAAACGAAACACTGCGAAAGCTACCCCATGGCCATAATAAAATAAAAAAAATCACGATTAACCAAATTAGGCGCAGGACTCGTGAGGCGAGGCTGTTAGTACTTTCAGCTTTAAAACTACGTAGCTACATTCAGCTAACGTTAGCTAGCCTTATAGTTAGCGTCTTTAAGCTTACCTTCTGAGAATGCTGCTGGAGGACATTCTGCTCCACGGTCATGGCCGGTTCAGAAGTAAATGTATTTCAACTGAGACCAAGAGTAGCAAAATGCGCAGGACAGTTTATACTAAAGCGAATTAAAATGTAATGTTATGATGTCCCCTCCTTAATCAGCGTCATTACAGGCGCCATGGCAGAGTAACTAGAATGTCTTCAGCAGGCATGAGACCATTGCTTGCTCTTGGATCGATTATTCTGTTCTGTCAGAACTGCCCTTTCGAAAAGGCAGTGTTTTGGAAGCTAGGAACATCACGACGCAAAAGAGCGCTTGGAATTGTATTTGTCTATTTGTTACTAATCACACTCTTATGGCTTTATATTACACGTAAGTGCTGTTTTATAGATGTTCTGTATGGAGTTTATGGTGCATACTGCTTTTAGGTTAGGTATATAACTATGGAGTTTGAGATGATTAAAATGTAGATGTGTAAATGAGCGACTAATGCACACTGGACTCCTGCTTTGAATTAGTTTAGGAATATTAAGGCGTAATAGTAGTAACTCTCGGGAAACCACTCGGGGAGTTGGCGGGAGTGAAGAAGCTCTCCTCGGTAAACTACCGAGGTCAAATGAGCCGCAGTTCCAGCGTTGCCAGATAGGAAACAAAGCAATATGGAACTGTAGCTTTAAAATGACCGTCATTGACCCAAGCTATCGTATGAAATAAACAACTTTAAAAATCACAGTGCATTAATGAAGAAACCTATTCTATGTGCACATAACCTACGGAAATCGCACAGAGGTTTAGTTATTTCAATTTAACAATTATTTTATTCATTTTAGGAGGTACAGACTTGATAGCTGCGAGCTGCTCATCACATGCAGGGGTTTTAACGTTTTATCCGTCTAAAAATTGGAACAGAAATTGAACGCATACCATTCACTTTTCTGCTTCTTTATATAAACAAAAACATTTATTTTCCAAGTGATTTCCATTGTGGAGGCACATGTTTTTCATTGCCTGCAAGAGGCAAGTTTTGTCACTGTCTAAAAATACATACGTTTTTTTCTGTTTTTATCCACCACTGAGCATCATCTTTCTTAAAGAGGCTTACAATAATTTATAAATGTTTATTCTTGCGGAGGATGAATTTAAAAACTCAAGGAAAATATATTCTCTTCCAAACATGTTCATATGAGAACCAGTGATGTTGTGGCTAAGCTCCTGGGTTTGATCCCATCTGTCATTTTCTTGTTGTTTACCCCAGGTGCCTTTCTGTGTGGAGTTTGCATGTTCTCCCCATGTCTGAGAATTTTCACCAGGTACTCTGCTTTCTTCCCACAGTCTAAAGACAATTTAAATTATGTAAACAGATCTTATTAAAACTAAGTCGCAAAAATGTAAGCATATTCCATGTTAATTATTGTTGTTTACATGTTAATATTCCTGGAAAGAAGGTCAAATATGCATTCTTGACTTTTACCGGTTAGACCTTGCTCAGTGGCACACATACATAATGGCGATCGCGCGGCGGCGGGATAGTAGAGAGCGCACAACCTCGCCTAGGGGGCCAACTTGGCCCTGTGTGGAGAAATACATTCACTTGTCCAATTTCTGTTCTATTTACTCAAAGAAAAAACAATACCAATATTAAAACACTGAGCATTTGAAACCATCAGCTGTTATTAATTAAGTGCAAGATGGAAGAGAACAGTTCTCTCACGCAGAACTGGGTCATCCTTCAGATGTTCAGGAATAGCATTATTGCAATAGTTAGAGAAGCAGTCAGCATGCTTTGTTAAGATGAACTGTGTCATCTAAGTAGTACACATAAATATTAATGGGAATAATAAGGATTTGGTGGTGTTGTTGGGGGAAATTATTTCACTATGGCAGGGACTTATTGTAACACAAGAATTCTGTAATTTAATTTCTAGAATATAAATCCACAGCCTAAAATCTTGATTCAGCGTAAACATTAGTGGTTGTGTGAAGCTGTCTTCCAGCAGATGGCGACATCCGCTTTTACAGCCACAGCTTTCTTAATGATTGATGCGCACAATAGCAGCAGTAATGTGGAAAAGGAAATGAATCATGAAAATGATTCCACTTGGTAAACCAAGTAGCGTCATAAATCACAAAGCATGTTTCAAATTTTTTGCACTGAGTCTTAATCAATATCGCATAGGTCTGTGTGCTCCATGCCAACGTATTGGCTGTGTTGTATATGCGAGTATGTCTGGGTGAAGTCCAAACAACCAAAATGTCTCTGAAAAAAGGCCCTTCTCGTCCTGAGCAGGACATATCACACAGTATGACCTGAAGGCAGGAGGTAGATCCATCACTCAGAGAATGTGAGAAGCTGTCAGGAAACTAATCAGAAAATAAGTTGATGAATCAATTGGCAAAGTCAAACAGTAGCCGCTGCAGTCAGAAGAGATCCTTGGCTGACTGGCTGATATATAAAGAGCTTAGACTTGTTTGTTGAAGATCAAAAAGGATCCTGAAAGTAAGCCTGAGGGCTGTATAATAATAGCTTCATTCACACCAGGACAGTTAAAATCCCCCCTGCGCTGTGTCTCATTCACTAATCAGCCACAAATAAAATGTGGTGCACACGATTGTACTGTACTTTCATGTAAATTTAGAAAATTAATAATAGTCATAAAACAAGTACTTTTTTAGTAGTTTCACGCTGACTTGTATAGGAAAACACAAGTATAGTGCCATATGATTAAAAAAAATGCATTGTATTGTTGTTAATCTACAATATGAAGTAGCTGCAGTACTTGGGAACCTACTACAGTGTATCGGCTTGAACCAGACAGTGCAGGTCTACCCGAATAAAAGGGCCAGTGGTGTAAGTGGTGATTCAGTTTTAATATTAAATTCACTCGTCTTTTTATATTTTATAGCATCTTTAGTTGTTAGTTTGTGAATTACATTAAACCATTATTATGTGTATTTGTACAATATGCATCCGTATCACAGTGTCTTTTATTGGAGGCTGCTTTTTTATCCTATTAGTGAAAGAGAATGAGTAGGTGCACATAAGAAGTGAATGAAACCCCAGGAAACTCGCTCTCCCTCCTTCTTTTAGCAAATGGCTCCCCCCATGAATTGACTCTTTATACTGCAACCATTTTTTTTGCACTGCATTGACACTCTGCTCATCTGTGCTGCCCTCTGGAGTCTGTCCCTCCACCTGCCAAGTCGCTTTACTCACTGTCCGTGTTTTTATTCAGGGGTTTTGGTGACAGCCTGGGCTCTGAGGCTGCAGATGGACAAAGTGGAGTTATGTGAAAACTTAGAGCAATTACATGACTCACAATCAGGCTGACAAAGCGTCATTCAGTGTCATCTACACAGAGCCTTGTGCTGGTCACTGTTAGTCTATCACATAATGACTTGAAATGTAAATGAGTTGCCACGATCACTGTGAAACTTGGATGTGAATCCAGCATCCCTTCTACTGAAACTTGCTTCCTTTCTCTGCTTGTGGCACAAAGAATGCTACAACCCCTCATGGCCTGAATGTAGAACAAGATGTTTGTGCGATATTTCAGCCATGTTCTGTGTTTCTAATTGTCGACTTTCATCACTTGTTCCTGTCAGCTCATGTCAGTTCTGAACTGCGTTGATTGCTTGGATTTATTTAATGCCCTAAACCACAACCGGGGTCATTGGAAGTGTGAGTGTGACTTTTGTATGTATCCTGTTTTAAATTACGTGTTTGCAATATGGTAACAATAACTAGATCTAGTCATTTCATGGTTTCATACAAAGTGAGTGACACGTGAGGTTCAAAGCAAGAATTATAAACAATATATAATAAATTATAAAGCCTTTTTTTACACATTTTTTCCTTTTTTCAGTTCATTTTGTTATTCACTAAATCCCCACTGACACAGATGCTTCTTTATATTTTTTCTGTTCTGTATGACTTCACCCAGACATGAGCACCAGAGCACAAACCCAACAATTTAAAGCTGTTGTGCTTTTCTTTCTAAACGGTCCATAACCTCTGCAGCACAAATTTGCAGACGGGTCGACACTAAACTGCCCTTTCTCATTCTGCTGGGGATTTTGAGGAATGTTTACTGAAAAGGTCACGACCCTGCTGATCAGCCACAGTGTTGTCATTTCTGATGAAACATAGAGGAAATTAGCGGTGAATACGTTTCCTCAAGATGTGACTTTTCACATGACAGAGTTGGAAATTTGGTGTTAAGGTGTTTGCTTTCTCTGACTCAGGGGTCAGGCGAAGTTAGAGACAGGTCAAGAAAGAAATAGTGAAATGAAACCTCCAGATGTACAGAATTAGGGAGAGTGTGAATAAGAAGAAGTAGCAGGAGAATGCTTCCAGGCTGGTAGAAAGGAGATTGACAAGGCTACTCCTCCCTAGCCAGTTTGTAAAACATTTACCCTTGTGCTTATACAACATGGCAACATCACCCATGTTCTTCTGTTCTTCCAGTGTCAGCTGGGCTCCCAGAAACTGACAGGCTTGACAGACCTCTGGGATTCTCACTCATGAATATTACATTGGGACAGTTAACATGCCTGCACATGTCATCACTACGGACACTTTACAAAGTAGCTGCCACAGACTCTGGAAGCTGTGAAAAACTGTTGGTTCTTAAAGTTTAAACTTGTACTCAATAGACTCAAAATGATTGTGCATGTACTTTTTAAGTTTGACTTATTGTTTCCAAGGTTCTGCAGTTTAGGTTTATTGGTCATTTATGACTAATTGCTGCAGACTAGGAGGCCCTGAAAGGCAGCAAGGGTCAGGAAGCTATCAGGCGTGAACCAAATGAAAAGCTGTGCTAACACTTGTCATATTTACACAAAATGTTACAGAGAGGGAGTGGGGAGGAAGGTGGGTGGTGCTGCTGCTTGTGGTTTGTGTGTGGAGAAGGGGGGAGGAGGCGTAGGTGCCACAGCTGCAGGCCAACAGTTGATCCTGTCCCCAGGAAACAGGTCAGGGCAAGAAGGAGGACAAAAGGTCGCGACCCTGGGGGTTAAGAAACAGACTTCAGAAAGACGTACATCTTCAAAAGAGAAGGCCCCGCTGGGAGAAGCAGTATAAGGTTGGAAAAATAAACCAACCTGACCTCCTTTCTCAAAGCAGGAGTTTCCCCAGATGTTCACCTCAACCTCTCTATTGTTCTCTAACTTGAGGCGCTGCTCTTGTGTATTTTACCTTCAGCCAGGTGCTGCAGCAGCACACACAGGCTTTAGAAATTAAGCCCAGTTTTGAACATTATTATTATTCATATATTCTTTACTAAGCTGCAAATGGGCTGCTGTCAAATGTTAATCACATTATGTGTGTGTGTGTGTGTGTGTGTGTGTGTGTGTTTACCTAATGTATAGGGTCAAACCATGTGCTCAGAGTTCAAACACTTGTATGAGTAGAGGGTAATTCAACATCTGTGAGCATATTTATCACACCAGTAAACATGACAGCTAGTGAAAAGTGTTAGCCCAGTATGGCCTCCATGTGAATAAACAAAGCTCTGAACAAAGGAGCATCTCATCAAGACTAAATCCAAAAACAAGAGTAGCTGGTGTTTTAAACAATTCCCATGTGGAGACACCAGTGACAGATGAGGTTAAGTGTGGTCATTCAGTTGTTTGTCAGAGAAGAAGCATCTCTAATGCCAGAAAATCATTTTAGAGGCCTCATAACTACGAAATGTCTATGGTGGGTCTTCCGAGGCCTTGGCCCATAGTTGAGTCACTGGTGGCCTGGTGTGCAGTGCTCACATCCTTTTGACCTCACGTTGAGCTCAGGAAATCAAAGAGAGGAGCTACAGACAAACAGTCAATTGTCAAGTTTTACACCTTGACCTGTGCTTAAAACTTGTGGCTCCCGCCTTTCTGTTTGCCACCGCTTCAGTAATCAAGAGGAAATCAAGAGGTTACTGGCGGTTCAGCCTCAATAAGAATCTTGAAATGGAGAAGTTCACCAAGGGGAAAGGTTACAGGGAGTTTAAAGTGTGTAGTCAATCATGGGGAGGATTAAATAAAAGGGAAGTCGGGGCTGGGGAAATGTGCTGAGATTTCAAAAGTGCACTGCAGACAAAAAGCCGTCTGTTTGCTCCATGGACCTCATATTCAAACGTGGCGTGAGGGGACTCGTGCGTGAACTCGTCTTCACCTCTCACACTACAAGCTGTTTTTCCTCATGTCAAAAAAATAATAATCACAAAAAAAATGAAGATGCATGAATGAAGTCTTTGTATTGAGGGTACAACGACATTGGTTTTGGCTTCCAAATAAAGCAACATGCCATTTCGTGAGGCTTATCCTTGGGCATCTAGTGCACATCTGGTGACCTCTGTGTGTCCTCCCTCCTTCCAGTGTCTTTCCTGCCTTTGTTAAGACTCAGCAGTGTACAGCAGCCAACTCAGAAGCAGGACTTTGGGGCAAATGCAGGACATCCTCTTACTTTACTTGAAGGAACAAGAGTCTTTGATTACAGAAAATAGAATCTGTCTTTGATGTGCTTTTAAAATCATATTCTGCATTGTGGAATGTATGGTGTGATTAGTGCTGTATATGTCATTATCTTCTGTAAGTGACCACACATAACTAGAAAAAGAGCAGGACATTCATACTAGGTCATGCATTTTAGTACTTTATTTTAGAGATATCAGTGCAAATGAACACCAAAAATGAAAACATAAAAAATGAAATAATGTTCAAGTCTTCACATGAAAAAATGAACAGTTTTTTTTCATATCCGTTGCTACAAATGTATTTTTAGATGCACAATGCAGATCTATGATTGTACGTCAATCCCCCACTAAAGCCCCGAGCTCTACAACCGAGCCTTGTTAACCAGTAACAGAAAAGAAAAAAAAAATCACAAAAATATTTAATGCACGTTTATTTTTCACACATTTTTTTATCAACTTGCTCAACAGCCTGTGGTTATTTAGGGACTGTTCATATTCTAAATGAACCTCTCTCTGTGATAAAAAAAAGACCTATTTTAAGACTTGACATTTTTCCCTCATCACCATTAGGGATACACAGGTAGTTCCCATGCGTCTGCATGCAACAGGCAGCAGTGAGGAGAGTCGGACATTATTACACAACACAGCGCAGGATAGATTATCATTTACCACATAGAGACACATGCAAGGAACAAACCAAGCCAAAACAAAGAAAACAGAAATAAAACAGATGGGTATAGCATCCTCTGCCTTTGTATGTACACTTGTACGCATATAATTCATATTTACATATCAGGGCATTAAAAACTAGGGTAATATCTTTTCTTAAACATTACAAAATAGTCATCTTTCATACTGAAAGTACTATTTACACAAATATATTTAACCATTGCGAAAATGTATTAATTGAGAGATGTACTTCATAGGTATATGTATTAAAAAGATCACAAGACTAAATGGATGAAGCAGTTTGTGAAAACAAGAATAAAAATACAGTACAATCAAAAGAAGGAGCTAGATAGCAGATTTCCCTCAAGACACCAAAATGTCTACTCATATCCAGCTGCTTTAAAAACAAAGATGTACCTGTGGTCTTCTCTTTTTTTGTCATGCAATTCTTTTGTCATTTTATGAGTTAAGAGACTGCCACAAAAATAAAAGCAAAGGTGTCCAGGAACCACAACAGTTAGAAATGATGAAAACAGAAATCACAAACCGTCAACAGATAGCAATACTGACATTGTTAATTACATGCCACTGAATGAATCTGAAAAGCACACAGAGGGCTTAGCTTCAATAGTGCAAACTCTAGGTGCTCCTTTATATGAAATGAAGAGGAAAAAGCCATGTGCTTCACAATAAGAAGTTTTGGTGTGCACGAAGAGCAGTGCCGGTTTACCCAGGTTGGGAGGATACGTTTCTCAGACACTGCCGAAACTGTTGCTCTAGAAACCTGTTTACACACAGTTGTGCAACTGTAAGCACCACACACACACACACACACACACACACACACACACACACACACACACACACACACACACACACACACACTGTTGACCCATCTGCACAAAACTGCACAGTCTGCAAACATTACCATGAATTTGCACTGTCGAATATTGGCCTTTAAAGTTCATTTCAAATAAAAGCAAACCATAATGAGAAGTTGTTGACCATTCAAACTTCCATTATATATTCTTATTATTATATTATTCACTCGGCGTGTAATTACACCGCAGCATGAATTTGGAAGGGGAAGCAAGACAAGGCATTCATCACAAATTCTCACTGAATATTCTGCAGGGTGTATGTTGTTTTCAAGGTCCTCTTTTGAATAAATGTATCATGTACGCTGTTATAACAGACTGCTGTGCCTACTCCAGGATGACATTATTTGGAATCTTATCTAAAATTGATGGGATTCTGTCTGAAAATGCTGAGATGGAAAAAATAAATAAATGTCCACTGAACTGAGCGAGAACATTTTTAGCGTATTCAATAATAAATGTCACTTGAAATGTTCTTTGTGAATGTTTTATGACAGGCAACAAAGAGGGCAAGGAATAGTGATATGTGTGCAATTCAGATACTAATAAGGAAAAAAACAACACCATATTGTACAGGTGGATTTTGTCATCACTAAATGAAATGTGCGGTGCATGATAATTACTAAAATAGGTAAACTTGCAACAATTGCTTGTATCAATTAGACATTTTGCAAAGACAGACCTGTATCATTCCATCACCTCACTATTTAATAATTGAGAAAGCAATGCAACTATGCATTTTAATCTGAACTTGCTCTATTTCACAAAAGATTTGTTATTTGCTTCATCAAACCAATTTGGCAAGGCATTAAACAGAAAGAAAACAATGAACGTTCAATTTGAATTGTTCTGTAGTTGATACAACTTCTAGTCGGATGATTGCCTCAGCCCCTGGCTCCCGTGGCTGTGCTTGTCATTGTGGGTCGGTGATTGCGGGGTGGAGCTCAGACTGTGTTCATAGGCATGCATATCACTAATTGGCTCTTCTTTTATTCTAACCGCAGCCTGGGTTTCCTCTGCCTGATCTCTCACTTCGTTCCTCAGTTGAATGCTCCCCTTCTGCAACATGTAATACAGAATGGGGTTGGAACGTGACAGCCGTGGAGAGTCTGGGTTTGAGTCACAACCCTCTTCCTCCTCCTCATTCTCCTGACTACTCCACCGCACAGGGCTCTCGGGCTCCTGTTTGACCAAAGTAGGAGGGTCCCGTTTTTGAGTGAGAGGCCACGGGTGACGACTCCAGCTGCCGCGGAGAGGGTTTTCACCTGCAGGGAGGGTGGGCACTGGTCTGAGATTACTCTGAAGCCCTGAGTTAGGCAGACCATGTGAGTTCCAGCTGGGTAAGTGGAGGAAGCTGTGATTATGGGCAGGCTGAGCAAGAATGCTGCCATTAGCCTTGCCATTGGCTTGCAAGACTGAAGGATTGGGGGCCCCCCGGTGCTGCTGGGAAAGCTCCTTCAGGCAGTTGTCAGAAAGCAGCAGCTGTTTGAGCACATTGAAGCCTCGACTCTCTCTAGTGAGGGTTTCACTTGGTGGGCTCCTTGGTGCAGCCTCCTCTTCCTTCAAAATTCTCTGCTGTTCAGGCCCTTCCAGAATAACAGGAGAGGAAAAAAGGTTTGTGTTTCCAATGTCCAAAGCTCTTGGAGAGCTAGTTTTATTCAAAACATCGACCTGATCAGAGCAGAAGCGTCTCTTCTTAGAACTGGGACTTGGATACTCCCTCTGTTCCTCCTTAACTTGCCTAGACTTTGACTCAGCCTGCATAGTAGCACTGGTATAGTAGGTAGCAGTCTGTTGTTTCAGTAGCTGGCTGAGTAGGCCATATTTTGCTATAACCTCTGCAGGACCTGGCTCTGTTTTTAAGTCATGCTGAGAATCTGAGAGGGGGCTATTTTTCTCATAGCCACAGGACCTTTTTCTGCTGCTTAAGTCCTCAGAAATGGCAGCAGATGGTCCCTCCCCCTCTGCAAGCTCTGTTTTGACTTTTACGTCCAAAGGAGACCCGTTAGAGCTGTCACAGATGATGGAGGCACCTGAATTTGTCTCATAGCAACCTCCTGCCACCTCCACACTTCTCCTGCCACTGCCACTGGGCCGATCTTTACGGTCTTTACTGACTGATGCAGTACCTGCCCCTGTTCCTAGAAGTAGCTGTAGCACAGTACGTCTCTCTAGTAGGTTTTCGATCTGTGATGAAGGAGGAGAGGCTTCCTTTCGACTGAAAGGTGTGCCACTTCCTGAGGCCCTGTCTGATAGTGGAGTGGTGGTCGTCCTGTGAATTGGTGCGCTGAGTCTTTCCAACAGTGCTAGGGGCCTGCTGGTGTCATGTTCTTGGCCCAACCCTTTGTTGGAGGGGATAGGTGGGGAGGAAGAAGCTGTGCCACACTGAGCCAGATTCTGCAAAAGTTTACTGGCACTGAAGGCAGGCTCTGAAGCCTTCTCAGCAGGGAAGTTTTTGGACTTACACAAATCCAATGGGCTGGACTGAATATGAGGGGAGGGGTATGAGTAAGGAGAAAGTGAACTACTAGGGTCATGAGTAAGTGAATAAAGGGGCTGGGGTGGGGCTACAGTCCCATCTGTAGGGCTTTTTGTCTCGGCCTCCTCCCAGGACACAGACTCTTTTTGCTGGCTTCGAGACATTGTGGCCATAGTTATATCAATTGGCAAATCCTGGTTACCTCCCACTTTATTAACCATCTCATTATTTCTTCGCTCAAGAAGAAGCTGCATTAGTGTGACTTTAGGGTGGGCTTTTCGGTCTGGGCTCATTTCAGGCTCCTTGTTCTTAGACAATTTTAATCCTGATGGCTCTGGTTTCCACTTGTTTATTAAAGACTCTGTTAGTTTATCTAGGGAGGAGGTAGAAATACACGAAGATGAAGAAATAGCACTGGAGCAGGTAGAGACAATAGTAGAGCATGGTGAAAAGGTGGAGGGTTGACAAGAAGCTTGAGGGGAAAATGTCACTGGGGTGGAGGAAAACGCTGTGGTTAAAGAAGAGACAGTGGAGGTGGAAGAAGAGCAGGAGAGGGTGGTAGTTTTGAGCCCTGTGTCTTGTGTGTTGGCTCGGTTTCTCATGGAGAGGTCAATGGGAGAGCAACTTGAGTAGGAACTCTCCGCATCACTGCTATCCTTTGCCAGACTCCTTTCCTGCGTGGAGCACTCGCTATCTGAAGTGACTGAAGATGAGCAGCTTGGCAGCAGAATGCCACAATTGTCCTCCAGGTGCCCATTCTTGGTCAGCTGCTTCTGGTTGTTGTGGTTGTTAAGTAGCAGCAACAGCAAACTGCTGCATGTCTGGGGAGGGCGCGTCGGTCGGGTGTCAAAGCCTCGTTTTTCCCTAGGAGGGTGGCTGTAACTGTGGCTTGGAGGAGGTGGTGGGGTGGATGGGGAGCTTTGGCTGTGTCTACGCAGCAAAGAGGGGCTCTGTGGACTTGACAGGGCTGTTTGAGAGAGTGTTGTTGACATTGTAGTTGTTGCCGTCATTCCGTTTTGGGTTGTTAAGGAGCTTAGTGTTTCTGGGGCTCCAGTTAGAGTCTCTCCTACACTAGGTGACCTTTTGTCCTGTTGGTTTGCCATGGCAGCTAGTCTCTCACTGGCAGATCTTCCTGAGAGCTGAGCTTTGAGCGCATGCTCTCTGGAGTACTGCTGCAGATGGGCTTCACTGGACAGCAGCAGAGCCAGTTGACTGCAGGCCACACTTGGCTTGGGGGAAGGTGCAGGACTTGAACGGATTTTCACCATGTTGGCCACTGCTTTCAGACGCTCTGCACATGACACCGACTCGGAAGCTGTAGGAGCAGAGGGAGGTGTAGCACTGTGTGCTGACCGAGGGGATTCTGGAGGTCTGTCTTGATTATGTCCTCTGCGACTATAGGGTGTGTTGCTGTGATTTTGAAGCTTGCTCTTTCTCATCAAACCCTTCAAACGACTTGAGGCTGTCCCATACATAGGAAGTGGCTCTTTTTCTGTAGGTGGTGCCTTGGAAGGAGAGGAACCCTCACTAGGGGGATTAGTAGAGTGCTGAGACATTGCCACACTCTGAAGCCGTGAGCTGAATGACTGAAGCAAGGATGCCAGCAGGGTGCTCTCTCCAGCATGAGGCGATCCCTCTAGTGCTCCATTCTGTAGACCTCCTCCTTGGCCATTAAGCTCAATTGGGGGTGAATTTAGTCGCTGGTTCCCTTGATCATTCCAGGCGCCAGAGCGTAGTAAGCGGGCTTTTTTTAGGTGCTGGGAAGAACCAAGCATGGGTCCATTGGTTCCAGCTTTGGGGGCTGTGGGGCCATGGTCGGGCAGTTGGTAAGGACCGCCTACCTTGTCACCCTGCTCCTGGTTGCTATGGGCAGCCTCAGACCTCCCGCTTGCCGTGGCCCCCGGCCCGGCCACCACTGGATGCATAAGGATACCTTCCAGATAAGTTAGAACAGCTGAATCCTTGTGTGTCTCAGGGCCAGGCTCCTCCCCATGAGTCATGTTCAATACTAGGATCCCCTTGTGTAGATCAGTACTGTTACTGGGAAACAAATGTCCACTAGGTCATCTAGTTTTCAGTGACATGTACTTCAGCCCAAAAGTAAAAAAACAAGCTGGCAGGCAGTTGCACCGAGTGAATCTGCAGGGTGCTGAGGGATAGACTGGCTGGATGTGATCCCTTCACGTAGACACAAGATCAACCATGTTTGGAGGCAATCTGGGCCAGGTGGGCCACCGAGGCATTGTTAAATGCCTTTAAACAACATGGGATCCCATAAGGCCGTGCTCAAGGTTTATGTGAGTAACAAACAGGGAGTCAGCAAGATTTCACCACAAAGATGTTGACACATTCCGTGGTTCTGGATGTTTGGGATGTCTGTCCTGAAGCCTGGCTGTACTTCTGTCAGTGGCGCGTCTCAGCTTTGCAGATCTCACATGGGGGGACCTATGGAAACGAATGAAAGAAGGGGGCAAACAGAAATGGTTGGGTGGAGAAAGAGAGGAGAAAAAAGGAGAAACTGTGTGAGAAGCAGGGATTTGCCCAGCACTATATCACACTCATTTCACCACCTTGTCTGCCATCTCTGTTACTTAGCAACATTTCAGATTGACTGCACACGGCTCCTTCTCCTCTCTGCACTCTCCCCTCACAGCCACCGAACAGACGACAAATGTAGATTGGACCTGATTGGATCCAAATTGAAAATTCAAGCCTGCTACCTTGAAAACATTAAGGTCTTCAGCTGTAAGCCCCTCACAGAGATGTCTTTCAAAAGTGAAGGGCCTTCCGAGAGCTGTGAATAATTTTTTATGCTGCTTGTCATTTCAGCGGATTATCCTCCCTACCACCTCCTGCTCCTTATGCACTTGAGCAGCATCTCACACAACGCAACCCTTGGTCTACATAAAGCAAGAGCCACCCACCCCCTCACCCACCCACATGGATTTAAGTATGCATTTAAGCCTTCATGCCTAGACGCAGGCATGAAGCTCTGCATGAAGATACACTCTGCACATGAACAGTATAAGTATGCGCTCATACTTACAGAGTAACCATACTCTCTCTCACCACTGCATTACCTTTACTCATGGATGAAAAGCTATGCATTATGTACTACAGTTTGACGTCTGAATAGTTCCACGAAGCTAGAGCAAAACCTGAACCGACTTGATATGATGTGTTTACAAGTACAATACAAACGCAGAGATGAATCGCAGCAAGCTAACAGACAAGCTGTTCTCAGTCGTGTGTGCATCCTTGTGTGTGCGCCATGAGGGGAAGGGGGTAGCTTAAGGATCAGGTGCATCTGTCACACTGCACCACTGTCAGAAAGGCAGAACCAGTGACACTAGGGCAAGCACTGTGCCAGTTGCCTTGACAGTGTCAGCAATGCTGCCCTGGGAGACCTCTGCTCTGAACCCTGTCAGCGTGGTTTCCGTGAATACAGGACACCTCCGACAGCCCTGCCCACATCCCATAAAGGTTAATTAATACAGAGCTTCCACCTCGCCTCAGTTGCAGCCGGTGTCCTTTCCCAATGCCATCCTCACCTTTGGTGTCCGCTGAGTGGACCAACATACCAGGTCAGACAACAGGACAGTGGCCCTCGATTATGACGAAAGGCCATAGCAACCCATGCAACCGCTCCCCTCAATACTTCATAGAAAGCAGCAGCATGGCCCAAAGACAACAAATTGGTATTTTAATGCCACCTTGAAAACGAGCTGCATTCAAGCTGATGTGTGCAGTTTAGTCTGGGTAGGAGCTGAAAAACAATCACACTGGCAATTTGAATATCTTTATAAACTGAAGAGCAACACGTTGATAAGAGTCTCCAGACTTTGCAGCAGTACACAGACTAGAATAATGTCACTGAGATGGGCCCATTAGCGTCAACTGTAGTTCAAGGCCATCTTTAAGCTCTTGACCTAAATCTGACAACAACAAAAGCCAACCTGGTCACACTGGACCATCTGACGTCTGCTGTCATGCTAATCTTAGATGCTCCGGATTAGGGCAATTTTCCCGCCACTGGGCTTAATAGAGATGTAATAGAATGGCCTGTAATGACACATTTGAGCAACACTACACACACACATGGGTTGACCTTTAACACACCTTGGCAAACTATCTCCTATACTACGATAAAGCCTCACGGTTAGAGAGCAAAAAAATGAAAATGGAAACGAAACAATGACACAGTTTTAACATGGGAAATTCTGTTAATCTCTGTGCTGCTGGCAGCAGAATTACAGTTGACCTTGTCTGCGTTTTTGCCCAAAGACTTTTCAATACAGATCAGACAAGGCAGCACAGGGACGCAATGACACTGCACATTACTAGTTTATATACAAGAGCTGCTGCATTCACCCTTTCACATAAAGTAGGAATTGCTCTTTAAACAAAGTGGCAACCTTCAGGCTCTTGAGAGACATGTAATGATAGAGCCAGTGTCAAAAAGCCTGCTAGAGCAAGGACAAGGAAAAATATGTTCTCCTCAGTGACAGAGCTCTGCTAACAAATAAATGACCTTAATACAGGGAGAGCTGTCCTCCACAGCGAGCCCCTAAAGCATATAGCCCTTCTCCTTTTGCCTCCTGGAATGTGTGATGTGTGCATTACTATTACATTATCTCCCCTGGTGTATGCATTGGATATGACCTTACACATCTGTTAACATGTCATTTCATTGGTGGTGGCACCCAAAAAGCCTGACCTACACCCCCTCCCCTCCCCACCGTGGGACATCACAGCACCAATGAGCTGCTCTATGGTTTCTGTGGTGATTATCCATTATCCTTGACAATGTCAGCCAATGACAGAGCAGGCCCCATTCTAAAGTGATTTTTACCCCCACAGTCAGCCACGTACATGTGAAAGGGAGGGGTGAAAGCTTCATCATCCTCTGGCTGCTCGGCTCTTTATCTGTTTCTCTCTCAATTTCTCTGCGCTTGTAGTTTAAAAACGCCAGGAACAGGAAAGGTCACCACACTTCCGGCTGCTTCCTCAGATACACGGAATTAAGTTCCATATAAAAATCTGTGCGGCACGGTGGTGCGGTGGGTAGCACTGTCGCCTCACAGCAAGAAGGTTCTGGGTTCGATTCCCGGAGGCGGACCTGGTGGAGTGTGGAGTTTGCGTGGGTTCTCTCCGGGTTCTCCGGCTGGGATAGTCCAAAGACGGTTTAGGTATATAGGTTGATTGGCTTCTCTCCATTCTCTCCATGTGAGTGAATGGTTGTCTGTCTATGTGTTGCCCTGCGATGGACTGGCGACCCGTCCAGGGTGTACCCTGCCTCTCGCCCGTAGCCAGCTGGGCTAGGCTCCAGCACCCCCGTGACCCCGCACTAGGGAGTAAGCGGTTAAGAAAATGGATGGATGGATAAAAATCTGTCAATACAGATGTCATCAATTAGCTCTCAAAATTTAACCTTCCTCCGCGACCTCCAGTTCACGCTACCTTGCGCCGACACACCAACTTGCCAGCTAGCTCTTTACTCTTTTAAAAAGTGAGTTTCTAAATGACCTTCATTGTCAGGAATGGTAATCCATTTAAGCCATTTAAAATGTATGAGACCAAACAAAAGAATTAAAAAGGGGAAAAGCCAAAGGAGAGGCAGTTAAAGTCAAGGTCATCTATGCCACCAAGGCTTTTGCACTTGATGCAACAGCTGGTGTCCATGCAAAGCTCTGGGCGTTAATAAAAATTGACAATGCTGCCAGAGTGGTGTGTATTACTAGTGTCTGACACCAGCCTGGCAGATGTGTTCTTTCTGCATTTAAGGGGAGTCAAGGTTAAAGGAATTTAAAAGGAGAAGCGATGCCTAAACACTATTATATCATGTAATCTGCAGCCCAGACCTGCTGCACATACTCAATGGGATAGCTCACTTACACATGCGGCGTGACTGCTATTTGTAAATTCAATATGCCCTGACATGATTAAATAAGACAAAACATAAGCTACCTGACCAAATGCAGTTGTTCCAGGACTTTCACAAGTGAACAAGTGCACTGGAGGAAAGTTGAATTAAAAGCTCTGGTTCACCTTGAGAGAAATAAACAAGAGAACAACACACTATCAAACAGCGGGGGAGCAAACGCAAGAAAATGTCAGTCGGGACAAAATAACACTGAAATGCAACACACAGACACACGCACACCCACACAATGAGAACTAGGGCACTCTGACCCACTTCTTAGGATGCATTGACCAACTAAGTCATGCATAGCACACATGCCCCTATGTGTGCACACTGAAGGCCACGGATGCATTCTGAATAAAGGAAATGAGATATATGACTGCAAAAAGTCTGATCTGTAGTGTTAAATAGGATATGATGCATTGAGGGGAGCAATGTAAAACAAGCCCACTCTGAGACTCGCTGTTCGAATGTGATGAGTGAATGCAACTATTTTGTTTGGGACCAGAGTGCTTAAGTTCTTGGCCTGCATTTGGCCTTGGATAAGGAGTGTGTGGGCGGGTTTTCACTTCATCTGCATTCATCAGAACAGAGAGTTCTTGGGGTTGAGAGAGATCATAGAGGAATTCATGCACACTGATGACTCATCTAAGCGGTTCAGAGCCTAGCTGACTGACATAGGAGCCAGCCAAACTAGCCAGTGAAATGAGGATATCACTGCACTGTATCCCCTACTCGTCTAACTCTTGCTCTTTCTTTACCATTCCCACGCTGGCATGGATGTGCTTATGAAAATGTTTGTGTACCATTTGAAAGACCCACCCAAGGGCCATTTCCTGAGTGGCTGAGAATTACACACACACACACACACACAAACACACACACACACACACACACACACACACACACACACACACACACACACACACACACACACACACACACACACCTTCCTAATGAGCCGTGGCCGCCATCAAGCTATACCTGATTCATTTCTATTGGGCTCTGAGATAATCTCCTGCTTACATTGTCTGTTCAGAATGATGCTCTTTTCCCTCCCAAAACAAAGCGCATTTTCCATTTGTAAACACTGGTGCTGGAAATGGGAACAGCTGATTGCCCTGTGGCCAGACCGCCAAAAAGGCAGAGCCAGGCTCTTGAAACAGACTGCAGTGGTGATGTCTGAGGGAAATGGGCCACTTTGCAATTGAGATCAAATGTCCCACAGTCAGGCTGCCCTGAAAGCTGCATAAAAAACCTTGGCCTTTAATGAATTGTTCCCATAAGATCCTTGGCATGCACCCTAAGAGGAGTATTGCTGTGAGTCAGCAAGATGTCCTCCTTTATTGGGTTAAAAGTGTCCTGCTTTTTTTCGCTCTCAATTCTTTTTGCTTGGGTCTTAATTTGGAGTAGATTGGTTTGGACTAGTAATATGTTGTGTCATGCATGTCTGTCAAGTGACAGGCAAAGAGGAGGACTTATCTCTCCTATCATTTTATATTTCATAATGCTTCTATTGACCTATTTTCTGGTATTTAAATCTTTCTGGCCAGAGAAACATAGTACAGGTTGCAAAGTAGTCCACCTAAAAGTACTAGTAGTAGTAACTTAAGTAGTAGTGCATCCATTTACTTTATTACAGTAGTCCTGTATTAATGTTTAAACAAAAACACAACATTTACTGCAAAAACATGACTATATGAAAAGCCTTTACTTTTAAGATGTTGGTTTGTAACAAGGTGCTTGATTTTAAAGATATGATATTTTTGTCCAGCTAGAGCTACAGTAAATACACTAAGCCAAACTCTTGCACCAGATGACAGCCATTAAGACAAAGCACACTGTCAAATAATAAACCAAAGCTTGAACGCTTTGGATTAACTTCATGCCACACTGATAAAGACACTGGTAGGTAAAGAAAATGAATAACTGCTGCTAATCTCAACCCTGGTGTTACACAACTTGGAAAGGTGTGATACCAGGCTATTTAGGTTCATGCAAAACAAACAACTGCTTAACCAGTAACCAAGACATGACTTTGGAACTATCAACCATGAGGACTAGAAGTGAGGAAGGGCAAGGAGAAAATGCCTTTTGTAGTGGGGTCTGTTGAATAATTATACTAAAGTAGGCCAAATAAAACATTTAGGTTTACAAGCTAATCAATATTCAATAGTCACAGGCTGAACCATGCTGAAAATGCTCAGTAACCACTGATACGAATTCCACTATTTTAGAATTGTTCGGGGTTAAAAGCAGATTTTAAGTACTTGAACACAGACCTGTCCTCGTTACACAGACACACACAAGAGCAGAGAGGCAGGTGGACAGGTGTGCTGTAATAAACTGCATTTATTGGCATGACGCAAACTGCTGCTGGTGTTAACTTAGCATGGGTTAATCACAATTAACTATTTCGGCCTGACAACCTACGTGGAATCAGCCCATGTCTCCGTAGCTACGATAAAAACTAGCAGCGTTTCAAAGCCTGAAGACCAGTCTAGAGCCCATTAATCTAAACAAATCGTGTGGATGAAAATTATAAACAAGCAAATGTGAAATTAATCGATTTTTTGAGTTTTGTCTGGTTTAGAAATTGATTGGGTTGCATTCGTTGCAACCACAAGAAACAAGCCTACTGTCAGGCCAGACGCAGACAAGCACGAGTCAGGGCTTGCAGGAAATGGGTCTGTCTTCCTTCAGTTGGCCATTGACTATTAAATCAGACAGAGAGAGATAGACAAGGCCAGCACCCGACCGCCACCAGCCTATTATTTTCCTGTAACAAAGCGATTGCGTGGAAGAGAGAACTATCTGGCGGCAAACCCAGTAAAAAGCTCGACAGAGTCACCCAAAAACTCCACACTAAGCTAAATGCTATAACGCGTCTTCAGCTGTGGTTGGTGGGAGGTGGATGCAGACACACATCATGCTTCCGTACCTTGTCATCCTTAGCTGTGGAGGCTGATACAGGTAAAGTGCAGTAATCAATTTGCTCTACTGGCAGGAGTGCTCCTTCGGAATACTAATCAGGCCCCCGCCCTCCCCTCCTGCTCCTCCTCCTTCTTGCCATCCCTCCGTCACTGCACCCCCCTCCCGCCTTTCTCCTTCACCATTCACCTTTCTCATGACTTGATAACCCCCCCCCCATCTACCATCCACCCCCCACCGCCGGTGCCCCAGACCTGACCAAATGCTAAAAGAGGGCGGGCTGTCTTCTGCACAGATAACTGCTGCCACTAATCAAGCCAACGTGCACCGGGGCGTGGGATTAAAAGAGCTTGCACAGCTTGACTCAGGCACTGAATGGTGTTAGCGCACACACACACACACACACACACACACACACACACACACACACACACACACACACACACACACACACACACACACACAGCGAGGTCAAACTAAAAGCCTATAAGGAAGCCAGCAGTGTCTTGTCGTAGAAACACACACGCACTCGCGAGCACGAGCCTCAGACAAGCAAACAACACAACAAGGTCAACTTAAAAGCTGATGTTAGGTGAACATTCTCGGGCTATAAAAGAACACACACAAGAAGATTAGATCTAAATTTACTCCGCCAGTCAGAACGGGACTCAGTGGTGAGCCACCCATCTCTATCTCTCAGAACACATGTCACGCAGGGAGCTGCAGTGTTGTGCGCATCTAAAGCCAAAAAAAAGAGGAGCAAACTCGACAGTGAATTGACAGGGCCTTAATTCCCGTTCGTTTTTCATTTGAAGAGACAGCTTACAAAAAAAAGGGGGGGGGGGGGGGTTTCAGTACCATATCAAACACATACCGGAGTTGCCTGGAGGCTGTAACAAAGTGTCCTCAATGTAACACTGAGCATGCATACACGCAATAGGAGTGTGTGTGTGTGTGTGTGTGTGTGTGTGTGTGTGTGTGTGTGTGTGTGTGTGTGTGTGTGTGTGTACGCACATGTGGTGAGAGACAACGCCACCCTATGCATCAGCAGGGATATTTCATTATGTACATAACGAGTGCCATTAATCGCTCTTAACAAGAGGACACAACCTCACCTTGGCAGTCTCGCACTCACAGCAGGGAGGTGGCGCAGGTGGTGCTGGGGGGGGGTCTACAGTATAGCGCACGCACGTAGAAATTAAAATTCACCACACTAAAGGATCCGCTGCCCCCTTTTGACCGTCCGCTCCGCGGCCCGGGGGCGTGTGGAGGCAAGCCAGCAGCCATATAAAAGCTGATAGACACATAAAGACATATTGAAAGTAAGAAAAAAAAAGAAAATGAGCGGAAGAAGATGATGAGATGAGAAAATAAATAAAGAATATTAAAAGTGGTGGTGATGGGGAGGTTATGCCGCAGTGGCTGTTGCCGGTGGGGGCTCGTGCCCTTGACATGCCGACAAGAGGGTGGGCTCCGTCATGTGACACTCTTGTCATTCGCCTGAGCACCTGCCTGACCGCTCAGCCACCTGGCAAACACCATCTCCTTCGCTGACGCCAATTGCAATCTCTCGCCCACCTTCACGCGACCTCATCCTCCGCTGACCTGACGGCACTCTCGCAAGCCCCCTCCCCACGCGTCCATTTCACCTATACCCACTGCTGCCGCACCCCGCCCACCCTACTCCACCCCTCTGCAGTTGCTGCACCCTGTTCACCCCAGCCCGCCCCTCTCCCTCCCCCGCGGCTGTGCAGCAAGGTCAGGCAGGTCACTGTGTCCTCATCTGTAATCCGCTGCCATTCGTCAGCAGCCCCGGCCCAGGCTGGAGGAGAGAGAGGAGAGGCAGGCGCTCCGACGAGGGGAGAATGCCCAATTAGGCAGCTGTCACACACACACACACACACACACACACACACACACACACACACACACACACACACACACACACACACACACACACACACACACACACACAGAGCTCAGCACAGCAGAGCAGGAGAGAGGAAGGAAGGGAGGGAGGCTGCAGAATCAGCCTACTGTCCATAGATGGTGTGGGGGGGTACATGAATCGTTTCAGCTATGCGTGTCTGTGTAGCGTGTGTGTGTGTGTAGCAGTTAGGAGGGTCAAAGACAGTTGAGACATGTATGACTACTATGTGCAGCATATCAACAGGAGCGGCAGCCGGGTGTGCAGACTTTTGCGGATAGTCGTAGTTAAATGAAATTATATGACAGGGCAACTATTCTTATCTTACAATGACACGAGCGCCAAGCATTCTGCTAAGCACTTCTCTTATCTGTGAGCCCAAGATTGATGGGACGATCTGGGAGAAGTGTTTGGGCTGCTGAGGACAGAAACGCATCATGGGCTGAGCTCCGTCTAATGGCCCGTTGGCCGTTTAAACAGGCTGGGTCAACACTAACCAGGCAGCGTGAACTGTGGACTGAAAGGGTGGTGTCACACTGAAATTATTTACAGTCTCAGACTAACAGCAGATATCAAATGGGTGACAAATATCCCATAATTGGATCATTCATCACCAGTTAACACATCTGTTATGACTAATGGGAAAACTAATCAGCAAAAATGATACAGGGACGACTACACGCCAGGCACCAGTAAGATTTATGCTGGAGCAATTCAGGACTCCAGCCTGCACCTATTGATTGTTTAGTCTAAATGCTTTTACGTTTAATCAAAAGAAAGAGTCAAAATGGTTCCACGCCAGATGGGTGATGAACAGGTGTAATGGAATGCCCCTGGGCCTGTGGCTCAGTGGCTTTATAGTGGGCGAGAGGAGACTCTTTGTGTGTTCCTTTTCTAGCTCAATTTCATCTTAAATGTCAAAGTTCACCTAGGTTCAGTGGAGCTTCAAATCCAGCTTTGAGTGGTTAGTGTTCAAAAGGATTACGTCACGAGTGTGAGGAACACTTATCCCTTAAATCCTGTCTGAGTCGAAAGTATAGTTCATAGGGTCTTAGTCTAGATGTCGTCCAGGCTGGATACACATACTCCTGTACTACAGGTGTCAGCAGTAAGCCTGTCCTTCCTGCTAGACAGACAGCTACTCACATACTAAATAAGATTCAGTTATGTAAGGGAGGCCCAGTAGGTGGGCAAATGCCCTAGGTCGTTAATATAGTGAGAGCACGCGATGAGGATAACAGCGAAATGTATTAAACCTGCACGTTTAAACTCAACAACCATTGTAAAAAAATGCAGTTGTATGGTCTGAGCATAGTGGTACACCAAAGGTTGTGGTCAGAACAATCATATCCTCCTTATACACCTGTTGACCCGTTAAGCCAGAATGCAAAAGGAAAAAAAAGTAAAGAAATCTGAGAAGGGGGATAAAGGCTTTCATGTATTATTTACATTACCACCACGAATCCAATGCTATATTCTGGAACACCTGAAGCTCACTGCTAAAGTCATTTAGAACATGTCCTGGTGTCCATGCACAAACATACAGTACGTTACAGGTCTTCATCAAAGTACATTTGCAGTTTCTGTCATTCTGCTCCATCACAGAGTGACTCCACCCATGCCTGTGATTGTTATTATAATGACTCAGTGTTTTGTCGTCCAGTTCTCTCTCCCTTCTCCCAGCACTGAAAGTACCTAAAGTGCTCACAAAGTCTAAAGATTGTAATCTGTAATGTCATATTGAAGCATAGCCTGAAGCAGCTCCATTAGTGGCCTGGGAGACGGACTTTGTGGACTTGTACAATGTCTGCTTTTGCTATTACATCTATGAAAAAACTTTGATGATAGCAGGACTATTAGTTCTGTTCCAGAAAACATATCCATATCTCCATCCAAAGAATCCTCCATCAGTTGTTACCTTGTACAGTACATCTTTTCCCCTTTGTTTTATGTTGGTGTACAAATCTTACATACAGTAAAGGAGCATTTTGCTAACTAATGTAGCTGGACAATCTAAACTAACCTGTATAAAATATAACTGGACTATATTAATCCTTCATCAGAAGAATCCCAGCATGCAACAGGGAGGTCAGAGGTCAAGGTCAGCTAATACAAAGACAAGTGAAGCGCACGGTTTTGTTGCAGTATGCTACAATGACTAAGGTCATTAGCATAAAGGTCGTGAGTCCTGCCGCACTAGGCGCAACCTTGATATGTACGACTGTGTCCTGTTGCAAGAACAAGACAACGTTTACACCCCTGCAAAGCTGCAGAGGTACATGCCCTGCAAGCCAATACCTGATTGACCAGTAAACACATGACAACGGCATAAGAGCAGGCAAGCAAGTGACGCTATGGATACTATAGGACACAGCTCTACATTTCATCATCCGTGCTTCCAGTACGTCTGGGTAATGTTCAGCTGATATGACAACATCAGAACAAGCTGTTTAGAAGTTGAGTAATAAATAATTAACTTTTAACTTTTATTCAACATATATTTCCTTTTTATTGTCCATCATGACGTACATCTGAGTCATATTTTGTTTGTAGCACAAAACATATGGACATGTCACAATAGGAAAAGGCAAATTGTTACTACTCCATCTTATGTTTCAGTGAGTGCCAGACTGACCTCTTAGTCATGTCAATGTTTACATCTGTGTTTTTAGAAATGCCATAATGTCTTCATAGGTCTAAGTCACTGCTGACCTCAACATGTTCACTGTTCATGTGACTTGTGGGAAACTGAGCATTTCAGGAAATAGAAAACACAGATGTTTAAGCGCGACATAAATCCAAGTGCAAATGGGCTGATAATGTTCATATTTACATTTAGCTGTTACAATGACAATTTCACCTTCCCTCTGAATCTACCTACAGTACATTCACTCCACCTGACAGCAGACCCTGACCAGTTCTGATCAGTCAAAAAATTATCATATAACTCATTTAAGGTAAAAAACACTTTTCATATCCTCAACTGAAGAACGTTTGCCACTATTACTCTTTAAATAATCCCTTTAAATAACTTTAAGAACTTTCTTTTTTTCTCTACCTCCAGTTTATCACTGTGACTCCCCTTTCTTCCATCTCTCTCTCTCTCTCTCTCTCTCTCTCTCTCTCTCTCTCTCTCTCTCTCTCTCTCTCTCTCTCTCTCTCTTCTCTCTCTCCTCTCTCTCTCTCTCCTCTCTCTCTCTCCTCTTCTCTCTCTCTCTCTCCTCTCTCTCTCTCCTCTCTCTCTCCTCTCTCTCCGGTCTTCTCTACTCTCTCTCTCTCTCTCTCTCTCTCTCTCTCTCTCTCTCTCTCTCTCTCTCTCTCTCTCTCTCTCTCTCTCTCTCTCTCTCTCTATCTCTCTCACACATACAAACACACACACTCAGCCTTGCGGTGCGGGTTGGTAGAAAAAAAGAATTTTGGGCCCCACTCTGATGTAACTGCAAGGACACACCACACCACACACACACACACACACACACACACACACACACACACACACACACACACACACACACACACACACACACACACACACTGCTGGCAACTACAAAGCAGTTCGCCAAGCATCTCTTGGCTCTGTAAGGAGAGAATAAGACTCATTACTGCCCTTAAAAAGCTCTTGCCCTCACAAAATTCACTATAGACCCAGACACTGGTGCAGAAATCACAAGAAAAACTCCAGGAGAGATCCCCCCCCAACTAAGTTCTGTGTTGGTGTGCTTGTTTGTGGTTGATACCCCCCCCCACACCCCTTTCCTGTTCCTCTTTAATGTCACAGGGCCGGCTCATATGACCTTGAGCAGCAACGTTGGCACAGCAAGAGCGAGAGCTGCCTCGCCTGCGGGCGCCCTTGAACTGGATCTGCAAGACAAAAAAAAGCTTCATGCAGCCTGATAGACATCTCACCCCCGCCCCCCATCCTCCCCCTTTCTCCTCCGCTCTAGTATTTAATCTATGCCACTTCTTATCTGTTCCCCCTGGTGGGAAGAGATTTATCAAGAAGCTGTATCTTTAACCTCTCTATCAGACAGAGATAGAAACAGAATTTCAAAATGTCTGACCAGCCTGCGTGGATTTATTTTTAAACTACCTACTCCTGCGTTTTCATGCACAAGCCTCATGCTATATCAGGAAAAGGGGATGGATGGGGGGGGGGGGTCTATATCGAATACACCTGTGCAAAGAGACCATCTAGTCCAGAGTGGTTGTTTACATACAAGGAGATTTCGGCCTCTTCCTGCCCCCCTTCGCTCTGAGCCACTGGCACAAAGTGACTTGTAGTTTCAAAATAAATATCCCAGTTCCTGTTCCAAGGATGAGTGTCGGTTTACCAGCCAATCAATCCTCTGAATTCTAGAGGGGGTGGTGCCTCAGAGCCAGTGTTTTGACAGGTTGATGACGACTTGCTGGGACCCTGATTTTTAACCACCGCGGTCCAAAGTTCAAATTCTGGCCCTGCACCGTAAAGTAATGCTTTTGCATGCGAGCTAGTTTACAGCAAAAACACAAAAAAGGGTTGTATTACTATGCAAATATTACGAGGCTCTCTCTGTGAATGTGACTAATGTCATCAAGGTTCAAATACCACAGTAAATATTTGCATTGTCCTGTTAGAAACGTGTTAAACACTGGAGTGTTTGATGGTTTCCTTCGAACGCAGAATTCAGACACTGCACGAGGAGACATGGACAGTTTCAGATTTGCATATCCCTCCCACTGGTTCTCTTCATGCCTGACATTTCAAAAGTGTAATGTTATCACATGTCGTACGCAGGCATGCTGGAAACCATCTGCTGAAGGCACTGTGGTGGCTCACAAACCCACTAAAAACACAGCACTGGCTAGTGTGGCACAGTACTGGTTCTGACTGGTTTGAAGCGCAGCACGTCTCACCTTCACACAGACATACACGAAAAGACAGACGGAGACATGTTTACGTCCCCTCAGGGGCTGTTGTTGAGCGACATGAGTTACGAGCAGGTTCTTCAACCAGCGTTAAGGGTCTGTCGTATAGAGACATAAAGGTCTGGGGAAAAGAATAACATCAGACAGGTCTGTGGCCCAGAAGACTGTCGGGACAGTCACCATATTTAGCCCCATGTTGTGATATTGTTTATTAGTGTGACACCTTATCTAATAAGGCTGCTTTTACAATGAAAGCAATAAGAGAACTGATATAGCAAAAGCAAATATACATGTCCCTAAATGAAATAACCAAGCATCAAAACCGAATAAAAAAGACATTTTTCATGCAGTATCTGGGAGATGGGTGTCGTGAAATATTAAAAGACCCCACTATAGACCCCCCCCCCAGAATAGCAGAGTTGGTTGTGGAGGCACCACAGTGTCCTGGGAGATTCATTACAGGCAGATTTGTTCCACATAGTGAAATATGAGTGAGCTAGACCGGCTGAAAAATTGCATTGCTCCATAAGCAGACCCCAACGCAGGAATAAGCCTCAGATTTTCAGTTGTAAAGGTCTTAGCTCAGTACAACAGCCAAGGCAATTATTTGTGAGGAGGAGATCAAACCCCGTGCTTATCCCGCTTTGTCTGCCTGAGACATGGTGGGAAGGCACAAAAGATATGAAACAACAAGCGATGACTCAAACCCATGTGAAATCAATATTGAAAATATACGAAAACCCCTGCAGCTCGAGAGCAAAATTAAACCACGGCACACGTAATATAAGTCATCAAACCGGTTCAGCCAACACTGCCCTGTCTCATTTGAAAAATTAGCACAATGAGGTGAAGACAAGCTTTATTTATCAGTTAGAGAAAAACAACAATGTAATAATAATAATAATAATAATAATAATAATAATAATAATAATAATAATAATATCACAGAGGCTCATGTAAGCAAATGATCTATTCCCATGTCTGGCTGTGGCACAGATGATATGCAAAGAGGTCATTGCAGCTGAATAAGCATCTGTATTGCTCATTTCTAAACCACAGTTGAACTCGGTACAGTAAATAACCTGACCTGAATAAAGTCGAGCAAATCTAGGAGAAAGCGGGGCTATATTTAGAAAACAGCCCCTGTGTGTCAGAGAAAGAGAAATGTGAAAAGATCCTTTGCTTAAAAGCCGTGTGTGGTTCGGGCTCCGAGTCTGTCAGGTTTGACTGCAGTAATCAAATGGTATTAGCGGAAAGTAAGAGGGGGAGAGAGGAACTTATAGGCGGTGGCAGAGCTTCAGAGACTCCTGCGCTACTGTAAGGCTTTTATGTGTGTATGAGTGTGTGTGGGGTTTTTTTGAAGTGTGTGGCTGGGGAGTGAGGAAAGACCTCAGTCCTCAGCTTGGGGCGTATAATCTATGGTTCATTTGCAGCTTTTCTCCCCAGTATGACAAGCCGTTTACAAGACGTAGCCTTTGCCGCTGACCCAGTTCTGAGTGGCTGCGTCTCGCAACAAGGCCCTGCCTCCCCATCAGGCCCTGCTCCTCGTCTAACTGACAATAACGCCGCCACCCTCTGCCTCCGTGAACTGTGGGAAAAAAAATAGGTCGCCCTGACCCACTTTTCTGTCTTTTTTTTCTTCCTTCCCTGAGATTGTGCAAGGAGTTGTTCTGCAGAGCGTGATCGAGGGAGACAGCAAAAAGGGAGAGAGGGAGGGAAACAAAGGAGGAAATTAAGTTTAAATAAAAAGGCAGAGACTTCTCTGTGATGGGTCCCTGCGTTGTGGTGATGTCTTCCTCTGGACATGAAACAGTGACCCTTATCAGCTATTTGGCAAAACACAACAGCTGCTCTAGAAGTTAAACACCATCTACTGTACAGCCCTCGCTAGTCCTCCCCCCCTCCTGGTTTCAACATTTCTTCCGGTAGGTAGCCATTATCTCATGTCTTACTCAGAATGCTAATGCGGATCCTTCGCCTTATTTAAACACAGACGTACATGCTGCTTTTTGCAGTCATTCAACACCCATGAAGGTATGACATATCTGGCCAGAAAAAATATGAGCCTGTCTTGGCTGAAGGAGGCATTATGGGTGAGCGGAGCTGGGAGTTGGCCCCTCATGACACCCCCCGAATGCCTCTGCGTAACAAGGTAGTGGCCTGTCTCCTCTCTAAGCAACACACGCACCTCACACAGCAGCAGAGACTTCATTCATTTCTACAACAGACACTTTGTATCAGCGTTTGATCCCCGTATGAACCCACTGTGAAACACCTAATCACTGCACACCTTTGACTGCTAATTTAAATATTAATGCACCAGCCAAAAATCATCACTCATCACTCACCGGCGCCTCGTGTCGCTTAGCAACCATTGTTTAGCTTCAGTTCGAGAGCTACATTTGTGAGAGTGAGAGTGACATTTAATTATTACTTTTAGGAACCTTTCACCGTCAAAGGCTCAATTGAAGACCTGCTATCTCGAGCCATTCGCTGAGCATTACAGTGATCAGACTTTACCAACGTTGGTAAAAAAAAGCAGGTTTTTTAAAAATAGACAGTTTCAGTTTTTTATTTTAAGAGCCCATTGTCACACAGTTGGCCCAAACAAGTGCGTTAATCCCTCCAGATGCTGAGTGACCGGTGTACTCATTTGCATCAGCCACAGTTTGACACTAGAAAAAACAGAGGAGGGTTGACCTGCCACTAAACTCTCACCAGCCTGGTGCTAAGCCCCTGCGTGCTAATGGTGACCTAGTGCACACAGACACGTCGGTGCCTCAGAGACGAGTCATGAAGCTCGCTGCTCCACTTTCGTCTGTTGCCAGGAACACAAAACCGTGGAGTGGCACCGTTACTTTCTGTTAATGCGTGAAACGCCGTACACAACACAGAAGGAAAATAGCTGTAGGAATAAAAAATAAAAAAAAGGAGGACAGAATAAAGTGTCAGGCCCTTTTTATTCAGGAAGGGCTCTTGGAGGTTCTAGTTCCAGTTAAAGAGGTGGATGTAGGTCAAGCCCTGCCTCCTCATAAGCACCAAGGTCAATGTTGAATGGAAGGGAAGGTGGCTTAGAGAGAAAGAGGCCCTGGATAAACCATATTTGTCTGGCTCTTGTGCCCAGACGTGTAAACGCAGTTACACAAGCACACAGCTCTGTGGCAACCTTAGGTGTGTGTGTGTGTGTGTGTGTGTGTGTGTGTGTGTGTGTGTGTGTGTGTGTGTGTGTGTGAAAACAAAAAAGATCACACACGTTATAAAAGATACACTAGTGTCTGTTACCTTCTTTAACCTAAACAAGGCTCAATTTAAATGTGACTTAGCGATGCTCTAGTTCCACTGCTCTCTAAGGCCATAATGCAGTTTTACAAGAGTGTGTGTGCGTGTGTGTGTGCGTGCGTGCGTGTGTGTGTGAATCCAGGCAGGGAGTTCCCTATGCCTGATTTAAACGTCATATTATAGCAGGTGATCACTTTTGCTCATGTCATGTCTATAACGAGTCACAATCAGGACGCTCAGGACGTGTTGGAGCAAAGGTAATAACATTGCACAAATAAACAAGAACATCAGGCATTTGTCCATGAAACTTTTTTAAATAAATAAAGTGAAATAAGGTGAAAATGACAAAGCACTAGTTTGGCTCCTTGTGTGTAACAGATAGAGGGAACATATGCCGATGTGGATTATTAATCTGCAATCACTTATCCATACAGACGTGCCAGTAGCACCTACTGCTACAGTTTTGTGTGATGCCTTACTCCCGCTAGCACAACCAGTTTCTGTCGTTTTATAAAGGAAGCATATATGTCTGGACCTGTGTTCTAATAATGCTACAGTGAGATTAAGAGAATTACTGACATTTGGATCCACAGAGAGCAAAATGTAGATGAAGGACAACAAGAGTGGAAATTATTCTTCATGTTTCTGCCTGAGCATGTCTGTAGGTAGAACAATGTAATAAATGGTCAGATTATTATTATCTCTTCTTTAGAACTGCTTTTATTTTACTGACCTAGATTTAATTAACTTCTATACTACATTCTAAGCATTTGCATCTAATATAAAAACATAGGAATTTGAAAAGCAAAGCATCTTTTGATGCCTTGATTTTCAAAAAATCCTTCTCACACGTTATGTGGAATCATTATGTGATAAAAGGCTGAAACCGGCCTCATAAAAACTGACCTCCCCTACTGAGTATTTAACATATAAAGATCAGAATTAGATGGAGTCAACTCTCACTGGGCTCTGTTGCCATTTCATAGGTTACATTCAATTAAAACCGTGTTTGAGTAGAACAACTTCCATGTGGTAGGGACTCAACATGTTGTGTACCTGCTGAGCTGCAGCCTGTGCACGGGGAAGTGCTCTGAGTACATTCACTGCTGTGTTAGGACTGTTGTCAGAATGTGGGTTTTAAAATAATTAACCTGTGTGATTCCAGATACTTGCAGACTGTGCACAGACATGCAGCTCTCTCAGTTTGACATAAATACTTTTACCCACTAATTCACATCTATGTAGAAGGTGATATATTTTTATTTAATGATTATATGAACTTGTATAATAGAATTCATTTTCCTCTATTAAATATTAAACAGTTTCACAGATGGATCTTGAAAAGAGGATAATGATGCATCTTGTTTGACTTTGACACTTGATACTGTAGGTGTGAAGCCCAGATCACTAGAATGCCCTGACTGATGTTACTTCTAAGTTTCTTCCCTATAATTCTGATACAAGTTTTACTCAAAATAGAGCACAATTTCTCTGAAAAGATAATTTGATTGACATGTATGTACGAGATTTGATCAGTCTCATTGTATTATTATGTTAACTGTAAACGTTATCATAATAGCATCAAAATACTCCACGAGACAGTGAGCCTGTATGGTTTTAAACAGCAGGGCAGCTGCAGGGGGTGAGTGAGCAAGCGAGCGAGCGGAGGCTACTGCAATAACACAAACCCTAGCAGCCAGCTCACTCCGGGCATGAATCACTGGACACGGAATGACCTTCCCTTGACATATGCTGGTATCACTGATTGAGAATTCGGGAAATGACTAAACCTGCTAAGTTCGTCACTGCAGTCAAACAGGGTGAAAACTTGTTGCCGGCCGTTCCCAAATTCAGATGAGGGCAGGGGGATCACTGGAGCTGTTCTGCTTTTCTCTGAATTGACCTCAACCTTGATCAACCTTGGAAGCGATTACCCAGCTGAATGACAACCCCCGCGGCCGCATGCGGACCCCATGGCAAGCGTCTCCACCCACTCATCCCCGTAGACATAGAAGGTTAGGAGATTGGATAGGGGGTGAGGCTGGGCGAAGGGTGTCACATGACTGGATTTCCTTCTGGAGACTGACTTAAAAAGCTTTCTCAGCATCCAGGTCAAGGTCGTAGTCTAGTTTAATGCCAAAGGAAAGGAGTGGGGGTGGAGGGGAGCAAACTATCAGATGAGAGAGAGGAGGGTGACCACACACTCCTCCACATGTTCAGTGGTCTCGGAAATTGAAAACACACGCGATTGCTCCACTAGCTGTATTAACCTTCCTGCTTAGTGGACACTTTTATTCAAAGTCACTTACACGATAATAACTCCTGCACATCTCCATTTCTACAGCTGGATATTTACTGGAGGAATCCAGGTTAATTGCCTTTTGCTGAAGGGCAGTGTGAGCCAGCGATCTTCTGGTCACCAGTCCATTCTCCCTAAGTAATAGGTCATACGGCCGCCTCTAGTCATCAGCCCAGTGTTCTCCATTTCCTCCCATATGGGCACGCTACTACAGAAAGCTGGGCTTCAGTGTGTTTATTTCACTGCTCTGAATAGCGCCACCTTACTAATGGATACACAAGTGAGCTGGAGGTTCACAAAGTACATGTTTTGAGACCACTTTCAGTGAAGAGGGGACCTGAGGATCATGCCAAGCGTCCCTGGTCTATCCTCTGTGGAGTATATTCCACTTTTTAAAATGTTTTTTGACGTGTGCTTCTACACCTACGTTCTGTTAAAGGATATGCATCAAAAGAGCAATGACTCATTTATGGATTCAGTGTGAAATTAAAAATGGACTGAATAGATTCTGAAATGTCACAGCCATTACCAGGCATCAAAAGCCTTGGCACAAAATTTGGGATTTCAGGGTGGATTCTGAAACATTTCTTTTTTTGGTAACACCAGTGATGCTGCACATCTATGTGGACTTGCATAGCTCAGACTCGACGGCCACCCGCACAGGTCGCTAGTTGCCCAGCAACAATTCCACTCATCACCAGAAGCCAAAAGTTACACAAGTACACTTCAAGTCGAAAGAGGATTTGGGGTATGAAGCATGTAACAATCTCCAGCAAGTTATAACCAGCGTCTATAAGATGTTTGTCGGAATGAATAAGAAAGTGGGGAATCTTTGGCTCTTGCATTTTCCACACATCCAGCAAAGCCAGGCAATGTGAAAGTATGTGAGTGTTGACAGGGTTACATTAGAATTAACCAAAATATTGACAGTGGAAGCCGTACTGTGCACTCTGAAGTGTTGCTGAGTTGGAATAAACGAGCATGTCACAGGTACAAAGTTTAATGACGCCTGAATTTACACGAACTTCGCCCGTTGTGCAATGAAAATAAATCTCAGGGTCAGAACCTCAGAGCATATGCTGCATATGCATCCCAGCGGTTCTCTCTCCTCCTACGCCCTCCTCCCTCCTGTCGTCCTATGCAATATATCCATCATTCATTCATAAATTCTGAAAACTCCTCTTTAGTTAATTGCTCGGGAAAATTTAATTTCAAACGAAAGCTTTAAAAAAAAGAAAGATATAATTAAGTTGCAGGGATCTCTCTGCCCCCACCTCGCCCAGGGGGGCCGGGGGGACATGTGCTGTGAGCTGTGTGGCTCTGCACTGCACTGCTCCGTGTCAGGGAAGTCATACACCCATGTTTAAAGCAGAGCATTACGTAAAGCCTCCCCCTCTGCACAGGCTTACTGCACCAGACGCTGTGTCCTTGCCTGGGCCTCTCAAGGTTCCCAAAAGGATAGGCTGGTAAGAAGTTGGGAAGGACAGGGCCCTGTGATAGCCTGAAAAGAGAGAGAGAGAGCGAGGAAGGGAAGGGAGAGGAGAGGAAGGGAGGGGAGGGGAGGGTTGGGGCAGCCTTGGACTTTGAATTCAGCGCCAGACAGGCTCATGCATCAATCCCTCAACTTACAAAGACAACCCACTAACCTTGACGAGGCCAGGGACTCTTCAGGAATGAGTGGCATTTTCACTTAGCCCCAGCTCCTCCTCTGCACTCCTGCCACATAACCTGTTTAAAATAAGACACGGCTGAATAACAGCCGACCTCACTCTCAGGACTTGGTGACCTATTGTTCTAGCCTTCAACCCTTAGGCTTCTCAGACCGCGCTGGGGATATATGCAATACTAATTTGGAGGCAACAGAAATAGTGTTTGGCACGCAGAGTACAGCAGCCTCATCCGACAGATGACGCGCTCCTAAACTATAATCAACAACTTGTTTTGCTACACAATTAACAATCAAACTGTTGGAGCTCAACATTTTCGGGAAACCCTATCAGACTTCCAGTATCCTCTTTAATGCTCTTTGCCAAAAAATAAGGCAGATGCTTTTTTGACACAACCACATGAGCCGGATAAGCCGACTATCTACTGTAGAAGTGTCCTCATTCCCCTTGTGACCCGCCCACTCTGTCACACACGTGGCACTGGCCTGCCAGTGGCCAAGGCAGTCTGACTGCAGCATCCTGGACGCGTGCTCACCACAGCGGTAGCTATAGAGTCCTACTGCACCTCCACAGCCTGGGGCCAGGAGCGAGGAAGGCAGAGAGGAAGTGAAAGACCCAGCTGCACTTCACTCCTCTGCTGAGACCACACTGGCCTGGCGAGGAAGAGGAGTCAGCTCCTCTCAAATCAGCCATCGGGTCTGATGCCCCACACTGCATCCCATCGGTGGATGGACACAGTGGAGATACAGTTTGGATCCAGTAGTTTTTGTCACCTCATTAAAACATAACCTGGTGCAGTTTCCTTGCTTTGCTTCTTTTGTCGTCAGACTTAGACGTCCTGCTTTTTTAAAATTTCAAACCAAGACGCTGCATTCTGTGGGTAATTTCCAATTTATTTGACATGCAACCTCCTTGTGTTTTGGGCTCCATTCCATTTAGCAGAGGCTAAATAATTCACAGCATTTTCAATCAGCAGCGATCAATTGGCGAAGATAATTGAGGGGCCTGTCATTGTGCCAAGGCCAAGGTGATGCGCCGAGGCAGAGACATGGAGAGTTGGGAGGTAAGGGTGAAGTGGGGAGGGGAGTCATTCAACAGATGAGTTCTGCCTGCTGTCGGCCTCAGGGAGCCGCATCGGAGGCTCTCTACCTCTCTACCTTACGTTTCGCCATCCCAGCCCTGCGTCTAGCAGCAATCGCTGTAAAGTTCCTGCCTCGTCATCAGAACAAGCCCCATTGACTTTGGTTGCCTTCTGCTCGTGATGGACGCACCAACGAGACGAGGATCGATTATCTCTGGATGAGATAGTGCTGCTGGAGCGGGGAACCAGCACTAGCAAGCGACGATGTGCATGAAGCACACTTAAACTGTCCACGTACCGATCTCTCACAAGGCAGTTGTTGCTCTAGTGTTATTTAGTGGTATGTCTATTTCTAAATACTTGAATGTTTGACAGCTACTACATCAATCAGTGTGTGTTTACACTTCCATCACTGGAGCCTTACATCTTAGCTTTTATGCAACTTGGCCATGTTGCAAGATGAAGTGATTGTGCAGCCTGTGATACGTGTGTGTATGCGAAAGGTACAGTAGAGGTGGAGCCAAGATACTTAGGAGTAATAATGCCCTCTAGATCCAGTAGCAAGACACCTACAAATGTCTATTTAGAATGCAAAATGAAGTTGCCATCAGATTTGGCAACATGTGATCCAACTGCTGTGGCATAAGTTGTACAGAGCATTGTTACAAGCACAAAGTGTCCCCTGAATCAACAAACAATAAAAATTACAATAAAGGATTTGAGTCCAAACAATTAGAGGATGAGCTTGTGGCCAATAGGTCCTTGGTCTGATTCCTTGGAGGCCTCTAAGTAAATGAGAAATGCACTCCTCTTCTTCGGCATCTCCTATCAAAGTGCCCTTGAACAATGTTCACTGGCCAACAACAGAAGTGCTGGGCAGCTCCCAGGTCTGTAATAAATCAAAAACTCTGCAGCAAATGCATGACACTTGTTCTCGTCGATGGCACATCAGTTTGTTTCATCGCCAAGTATCTCAGCAATCAAAAGAACGAATGCTACCGTCAGTTATGTCTGCGCTGCGTCTCTTTATATTGTGAATGACAGATTTACACACAGCAGGCACAGTGGTAGTAGCCAAATGTGCTCCTGCGTGTGTGTCATAAAACCACATCATCAACCTGCAGTAACAACGACCCCCCCCACACACACACACAAACACACAAACCAACACATATCAATACGTTTCGTTTCCATGTGGCAGCAGTGGCCTTTCGATGGCAGATAAGACCTGCTGTCATGAAAGGCAGCCAGTGGCTGAGGCAGAGTAGTCCAGAGTCCAGTCTTGTGACTGTTCAGCAGTCTCAACATCATTTGCATTTGGCCATTTGAATGTCTTCTGTTTCTGTCGCAGGCTAGTGCACATCACTCAACAGCAGCTTCCTGTACAGGAGCAGATGGCCCAGTCAACTCCAGCCACGTCCATTTCAAAGAATGCGCTGCGTTACAGAGTGCACCAGCGATTATTCTCTTTGAGTTCAACTCCACTGTGGCGTTCGGCTTTGAATGTAGGGCTTTTTTGTTATCTATGGCAACAGAGGACAAGCTGAACTACCTTGAACATCTTGTGTAAGTTCAGGTCAAATAATTAAGCTGCTTAAATGCTCAACAAAAGGAAGGCTAAAAGGCAGACCTCCAGACACCGACAGCGTTTAGGAGGCTTAGAAAAGTTTAACTTTTGTCCACATTGCTTTAGATTATTACTCCAAGTTGCAGTGGTTTTTAAAAGGGTTTTTAAAAAAAAACCTTATTTCAACCTCGATCCACACATGAAGACATCAAACTCCTGGGAAGCCAATTGGCCTTTAAGAAACTGACCCGAAGGCGTACCCTGCCCCTTTTCCTGTAACTTGTGGCAAACTTCAGCCCTGTGACCTTTTGCCTCCACACTGATCCAAAGTCCAGTGAAGCAATAGGACATTTCTGGAAAATGAATACCTACACGGAGGCCACTAAAAAAGCCTCCCTCGCACTTGCTGGAAAAAACATCCAAGTCTTTGAACCATCAGAACATATCTGACAAGACGATTGATGTGATAGGTTGCAACAGACCAGGTTGGCTCAGCTGCATCTGGTCTGCAGACAGAAAGAAGCGTTTTGAACCTTGAAGGGACCAGCCCACGATTATTCACAGGGGGACTTTTCCTTTTGGGATGTGATGTAGGTGTAACAAGCTCATTAGCTAAGTCGTGAACCCAGATACGAGTTATTTAGAGATCAAAAAAAGGTCAAGTATAATCTTGAAACTGATTATGTTGCTGCAACAATGATTTGCAACATTTCTTTAACTACCTGCCTACATTGTATTTACTGTACATTCTCTGAAACTAATGCAACCATTACTGCCTTCCCTCTAAGTGTTGCTGAGAAAATGAGACCAGGGGGACACGGATCCAATTTAAACCTGATAGCAAACCAAAAACATGATTAGAAATGAACGAATAAGCTTCACAGTGAAGTATGTGTCTGGTGAAGTTGCCCAGTGAGGATCCTAATGCATCGAGGTCAAAGCTGGATTTTAACACCGTATTTATGACTGAAGCTCAACATGTTAGTGCACTTGTGTTCGACTCAAGGTGTTGAGGTTCACTTAAAACCTTCAAGATCTTTTAAAAGAACGACAGTTGGCGATTGAGAGAATAGTGGAACTGTGAGACGTGTCCCATTGGTGGTGCTACAACTACTGTCTGTGGTTCTGATTGACTGTCTTTAACGTATTAATGTCACATTACAGGTCGACTGTTATGGTGTGTGGCTGGTGGAGTGTGTGCTATTATAAATAGCCTATAGGGCGATCACATCCATTCACTGCTCATGTGATCAGTGGGTTTGTAGCTGTGACAGGGGCGTTAAAGTCACAAACGCTAAATATCAGCCTATAGAAAAATAACGGCAGGAGGGTTTCATGTCCGACCTGCGATCGAAAAGAGAAATAAGCATCGTCAAATCAACTCCGTTCACACCGACCAATACTTGTATCCGTGGCCTAATTTACTGCTCAGACGGCGGCCAGAGAACGCAGCCAGCTGCTGTTATTATTTAACCGCTGAATGAATGCGGAGCCTCCGGCCCCGCACGCACCCAGGTTAATTCTCCACTTATTCTTTATGCAGCGTTTTTCAGCGCTATATCCATATGCGCCTCCGCTCCGCCTTACGACACCAACCGCCTCCCTGTCTTCGAGAAAGCACCATATTATCTGGTCTAATCCTCGACACCCCGTCCCGTATCCGCGCCCGAGTATTTTCCACCCCCGAACGCTAATAATCATCCTCCAGATATGACAGTGCGCGAATCCGAAGCACACACAGCCCCTACCTGCGTTATCCACCGCGCTCCGCCGAGGAGGCTCGTCGCTGTTGTTCGACAAGAGGAGGCAAATCCCAGTGAAAACGGTCGCATCGGCCGTGACACTTCTGGCAGGAAACAGAAGCGGTGAGGCAGGCGGTCTCAAAATCAAAATTTTAGTCCCAAATTAAAAGAAAAAGCTTCGTCGTCTTTTTCTGGTGACACCACCGTGGGAGCGGTGCCGAGGCGCGTAGCGTGTTGTCTGTGGGAATTGTTTATTCTCGGAGTCCCCTCGTTGAGCAGAAGTGAGCGGAGACGAGCACACTCCTCCTCCTCCGCCCGCCGATGACACCACCCTTAAAGGTACAAGCCTATGCTGCTGCCCCCCCACACACACACGACAAGTATAACAATGACAATAACGATAATGGTAATAAACTAATTCATTTTGTTTCACCGACATTAATAACTCAGTCAGTCACGACTCACTTGAGCTTTTACTTCACTATTGAGTTTGGTTCTTTCACAAAAATAAAATAGTACTTTGCAGCTGTAGTGCATTAAATACTGATTAAATGTACTTTGACCATTTCAAATAGTTAATAGTAATGCATGATACGATATGCAATAGTATTAAAGACTGTCAGTCCTTGTAGTAGTAGTAATAAATTAGTAATTCCACTAAAAAAGTGTTTTGAAATGGCACAAGTAACGTTTAAGGCTTGTAAATAGCTCAGCACCTCCCAATTCTCATCTGTGAGAACATCAAAATTTCAGATTCGCAGGAGTGTCCATAGAGACTGAAGCACGGTCACATATGAGTTCATGTATTTTTAAAAAATAAAACTAAAGATAAATAAACCCGATGACGTCATTTAATGTTACCTGAATACATGGATGTTATGGAGAATAATCAGGATGTTTTTTTATTTTTATTTGATTATGACTTTGTGCTTGTTTTTTCACGTTTTTAACAGCTGATAATGAATGTGCAGACTCACAACAAACGCCAACACAAAGACTGTCCACTCATTCGTCAACCCGTCTGCTTTCAAACAAGAGCAGTTTCATAAAATGGCCTTTCAGTTAAATGAAGAATTAAGTAGGAAGTGTCCCAACCAACCTTTTAGTCAGCATTTCTAAACAAATCATTAGGCCTCTTCTTGAATGGAGTCCAGAATATAACAGTTAAAAGGATATATCTGGCACAGTGGAGATTTACTACCTGCCTCTACACGCTGAAACCGAGTGGAGAGAATGCAAGGCCCAAACTCTGTGGAGGTGCCCTTGAACTGAGGTGTGAGCATCTGTCATTAAAGTGTGAAGCGGAGTGTCACTCACAAACCGCAGATATGCTAAAGGAGACCTTTTTTTCAACCGCTTGATCGGTCACAGCAGTTTCACAGGAGGAATCAGAACTTCAGCTCGTGCTCCACAGAACCTCCCCCTCAACCTTCTCCTGCTTATCTGTGCTATCAGGTCCACTGGCCTGCAGTCTGTCATCTCATGGCCTTGAACAAAATGTCTCTAAAGATCTGGAGCACATCAGTGTTCTCATGAATAAGAACACAACAGCATACGTAGCCTACTTCTACTCATCCCTGTCTCTGTTTCTCTTTTCAAATCCAGACTCGGAAGGGGGGGGGGGGTACTATGTGTGGGCGAGCGGCTGATCCTCCTCTTTCTGCTCTGCTATCACTTGGTATTGGACAGCCTGTGACTCCCACAACCTGTGGTACCATCGCCACGGTGTTTAAACAGTCATTCAGTTCATTGCCAGTAGTATAAACAGAGGCAGCACTCAACACATCAGTCAGGTAAATTGGATAGTTTTCTTTTACAAGGCTGTTGTTGACAATAGGTGTTGCGTGCAATTTGCATTTTGAGTAGAACAGCAGTTAAAAGTCTGATCAAAGTCCTCGGCAAAGTGCTGTTCATAAAAAGTTCATGCTGCCCCGTTTATCGTCGTCGTATGGCTGCAGCCGCGAGCGTGTTCAGGCCGTTAATATTAGCGGACAGGCCCAATAATTTAGATGGTATCCTCTGAACTCGGCTGACCTTTCATCTTTGAACTTTGATCTCAAATGCCACATAAATGGAGATACAACATCCCTTTCATCCCCTCCCTTACCCCCCTCCCCCTTCCCCACCTCTCCCTCCAAGCAGAACACGCTGAACTTTGCCCTTGAAGCCTTTCACAGAAATGCGGTTCAGGAAACTCTGTCCTTTGACCCGACGTATAGGGACAGATTGCGGCTGACAAAAACCAGTCCGAGGTCGTTCTGAAAACGTTTTGTCGGACCTTATTTATGTACGTGCTTTTAGCTGTTCAGTTAGGAGCTGAGGAAAGGAAGGTCAGCTACAGATGTTAAGAGGCCGTGTGCAGCATTTGTCCTAATGCAGCTGTGGACAAAAGAAGAGCAATGTGTAATAAAGGCGAAGGTTAATGATGGACTCTGATGTTTTACACGACCAATGTTTTACAATCTTGTTAACTCAGTTTTGTATTGAACATGTTAAAAAAGTGCTGTACCAGACGTTTGGACCTGCATTTTATCAAGAGAACTAAATCCAGTGAAGAGCAGATGATAATTTTTTACTGATGACTGTCACGGACTCAAGGTAGCGGACCCACACGCACAGCGGAGACAAGGCTCAGTTAACAACAGGGTTTATTCGAGCTCGTGGTCAGGCAGGCAAGGGTCGGTACACAGGTAGATCATCGGTAGCAGCACAGACGAGGATAAGGCAAGCGGATGTCAAAAACAGCAATGGTCAAACTCACACAGGCAGACGGGATTATCACAGGCTGGGGCTGGAGACGTGGTCAGGAACAAAACAGGATCAAAAATCACGGCAAGGTAAAGGTAAGAATGCTGGAAAGTTGAACGGGTGAATGAACAAACAATCTGGCAAGGTGCAGGGCTGAGAGGTGGTGCTTAAATCCTAAGTGATGATGACTAAACGACCGGCAGGTGAGTAGATTAGAATTGGAAGCAAGGCTGACTGAAACTAACAATGACTGAGACAGGAAGTTGGTGACAAAATAAAAACCGGAACGACTGAGTGCAGTGCTAAATGACATGAGCTGTGAACCGAACCCCCCGTCTAGGGCGGATTCCAAGACGACCAAAACAAAACACAACCATGCAAGGGGGGCGACAGGCTGGGACAGAAAATGAGGGGGATCAAAACACAACTAAACATGATGTGCAACGGACTGGAACAAACACATGATGATCAAGGCACTGAGTGGCAGGGAGCAGAACCAAGTCCATGAATAATGAGTCCATGACGGGAAATACAAAGTCCAGACCCTCCTCAAGGAGGGTGGATGCGAGGAGAGGCTCGGCTGTGCAGCCGCCAGGCCGAGACGACACATCCTGTGCCCGAGGGCAAAGGCTGGAGTTCTAGGAGGCCGACGTCGAAACCCGACGCCTCCAGCGGTCCAACCCATGTGCTGGTGCTCTCCAGCCCGGCGGTGCTCCAGGGGGCCGAGGAGGCGCGGCGGTCCGGCAATGGCAGAACCAGCGCCATCGTCGCGGCAGGAAACAGCGACCCTCCAGGTAGGTGGTCGCCTCCGGACCCGGCCAGCCGAGGTGGCCGACGACGCAGGAGGCAGCGCCATCCCCGCCACAGGACTCGCCAAGGACCTGGCCCTCCGTCGGGCAGGTGAGGCGAGAGCCGGCGGGAAGCCGGGAACGGCGACGGGGGACAGACTTGGAGACAAGGCTGGGACCAGAGACGAGGACAGACGTGGAGGCGAGGCTGGGACCAGAGACGAGGACAGACGTGGGGGCGAGGCTGGGACCAGAGACGAGGACCCGACGTGGAGGCGAGGCTGGGACGCAGAAGACGAGACCGACGTGGAGAACGAGGCGGTGACCAGAGACGAGGACCGACGTGGAGGAGCGAGGCAGGAACCAGAGGCGAAGACGGACGTGGAGACGAGGCAGGAACCAGAGACGAAGACAGACGGTGGAGACGAGGCGGGGAACCAGGGGCGAAGACAGACGTGGAGACGAGGCGGGAACCAGGGGCGAAGGCAGACGTGGAGACGGGGCCGGAGCCGGGCCACCTGGAAACCGATGCAGACGTAGCCGGCACCAGGCCTCCAGGAGCGGAGGGACAGACGTGGCCGGCACCCGGCCTCCAGGAGCGGAGGACAGACGTGGCCGGCAACCGGGCCTCCAGGAGCAGAGGCCGAGCGTGTGGCGGGGCCGGACCACCAGGAGCTGAGGCGAGCGTGTCGGTGCCGGACCACCAGGAGCTGAGGCGAGCGGTGTCCGGACCACCAGGAGCTGAGGCGAGCGTGTCCGGGAACGGACCACCAGAAGCTGAAGGCGAGCGTGCCCGGGACCAGGACCTCCAGGGGCAGCACCTGCACACATTGGCTCAAAAACACATGAACCAGGAGCGGACCCGACCACCTCCTCCGGGAGGTCGGCAGGAGGCGGAGCTGGAGACCGGACCTCCTCCGGGAGGTCGGCAGGAGACGGAGCTTGGACCGACCTCCTCCGGGAGGTCGGCAGGAGAGGAGCTGGACCGAGCCTCCTCCGGGAGGTCGGCAGGAGACGGAGCTGGACCGACCTCCTCCGGGAGGTCGGCCGGAGACGATGCTGGGACCGACCTCCTCCGGGAGGTCGCAGGAGCCGCAACAGACGCTGCGGCAGACGCTGCGGCCGGGGACGACCCCCCCTGGGGATCGTCGGGGGCTGCAGCCTCCGAGGGGGTCGACAGTGGGCAGAACTAGAACGGCGTCCTCCCTGAGGAGCCGACAGGAAACTGGGACTAGGACGTCCTCAATATGGCCGACAGGAACTAGAAACGGCGTCCTCCTCTGAGGAGCCGACAGGAACTGGGACTAGAACGGCCTCTACTTGGCCGACAGGAACTAGAAACGGCGTCCTCCTCTGAGGGAGCCGACAGGAACTGGGACTAGAACGGCCTCTACTTGGCCGACAGGAACTAGAACGGCGTCGCTCCCCCCTGAATGACCGACAGGAACGGGACTAGAAACGGCCTCAATATGGTGCCGACAGTAACTAGGAACAGCGGTCCTCGCCTCTGAGGAAGCCCTGACAGGAACTGCGGACTAGAACGGCCTCTACTTGGCCGACGAGTGAACTAGAACTCGGCGTCCTCCTCTGAGGAGCCGACAGGAACTGGGGCTAGAACGGCCTCCATATGGCCGACAGGAACGGAGCGGCCTCAATATGGCGACAGGAACAGGGAGCGGCCTCAATATGGCCGACAGGAACGGGAAACTGAGGCCTGGTGTGACTGGCCAGGGGTGTCCGCTAGCTGGCGTAAGGATGGAGCTTGAGCTTGGCGTGGCGGGGCCGAGGCCTGAGCTTGAGCTGGAGCTGGGGCTTGAGCCTGACGTAGCTGAGCTGAGGCTTGAGCGGCTGCGGGCTGAGCTGAGGCTTGAGCGGCTGCGGGCTGAGCTGAGGCTTGAGCGGCTGCGGGCGAGGCTGAGGCTTGAGCGGCTGCGGGCGAGGCTGAGGCTTGAGCGGCTGCAGGCTGGGCTGAGGCTTGAGCGGCTGCAGGCTGGGCTGAGGCTTGAGCGGCTGCAGGCTGGGCTGAGGCTTGAGCGGCTGCAGGCTGGGCTGAGGCTTGGCAAGGCTGAGGTGAGGCTAGGGCGGGAGTTGCTGCCGCCAGTGATGCAGCCAGGGACGCTGCCGCCAGTGATGCAGCCAGAGACGCGGGGGCCAGTGGTGCAGCCAGAGACGCGGGGGCCAGTGGTGCAGCCAGAGACGCGGGGGCCAGTGGTGCAGCCAGAGACGCGGGGGCCAGTGGTGCAGCCAGAGACGCGGGGGCCAGTGGTGCAGCCAGAGACGCGGGGGGCCAGTGGGTGGCAGCCAGAGACGCGGGGGCCAGTGGTGCAGCCAGAGACGCGGGGGCCATGTGGTGGCAGCAGAGACGCGGGGGCCAGTGGTGGCAGGGCTCTGATGCAGAACGGGGTGCAGGCTCTGATGCAGGAACGGGTGCAGCTCTGATGCAGGACCGGGTGCAGGCTCTGATGCAGGACCGGGTGCAGGCTCTGATGCAGGACTCGGGGTGCAGGCTCTGATGCGGACCGGGTGCAGCTCTGATGCAGGACCGGGGGTGCAGGCTCTGATGCAGGGACCGGGGTGCAGGCTCTGATGGGGGTTCAATGAAACCCCAGGGCCTCGCGCAGCGCAGGCTTCCGGGCGATGAGCAGGGCGGCTTCACGGAAGTGACGCTCCTTGCTTACCGGGTCGGGTCTCTGCCTCAGGCGGAGTTCAGCCAGTGTGCAAACAGGAACCAGGACCGGAGGGGTGGGCATTGGGGCACGGATCCGCAGGAAGATACTGTCCTGGGATGCCTGCGATGGAGATGGGCATGTCGTATGATGGGGCGAGAGTGCCCTCTGCTGGCGAAGGAGGCAGTCTGATTTCCGTGACCGAGGTCTTCTGGAGCCTGGACAGGGGGAAACGGCTGTTCGTCGCGCCGTCTGGACCTCCGGACGACTAGCTGTGGGCTTCTCAACTGCCAGGGCTGAAGCAGAGGCTGGGACCACGGTACGGACTGGATCTGGAGAGGAGCGAGCTTGACTCGACTGAGCCGCGACAGGAACGTGAGCTTGGCTTGACTGAGCAGCGACAGGAACGTGAGCTTGGTTCGACTGAGCAGCGACAGGAACGTGAGCTTGGCTTGACTGGGTGACGACGGGAACGTGAGCTTGGCTTGACTGAGCGACGACGGGAGCGCTTTCCGGTGCAGCAGGAACAGCTGATGAGACGCCGGCGGGCGCCGCGCGCAGAGCGCGTGCCAAATCCCTCCGTACTGCCTGGAGCCTCTCAAAAAGCGTCTGCACTTCCGGGTAGTCAAGCCACCAAAATTCCTCCTCCAAGGATAAGCGAGGCCTTGTTGATTACGCGGAGCCGCGCCTTCAGACTGGGGGCTTCCGCGTAATTCCTTGCGAGCTCCCCGAAGCACCAGCGGAGGTCCTCCGGCAGCCTCGAGCAGGAAAACACATCACGACTTGCGCCGTCCGAGTACACAAAACAAAATCCCTTGCGGTCCTTAAACCGATGCAAGACGCCGGCTGGGTCCGAGTGTGGCCAGATTGTACTGTCACGGACTCAAGGTAGCGGACCCACACGCACAGCGGAGACAAGGCTCAGTTAACAACAGGGTTTATTCGAGCTCGTGGTCAGGCAGGCAAGGGTCGGTACACAGGTAGATCATCGGTAGCAGCACAGACGAGGATAAGGCAAGCGGATGTCAAAAACAGGCAATGGTCAAACTCACACAGGCAGACGGGATTATCACAGGCTGGGCTGGAGACGTGGTCAGGAACAAAACAGGATCAAAAATCACGGCAAGGTAAAGGTAAGAATGCTGGAAAGTTGAACGGGTGAATGAACAAACAATCTGGCAAGGTGCAGGGCTGAGAGGTGGTGCTTAAATCCTAAGTGATGATGACTAAACGACCGGCAGGTGAGTAGATTAGAATTGGAAGCAAGGCTGACTGAAACTAACAATGACTGAGACAGGAAGTGGTGACAAAATAAAACCGGAAACGACTGAGTGCAGTGGCTAAATGACATGAGCTGTGACAATGACAGGTACAAGCAAAAGACTTGATGAGCCATTTGATCAGATAAGCTTAATCAATCATGACTGCAACCTCTGTAATGTGGGCAACCAGTGGACATCTGCACAACTAGACACTCTAGACTTTTCTTCTAAAAGCCAAGAGACTATGGAGTCAATCCAGTGTCAAATAAAATTTGTACTTCTGCAGATTTCTGCGTCTGAAGGCACAGGGCAGTTTCATGTTGTTATTCAAATAAACTAAAAAAGTCTAGAAAAAAGTTTTTAAGACCAATAATGCAATGCATAATGCATTTTTTCTGTTCATCACTCAACTACAACTCTCACAAGGTCATCTTTAGGTAATGGTCTCCCAGCCATAGCATCTGATAAATAGATACAGTACAAGTCTGTTGTATAATACTGTAATCTCAGCAATTAATCTGTGACTCACCTTTTATGTCAGCATGAGTTCACTGAGAGGTCACTGGGACAGGTTTCTGTTCCCAAACCTCACAGAGGATGTGCATGTGAATTTTCTTGGTTCCACCATTTCCAGCATCCAGGACTAAAGTAATGTGACCCTGGCCCTCTCAGAAATAGATCCCTCCTCTGTACACTCATACTGTATTTTACTGAATATTTAAAGGTACAGAAAAAAACTAGATGGAAAACAGATGGATGCACGAGCAAAGGTCAATCCTGCCGCGGTGTTCCCTCGGCCCGGCAGTGCAAACAGAGAAGGGTTTAGATTCAACTTCCTCCCTCTTCGAGGGAGGGAGTTGGAGTGTCGGGAGACATTAACCCTTCAACTTTGACCCCTGCTCCCCACTTTAACTGTGTCTCCCAAGGTGTGGAGCGAAGGAAGGCCCTCTCAGGGAGAAGGCAGGTGCAAGTGGCGGTGGGAGGGCCGCGCTGGAAGTCACACCATACTGTAATCTTTGAACTGGAGTGAGTCGGGGCATGCTTGCGACATTCCCCACGTAACCAGCTGCGGGAAAGGTTTGACTGAAAACCACATGACGCCGCAGAAACCTGCCCACACACAGGGGTTTGGATTCTTCAACCATTGTGCTTGAATAAAAGTCTTCAGAGGCCACATATTTAATTCAAGAAAGCAAATAAAGGAAGGAGTTCAAGGCTGTGGGAAACAAGGGAGAAACAATTAGGGATTTCAGGGGAAAGGAAATGAAACTTGAAGCAGTTGGTAAATACTCAAGGCTGGACATCAAAACCTAAAATGGTGTTAAGCTGTGTTTTAATTTTTTGTGCGGTTAAATTTAAAAAAGGAGCAACTGACGTGCTGGACTTTCTGCAGCATCCTGCGAGCGGCATCGTTTCCATGCCGGTGTTACGACGAGTAGATTACTCATTAACAGACTGTCTTTATTGGAGCAACAAACGACAAAACGGAGAAGAAAATCCGTGACCTCTGTTCAAAATCAACAGGACGAGAGTGATTATGACTGGATTATGGCGGACGTGTTAAACAGGCGCCTCGGACGCCTTGGTAAATATTTCACTTTTGCCCTTGAAGTGTGTCAGAGAGACGCGGCTGTGTCCGATAGACCATGTAGATAATTGTGCTGTTTGAGAGGCGATACATGGAAGTCAGAGCTGTGCCAAGCAACTGATTACACGTGATGAACCTATCTCTGCTCTCACAAAAGGTTCTGTGCGTTTGGTGTGTTCCTTCGTGACGCCTCTGCCAGGAACAGGGCTCCAGGTGAGCAACAGTATATCTCATTGAGGTCATTGCAGGACGTTAAGAAGTGTCTTCTGGGGCTATTGACACTCAGACAGTTGATACCGTGTCCACTGTCCAGGTATGTCAGTGTTATTTAGTGCAGCGGATCAGTGTTAGGTTACCCCCTAATGCCAGTGAACTGACTGAAAGGATCCACGGCCTTCTGTGAAGGGATATCATGATGACAATGGGATGGTGTCTGCTTTCCTATTCAATGGTTCCTTCAGTGTGCTACTGATGCTCGAAGAATAGGTTTCATAAACACCCATGGCTTCGAAAAAAGGAGCGAAAACCTCTGCGGCCTTCCTGTCTGAAGCTGTTTTGTTAAGGTGTGACAGTGGAGCAGCAGAGATGCTATTCAATAGTCTATGACCTGAACTCAAAGAGCACCTGAGGTTTGGAGGTGAACGCGACTGGTTTACTCCACACGAGGAGCTTCTCATCACTTTGACCCAGCGAAGCAAATGCTCTGCCACTTAGTCGATTGTGCGGCGGCTGACAGCTGTGGGAATGTTTACATCTCCCTGTGTCTGTCCTCGCATCTTCTGCTTAGCATGAACCCAGTTGCTTTGAAAAGAGGGGAAGGAATCAAGAGGAATTTTGGAGTTGTTTTTGGATAACTGTCAAAATACGGGAAAACAGGTCACTCTGTAAGCGTGGCTGCCTCTGTGTGAGAGCACGGCGTTGGTGTTTATGTGGGAGAGACGAACACAGACACACACACACACACACACACACACACACACACACACACACACACACACACACTGAATTCACGCGTGTGAATAGCTTCGCAGGCAAAGACTAGGCCGGCTCCTGTGTGGGTGAGTTGCCTCATATTCCCCCGTACATGCGCTGGCCCTGCATCTTGTTGACCTAGTTGGTGCTCTTTGACTAATCCCTGACGCTTCTGCGGGTGGTCTGGGAGGAGCTCTCCTCTGGTTTCCTTCCATTTGAATATCAGATAGCAAAGGCGGGGCCTTGCGGAAAAAAACATCTCTGAACTGCCAAGGGATTTGACTGGAGAGCCAGCCAACACAACACGCAATGTTTTTAGTGCTCCCTGCACCTCGAGTCCCTGTTTCCTGTGTCTCTGTCTTGTGTGTGTGGGTTTTGTTCGACATAAAAGGCAGCCATATTTTTTGTCTGTATTGACCCAGTGATTCAAAGTGACATTGATACTTTCCATGTGTGTGTGTGTGTGTGTGTGTGTGTGTGTGTGTGTGTGTGTGTGTGTGTGTGTGTGTGTGTGTGTGTGTGTGGAGATCATGTAGCCTATCAGTGCTCGTCTCTCGCTTTACACATGTAACAGGAGTTCTGTCATGCTGTATTCTTGTATGAGCCTTCATTAATGATGTTTGCTGATCTAATTAGTTTTCACCTTGTGGTTTATGGCTTTTCTAATACACTCATTCTCCAGTATGCTCCATTTGCGAGGATAATGGGTCTGTTAATGCGTGCGCCACAAGATTCCTGCTCAACACCTTCGAAGTGACATCAAGAGCCACATTGAAACCAGCGCCAATTTTCTCCCACTGCTTGTACTAACCTGCGTTGGTTTGACAACTGTAGCAATGGTGCGACTTACCCGTTACTAACACAGATGGTGGTGAGTGAGGACAGTAAAAGCATAGCTCAGTGTCCCTGGGCCCTCGTCCTTCCTCCACCCATCCACCACCAGCCGTTCCCACAGGGCTGTTAACATCCTATTGACCCTGCTCACTCATTATCAAATCAGCATGGAACACGCTGGGACACTTTAACCCACCCTGCATATCACACACAGACACACACACACACACACACACACACACACACACACACACACACACACACACACACACACACACACACACACACACACACACACACACACACACACACAGTGAGAGATTACTCTGCTCTCAGAATAGTATTTTGGCCCACTGCTTCATAGCGACCCCACCCTCAAACCCACAGTAGGACACTAAGCTAGTTCTGGCAATCACTCCTCATTGTTGTTGCGTTTCGTAAGACTGCTCCACCGGGAGCTCGGTGCCCACTGGTACGTCTCCTCCGCAGATGCCTGCGGGTCCCGTGGGGACGGCCGAGGCTTCCCAGCATCTGCCTGCTGATTGTCACTGAGCACGCTGACATGTATGGAGTGTGGCTACTAATGAGCTGCCAACCACCAACCACACAGCTCCTAAAGTCCTGTCAGTAGCAGACAGTAGCTGCCTTTACCTCATTATACTTCGATGTCCAACTGAAGATTAACTCATATCCACTTGAAGGCCAAATGGTCGGCTGTGGCAGACATTAGAATGCAGGGTGGACACGTGTAGTTTGTGACAGCCCCCTTCCACCCATTGAAATTCATGACAGGTGTGAGGTGCGGTGATACTCGTGTAGGCACAAAGCCTGCACGCCTAATGTTTATTGATAGCCAAGCCTACATGCGGCTGTTATTATTTGAAGGCGGCATGGGAAGGCTTAGTTTCAGTGTCTGCGTGCGTGTGCTGCGTGTGTGTACGTGGACGTTGGCCCGGTGTTTGTTTGTGTCACACAAAAAACAGATTAGTGAAAACACTGAGGTAAAATAAGCAGCCTGACCTTGCTCTGAAACTGAAAGGCAATCCTCTGAATGATCCGTGGGTCAGTAGCTTTGTCCTTCAGACAGTTAAAGTCTATCCTTCTCATCCCCTCCCTCCTCCCTCGCCAGTCTCACTGTTTCCTCCTTAATGCCTCGCTCTCTCTCTGTCTTTCTTTTACTGTAGCTGTATTAAATCCCCTTTTTCTGCACTTTATGTAAAAGCTATTCTCTTCTCTATTCCTGCACACAACTGTCTGGTCTGTCTCACACACACACACACACACACACACACACACACACACACACACACACACACACACACACACACACACACACACACAGTCGTGTTGTGTTTCACATCTACGTGGGGACTCACCATTGACATAATGCCTTCCCGAGCCCCTTTCCCTTAGCCTTCAGACTAGTGGGGACCCGCCAAGTGTCCCCACGTTGTCACATTGCATTCACCTTGATACCAAAGATGTGGTTTATGGTCTCCGCATACAAGGAAACACACACACACACACATACACACACACACACACACACACACACACACACACACACACACACACACACACACACACACACACACACACACACACATCCCTTTCACCACTCTTGATGCATGTCATCTTTTCATATTTGGTCTTTGAACATGGCTGTTTGTGTTATTTCAAGATGCGATTGTTCCCCGTGACAAGCCGTGATAGCGCTGATGCGTCTGATCCGCCGCTGCGCCTCAAAGGCACCAAACGAGAGACGCAAAGGCGGCGGCAGCTACTACCAGCCGCATTAAAAGACTTCCCTGCGAAAGTCTCTGAGCTGTGAAGTGTTTGACGTTTCAGGGTTGCCAGGTGAGCGCCGAGCAGCACCTCCCCTCCATCCCTTCCTCTGTGTAGAGGATGCCTGTAAGAGAATTGCTGCATTTAATGGAAATCACAAGTGTGTCAGCAAGTTCCAGATGTCAGTTATGCAATGTCTAATTATAGAAGAAAGGCTTATTGTGTTACATAGACTAGTGGTGCGGTGAACGTATACAACACAAAGCAGCAATCAGGCACAAGAATCAACTGACCCCACTTTTTTCTCCTTCTGTTGTCTTATTTGTTGTTGTTCCTTTTTCCTTCCTGTAGCCTTTCAGGATCAGAAATAGTAACAAACAGTGGCACCCCACTGGAGTGAGTCCTCAGCCCCATTCACTACACATTCTACAAGCACGACCTCGTCGCCTCCCCCAAGGACATGGCAGCGATGGAAAGAACGACTGGAAGAGTTGAAGCAAACAGGAGGGAGGTGGCCGGTCTGGTGACCTGATTCGAGCTCATCTCACTGAGAGGGGACACACACCTCACCATCCACCATTAAGCTGGCAGCTTCAAACACCTGAGGATCCCTGTCATTTGCCGCCCAGCTGGTAAAGAAAGCACAATAGAAGGTACCACACCTGGCACGTCACCAAATGCCAACCTCTACAGATGTACTGTTGAGAACATCTTGACCAACTGAAGCATCTGATCCGATCTGTTGAGAAGAATGTAAACATTACTTTCAATAAGCATCAATATCTGCATGTGTGTTTCGTTCCATGCTCACCCTCGAGATCAAACCCCTCAGCTGTGTAGTGCAAAAAGATTCACCATGTTGTGAGGTTAAATGGGGTAAATGAGTCGCTGAGAGGTTAAAGTCCAGATTGTGAGAGAACATTAGCACATCTTAACGTGTCTGTGTCATTTAAACCTGCACATACCAAGTCATTCTGCTGAGTTAAATACTGATATGTAACAATCATTACTGTACATCGTCTTCTGATGACGCCATTTGCAAACGTGTCAGTTATGCCTGTGACAAAAGGAGGACGTTCACAGGTTAACATGTAGTTGTAGTTATGAGGAACCCACATCACAGTCCCAGATAAAGTGAGTGACCCCCACCTCACCCGACCACTTGGACCTCTGTGGCCTTTACTACTCTCTGCCCACTAGCAGAGGCCCACGTCTGGACTCAGACATGATGAAAAGACATTTATCGTTTGACATTACAGAAGAACAGAAAGGAATTATAGAGATGGAATTTATTAAGGAGTGAAATTTGTTCAGCTGAGACACCTCCACTCTGCATAAAGAAGGTTGTGTGTTGCTGTTGTGTAAGAGGAATCAGCCCTGTTTTCAGAGAATGCTGGGTCCTTCTCCACCCACTGAACGACGAGGTGATTGAGGAGGGAGAGCAATGAGAAAAAATTTACATTGTCCTCTGAAACGCTCCTATAAACACCCCTATGATAAAGAGACTACACTCTGACAAGGACACTGGTCCTCAGTTATCTGGTCAAAACTTAAAAGATTTGCCATCTCCTCTCTCTCTCTCGCTCGCCTTCTACCTCTCGCTGTCTTTTAGCAGATTTCAGTGCAAAGCGTATAACCTTTGTGAATTATTTAGTTTATTGACCTCTGCGGGGATTTAATATGAAGGTCATTTCCTGCTGGCAGAGTGAGCGCTGGCGGGGTCCTCAGGTGACATGGCCAAGGTCGCCTGTCTCCCTCCAGTTAATAATATATTTGTCACACGCAGTGTGTTAGCCCCCGACACAGCGCGGCTGCCTTCCACTTGATTAGTGCAACCAATAAGCACTGCCAAAGATAATAAAGTAGACGTTGGCTTAAAGAGATGTGTCAAACGTCCACAGCATCTCTCTCTATCTCCCCCCACACAGATACTCTGAGCATGAACACACACAGTCAAATTCACACCCTCTTTTTCCCACCTCCTCCTCCTCTCTCCGTTCTTGTTTTATTGTTTCCTAGATGAAGGTTAAAGGGAGATGCTGAACAGACAGAACAGCCTCGGGCTGTGGAGGCCGCGGCTGCGGCAGGCCGTGCTGTGGGTACCGGCAGTGGCCAACCTCTGCACTCCCCTACCCTCCGTCCCTCCCCAAAGGTCACGCAGTGTGCTGGCTTGTCACAGGGGCATGAGGGTGGGCTGGCCGGAGCTGCAGGGGCAAGTGGGTTAGAGCGTCTGATGTAGATGTGGGGGCAGTATAGAGCTGCTGGTCCCTGACCGTGTCTGTCACTGATAATAATCACAGAGAACTATGGAGCCTTATTAGCGCTGCTGCTTGGCTGAGACAAAATGGCGCCCCATAGGTGAAACCTGGGTGAAATATGGTGAACGGTTAGAAGGCAGGACAGCAGGCAGCTCAGATTTACGCACACATGGCTGCAGTGTTGTTGGTGGCTCCAGTGGAAATATATAACGAGGGGAGGGCCATATTTAAGAATGCAGGACGCTGTGTAATGACATGTAGATGATGGTGGGTGGGGGTGGGGTTATGCTGCAGTCCAGGCTGAGGTGCAATTTGTCTCCTATTTGTCCTTTTCCCGGAGTCATTTGCATTGATATGTTCCTGCAAGGTGAGTCTGACAAACGTATTCAGCAGAAGCTACACCTGTGGGCTTCTGAGGTAACACCTGACAGTGTTATCAGTCGCAGGTGTCACATGCTGCCTTTGTACGGTTCACATTAAAGACGAGACATCATCAACATCCCCACAACAATTTATGAATTAAAGATAATACATTTTTAGATTGGATCGTGGATTGGTCTCATATTTCAAATGCTTGTGGTTTCTCATGCTTAAGTCAACAATAGGCTTCCTTACATTTTGCTCCACCTGTCACGCATCAGTGTGTGTGGTGGAATCAACTCCACTCATACTTCAGCCTCAGGAAGGATATTCTCCAGTAAAATAGTCGTTCAGCTATTGTGTGTAATCTCCCATTTTTCAAAAGTGGATAAAAGCATTTTTGGACAGCGTGCGCTTCAGGCTTCTGGGTGGGCATTTACCTTAACCAAGCGTGATTTACATTTGAGTGTCGCTGTTGCTAGGAGATGCGCTGTCAATTTCCATGTTGCACAACACACTAGAATGGAGTGCAACGTTGATGCACTGGTGATTTACCCAGCTTTCCCCCATCCATAGCACCAGTCACAGTGTGTTAGTTGATTAAAATGTAAACAAATGATCTGTAGTAGTAATATTACCATCCATCCATCCATTCCTCCATCCATCCAGGGTACACCCTGAACTAGTCTGTCTGTCATAGGAACTAAATATTCACATCCATAACTGCAGCTCTTTTAGGTAACCAATTAACCTAACAATAATGAAACATTAGCAGCGTCATAACTACTGAGATGTTCCCTAGGCAAAGTTCAGTGAGACAAGCAGTCAGTGCTTTTCACCTGATCTTTTGCAATCATCCTGGAAATCAAAATGCTTTCCAAATCGTCACGTGTAACACTGTGTCTGCCGATATCATCCCAGATTAAATGGCAGAGAGAACAAGTGAGGTGAGATCTGCCGACCCATTAGCATGATCTATGATTGCACTGGTGGGAAGACACAGGGCCATGCTTTCCAAATGTCTGTTAATGACCTTCTATTCTGGACCTTTCTCTCTATTATCTGAACTGAGCAGCGCCATCCACGACCCAGCTGATTTCCATCTCATAAATCATCGTTCTTATCCCCCATCTTTGCTCAGCGATGACAATTAGGCTCAGCGCTAGGGTCCATGTTTGCGGAATCCGGATGAACTCGTCCCACCTGTAACTACATTATGGAACACATGAGGAGGTTTAATAGATACAGTGTGTCAGAAAGAATTAACATTAGTGAGGTCTTAATTGCTGCAGTTAGTCCTGATTTCGGAACACACAGTGACATTTGACAACATTTTTCCACGGTGATACAAAGATACCCAGCGTGAGTATTAATCCAACTGTAAACACCACTTATATAATAGATAAAGTGTACATTTAGAATGATTGTTCTGATTTGCCTCAGAGTCTATGCAAAGATAATGACACCCCCGTCCTGTGGGGATTTGTGCTGCAGGGCTCCCGGAGGCACTGGCCTGCTCAGGTCACCGGTGCAGACACTTACCGGCCTATTCATTAACGTACGCGAGGGCAGAAGTCCCAGGTAAGGTCTCCACTTCCAAAGTAACTCTGCTGCTCAGACCTCATTTGCAACCAGACAAGCCTATTGTAACAGCAAATAAAGCAATATTGATTCGGCGGGTGGGAACGTGGGCTGTGCATCTTATTGATCAGGATCAAGCACTTATCACTCTTCGCACCCGGAGTGTGCCAATGTTAAGCGTGGATCTCAGGTCTTAATTACGACAGTGGCCTTTAACGTGGTTCCTCACCTAATGATGTTCCAATAATGCCACGGTGGGTGACCTTCTCCATCTCTATCTCCAGCTGACTGGAAAGACTTCCACAAGAGTCTACTGGTATTGTTTGACTTCATACACTTGTGTGCTTCATTTGTGGATTCTACTCATAGCGCAGATGCCTCTGTCAGTCACGACGTGAGCAGGTGAGAGTCGTCTGGTAATAAAAGGGTTCCTGTGTTTCCCCAAACCTGCTGCACTCACGTGAACGAAGTTCTCAGACCTCAGTGTTGGAGAGAAGCTCAACACATTTACTCAGATGCAGCTTGAGCATCTCAGTCTGATGTTGTTATACGTCATCTACTGTAACAGGTATTTGGACATTGAAAAAGCCTATTGATTGACCATGAAGCATACAGTAGCATGCAGGAATTAGTGCATTTACTGTACTTAAAGGTTTCTAAAGGCACGTGTCACTATGAGTTTACCGATATGTTTGGATGAGAGAAGCCTGGACTTCTATCTGTGAGGATTTATGAAACATAGTGCTGGAACAGACCAGGTCTTTTAGTCAGAGATCGGTGGGTAAAGAAGGAGCATTGCGACTCAAGGCTTCGTTGTCAATTGATAAACGTCGGTACCAGGTCAATCAATGGTTCTTCTCTCCCTTTATCCATCTCCCTCCCTCCCTCTCTCTCTCTCTCTCTTTCCAGTGATCTTCTCAGATCAGTGGAGGAGGAAGAAAAATCAATGGAGTAAAGTAATCACTTGGCGGAAGATACAGTGAAGGCCCGAGGCCCGCCCAGCTACCTGAGTTCTATTTCACGCATCAGCAGCTGCAACACAAACACACAGCACCAGCCTGTGCTTCCATCTTAAACAACTTGAGCAGCCCAGCACGCCACAACCCCTGTGACCTATTCCTCCCCAGAGGAAACTCCCAGATTACACTGCAGCTCACCATTGTCGTCTACCCGGTAGCTGGCTATTGATCTGCAGCTGCACACGCTTCGACCCTAGCACGAAATGCCAAGCGTCAGAAATCTTCTTACATCTCCAGCTGATACGCGTGTGACCCATGTCATGTCAGGCTCATGAAGCCCTTGTTCAATACTTCAGATCCATGTCTAAAAACTGCTGCAACGAGCCGTTTAATAAATTAAACAAAGCAGCTCAATATGAATTGAGCCATTTCCTGTCAAGTTGAGAAGTCTGGGGCATTTTGATGCTGCAAATCTAGTTAAACTTTAATCCTTTTTGTTGAGTATGACTCCTCCAACCCCCGACCTCCCTGATCTCTCCGGCTATCGTTCAGAAGATCCCTCCCTCTTTTCACAGCACCATATGATCCGTGTTACCTTTGGATGGCTTGAGAGGGGAGTGGGTGGAGGGTCACAGTGGGTGGTAGGGAGAAGAAGCCATGGGTGGGTATTTGTTTAACAATTCCAAAATGCAAAAGACAGCGAGCGCAGATGAGCTGCTGTAGTAACGAAGGACTTAAGCGGGAGGTCAGCAGTGTTTCAGAAGGGTTGTGCTATGGAGGGATGGACTCTGCATTAAATTCTAACCAGACAGATTTCAGCATGCTCCCAGGTCTTATCACCCGTGTTGTTTATGCGTGGGGTCAGCACGGGCCACTCATTTCTGGTGGGGTTATTCATTTCAAGCTGCCCTCGTTCAGCTTTAATAGCTTGATTAGGCTGCACAGAAAGAGAATAGAGCACATTCACAGCGGTGAACTATGAAGTATAGGAGGTTATGTTTTGTTTTGGAGTTAGCTATTAATACACTTATCAGAAATGGTAAAATATTGCTCTGAGGGAAAGAATAAATATGCAATAGTGAGTCTAAGAAGCAGGATGAAAAGGGCATTTAGAAGAACAAACGCAAATCCACATATCTGAAATTAAATGACATTATCGTATCTACTAAACCAGTCTTTCTACTAGAAAGACTTTCTAAGTAGAATAACAATCACCACTGTGATTTGGCGTTATGTTCAGTGGTTCCGCGTAACGTAACCCCCCGGCCCCCGTGTGGCTAGGGATTTTTTTTTTTCGGGGAAAACAGGTTCAGATGGCTCTTTGGGTGTTTTGGGTTTCCGACCCCTGCTCTAATATAATCTTCATTGTTCACTAGAGTGAGTCTCTTGGCTCTTCTCTGTGATCGCAACACTGTTACCGTAAGTATTGAACAAATCGCCCACTTTAACTATAGCAACAGCTAATGTGACCACGGAAAAGCGAACAGCGGAAATGAATCAGAATAAGTCTGGTTTTGGGCTTATTTCAAGTAAACACTTACGTACACTTTAGGTTAGGTAATCTGGAAAGTTCAGGCTTATTTTTGGAGAACTCGCCTCTGGTTTTACTGTCAGAATTTGACATCAAGATGGTGGACAGTGTCTATACCTGAGACCCTAGCGAAGCTAGACATGAGTGGATTGAACAAGCATGGCTAGACATGAGGGAGGTTTAGCATGAGGAAGGCTAAGCATGAGGATGGTTAGAGCAAACAAAGGAGAGCATGGCTAGACAAGGCTAACACAGAGTGCTTTTAAGCCTAATGCCCTCCTCCGCCATTCTCATGAAAAATGCTAAAAAATCATCAGAATAAGTAAAATTTTTTTTTTTTGTAAATCACTTAAACAACTTCAGACCTGCCCAAAACTACCAAGCATGTAATTACTTTCAGGATTTTAAAAACACATGCTTTTAAGTTACCGGAGTTTAGCTCAGAATAACTTCAACACCAACTCTTGCACATCTTATGAGCGGAGCACTGCGTGACTAACTAGATTTTTAAAGAACTATAAAACACACTCAATGACTCAGACCATTAATCCCATTACTTAAAGTCCTTTTTGTTTCCCTGAATGTTCAAACCGGCGCTCCATATGGCTGTGGACATGTGGCAATGACCCTGTGATCATCAATGACCCAGCATCAAGAGAGGGTCTAGGTGAGTATTTAAAGGGAAAACCGAGCACAGGTGTATGACACTGGCTGACTGCCAAACCTTACTGAGGGGAATAGAGGGAGTGGGTGGGGTCCAGGGGAAGGGCATGGTGGTGAGCAAAACATAATGGCTGGCAGAGCCAGCCCAGGATAATAACATTTCCAGCTTTTTAAATTCTAGTCTAGCAGGATTAACTGAGCAAGTGAAGAATACACATTACGACAGCAAACAGCTTATTACCTATGCCGAAGGAAAGTGTCACACAAGACTTTGTGTTATTATTAAGCCCACAGCCTACAGATGCACACAACACTGATGGCCAAACACTACATGGCCACTAGGTAAGATTGACCTGTTTTATATAGAACTTGCTAATTAGTCTTAACTAAGTGATTTTAAATCATTAGATGCGGTTTTGAATTCTGATCCCGTAATGACACAAACCAAAAAGCCAGGGGATCACCCACATGATACATCTGAATCTAATGCAATTGGGACAATGTCAGAGGAAAGGTCATGGGGTCACCGGCAGCAGGGATCAGTCCTCTGGGAACCACGGATACAGCACTTGTTGCCCATGAATTCAATAGACAAACAAACAATAACCCACCTTTGCATCCTCATAGGATCAATATTTGTCTCATCCCTCTGGCCTCAGAGACGTTTGTCTTTTTTGCCATGAACTACAGTAATGCACGGCTTGGTCAGGCTCACTCCATTTAAGCAAGTTGTTTTGCTTTTGATGGTAGGTAAGTGCCATTAAAGCTGACATATATCAAAGTGAAAACACCATCTGCTGTGATGTTTTGGGAGCTTTGCGCCCTGCTTCGCCCTCCCCCGTGGAAATCTTCCCCCTTCCACGAGCTTCTGAGGATCCTTCAGTCTGTAATGTCTCTAATTCCCTCTTCCCATGAATGTCTAGAGCAGGTGAATGTTCAGCTAAGTGAAACCTGCCTAACGCGTCATATGATCTTGCTTCAGCCATGTGAACAGTGAAGCGAGGCTTGTGGGTGTTAGACTTTCGGGTTTTCTCTTTAGCTTATAGGAAGGACATGTTCCTGTTCCTGAGTGGCTCAGGGTCACCCTGATCTCTGATGGCTCTCCTCCTCCTCCTCCTCCTCCTCCTCCTGCTCTTTCCCTCATTCTCCCTCTCCTTGTCTGTGTTTCTTTTACGATGTTATCTTTTCGCTCTCCTCCCACTCACTGCTGTTCCTTGAAGCTGTCTCTGGGATGAACGCCTCATTGTTTTTGTCCTTGCATTGCTTTCCAAAAGTGCATGGGATGTCAGGCAGCTTCGTACTCTGTTTGACCTTTTTTGGATTCTGAAGGAGGGCAGGTCACGTCTAGGCCAGTTACACTTTATGCAATCATATATTTTATAAATGAGTAAATAATACTAAAGAGCTAACAGTCCTCAAACGCTTCATACTCATAAAATACCATATTGTTTTTGACAACTTTTGACATGTGCCAAACAACCAGTCAGTTGCCTTCCAGTGGCGACATGTTCTCCGAAGCCGCTGAGGTGCTATTCCTCTGTTCATCCCGGTTGCATCTGTTTGTTTTCAATTCTGATCATGCACGGCGCAGTTTCACACAAATCAAGTGCACCTCCAGCCGCCGTTTCTCCACAGTGGACTGAGTGATGGAGGAGGTGCATCGCCCTCCTCATGAGAGCTCTGAAATTGATGTGCCCTTTTGGCTCTGGCGAGGGTGACCTTACAAATTCAGAAACCCTCGGCGAGCGGCACAGACACCGTCTCACCGCTGATCAATCTCAATCCTCCACTTAGCGCTCCTCCACGCTACTCAGACTCCGACGCAGTCAAAAAACGGGCGCTTGTGTGCTTAAATTCCTGCTATGTGCAGGCAGGTTGAAAGAATGCCACACAGCCGTGAAGTCAGATAGTGTGTGCTTTGTTGAATATTGAGTGAATGTCTTGTGCATAACTACATTATGTCAGATAGTGAGACAGCCATGATGGAAAAGGAAAGCTATTAGGGAGGATGTATGAAATAGCAGATGGCCACAGAATTCAAATGCCCTGACTACGACTTACAGACTACCGGCATCTGACATTGTCTCAGAGTTGGTGAATTACTTAGGGAGGCAAAGGACGCAATCAAACCTTTTATCAAGCGATAGGCCCGGGAATAATTATCAGCTTTGTGGTTACTTATTTGATAATTACTGTTGTCCCCAGAGATTTCTCATTATGGTGTTGACCTTGGGGAGGCGCACGCATCACTGACATCTTAACCGAAGCCTGAGCACGCTCGCACAATGCACACGCGGGGACACTCTGATCACATTGTCCGCAGAGGAGCCAACTGGAGCGGAAAAGGCTGTGGAGGTTCAGGAAGCGTGGATAAAAAACGGAATGTGAAGAAATGCTGCAAGGGCAAGACATTTTCAGTGCCCCCATGCATGCACACACGCACACACACACACACACACACACACACTCGCCAGGACTTGAATACCGGCTCCCTATAGCCCATTACCTCACCTGCCTCTCCAGCTCCCCCTGACCCTGTCATCTTGTCCTCCCCCGTCCGACTCATTGCTCCCTCACCGCCTATCCAGCCCTCCACCTGTTCTCTCCACCCGTCTCATTCTCGCTCGCTCCCTGCAGGTCGGCTGTTTGTTGATGTGAAGGTAGGCAACGTGGTCCCAGTGATATCGGGCTCCTGACCTTTTATTGCACCTTAAGGAAGGAGGGATTTTTCCCCGGCATCACTCCTCATCGGCTGTGACGGCTCTCGATGCATTCTGGGGGCTCCAGCCTGGCCCGGACTGAGGAGCCGAGGGAGAGGGAGAGGGAGGCAAAGAAGTAGAGTTGGTGGGGAGAGCTTGTGCTGTCAGCACACTGAGTGTCAGACCTGACCCCCCTAGGTGGCCTGCAGGGTGACAGCAGACAGACCTGCTATTTGTCGCCCGCAACACCTCTGAGGAAGATGTCAGGCAGCATCGTGGGCAGCACATCACCTGCCCCCGAGGCCTGTCTATACACTCCGCTTTCACTTTTATGAACAACCTCCATCCAAGCACTGTACTTGTGACACATACCTCACATCCACTGTGTCCATAAAGCTGCCACCAGCCTTTGAACTGTCCCCTTATTTGGCATGTGATTGAAAATCTCTTCCGACCTACGGCAATGTCCCCATAGAGAGAAAGCCACACCTCTTATACTATACATACATATATAAACTTATAGTTTGTCCACTATATTTCAATGTACTGAATATAAATAATAAATAAATATACAGTATATACTATACATTTAAACTTGTGTTTTATCTGAGCTCACCTGACAGCCAACACTGTGGGTTTTCTGTGTTCTTTCGTTTGCCATGACGGAAAGTGTTTGATTTCCCTGTCACTAAGCCCTAGGAAAAAACAAAGCTGCTGTAGTAAACACATCACATGAGCATGAAGCTATGAGACAAGAACCTCAAGCTGAACAGGAAGCATCAGGAGGACAGACAGCGCTGAGGTGTAAGTCAAGCTGGTTAAGAAATGAACAGATGGTTTTAGTTTGTTACAACAAACTAGCACAAAGCCTGAACAGGTTTAGTTTGCTATGCTATTAAAAACACACATGGTGACAATGTCTTTCCTGCGCAACACTCATGCCCTCAGCTTCATGCAACTTAAGCCACTTTTGGGTGGGAATCTCAAAATAAGAAGTGGAATCACACCGCTGATCACAAGCCTCCTGCTCAGGAGGACTAATTTCTTCATGGTTCCTTAGTAGCAAAGTGTTTGTCTGCGTGGAGAGCTTTGGAGATATTTATGAGCCCGGGGAGAGAAATTATTTCATTATTATTATTCCCAACAATGGAGCTCACACAGGGACAGAAATGGGTCACAAATGGATTATCTGTTCCTTGTTTATATTTTGACAACAAATTCATTGCCTTCTATATTTAGACGTTGTTTGCTTTTTTTGTTTCTTTGATAAAGCGCAGGCTGTAGTTGTGCAGCTGCAGCGCAAAAGGGCTGTGTTAAGTTTTACAGTCAAGTTAACGCAATCAACTCAAGGCAACCTGCTAAGGTTCTGTCATAAAAGGCCCTGTGTTACAAAGAGGTAATTTGTTGTGTGGGTGTTTTGCATTCATCTGGCCTATTCCTTATACTTTAAGGAAATTGTTCATGCTCATCAGCTGTGATGCCACCACCACTGATAACCCAGTTCCCTGGATTGAGAATTTCCAAAATAAAATGGTTGCAGGTTTTAGTGGTTCTGTTATTATGCATCGTGTCATGAATATCTCTCATTAAAGGAACAGAGGAAGAAATTTGCAAAAGAATATAACCTTGCCTTAAAACTGTTTGGATTTTACTCCAATTTTGACAGAACGATTGTTGTTTGTAATTTGAAAATATAAGGGAGCAACAGTAAAAGGCTGCACAGAGCCTAGATCACAGTGATGTTTAATGCAGATGTGGACGGACTCAGGATGCTTATCATTACCTTTTGGATCGGCTTAGTAAACAGTGTTTCACTTTCAAATCAAACGGACAAAATGTAATTTGTTAGAAGTGTACAGGCAGCGTTGCCTGGACTAAAGATGTGAAGGCAGCAAACACTGGCACGTTGCTGCTAATTGTGGAGAATGAGGAATTCCAGTATGTTTCCGTCTTGAATGTTGATCCATTTACTCGTTTCACATAGAACGCACTGAGCTAAAAAAAAAAACATCAATAACTTGTTTCCATCTTACAGTCTGATATTTGTAATGGTTGGGCTTAACACTGAGACTGTAATAGAAACCATGACAACAATGACTCAGATTTTGACTGTGAAAAATGTATATATTTGTTTAAGGTTGTGTATTAGGCCAGAGGGCATCATGTGAATGTACGTAGCACAGAACCGGCCACAATAAGTATGTCCTTGTGTCAAGCCTGGCAGCTGCAACACATTCCCATTGGTTGAATGTTGTAATAAATGCATGGATCAGGCATCTTCTCTGACACCTGGTATCTCACTGCTGCAGGGCTCCTCAGTCTGTGACACATACAGGAAGCCTAAAGATACACTTCGAGCACATAACAATGATACTGCACATAGTACTTTGGTTCTGCTTAGGTAAGGTCCAATCACTACAGTATATGATATGAAGTACAGACTCGTAAACAGTAAAAAGGTCCTCAGTCAATAAATGAATAAGGGAATGAACTTGATCAAGCCTAATTGTTGGTACCATGCTTACAGTACATATGGATGTCCTTGAACTTAACAGGACACGAACCAGGGGTGACAGGAAGCATAGGCTCAAGCAAAATGAAAAAGGAGCAAAAATATCCACTATTCATCTCGCTTTTCAAAGGTTCTTTAGCAGGTGTTTTTGTACACATTTATATATTGTTGAATATTGTTGTATTGTTCTCCCTGTTTTAGGTGTACAATTATTCAGGTCTAGAATTGTTTTATCTTCTTTCTTTTTGATAATAAATATTAGTACAAAATAATCTATTGGAATTTGTGTATGACAAACATGCAGTAGATTTAGATATGAACATACAGTATTACAGTATTATATCTATGATGGGAAATGTTCCCTTCCTAAATCTATGTATCTACAGCATTAGTAACTGTAGAAAACAAAGGCAATAATGCATCTCTGAGGAAGGACCAGCATCATCCTACTCCAGGGGTGCTCAATCCTGGTCCTCAGGAGCTACCGTCCTGCTAGTTTTCCAACTCTCCTTGCCCCAGCTAATACCGATTAGCTTGACCAGGTGTGTTTACCCAGTCAGCAGCTAACTGACACACCTGATCTAGGTAATCAGCTGGGAGAGTTGGAAAACCAGCAGGACGATAGCTCTCGAGGACTAGGATTGATCACCCCTGTCCTACTCTGTCATCCCACAGCTGTAACTGTTTTTATGGCTCTAACAGAGAGATGGTATGGGTAATGAGCCTGGCTGTTACCATACTAGTGGGAATGAAAGGGCACAGTATGACCTCTGGGTCACGGGAGATCAAAGGTCACTTCAGGGCCAGAGGTACGATTAGTGCACATAAACACGCACACAGAGCAGCTATCTCAGCTCCACTGAGCCTCATTATGTTTTTTATTGCACCCCTGAGTTTAATGACCTACAGTGACACAATAGATTATGTAAAAGAGGAATAAACAGAGGCCGCAGAGAGACGCAGACGAGGTCTGGCCCCACTGTGGCTGCGCTTAGGCCGCGGTCTCCTATTCACTGCCTTACTGTAAGGTTGAAGGGTGAACGTGGCCCTCGAGACATGAGCCAGTAGATGGTGATGGGCTTACTGAGGCTGACATTTAAGATAGAAATGACATGAAGTGTGGCACTACTGTGCCCTGTGGCAAACCGCCACATGGAGGCAATGTCAGCGTGATCTGACTTCGCCCCAAAATGCTGTGGATTCCCCACTAGTCTGACACCACACACACACACACACACACACACACACACACACACACACACACACACACACACACACACACAAATATATATTTTACACGCGTCAACTATATCTCATGTCAAGTTCCAGTTAACAGGACCCGCCACCTTCCAGATGTGTATGTGCTGCTCTTGTCTTGGAGCAGATTTAGCAGCATGAGATCTCTTTAAAATACACAACAAATGGGTTTTTTTCTACTTTGGGGCCTTTTGTGGATTTTCTTTCTTTTTCTTCAGCAATGAAAACATTAAAGCTAAATTATCGTGCTAACATCTTGTTAATGTGACTGAGTTACTATATACTGTATCGTGTGAGACCAAAACAGGAAAAAATTACAGTTGTTCGTTCAAATAGCTGCATCTTCCTGTGCGCTCTCAGTATCAGCAAGCCACTAAATCCAATTATCTTATTCATACGTGACAGAATGCCCTTTGACTTAACACTGGCATGGTCATTTCCAGCAGGATTCACAGAACCACAGGAGGCAGGAGAAATTGTTTCCCCCCATCGCTGGGGGCTTATCTTGAACCGGGGCTATATTTTATGAAAGTCCCGTTTTGTGTCCTACATAAGTCATCAGAACTACAACTCCCAAGGAGAATGAGGATCAGATAGGGAGGTCCTGCATCAAGGACAGGGAAGCCATTTAAAGGTTACACTTCAGTCAACGCAGCAGATGCCACCGATCTGCTACCAATGCCATCTCTCATCTCTCCACTTCTCTCTCTCTGCCGCTGCCTTTCTCTCCACCTCTCTTTGTTTTCTGTTTTTCTTTCACTTTCCTCCTCTCTCTCAATTTGCTCGCCTGCCTGCCCTCCCCTGCTCTGTGATGTGCTGACGAGGCAACAGGGAGGAAGCGGTGTAATAAAAGGAAGCACTAATGAAAGGTTGAAGAGGGTCAGCATACTCACATACCTTTGCTGGACAAGGGCACAGGAGGTCATTTATTCCAAGGGAGCAAACTGTTTCACTTTTTGACTGTGGGGGGGGGGGGGGGGGGGGGAGAAGAAGTACAAAAGGTCGCAGTAAAGGGCAACAGGTCACAGCCTGTGGGATCAGACTCTGTGAATCCTGGGGTCAGAGGTCAGCACAAGAATTCTGGGTAAACAGGAGGTTAGGAGCTGGGTCAAAGGTGCTGTCTCCACGCCTTGTGAGTGAGTGAGAATTGGACTTTTACCTGCAACTGGAGGTCAAACTTCACCTATAGTAGCAGCAGATATAGGCTGTGCCGTAACTGTGATTTAATATTATAATTACACTCAATGGAGGGCTGTGTAATGAGAACTGCTGGATTATATTACATTCCGACTGTCAAAAGAATTACAGCTTTAAATTAAACTTATCAAGGATAACTGTTGCGGCATTAGGTAAAGAATTATGCAAGAAATATAAAATCACAGCGTGTTGCATATGGTAGTTTCATTATGAGACTGAAGAACGTTTAAGAATTTGAATAAACACATGTAAACCGTTGCATATCACAAAAGATAAAACTTAGAAACGCCTGATTACATAAATTCCTCAAATGCCGTCTTATGACATTATTAATGAGAAGAGCTGATATTATGTAGAACTAATCAGTGAAGACACAGATGAGCTTAGAGGCACTTTAAAATCAAGGGGTGTTACACTGCCATCTACAGGACAACAAAGACTATTCAGGTCAGCGTTGATGTCTTGTAGTCTATGAGTGTCCGACTGTGCGCACGGTCCCAGCAGAGGGCGGTGCACTGACAATGAAACAGTGCTCAGGTTGGACACAGGCGAAGGTGTCAGGGTGACATTGTTTCCCTGTTTTGAAATCAGATCTGTGACGGATAGATAATTCATTTCAAATGTTGATGAATGATTTCAACCACTTTATAAATTATTCGTAGATGAAGTACGAAAATAGAAAAACCCACAAACATCATGCCTTTGTCTACATTAACAGTAAAGCCACAAAACAATAAAAAAACATTTTCCTCATAAACAAATAACATCCATCCATCCATTTTCCAAGCCACTTATTCCCATATGCGGAGTCGCGGGGGTGCTGGAGCCTAACTGGCTATGGGCGAGAGGCAGGGTACACCCTGGACAGGTCGCCAGTCCATCACAGCAACACAGAGACAGACAACCATTCACTCACACACTCACACCTACGGGCAATGGAGAGAAGCCAATCAACCTAATGCACGTCTTTGGAGGAAGCCGGAGAACCCGGAGAGAACCCATGCATGCACGGGGAGAACGTGCAAACTCCACACAGAAAGGAACCAAATAACATTTTCAAATGAATGAATTACAGCTTTCTAAAACAAACTGGAATGAAATTTTTTGGTTGCCATAACAGAACTCTAATGGTGACAGATTATCTGAAACAGCTTCAGCTAAGACATTTCAAATAAGTAAGTCAGAACTCTGGTGCCGAGGTGCCCTTGAACCACCCCACGCCACCTGCTCATTGTGTTTGACTGTGTGTAACTACTTTCCAGAGTAGCCATATACAGTAGTTGTCTAGTCTAATAACATGACAGGACACTGTGACTGCATAAAGTGTAGGGCTGCAATGTTTTTCTGTGAGGAATGAAGTTTGTGTTTTGCTGCTCATTCTCATTCTCTGACCTAATTCTGCAGCTCGGCTCTGATCACCAGATAAAAAGGTCTTTTTCTTTCTTTATCTCACTAGTGTGTGAGGCTTTTGTTGTGATATTACTCTCAGACGCCTCTTTCCGAAGACCCATGTGGAACCTTCAGGTTAAAGCTGATGTTTATCCTCAGTGTGGCTGAGGAGAAATGGCTCCAATAACGACTTTGTATTGAGAGATTTAGTGAAACATGGATATTTCCTCAAGTACTTTAATTTTAAGAACAGGTAAGTGCCTCAGCAGCCTCTCAGTGGAAACACGCTGTTACAGTCACTGAATACTTCCATATCTCTCAGTGCTTATTCATATGTTCCACACCGTAGACACAGTGCTGTGTGTGCTGTTTGTTGTCTCTTTATTGTGTGTTTCCTGGTTCTGGGCAGCAATGGCTCACTGCATTTATTGGATTATGGCAAAGGATTTAAAAGTGGGATTAAGCCGTTGGGCTGTGGACAGCGCGGGGTCTGCATGGGCCTTTCCTCTAGAGGGTGCGTTAGGGTGCATGGGTGTGTGTTAGCGTTGTGTGTGTGTGGGGGGGCGGGGGGGGGGGGGGGGGGGGGGGGGGGGGGGTGGGGGGGTTGTTGGCGGCGTGTGAAAGTGTGAAAGTGTGTGTGCATCCTGGAGATCACAGCGCACAACTTGTCTCCACTCAGCTCCATTGCTGTTGTTGACGCAGAGCTTTTACCATGAACCTTTTCTGCTTCAGTCTGGTAAGATCCACTTTAGCTTTCTCTACCATTTGCCTATGTTCTATTCTTTGATAATGAGCTTTGTGCTACTTACAGACATAAATTTTATACTGTATACATGATTACATTAAATATTGTAAGGGTTTTTTATGAAACAGAAAATGAAATGCAAAGTCAGGATGCGAAACAGAAACCTTATGTCAAACAATATGTGGATAAATGAGCTCATGTATGATAAATTTGATGATTAGTGACAGTTTACAGTATGGGAAATTGCTTTGGTGCAGTCAGGAACAGTCAGGAATTTATTGTCTGATCATAAACAGAGTAATGCAGTCACACGAACGAGGCTGTGGTTGCACTTAAGGATTTTCTGAAACAAGCACCTTCGTTTGCTGTCAGATTGATTCTGCTTTGTGAACTGGACTATTCCTTCTCCAGGGTAAAGTCCAAACTGGTGTGTACGGTCATTTTTCAGGAGGGCTCCACAGAAAGCATTTATGAACCAGCCTGCAGTCAAACATTCACAGAGGCTGTGCCCAAATCCCAGAGGAGCTCTTCCCTTCTGACACCAAAGCCCGAGTGGGGAAGTTCACACGCATCCCTCCGTTCTGTACGTCTAATATCTTTAAATATGAACATTGCTGCTTATTACAGTTTGGCCAAAATCAGTATAGCAGGTGTCAAGGTCAGAGGGTTACACAAGAGAACACCTTCACTTAGTGCCTTGAAGTTTATCTGATGTCTATATTAATGTAAAGATTCCTCTAATCGGCGCTTTAATAACTGTATTTTTTTTTCACCCAAGGACGAACCTCGGAATGAAACAAAGTTAAAACAGGAGAACAAACAGTGAGTTTGAATTAACTTATAATTTGATGATTTTTCGTTTCACATGTTGGAATGAAAATGTTTAGAATTTGAAAATTAAAATATACATTTCTTACGTTTGTCTTTCCAGGTTGTGTCTACCAAACTCAACTTTGGAAAATACAACACGAGGTTGGTCCCAAACGATCACAAAAACTCTTTGTCACACGTGGGTACAAAGATAATACCCACAGACCCCTGCTGAGTGCAGTTCACTTGTGAATCTAAATTTTTAATATAAAAATCATTGAATTTCAGGTAATTTTATATTGGACATTATAACATATTCTATGTAAATTACTATTTATTTACTGGTTACAATTAAACGCTTGCCTTATGTGGGATTTGTTGGGTTTTAATTATGTAAGGTGACAACTCACCTTGTAAAATGCCTTGAGATAGCTTTCAATGGGAACTGGCGCTACACAAATAAAAGAGAATTGTATTGACTTTAGTTTTTTAGTTAATTTTGTAGAGCGGATGTCTTGTCCACCCCTGTCATGCGTTTCCATACCTGCTGATCTTGCTCTTGCACCCAACACTATAGAAGCGTCATCTGTTTCTTCTTCTGCTGCCCCTTCTCCTTTCCAGACAGATTAATCAGTCATGCCTGCTGTGTGTCATCTGCCAACAGGAGGGACTCGTCTTGTCAAAGGAATGCCCATAACAAAGGTAAGACCAAAGCAAACAGCACTTCCACCCGTAAGGCCGCTGGCTCTTAAAGTGTAACTCAACCATAACAGTAACTCATCTGATTACAGTATGTGATCAGTAAAGCATTGTCTGGCCTGTCTCCATCCATCCAGCAGACACACAAGCTTTCTGTCACAATAGCACCGTGGCAGGAGGCAGAGGAAAGGAGCTGAAGTGTGACAGGACATGCACAGATCATCCAGCTCAGGTAAACTGCAGGTGTCACCCTCTAGTAGAGCCACAGTGCACTGCAGACAAAAGCAAGTCAACCTGCTCCTAACTTAACACAAGCCTCTCTCACGGGTACAAACTCACTTTGGCACTAATGAGAATTATTTGCTTAGTCTTTTGTAAGTCCGTGGCCCCATGGCATCGCGACACCTGGCAGACCTGGACACTTGTGCACATGTTGGTGCATGTGACACTGGTTGTTTATCTCTGCACAGCATAGTGTACAGTGCAATGTGTGAGTAGATTACTGTACTTCAAGCAAGCCAGAAGTCAGGAAAAGTGGCACAAAGCACGAGAGAGAAAAAAGCTATTTTAAAATGACCATAAAAAGCCTTTTTAATCTAAATCTGTATTAACTCACTCACTCAGTTTGTTTGTTTGGGGGAAAGTAAAGTGAGGAAGGTCGGTGGTATGTCAGCCAAAACAGATCATCCACCGGTCACTTTAATCTGCTCCCTAATCTGCAAAATGTCATTTATAAAGGCATTGTATATGTCCTGTGTTCTTTAAAATTCCGGGATTTTGTCCTGTTCGAGGCTTTTCATGACAACAATCTGATAATAACGATGCAACAGCACAGCAATATCGTTCTTGCCTGCTCTCTTGTCTGAGCAGAAAGCAACAAGGGACGAGGGACTTAATGAGTACGCCACGGGATCTGTTTTCTCTGTGTTCAGTTTATTTAGCTGGAAACAAGTGTGGATAGATCGTTAGGTGCATGTTTTACTATTATAGAAGACTGAATCTGCAGCCGACACCGCAGAATCAACCCAAACAACAAGAAGGCTGACGAAGTTACAGAGTCTGCTCCAGGCGGAAGCTGGAAGAGGGGAGAACACATGTGAGAGTCACAGTGTGTTGTTTAACCTGGCAGATAAGCTATTTCATTAAAACCCGTGGTTATTAAAAACAATCTTGCATATCTTCAGATAATTCAACAGATGCATTGAGTAACACCAACCCAGTGTTGACCAGAGTGTTCAACCTTGGGAGGACAGCAAAGAAGCTTTGTGAAAATGCTCCATCGCCGCAGAAGAAACGGCCCAAAAACCATAAGGCGTCGGAGGAAGAAGAATCGTGGAGGCCATGTGTTCCACATCACCTGCCCAACATGTTTGAATGCCCCCAACCCTGGACTCCCCTGTACCACACCTGCCACCAAGCTCGCCACGAGCTGTGGGGTTGCAGTGGAGCCCTGTCGCTGCCTCAGGCCACACAGTGGGACGACTTTGAGACGCTGATGCAGCAGCTGGACAGCAAAGGGTGCAGTCCGGCTCCACAAATGGTACGCTCCATCACAGATCTACACCTCTGTCAAAATACGGTAAGACACGCCATTTGTTTTGAACCAAAGTACAAGGAATATCACGGTTAAAGTTCCACGTGAATGTTTAGCTGCTTCTGTTGGTGCAGATTTATTCACAGAGCTCCACAGTATCATCAGTGTGCTTTACAGGGTCTGACTTTCTAATTGCACCTCAGAGCTTCCCCCAGAACATTTAGACTAACTGATCTGTAATAAAAATTTGTAGCTAACACTTGTGAAACAAAGCATAACAGCTCACTTTCATTTTCAGCCTCATTAAGTGCTATTTAATGACGTCATAATCATATAAAAATCTAATGACATTGGTGCTTTGTTGGTGTTGATGATGCAGAACTTTGCAGTATTTATTTGGTTTTGGAGTTTTGGGTTCTGAAGTTTAATGTGGATGATAAATTAATATAAAAAAGACTGACTGCTGACCCAACACACCCTGCACACAAACTGTTCAATCTTTTCCCTCTGGCAGATGCCACAGAACTATAGCCACCAGAACCACCAGACACAGAGCTAGCTTCTTTCTCCAGGCTATGTCTGAGCTGAACTTCATCACATACAGTAGAGAAAGGACTCAGTAAAAACATATGTGTTGCAATTTTTTTTATTGTATTCTGTTCTTTATTTCCTTTATGCAAATAATTTATGTATATAATTCTAATTCATATGTAAATAATTGCTGTTCGGTATGAGGGTATGAAAAGACGAACCGGATGCAATTTCTTGTTTGTCTTGTACAAACCTGGCGAACAAAAACAATTCTGATTCTGATTCAGTATCACTTATATGAATGTAAGTAAATAATAATTAGCCAAAACAGTGACACAAAAGTTTAAGGTTGTAAATAGTGTTGAAGCTGAAGCTTATGGCTAAATTATATTCTCTCCATATGACACTGAACTTATATTTCAGTAAACAGTTAATACAAGTAATATCAGAATATTGATATAAATATGTTACTAAAGAGCTGTGCAGCTGCCAGGGTTTAACCTAATGCCAAATACATAAAGTGGTAATAAATGTTGTTTGGGTCAGAGAGAGAACACAGGCAGGCAGATAACACGGCCATCTGTCAAACACACGTTTTAATCTGCCTTTCACCTAAACAGTTGACCAGATTTGGCAGATCTGACGCCTTCAGACATCAGCCACTTCTAATGAAACTGCAGGATTATGGGAAAAGTCTGGTGAGAAAACCAATTTCCTCAAGCTGCCAGATCCATGTAGGAGTTAAGCTTTCTCACAGATCCCTCATGCTCTCACTCATTACAGCATTTGGTTTCATACTGTAGCAAAAACAAGGCGAGAGCGTTGATTCGTCCCAGCTGGGGCTGCTGGGAATGCCGCTGCTGAGCATCAGGGAGAACAGCGAGGCCACAGCAGAGGATGCGCCGGTGGCTGTCGTACGTCATGTGCCCTGCACAGCTGTTACGCTGACAATCAACCAGTGTAAAGTTCACAGCATCATGAATTTACCGACGTCCTCTTACACCCACATTTAAGATCAGGCTCAGACAGAACATCTGAATGAATATCTGCTTAGTTTCATGACTAATGCAGCTGTGAATCATGAACGGTATCACTGTGGTGCATAACACGTCTCAGAGAGTTTATTAAGTACATTTGCAAATGAATGATTTGATATGACATCATCACATCATCAAATAACGGATGCACACACATCATGATGAGATACAGCCCACACAAGCTGCAACACACATGGTTCTGTTGCACGTCATCAGGAATACCACTCATTCAACTGCTCTAAAGCAGCATCTACTGACCTAACGCTTAAGCCTCATACAGCACACATAACTGCAATGTCCACACTTCTATTCTCATCCAGACGAGGTTTGCTGCAAAAAAATACAGTGGGTACACTCTGATCCTGGCTACATGTCACATTTATAAAAGTTAACTGGAACACTTGAATACTGTGTACGGAAAGCTAAAAGGCGAGTCCAGGTACGAGGAGATTATGCTCACCATGCACCTCCTAAGTCTATAAAAAGCCAGGCAACTCTTGCAGGATTAAGGATTTCGCTTTGCCAGAGAAGCTGCGTGTCGCAGCATAAATAAGGATGCTGAGCTGCTCCATCACACGTGGAATCAGGCGCAGCAGCTTAGGGCCCTGACTCAGCGCTACGGTCAGCTGGAGTTGCCTTTTGTTTGCCTGCAGTGAGAGATGACAGGGATTCAAAAGCGACTTAGTGGAAGAGGAAATCAAAATGTGACTTAGGGGTTTCTTTCTTTTTGCAGAACGGAAAGAAACCGATAAATGAAGCGTCAAAGAAGGTGAAAGGTGGAAGGAGACAGTCCAGTGATTCTCTGGAAAGCCTCTACAGCCTCAACAGTGGACAAAGCTCCTCCAGTAAGCATACATGGGCACAGAGCCTAGTCCTCACTAATCTGATAAATTATATAGTTGTGGTAATTAGCTCCTCTCCCCATGAACCGTGTTGTTGTCGCTCTTCCTCAGGTGGAGTCACCAGCGGCTCAGACCTGTCAAGTAACAGTAACAGCCTGAGGCTCGAGGACGACCTCTTCTGTGGCAGAGCCAGAGTCCATACGGATCACGTGCCAAGTCCTTATGACACAGAGTCGCTCAAGCTTCAGGTAAATCACATCATCTACAAGGATCATCTGCTGTATTATGATCTTTATGTCCAGTGCAGATTGAATAAATAGATTGGTTTTAGATTTTGTTTGTCTTCAATAAATTAATGCAATCAAACTTCAACTTTCATCTACTGTAGGTAGGGGATGTGATTGACATCATCTCTAAGCCGCCTATGGGAATATGGACAGGAATGCTGAACGGCAGAGTCGGAAACTTCAAGTTCATTTATGTGGACATGTTGACAGAGGAGAGTCCTGAGCCACACAGTCACAGAGCGAGACACAAATCAACCGTCCAGGAAGTTTTAAGACGCCTCAGTCTGGAGGTAACTTCCATTTCATTCCTTTTAGACAGATCCTATGAAATGTTCCACACAGAAGGCTGTTGTAAATGGCATTTGTCTGTCCCTATTACCAGAAATACGCCTCGTCTCTGCAGCTGAATGGCTATCAGACTGTAGACGACCTGATAAGTCTGGAGGAGCGTCACCTGGCGAAGCTGAACATGACTGACCCAGAGCACAGGCGTCGTCTGCTCGCTGCCGTCGACTGCCTGCAGCAACTACTCTGTAAGTGATGGGCAGTGCATGAGAGGCTTTAAGGACAGCGTCATGGAGACGTGATAAACCTGACACTCAGAGGTGACATTAGTACGAGCTCCTCAAGAGGTCAGAGGTCAAGGATGACAAGCTGAAAATAGAGCAGGACGCTTGAGGACAGATGTGTGTGTTGCTCCTCTAATGCTACATCAACGTCGCTGTTCCTGCTTTACAGCTGAGAGTCCATCAGAGAATGAGGTCAGCGAGGAGACCGAGACCCCCGGCAAGAACCATAGCTACCCAGGAGATTCCAGCTGCCACACGTCATCTGACGGCCCTCACGGCAGCACGGGACATGCACACCTTCAACCCCCTCCACCAGCAGCTTCAGCATGAGAATCATTCATCATCATTCAATAAAACGGCTGTATTTTTTACTGCACTGCAAACAACATGAGCTCAGTTTTATTTACTGCAACTACAGAAAGACAAAATAAATATTTTCATTTTGCTTTCTATTAATTGCGACTGTGTGCTGCTCCACAGGTCGCAGTTACTCACAGTACTGATCAGATTTTCTCATTGAGCCTAATGCTTTCTAAAGCCAAGCTGCTGTTCCTTTCATACAGTTTAAAGCGGTTGATTTTATAAAATACACTATAATTATTACAAAATATTTTATCAACTATCGGTTTACTGTAGCACTGGTGATCAGTGTATTTATATTTTTTTATTATTATTGTTTGTATTTTGCTAATTGATTCATAGAAAAAAGATTCTACCTTTGTCAGAGATCCTTTTTATTTGTGATCTGCAGCTGTGGTTGTAGCCTGATCTATGTTTTTCATCTATGAAACTATGAAGACAAACCTGCTAACAGTCCATATGCATTTAACAAAAAGGCAGCCATGTGAAAGTTTTAACCTTTGCTACAACTACGGTATGCAGGAAATCCATCATGGCATGACGTGAGGCAGAATAGAAGATTAGAAGACAACAAGCACAAAGAATAACCCTCACCCCGTCACACTGCACCGAAGCGCACAGCAGCCTAAACAGTCTGTCATACAAAAACGCATGTCATGATGAGAATACAATTCATGTTCAAATCATTATTGATGAAGGAAAAATAAAAACATCATCACATTGTGAATAATACAGAACATTAATAAAATCATAAAATAAAAGTAATAGTACAGCTTTGCTAGTTCAAATACTGGAGGTGTGTCTACAAGGTTTAAGCAAATAAACCAGACTTTATCTATCATGTAACATTGTCAGACATGGAGTTCCATTGAATTGATACGTTAAAATTCACTTTGAAGATGTTCAGCCTTGTTTGGTTTCTGTGCTTCCATCACTTACTGCATCTGCATTCATAATAAGGTCCAAGTTGAAGAAATGAACTGACATCTACTGTGTTTTGCCCAGTTGTGGCTGTGCCCTCTGCTCAGCGACTGAGGCCTCCATGAGAGTATCTGGCGTAGCCATTCTCCGGATACAGAGAAAGCTCCTCTGTGCTGTTGACTCCATTATTCAAGTCTGGAAAAGATATATTATATAAATGTTGCAGTATGTCTATATGCTGCTACATCTGCAGAATTTGAGCATTCATAGTACATATACAGGTCATCATGGCCACTATTTGCCTTTAGTTAATAATGCAAAGGAGTCTAGTCTGAGTTTAGTGGATTTGCATATACTGTACTGCCTTAAATATGACTATTAAACATCTGTCTGATAATACAAAAGTGTCCTGTGAACTACTGAACTTGAATATAATATGTGCTCCATAAACAAAAGTTACAAACTCAAACTTTTTCAGCTAAATCATTTCCTTTCTTCTCTTTAACTTTCAGCAAATAAAGGGAAATGCAGCGTCACAGTTTATTGTAGCATCAACAGACTGAGATCAGCTTCTTACACCAAAGCAATGCTTTAACACCATGCAGTGGTAATGTGTAGTACTGCACACAGAACGCCCTGCACCCGTTTGAATAACAATATAACAAAAACATCTACATGTACAGTATTTGTCATTACAACCTAATATTGTACTGGAGCTAAATACCTGACAGCAGCCAATTAAGGACCTCAAAACTCCCTCTAGTCATAATCACAGGAAACCTCTGTGAGTGTAGGCAGAGCTGCACCTGAAAATATGAGCTTCTCCTTCATGATGTTGACATCCCGGCTTGACCGCTGTGCTACAGCACTCAGCATAATCTGTTCTGGGTTACAGTTATGCATCCCGTTTATCCTCCACCTGTTACAGTACAGACACAGTCTATTAGGAGAAGACAGGAAGAGGTAGATTATTCAGTTCACCTTTAATTGGAACATTTTAATAAATGGATATTGGATGAACAAATGATTTATCTTGCAACGACAAAAAGGGCAGATAAGCGTCAGGGTGTGGAACAGGAAAAGCACAAAGACAGCAGTTACCTGATCATATGATAGCTGACAGATACCAGGGGGCAGCGGAGGGAGGTTGAATGCACGTCAGGCAAAGCACAGGACAAAGAAAGAATGTCAGAGCAGAAGAAAAAGGCACAGGAAGACAGCAGGAGGGTATAACATGGAAACGGGAAGGAGAAAGAAATAAAAAAGAAAAGCAGAATGAACAGTCAGTGTGGAAGCAGCAAAATAAATGCGGAGACACTGTATAACACATAATGTCATGTAGCACAGAGATACCATTTATTATATTAATACCAACCTTTAAACTAAACTTAACTTACTTTTGAAAACAGAAGATCCCAGTCACTATAGCTAGGGACACCAGATCCGAAGTGATCCAGATGAAGTTGTAGGCGTTCTGGCTCTGCAAGACCATGAAAAGAGGAGAGCTGTTTCTAGTCAGAGGTCACCATCAACATGTGTGCATCCTGAGGCGAACACAAGATAGGAACCACGCTAAAAAAACAAACACTGCAAGACAGCTGTTAGTCAGTGCAGACACATGCCCTTGTGTCTGACTCGTCCACAGGATTGCCACACTGAGCTCCCTCGTGTATCTGTGTCTTTGCCTTCGAGCTGTGCTGGGCCGTCATCGGCCTCCCTCCTCCCTCCTTCTGTTCTTGTGCGTGCGTGCGTGCGTGCGTGCGTGCGTGAAAGATGCCAGATAAAAAAGACAGAGGGCAGAGCTGTTTACCATGAGCCAGATGGGGTAAGGCACCTTTTGGAGGACTTGTGGGGCATTGGAGGACACAGAAGGCACCCCACTACACCAAAGAATGGAGAAGAGCCAGGGCTCATTCACTGGGTAGACAGTCACACTCACGTTGTTGGCCAGATACTCCCTAGGGGAAAAAAAGACAGCACTGACAATAAAGGCTTCTCTGCTTCCTGGTCACTGAAGCCACAACAAATGTTACAAACCTAACACATACACGTCTTCCATAACTAATCAACACACTTGGTGCCTATCAGCAGCCGTCCGGTCTTACTGTATGTCTTTGTGGCTGGCCTTGCTGTAGTGGAGGGTCAGGCTCGTAATTCCCCTCGCCCTTATCTCGTCCACTGACAGCTTCTCATTCGCGGCCTGCTGCAGCCCTCGCACCCTCCCCCTATCTGTGTCAGGGGTCCACGTCACCTGGCAACAGCGCATACGACGGGGAAAGTACAGACGAGTTACTGCACAGTAAGTGGGATGCGCTGGAGTATGCAGAGGTTGCCATGGGAGACCAGCGGCTAGTTAGGATACTACATGTACACCAGCACATCTCAAATAATCAGAGGATACTCATGAAGGGACCCACAGTCCTCACCCGCTTCTGTGAGATCCCTGCTTTCTGCACGGCCCACAGTGTGTCCATGAACCAGCTCCGGTAGCGCGGGTGTTCTGGCGGAGGTTTGCGGATGTTCAGCAGCGTCGAGCTGTTGGCCCTGGCTGCCAAACGCAGCAGCTCCAGCAAACTGCAAACTGTCTGGTTGCCTATTCTGCTCCGGTCCCTGACTGTGAGGGTCTCCACTGTCCAGTATGGGTCATTCTGAAAGGAAAACAAGAAGGCACTGAAAGGGAGGAAACATGTGGCTCTGCTTATGGACAAAACACATTTATTAGCTGTGTATGATCAATTCGAAGCCCAAGTGGATATTCAGTACCTCTAAAAACCACTGGCCTGCATTTAGAGAGCGAATCTCTGTCCAGTTGAAGAGAGATGCGTCTTCAAACTGTCTGGCTGGAAAGACTTTACCAACATCTGTGGTTCGCCTCAGTGTGCGGTCTCTCATGAGGAAGGGAACCCCGTCCACACTGGGAGAGACAAAGTGGGAACATCTGTAATTACTGCAGACGGGATTCATGGCAGATGTGCTGACCCACAGATCTCACGTTTTCATATCTCCTGCACACGCACTCACAAGCTCACATTTTGTTGAATCTGTGTCATCACATTTAATCATGTCAACCAAACCAGCCATATCTTACCTGTAGGACTCATGTGCAAAACGTCAGAGAACTTATAAAATATGAATAAGCCTGGAATAAAGTGTTATGAACGTGAGTGTGAGTAATAACCTGATAGTGACATCGGCCTCCAGGGAGTCGACTCCGTGCTGCAGAGCCCTGTTGAAAGAAATCAGGGTATTTTCTGGAGCCAGCTGAAAAAAAAGAACATGGTTTTAAGAAGTTTTAATCAATGCACTTTTTAGAAAAGTTCCATTCTTTAGATTCACCATCGGAGCTCCACGTTGACCAATGATGTCTGGTCGAGGCTTGAGGCGATGCTGGTCCATGATGCAGGGGCAGGTAAACATGAGTGGTGCCAAATACACGGCAATAAGGATGATGACGTACACCAACAACACCATCACCTGGAAATCTGAAACAGAGGCAGGAGAAAACTGTTGTGGCTGTATGATACAGTTTTATAAACGAAAAAGGAGTGCACAGATTGAGCTTTATTCCTTTGAAATACAGTTAAGACTTACTGGTTCTCTCTTTGTGGACCACATATCCAGCTACCAACCAGCTGACAGCAGTGACTGACAGCAAGACTCCAAGGTGTAGGAAAGGTGCTGTGGCCTGGCAACAGACATAAAGATAGGATAGGTTAGCTCATGCCCACTTTACAGACAGGAAGAAAAAAATACACCTACCAGAAATAAGCATAAAAATAAGATCTTATAGATTGTCCTGTCTGGACCAAACCAACCTGCAGCGATACAAGCATGATGTCCCACTCATCTCCCCAAATGTCATCAACAGAAACCACACCAGAGACGGTGGTGAGCAACGCAGCCAACACGCCGATCTGCACAGATGAAACAGTGAACAGCAATCAACACAAGTGCGTGTGGAGCAGATTGATTTCAGCGTTGCAAGTGGTAAGTCACGAACCTTGTGAACCCAGTAGAGGTTCAGCTGCTGGCCCAGGGAGATATGGAAGAGCGCTAAGATCTGGAAGAGAGGTCAGGTTTAGTTGGTGGTAGTCGCGCTCCTCAATAAGCATGTGAGTTAAAGAAGGCTGTTACCAGTAGAAATGTGATGTAGCTGAACCCTACGGTGGTGGACGCGAGGAGCGGAACTGTCTCATCTCGCCATTCTCCAGAGCGATTGTACACTGACCTATAAAAAGCAAAATGCCTGCCTTTAGTTATTTATTTATATCTATATGAAACGTGCACAACAGTGGGAAGCACACTCACCAGTTGAATTCATTAAAGTCATTCTGCGCCACCAACCAAAAGTAGGCCCAGAAGAGAAGCAGAAGGAAGGAGCTACACAAGATGAGGAACCACGTACACTCCCACTGCAAAGGAAAACACAGACGACAGGCAAAGTGTTTGTGATGAAAGAATAAGTCAAGTTACAGGAAGGTTTAAATGAAAGCTGTGATCATTTTTAACCATGAACAAGTCATCAAGCCACATTATTACCAATCTTCTAACCAGTCTGTGCTCAGGATTCAGCCATTTCCTGACATTCAAGGTTTAGTAAAGGCCCAGAGGAGAGCTTGTGCAGCACTCAAGGACTCTTCCCTTCAGTAGTTAATAGGTTTAGCAGCTAATGCTGTGTGAAGGGAGGTGTAGACCATGATAGGCCAATCCAAACATCCTGCTGAGCATTGATCAGCTTTACCCCACACCGTGCCTGGACTTCCACTGGCTTATATAAGAGGGCGCTGGATAATGAGACGTGTGAGCAAGTAAAGAGCAAATGGCTCTACTGAAGAAGGGAGGTTCAGGTGCATCAGGGAGGCCTAGGGCCCAACTCTGAACAAGGAGTAGCCAGCCAAACCACAGGGGTTGATTCATCTCTGTGTATTATATGATGTATTGTTCTTAATTATTATATTAAAGCATCAATCACTACTACACCCTGCCTTTGGCTGGGTTACTGTAACATAGTTGTGTGCCATTAGTGCATTACTCTCAATACAGTAAGTGCAGTTAGGTTCAGTATTGATTACTTCTAAAAATGCAATTAAGCTGAAACATATGGAAGCTTTAAATTCAGACTGGATGAACTCACTGATTGTCCAAAGTAATAAAATCGATGCTGCACTGTCCTGCAGTATGAGGAGCATATGAATGCTCATCTGTCTGCTCAGGTCTCCTCCTCTTTGCATGTGTGACTACATGGCGCTTTGTAAATGGAGGCAGTGGCGGCACACAAGCGTCTGAGATCTGGTGTTTTACCCCCCAGTCTGCATCCAGCGTCATCTGCGATGGCCTCACATTCAGCAGATGGACTAATTTATGGCTGAGTCGATGGCTGTTTGTGATAAGACACATAGCTAAAGTAGCTGGGAACACACAGTGGGTCCACAACACAGCTGGGTGTCTGGCCCCACTTCTTAACACTGCGCTCATTCAGTCACCAGAGCCTGATCAAATGGTCGCTTCAGATTTTAGGAAAAAAAATCAAGAAAATAGAATGAGAGATTAATGTCTGGTAGCAGTCCCCTCGACTATTTATTATTATTATATTATTTTTCACAGTGAACTAAATATATTAATTATATGACTACAGGAGTAGTTACTATCGCAACTCAGTAGGTGGACAGAGGGACAGACAGACATAGATGCTATGATATGACATGATATCTATAATACATGAAAAGGTGTCACCTTACCCTGGAGCTATTGTCTTGGGAACGCTGGTAACGTTTCCAGCGGCAACCATAGATCCCAGTGACAAAGGACACAAAGACCTGCTTCTCGTAGACCTGTAAGGGTTGGTGTTTCACCATGCTCCTTCAGCGCCAATGCACCACCATTTCATTAACATCCCACATAGGACTGGGAGCCTTAAAGAGGACCAAAGTGTTACCACGACAAACCTAACTAAACTATTATCAAACTAAACCTATCAAACATAGGACCAGAGTACAGAGCTTAAACGTACCATGCCCAGTCGTATTATATTTTCATAAAACGGCTTGAACATGTTGACAGACCTGGAGCTTGTTTACAGACACAACATTAGAGATCAAGCCAACAGACTATTTTTGTTCATAAGTAACATCTGGGACAGACATAATACCACAGTATACCGTATGCTTGACAGTCGCTGAGCCTTCACAGATCTAGGAATTTATGATGGTGGTAAATTAGCAGGTAGAGGTAGACGTTGGTAACTATGACTTAATCCAAAAACGAAAACACATCAGCAACAGAAATAATCGAGCAAGTTGTCCTCAAAGTTGCGTCTTCTAAACGTAAAAAATTACGTTGCCTTGGTATCAGACAAAATGTCTTGGCACAGCATATATTTTCCATGGCTTGTGGTGGTGATGTGTCTGTTACTTTTTGGGGGATGTTGTAGCTTAGTTTCTTAAATTGAACAACTGTGTCAACATCTGAGTTAGTTAGTAAGGTTTTGAGTTTGAATGTAGAGCTGTTCAGCCTGACTATCTTTACCAAAACCCACCAAGCATTTTACTATGAAACACACAACCCACTTTACAGGGTTAGAAATGATATTGTTTATTTAAAGCCTTGTACTAAAGCTGAGATAATATAATGTTTTTGATGAACATTGCTCTTGCTGTGTCTTTTACCTGTGAAATACGAGAAAAACTATGAGAACATGTGCCCTAGGCAACTTTCCTATCTGCAATTAGTCATAAGTGACTTTGACCGCATGACCGGAGAACAAATTTCACCTCAGAAAATTCATACATTGACCCAGTCTTCAAACAAATGAGGAAAATGGATATCAAGCTTTTTAACAGTAACCATTAAAGACATACATTATGTTTTTTTAGATTAAGCCTGCCACTTTTTTTCTAATTAAACATATGTTGCATTTGAAACTGAATCCCATGAGCAAAAGTGGATCCTGTAACACCCACAACTACCAATTCCCCATATATAGAAAAAAGGTTTGTGAAGAAAAGGGTACCTTTTAAAAAAAAAGTATAGCATGAATTCTGCTGCTCCTGTTAACAGCTGGCATAAGTTGAGCCTCCTTTACATATTTGTCATTTACTGTACATACATGTGTAACAATATAAAGACTGTCCACTTGCTGCTCAGTCTTCAGAAGTTACTTGGTTACGTGCAACCTTACTTACCTCTAAGGCTGCAAACAGCCCACGCAATTATGTGCTCATTGAAAAATAATAATACAATAATTCACTAAATCTCAGTCAACCAACTACCACAGGGCCGCTGCCATATCTTTTTTATTATTAGCCTTTTAGCTCGGTCAGCGTTGCCTCTTTCCAGACTTTCATCATTCACTCCTTCATATAATTTTTATACGTATTCATTAATATTGTCTTTAATCTTTTAGCAGATTAGGCCAAAAATAGAGACTCAATTAAGGTTCATTATCCATGAGGGCAAGAACTGCTAACAAAGCTGCTGTCAAACCCATGACGTTTTTATTCATCAGGTTGTCAAAGAAGAACAGCATGTTCACTGTGAAATGCAGCTCCTCACTACACGTGCACGTGCAGGTCGCGAATGAGTCTGACTCAGTGAAGATAATTAAAGTCTAACAGATAATGGAAATTATGCTACAGGGCCGCCAGGGTACAGATAGAGATCAAAACTAATCAGATAATTCTTGGGCTAATCGGGTTTGTGTGGACAAACTCACCAAAGCAATTAAAGCTGGATTAATTTGCTTTACAAAAATTATATCACTACTAACTAATATTTTATTCCCAAACTAGTAAAACGTACCATGTCAACTACCCTTCTCATAGCTTTATAAGTATGTAATATTTTGGTCAAATTGCTCAGTGAACTGTAGCAGTTTCATAATGTTGTTCAGCATAAAATAATTTTAAATTAATTTAAAAATGAGCAGCCATACTTGCCAGATCACATTCTAATTGCACAAACACAACATTGTGATAACAGTTACACAGAAGTGCGCACAGTCACTCACTTTACCTCCACGGTAGCGCGTTTTATCCCACAACACCGAACGCCTGGAGTTTCTCGTTAATCTCTTATTTCCACCGTCGCTGACATGCTGTCTCTTCTCTGTTAGACTTTACGGATTCATATCTATAAAGTAGCTTTCGGCCAGTGTGAGGGAACGAGGAGGCGCACAACAGACTGGTTTTGCGCTCACTAACACCGCTTTTTACGCACGTTTAACGCAGTACCGGCGCAGCGAGTAAGGGACATTTCACTGAATGAAACAAGAAAACAACGAGTCTTCTTAATATAAACGCATCTTTACTGCTCACACGGCAGAGTTAGAAACTGTAATCCGTACCGTCGGAGGCGTGGGTGGAGCCGTGGCCCACACTGCACAAAATATCTAGTCTTTGCAGGGTTTAGACAACGTGAGTTGAGGAAGGATATTTTTTAGAGCGTGCATAATACCGCGGTCAAAGGAGCCACTGTTTGCGTTTCCGTGATCAAATGAGCCGTCGCTATATTCGAGGTGCGCGATTCGTGGGATAGTTACGGTAACCGAGTTGCGATCACCGAGAAGAGCGGACTCACTCATTCTAATGAGCAACTGAGGCGATATTAGGATTAATTTCGTAAGGAGACGAAGCAAATGTAAGAAATTATGGAATTTAGAGTGAATGTTTAAAAAAATATTTACTGATGGAAAATATAAAAAGGGAATTGGCCTCTATTCTAAAACTTGGATTTGAATAAAATGACTTCTTTCAAATTGGTACATCACCATTCCTTCACAGTTCTGCTTAGTACTACCTCGACTACTACCACAGCAAATATCAAATACCTTTACTGTATGGTTTTGTAGTTATCCATCAATAAACTATCGTACAGTAAGTAAGTTCAATTCACAACAATACCAGAAATTTGACCTTTAATAACTCCTCTTCCTCGAATTGGTACATCAATGTTCCTTCAGGGTTCTGCTTAATACTACCTCACCTTGTTTAAAGTTTAAATACAATAGACATAAATAAATCATATAATTTACACATACAAACAATTGTAAAACTACTTCTGTCACTTTCTGTTCTGTAGCATAGTCCTAAAATTGTCTGTCTACTTCTCAAAAATTCAAAAACAAATTAAAATGGAGTCAGCTACAATATGTATTGATGTCAGTATTGTATTATTCTATTATCAAATAGTTAAATTTAACTAATTTCCAATAGCGTGACACATGGCTTCCAGGTGAAGCCTAAGCAGGCCATGAAACACAAATGAAACACACAAAAAGTACACAACCTAGCCGGACAACTGGTTTAGAGAAGCATTTATCTGAGTTTTGGCTTGGTTGGGTAAAGAAGCCACAATGATTCAAAATGAGATAAGTGAATTAGGGCTCCCAGTAGGAGGCCTGAAGTCCTCACGCAGGGTGGGCTGGATTTGGTCCCTTCAGGGACATGCTGCTGTTAGTGTAGTTACCCTTCTTGGAACTGAGCAAGCGTGAGAACATTAGAGGTTATGAGGATGTTTGAGGATGGTGCACTGCGAACAAGACTTTCCAAGAAACATGAGCTCAAAGGCTTAACAACATCAGACGGTCACGTTCCATATAACGGAGGAGGATGTGCCTTAATGGGAATTAGTTTTTACTAATTAAATGCTATTACACTTTCCAACACTATAAGCAGCTGTATTTCAGTTTCTATCCATTTTCTGATGTTATTACATTTCCATTTGTGAATTTATAGTTCTCACAGCAGCAGAGAGTTACTGTACATAAGAAGAAGATTTTCCACCCAGGAACGTGCACGAGTTTGGTTGTTCGAGTAAGGTTTGTGGTTATAAAACAAATCGCACTAAAGTAAGAGTTAAGTTGTTATAACTTGGAAAATAGATTAATTTAAAACATTTTGAGACATTAATAATAGGCCAGACATAAATAGGACTGCATTACTATTTAAATATTATTCATTGTCAACACACACTTACTCACACACAGCTCTTCTACACATGCCTGTTACATCAGCTGGACACATCACTGTACTGTACTGAGGCCATGTGTTACCAAGAGCTGCAAAGAAGACACAGCAGATGAGCGACGTCTTGAACGAGAGCTATTCTGAGCCGAGCAGTCAACAGATTAACCCTTGGCTTGGGACAATTACGTCACACTCCTTAAATCCATGACATTCGCAGTTCTGCACTACTCTACCAGAGCTTCTGTTAGAAGTTCGATCTGTGACAGTGCACCTGTAAATGTGTAGCCATGAGACATTTTAGACAACATCATTAATGGTAATTCAAAATCTGGATTTCTAGTGTAACATAACATGAATGTAAAATTCTAGTATGTGCTTAGCTCTACTAACAATGAGAATAACCTGCCACTGGTTGTTGTAACACCAGCAGAAGTGAGTCTTCCATCTGTGTTCACTGCTCTCTGACTACCTCTGCTGGTCATGGGAATTACTTGCTTCAGTGACAGTTACTGCTTCTGCCAAAAGAGGACTTATGTACCAATAACGTGTTGGTAGAAAGGTAAGCAGTGTAAAAACAACCAAAATGCATTACAACATATTATTATTATGTTAATGACACCAACATCTCCCTATGCCACACCCAGACAATGTTTTGTTTAGATACAGTACAACACAGTAAATGACAACGATGCATGCAGTGTCACACCAGACACGCATCCGCTCATTCTTTAACTTCCTGGTGCCTGCTCCACTTCTCCATGTCCACAGAGTGACTCCCATCCAGGGGGGAGGATACGCATGACCTAATGAAGGACAGAATTAAGCATTCTTGGGAAAACATGCAACCTGAGATTTAGACAAGTATAAAGGTGACCAAGGTGAAATGATGACAAGATTAAAAAGATGACAATGATTCAAAAGTTGACCGAGGTGCATTGTTGACAATCTGACAATCAGACATATTTGTTGAGCTGTCGGACTTGAAGCTTTGGGTTTTGTCCCGTTCATGTTACTGTTCGTTCTGCTAGTGATAGCCTTCAAAATTTGTCCTGGGTTCCTTATGGAGGATTGTTCAAAAGGAACACTCCAGTAGCTTTACACATTAAAGACGACACATTACAAATGAGATTAAAACTCTCTTTAAAGCTAATTTCAACTTCTTTTAGTTATCTGACAAATACAATCATGGTTATAAATTTATGATTGAGTTTTAACCCATAAGAGCCCAGACCCAGGAAGAACCATGTGCAACACATATCTGAACAAATTGTGGAAAGTTTGTAGATATCTCAGCATTTGCTTTACAAGGGTGTGCTGTATATGTCACCAAAGTTGATACAAATTAAAGAAATCAGAGTTAAATTATTAATTGCCTCTATTGTTGACTACTACAACTAAATGTCTGATAAAAAAAAAAAAAAGCTTTTACTGTAACAGGTTATGTGTTGTGTCTAGGTCAGAAACCATACAGCACCTAAGTAAGTACAGGTTTTACTGTGCAGCTCCCACATTCACTCTGTGCTCCAGCGTTCCCGCATACAGTATTCAGGCTTTAGGACCTTGGGGGGCAGGATGTTTTCCCACTGACCACAAACACTAGGTGGGTTTGGCCTGAAAGTAAGATTCCAGTGCGCACACTTTAGATAAGAACTGCTAGTTCTGCAACTGTGCAACCCAGACACACTAGCCTCATAGGGGAGATCAGCACCAGGGGATAACTTAAGCGATTAAAGGATAACTTTCTAAAATACTGAAAAAACCAAATAAGGTAAGATAAAATGAGTGAGACAGGAAGTGTGTGTGTGTGTTTGGGGGGGGGGGGGGGGGGGGTCACGAAAGGCATAAAAAAGACAGTGCAGAGCCACATTCAAAGAATAATATTTGGGTAAAGAGTTTGTTACCGACTAAATGTTGGTCAAGAAGCTATAAAATGCTAAGAGGAACATTTTGCTGTATCAAAGCTGTAGGTTTAATAGCACTCCTGGACTTTTCTGCACCTAACTTCCACAACTAGGCCGGGTCGAAAAACCCCGTTTGCTGTGTCTAACATCCAAACTCATGTGTGAACAGCTGCTTTTGTTCCACAAACAGGGCCGGTACTGCTTTAACACAGGGGTGTGGGTTTGCAGGCTGAACCTGTGTCTCACTATGCCATCTTATGGAGACATCCACACACATGGTTTTTTTCCTTTTATACAACTGATTTTTTTCATAAAAACAGTACTGAAAGAACATTTTACACATATGCAAAGAATAAAAGGCATGTGATAGTTTCTTCAGGCTTTTCTTGATTTCTCGTAAAAATCAAATGAAACACAGATCCCCCCTTCTCTTGCTGACTTCATGCTCTCACTTGTGAGTTGTGGTTTTATATTAAAAATTATAGTATGTGTTAGTAGGAATTACAACAAAACTCATTTTATTGTTATATTTCCAGTAGCTCATATTATGACCAGTAGCACGCACAAGTTTCTACTACATATTGTCAGAACTCAAAAATGCCCCATTTTGAAGGGAATAGCTATCTGTTATAAGCAACCCATAACAGAATGAGCTGGTGGTGGCCAGTAAGCCGGATCGATAGACACTGCCACGTGTTGTCCTGCAGGGGGCGCGGTCAGCCGGGGATGGGCACATTATAATATTTCAATTTCGATTGTGGATGACTGCTAAAATCAAACTCACCTTTTGTTGGTATATTTCCAAATATATGTAAAAATGTTTTTTCTGTATTTTTATCAATGCCTCACTTTTTGCGCTACTTGTGCGCGTGATGGCCCTGTTTACATGACAAAAGCAGCCGTTCACAGTATGTCTGCTAGAGCAGTGATTCCCAACCCCCGGGCCGCGGACCAGTACTGGTCCGTGGGTCAATTGGTACTGGGACACGAAAGAAATCTCACATAATTTCCGTTTTATTTATTGTGTGATTCTGAACAATGTTATTTTGAAAAATTACCGGAATCTCTTGGCTAAATTCGCCCACGACTTGATCTTGACACATGTTAAGACGCTTGTCTCGGTCACGTGTCTTACTTACAAGCGCTACCTTTTAAACGGGCTGCTTCGGTTGGTAACACGTAACACTTTACCGCTAAATTAAAACCCCCAAGCTAGCAAACACGTTTCTTTGCACAGCGTAAAATAGCCAGTGTGGCAGAAGAAGAGCCAACGACTAAAATTAAAAAGAAAGCTGCATTTAATAGACAATACCAGGAGTCCTACCTGAAACATTGACTTATTACGACTGGTTGTTCCAAGTCCGCTCTGCATAATGTGCAGCGACTGGTTCTAACGAGGCAATGAAGCTTTCAAGCTGCACAACTTGGAGATCAAGCATTCTACATGTTAGGCGATGTTACGAGAATGCTGCTAATAAAGTTGCACACATGGTGGATGCACGTTTATTATTATAAAAAGAAAATACCAGTTTTCGTAATATTTTATTTCGTTAGTGTTAGGGTTATATTTCGGCCCCACCATAAAGACTGGTCCGTGAAAATATTGTAACATTAAACCGGTCTGTGGCTCAAAAAAGGCTGGGCTAGAGCAAGGGTTTTTTTGTCCACTGCCTATGTGTGTAAGGTAGAAAAACTCAAATGACACCTTCTAAGTGTGCTAGAGTTTTAGACACTGAAGGGTGAAGACAAAAAAATTCCACCTTATAGTTCAAGCCTGTTAAAGCCACATATCACTCCATCTCTGTGTTTGCTTTAAGGCTCAGCGAACTTGTAAAAAGCTGCATTGTTGATATGGGGTGCCGAAAGTAGAAGGAGCACCTATAACCAGTTTTCTCACATTTAACTAAATGACACAACATGTTTTCTCACATTAGTTAAATTTGCAAAAGTCTAAATGTAAATGTTAAATATAAATGTAAATGTTAAATATAAATATTACATTTTAAATATAAATGTTAAATGTTATTTTTATTATTTTTATTTTTTTATGTTGAATGTAAATGTTAAATCCATCCATCCATTTTCCAAGCCGCTGAATCCCATATGCGGGGTCGCGGGGTGCTGGAGCCTAACCCAGCTTATGGGCGAGAGGCAGGGTACACCCTGGACGGGTCGCCAGTCCATCGCAGGGAGTAAATGTTAAATGTCAATGTTAAATGATCGCCTGGTGTCAAACTGAATATTTAAGTAGACTCCACCCCCTACGATCCTAGATCAATGACGCCGACTCAAACACCTCAAACAGTACGCATAGCTCTGCCCACATCTGACTCTGGATCAGTGGACAACAATACTGAAGAGAAACCTGAATTCGAAGCCATCATGGCCGTTAGCTCCGACTCCCTCCCGTTGGGGGAGATTGAACGGGCTGTAACAGCAGGTGTGCGGGCTGAGGCTCCGCTTTAAACTGCTGTTTTGTCGTAAGCACCATTAATGGGGAGTTAAGTAGGTTTGAATAGAATATTTCTGTGGCGCCGATGGAGAATTAGTTAGCTAACTTTACTAGCTAGCCGAAGTTACGTCCAGGCTAAAAACAAAAGTTTCCAGATCAGATGTGGGCGGGGTTTGCGTGCACTGTTTGAGGTTTTTGAGTTCGCATCTCTGATCTGAGACCAGTGCTGTTTGAGGGTAGGGGTGGAGTTTACTTGCACATTCATGAATATTCAGTCTTACGCTCGGCGATCATTTAACATCTACATTTAACATCTACATTTAACATTTAACATTTACATTTACATTTACATTTACATTTACATTTACATTTACATTTAACATTTACATTTAAACTTTTGCACATTTAACTAAATGTGAGAAAACATGTTGTGTTGCGTTGTTTAGTTAATTGTGAGAAAAATAGTTATAGGTGCTCCTTTTACATTCGGCACCCCATATGTTGATGGACATAGTCTTTAGTGTAAAGCAGACAAACTACATATTAGCGCTTTTCATTATAAGTGTCTTCCTTAGCCATTAAATGACATGAATATAACCTCCTCATCTTTATCCACTATGGATAAAAAACTTAAACTGGAGTCAGTTGTGTATCCAACCATGCGGCCAATGTTCTGGGTCAGACACATCTTGCATTTACGGTTATGTACAGTAAGTCTTGCTTTGCCTCAACATTCACTGGGAGACATCTACAACACAGTGATTAGCACTCTCCTCCTATTTAGGTTTAGATTTAAAAAACACATTGCAGAGAAAATTATAAATATGCTTTTAGACATTAATATGAGGTATTTGAAAACTGAACGAGCATCAAACTAATATTTTAATTTTCTAGGTTGACCGGCATTACATCATGTGGGTAACCAACCTAGCAGCTCTGGTCCTTCTGGCCGTGTCTGAATCAGCTGCCACCGCTGCATCAGCAGAAAAGGTTCTCAGTAACCATGCCACCATCCTGGCTAATAACAGTGCTAACTTGGCTTTTAGTCTCTACCAGAACATAGCAAAGGACGAGACTGTAGAGAACATTCTTATTTCCCCTGTAGTGGTGGCCTCGTCTCTGGGCCTGGTGGCTCTAGGGGGAAGAGCCTCCACACCCATTCAGGTAAAAAACATTCTAAATGCAGCTGGAGTTAAAGACGAGCAGCTGCACTCTGGCCTTGCTGAGCTTCTGACCAATGTGAGCGACCCCAAGACCCGAAACGTGACCTGGAAAATCAGCAACCGCCTGTACGGACCCAGCTCAGTCACCTTTGAGGATGACTTTGTAAAGAGCAGCAAAAAGCACTACAACTTTGACCATTCCAAGATCAACTTCAGAGACAAGAAGAGCGCTGTGAACTCCATCAATGAATGGGCAGCCAAGTCTACGGATGGTAAGCTGTCTGAAGTCACAAAGGATGTGGAGAAGACTGATGGTGCGATGATCATCAATGCCATGTTTTTCAAACGTAAGCCTGCAGGAAGTCTGTACATTCCCACTGTTCCTTTAAACAATGATAAAGCCAACACTGTTTCTTTCTCACAGCTCACTGGGATGAGCAGTTTCATCACAAGATGGTGGACAACCGTGGATTCATGGTGTCTCGCAGCTACACAGTTTCAGTACAAATGATGCACCGCACAGGTAAATGACTTGAAACCTGTTTAGAAATTAATACTGTGCTTATTTATGGTCTGTGCTTTTTTCATACATTTAATGACTTTCTCAGGTGTCCTAGACTTCTACGATGACAAAAGCAATACATTATACATCCTGAGCATGCCCCTGGCTCATAAAAAGTCCACTGTTGTGTTCATCATGCCCTACCACCTGGAATCTCTGGAAAGACTGGAGAAGATGTTGAATAAAAAGCAGCTGGATACGTGGATGGGAAAGCTGCAGAAAACCGCTGTGGCCGTGTCTCTGCCCAAAGTCACCATGGAAGTCAGTCACAACTTGCAGGTAAAAGAGAGACGCTAAGTGGCTAGATGACTGCACACCATCTCAGTCTTTGTTTTCACTTCCAACCTTGTTTTCTCTTCCTCTCATTAGAAATACCTCAGGGAGCTGGGTCTGACAGAGGCTGTGGACAAATCCAAAACTGACTTGTCCAAGATGTCAGGAAAGAAAGATCTCTATCTGGCAGACGTGTTTCACGCCTCTGCCATAGAATGGGACACTGATGGAAATGAAATCGACGTCAGTGTCTTTGGCACGAACAAGTTGAAAAGCCCCAAACTGTTTTATGCTGATCACCCCTTCATCTTCCTGGTGAAGGACCAGAAGACAAACTCTGTTCTGTTTATTGGCAGGATGGTCAGACCTAAGGGTGAAAAGATGCGAGATGAATTGTAAGAACGTTTTAGCCTGTGCATCCAAAATTTGTGTCTTTCTGAGTGTGCTGAGTTCAGAGTTTTTGCTACATTATGCTGAGAGAAGTGGTAATGACTTTATTCCTAGTGCCAACAGCATTCCACACAGCACAGATTATATTTAAACATCCATCCATCCATTTTCTAAACCGCTTATTCCCATATGCGGGGTCGCGGGGGTGCTGGAGCCCAACCCAGCAGGCTATGGGCGAGAGGCAGGGTACACCCTGGACGGGTTGACAGTCCATCGCAGCAACACAGAGACAGACAACCATGCACACACACACACTCACACACACACACACTCACACAATGAAGAGAGTCCAATCAACCTAATGCACGTCTTTGGACGGTGGGAGGAAGCCAGAGAACCCGGAGAGAACCCATGCAAACACGGGGAGAACGTGCAAACTCCACACAGAAAGGCACCAGGGAATCAAACCCAGAACCTGCTAGCCATATTTAAACATGTTACCCTGTTTTATGAGAAGTAGATTGCACCACACTGTAGAAAGCACAGTTTAAGCCCTGACAGTCCTTGTGCAAGAATTACTTCCTTTACTGTCTTTTTTAATTTGCCCTAAATACACTGATCTACATTGGCACACAGTCCAAAATGGCAGTGTTTTGCAATAAATCTTTAGCTTAATTTCAGAAGTTTTAGTCAGTTTGCCTCTTGTTTTATTTGTTTGAATATCTGTTTATCCCAGAGAAAAAACAAAAACATATTTATAATTAAATAATTTAAAACATAGCTCAATTGATCAAAACAGTAAATGTATAGAAACCCTCAGGATATGCTAAAGAATAAGTAGAAGTGTTTTACATTAGTCTTCTTCGCAATCAATTAACAATTTGATGTTTTTTAAGGGATGTTTAAAATGGGCTTTTATCCTGAAATGAATTGACGGACGTACGAGTTAAAAAATTGTTGCTACTGAGTCACCAGTCAGCCACTATAGAAAACTGAAAATCCGCCGAAAACTACCCAATACCTAAACTATAGAGTAAATGCTATTACAAAACTGAATTGAATTTACAGTTTATATGTCCTGAGACTTCAATTTAATTTAAGTACTTTACAGGGTCCACAGTATTGCTATTATTACCAGGTACACACAGTATCTTGAATATTGTTTTATTGCTTCACTGTAATCTTAGACAATTCATCAGTACAGTCCGCCATCTAGAGGATAAGTAGAGGTATGACAGGTCAGTTATTTTATGATGGTTTTACTTGTAGACGCGTTGCATTAATTGCTTACGCAAAACGTATACTATGTCTTATTTTATTTGATTAATTCTCTGGTCAACTCTACTGTTTTTATAAAGCACTACTTAATATAGAAAACTACAGAAGCATAAAAGATTGCTTCAGAGAGTATATTGCACCATTGCATTTTAAGACTTTTTTTTCTATGACAAACCAGAAGGTTCTGCACCGCGGTTAAGTTAGTTTGAGGTTGGACATTCAACAGACATTCGACTGAAAGTACCTCCAGACAAGCAGTCCATATTTGAACAATGATCCGCGTTTCGTGTTCGTCACGCGGACACAGAGCGAGACTGCTCGGCACACGAAGACGTTGACTTAGGGACCGTCAATAAATTATTCGGATTTTCAAGAAATTAATATTTCAATACCATCCACACCATATGAACTACTGGTTCAAAACCTGCTCCAAAATGTGTGTCTACATCTCCTTCACAAGGCACAACCATTTATATGAGGAAATAGTCATGCTGCATGTTTTTCTAATATATAATATATATCAATAGTTTAGTATATTATGAATGAAGTATAGCTTCATTATGTGGCTCATTAACGTTATTCCTCTGTGGTTGCTGCAGTTCTGCGTGTCACCCTTGTTCTTAAAGATCGACACCAGAATGTTTCTCCTCCATTCTTCAGGCATCTTCTCACTCTCAAACAAACTGGTTGGAAACTCCAAAGCTGTCTCTCCTGGACACTTTCACACCTCTACTTTCCACTCTTCATTCTTCTCAGAGCTTTCCTCACCTCATCCTTTCTAATTTCTGTTATTTCCTGCTCCACAACCTCCACATCTTCATCCCTTCTTTCCCTGTGATTCTCTTCATTGATCAGCTCCTCAGAATCCTCCTTGCGTCTTCTCTGTACACTCTCCTGGGTTGTTAGCACCTTTCCATCACTGTCTTTAATCACCCTTATCTGTTGCACATCCTTCCCATCGCTATCAGGATGCAGCCCTGTACTACCTCATTCCACCACCAAGTGTTCCTATCTTGTTTCCTCCATCCAGATGACAGATGAACTTTCCTACCTGTTTCCCTGATAACCTCTGCTGTAGTTACCCATTCATCTGGAAGCTCTTCCTGACCACCCAGAGCCTCCCTCAACTTCTACCTGAATTCACAGGTTACTTCATTTGTTAGCTTCCACCACTTTGTCTTATTTTCTGTCATCTTACTCACCACCATGCAGTGCTGTTTGGCTACACTCTCTCCTACCACCACTTTGCAGTCACTAAGCTCTCAAATTACTTCATCTAAGAAGAAGAAAGAAAGAAGAAATTAACTCTTAATAGTCCCACAGTGGGGAAATTCATTCTCTGCATTTGACCCATCCCCCTTGGGGGAGCAGGGAGCTGCCACATGAGCGGCGCTCGGGGAGGTAGCGCGAAGTGTCTTACTCAAGGACACACCTGATGCCGAGGCGGGGGATCGAACCAGAGACCTTTTGCCTTCCGAGGTCGACACGCTACCAACTGAGCTACCAGGCCTACTTAGGATGTAGTCCACCTGCATGCTCCTACCTCCACTCTTGTATGTCACTCTGTGTGCCCTTTCCATCCTCTTAGCAAAATCCACCACCATCTGCCCTTCTAGGATTCTTTCCTTTACACCAAACCTGCCCATCTCCTCATCATCACCTCTGTTCCCCTCACCAACATGGCTATTGAAGTCTGCTCCAACCACTACCCTCTCTCCTCTGGGTATACTCTCTATGACCTCAGCAAACTCACTCCAGGATCTCTCCTTCTCTTCCAACTCACAGCTACTTGTGGAGCATACCCACTGACTACATTCACCATCACCGCTTCGATTTCTAGCTTTAAGCTCATCGCCCTGTCTGAGACTCTTTTCATCTCTAGAACATTGTTCACAAACTCCGACTGTTCGACTCACTCCTACTCTGTTTTTCTTCCTATCCACACCATGGTAGAACAGTTTGTATCCTCCTCCAATACCAAGTGTTTTGCTGCCCTTCTACTTCGTTTCCTGCACACAGTACATCCACCTTCCTTCTCTCCATTATGTCTACCAGCTCTCTGCCTTACCCTGTCATTGTGCCAACGTTAAGAGTCCCTATTCTCAGATCTAGCCCCCTGCCTTTTCTCTTCTCTCTCTGTCCACAAACCATTCTGCCTTGTCTCCTTCTTCGACCAATAGTAGTCCAATTTCCACCGGCACCCTGTCGGTTAACGGCATCGGTTGTCGTTGTTAACCCAGGCCTCGACCGATCCAGTATGAAATTCTTATGGACGATTCACATAGTTGTTATTGGCATGGTATTGAAATATTACAGTATTATTTATACTAAAATGTTATAGAAAAATATGCAACATTACTATGTCCTCATATAAATGGTTGTGCCTTGTGAAGGAGAAGTAGACACACATTTTGGATTAGGTTTTGAACCAGTAGGTCACATAGTTTGGACGCAATTGAATTATTACAGTATTATTTATACTAAAATATTATACAAAAATATGCAACATACTGTAACTATGTCCTCATATAAATGGTTGTGTCTTGTGAAGGAGAAGTAGACACACATTTTGGATTAGGTTTTTTTGAACCAGTAGGTCACATGGTTTGGACGCTATTAAATTATCAATTTCTTGAAAATCCAAATAATTTATCTACGGTCCTTAAGTCAACTTCTTCACGTGCCGATCGGTCTCGTTCTGTGTCCGCGTAGCGAACGCGAAACGCGGAAACGCGTAGCGAACGCGAAATGAGGACCGCTTGTTCAAACACGGACCGCTTGTCTGGAGGTACTCTCAGTTGAATGTCTGTTGAATGCCCAACGTCAAAACAACTTCACCGCGGTATCACACCGCTAATTTAAATAGATACTAATACAGTACAAACATTAATAACCCACAGACCATGGCTAATGGAGGTAAAACGCAATACACTTTCATTTCAAACAATAAAGTGCTAGAAAATTATTATAATTTTGATAAAATATTGACTAATGAAATTCCATAACTAAGCCATTAATGTAATATAAATCGTGCCTTATTTGCTGCTTTTATTAGCTTCTATTTGTTGCTTTGCATATTTGTTGTGTAACTTGCTGTGGCTGTACTGGACTTTGTTACCTGTCTGCAGTCTGTCTGCTTGGTCGCGCGAGGAGGAGGGGGAGTGCTCGCGCCGTGAAGGTACTACCACGGTCTGGTTAGCGACCACACAGCCTCCTCCTCTTCCATCATGGCTCCCTCGTTAGACAGGCAAGGGTACTGGGGGCGGCCGACCTCGACGCTGGACTGGTGTGAAGAAAATTATGTCGTCTCTTTTTACGTAGCGGAATTTTGTGAGTAAAACACGCCAGCATGTTTTACGCGGACAACCGTAAGGTTGGCTTGCTGTATAGGAGGCTTTTGTGCAGGGAGCCGCGCTGTCTACGTACGGTAGCCTCTGGATAACGTAATCACGAAGCTGGAGCAGCGGTTGTATTGATACTTGACAGGGTTTATGTTGTCTGGACGGTTTAGTTCAGCGCTACTCTGTTCGTGTTGCTAATGTAATTGTAGGTCCACGCGACATTTTACCAACTAACGTCTGAGCTATAGCGACAGAAAAGACAAGGTGGGCGCCATAGACGTAGTAAGACTGTTGTGTGTGGAGCTCTGGCCACAGTTATCCTCTACGCTAAATCCTTCTATAGCGCATTGTTGACTAACTTCTTCTTTTTCCCACCGTTTATTACTTCCCTTCAGAATGTATTCGTCACATGACATCGCTAGACGTGAGATAAAGCGTTTGTCGTTCTACCACAACGCCTTGTTGCTTTGTCTAACGATAAAAACTGGTTCATCAGGAGCCGTTATCTCACATTTACACACTATCAGTGGGCGTCAGCTTTGCTCCGGTTGACATAGCGTCAATGCAGCTTTGTTTACCCACATCTGCTCTATTAGTTAATAATTAATGTCCATGCAATTTCAGCTCAGTCAACTAGGTAAGTATTAGTAGCATTGTGCTTCAGGTAGCATGAATAAATGGCAACGTAAAAAAGGACTTTGCTTTAACTTGATCTCATATAAAACCTAGAATGTATTGTAGATTGTATAATTAAAGATAACCCGTCCAATAGCTGTTCTGGAAGATAGTTACTGTACTCTACTGTAAACTCCAGCTACGTAGCTCAGAGTTTAGATACAGTAGCCTACTTCTTTTTCATCTTCTGTGTATCCTGGTTATGCCAACACGTCCTTTTATACTACACACTTTCTTTGTGTTTAATACAAAGCTTCACATCCTACTCTAAGCTGCTGTTGTACTGTTATGTACAAACAGCAGGACAGCTGTGTTCATGAATTGTGTTGAAACACTTTTAAACATTGACACTTGAATGTAGCGCAATATGTGTAAAAGGTTTGTTTGGACAGATGACACTGTGGCTTACCTACATAGTTCACCCACAGGGACATTGTTTTGCATTTAATCTCTTATTCTGGTTACAATGGCTGGAATGTGTCATTGTTCATGTGGAGAAAAAAAGAGACCAGCCGTGGTTTTAGTTCTCCTTTGGTCATATGTGGCAATGGTATAAGGCAGACTCAGAGAGAGAACTGTCACACAGCGAGCAGGTGTCTCATAACTCTCGATGTTTGCATGTAAATGCAAAATAGCCTGTGTGCATTTATTATCAGCTCCCAAAGTCATGCATTGTGAAATGGTCACTCCAAGGACTCACCTTGGTTTTTATCAGATGGCTGTCCATCGCTGCCTATGTGGGTTAGGAAACCTCCACTAAGCAATATTTGTTTTTATCTGCTAACATCCTGGTGAGCCAGATTTTTTTTCCTTCCATGCCACAGTTTGAACATCACCACACCCAGAAAGCAATGGCCTATGACAGAATGGTTAACATATATAAATACTTACAGGAGTTGTAGCTGTAGGCACATTCTCATAATAATAACAGTTACTGTAGGTTTGTGCTATGAAGGACAAAACTGGGCCTAATACACTGATGACAACTGTATTAATTTGTCATTACCATTGGCCACCTTTTGGTTTTTTCAAACATATATGTAAGACTTGAAATAAATATTAAGCCCAAAACATTAAAACGACCATTCTTTATGCAAATTAAAAAGTTTATGACCCATAAAATAGTAAGATATTGTAATATTCCTAATTTTCTTTGCTCTGACAGTGGTTTAATCAAATGACATTTCCAGCTGTCCAGATTCTAATTCACTTGTGTTTTTGTACAGGGAACACAGTCAGCAATCTGATTATGATCCTGCCTCCTATTTGTGGGGCCATTCAGACGTTTCGTGATGGCCTCGAGTTACGCTACATCTGCTCTTTCCTCGGACTAGCAGGTTAGTCTGTTAAAAATACAATTGGCCTGGCTGTATCTACTGCTGACATATTCATGTGCTACAATGCTACAGTAAAAAACACTGTCATAAAGTAATGTTTCATTGACTTGTTTGTGTGTGATCCAGCTGTTGGTATTGGCTCGTGGTGCTTCCACATGACGCTGCTATATGAGATGCAGGTGAGCCACGTTGTTAAAATGAAAGTTTAATTAAGTAAGTAAGTAATAAAAAAGCCTTCAACCACGTATCTAACTTTAACAATTGTTTAATTGAAATTCAAGCTCATGTTCAACTGAAACACGTGTCAAACCTGCTGTGATGTAATAAAGTTTGTCTCTGTTTACTAATTTTCAGCTACTGGATGAGCTGCCAATGATTTACAGTACCTGTGTGTTTGTCTACTGTCTGTAAGTATGTATACTGTTGATGTACTTACAAACAACTTTATTGTTACTTTGGCTTTAGTAAGTATAGAAATGGCATTTGTGATCATGTAACAAACACGTTCATTTATTTTTCAGATATGAGTGTTTCAAACATAAGAACAGTATCAATTTATTTCCGATTGTTTTATTATGCATCTTTAGCATCTCAGTCACCTTGGTGAGCATCCACTTGCACTTCAATACATTTATTCATCATATTATATAACAACATCCTCACGTGTAGCGTATGTGTTTGTGGTCTGCAGGTGTATCTGCAGTGGAAGGAGCCAGTGTTCCACCAGGTTAGTGCAGTGCTCTGTGCTATGATCGCATAGCTCAGGTTGCTCATTGTTTGCGATTAGGTCATGGTGTGCCCTAAGTGATTTGTTTTTTGTGTAAACTCTAGGCTTTCCACACAGTGTGCAACATACACTCTCTTAGGTGATTGCGTTGTAACAGTTCTCAAACCCAAGCTAGGCTCAGGACTTAAATTTGGGATCAAACCACAGTTAAGACCTGGTCAAAAAAGAAAACCTCTCACCCACCTTATAGTGCGACCACAGACACCTTTAAATTTATACACACAAGTCTTCTATCAAAGTGTCTGTGTCTGCCTACTCTCACACTGTGTCAATTTACGACAAAGGCAGTGGCAACAAAACCACCTGTGTGTACTCTTTGGAACTGGCGCTGTTTACTAATAACACGACTGTATGGTGGTTCATAACGATTATGATAATTGCTGTTTCACCATAGGAAATCCACTCAGTGTAACTCAGGCAAACAAAATTATTGGAAGGAACCTTCGAGACAACCCTGTTTGTGTTGGTAGGGCTGTGGGCAGGCATTGAAAGCACAGAAAAGCCATCATGATGAACATTTGATTTTGTCCATGTTGCCCCACAGTTTCTCGCTATGTTCCGTTTGTAAATGTGTGCCCCTTCTTTCAGGTCATGTATGGTGCTCTAGTAGCCTGCCTGGTGATGCGATCTGTCTTCATTGTTACGTGGTAAGTTATACCAGGTAATATCAAATTTGAATCATTACACTTTTATAGCTGCTAATTAATAGCCACTGGAAAAGTCACTTGCTCAAAGCTTTTCTTTGTTCTTTTAGGGTGTATCCATGGCTCAGAGCACTGTGTTACACCTCGTTAGGTGTCTTTATGTTAGGGTTCGTACTGTGGAACATTGACAATGCCTTCTGTGACTCATTAAGGTAAGATAGACAAGATAAGATAATGAAAACATGATATTGTTAGTAATTAAATACTGTACACTGAGTGAAATTGAGTTATGGATCCCTTTACACATATATGTAATCTAATCTGACATATCTCAGCCCTGGGAAAGGTCAGGGTTTGTGTTTAGTACTGTATGTATCAGTTCCCTAGTATAAACCAGGCTGTGATAAAACAATTATGAATGTGAAACACTTTTAATTGAACATGTTCATAAAGTAGAATAATGAACTTTTGACTTGTGGCATCATTAATTATCATTATCATCAGAATAATATCATTTGACAGTGGTTTGTTGTGTACCACAGAGCCAGCAGACAATCACTGCCCTCTGGCATTGGAGTAGTAACACAGTTCCATGCTTGGTGGCACATCTTCACAGGCCTAGGTTCATACCTGCACATACTTCTCAGGTAAGCTCCTATTACAGCAATAGGAGTTTGCAGCTGCTGTCTTTTTTTGTTCTCTGAAATATATTTTCATGTTCATTATCTTTCAGCCTGCAGATCAGGTCGACCTACCTCAAGTACAGACCAAAAGTTAAGGTTTGTCTTACATAGATTGACACACATATTCATTTAGGCTGCATGCCTTGTTGATTTCATGTATCCTATTAATTAACTGATTTGTCTTTTTTTTCTCCTAACATTGTTAGTTTGTGTGTGGAGTCTGGCCCACGTTGCATGTTGAACCACAGAAGGCAAGCTGAATATAAAGGACAAGAACCAAGTAAAGGCTGGTGACTGCCATCGGCACAGAGACCTTCCAGTGTCCACTGGTGGGAACCACGTCCACAGCCAGGGGACAGGCGGACCCTGAACAGCACAGACCCTTCAGTTCAGCACTGTGGTGATTGACTAAGTACAGTATAGCATTGAACCTAGTTTTAGACATGGAAGTTTTTGTGAATCAATCATAATTTATTAGAATAACTTTTCTGTAATTTTATTGAATTGAGTTGTAATAATTTAATTTACTTCTCCATTGTCATTGCAGTTATGTGTAGTGTAATGCAGGTGTTGAAAGGACTGGATCTGAAATCTAAATAAGGGAAAGCGGTGTAATGAATTCATAATTTACATTCAGCATTTTCATCACTCATCATTGTCATTAGTTAAATATAATTTTGTGGATACTCATGAATTAATATGCAAATAAATCCCAGTTTCACATACAGCTGGAGAAGCTCTGCTCAGAAGCTTCCTTCATGTTGTTGTGGATGTATTCACATGGCACTGCTCTTATAACTCAGCCTGTCGTGACTAGTTACACAGGCTTGGTGTTTTTACTTGAATTTTTTCTCCTAAAACAAGCCAAGACTGGAGTTTTTTATTTTGTTGCTGTTGCTGTCACTGTTGCCAAAGTTGAAGGAATCTGACACTTGTACACTTATGTAGTGACCTTAAGTTAAGAAAGGTTTAAGCCCAATCCCAATTACACAGAACAATCTGATCCTCCTGAACACTTAACACTCCAGGCAATGTTGTGATCCATGATGGGTTATAAACAGCTAAATGCTTCTTTGCAAACCAATTTGTTGGAACATTTTAACACAGATCTGACAGAATAATGGAAATTTGCACAAATGTCACTGTAAACACATGAACATAATAAGCCTGTAATCCTACCACACCTTATCAGTGACCGTATTGAGTGTTTGCAAGAAGTGAAATGTTTTCAGCTCTTCATCTTTTCTCTCTGCAAGGTACTACAAAGACACCAATCTGCATTAAGTATTGTCTCCTATAACATTAGTACTGTTAACAAGTACTAACAAAATTAACAAGTATCACTCTAGAAACCTGCATTGTGCCGTTAAGAGGAAATATTGAAAATTCCTTCAACTGCAATCTCTCAACATACACATTATTAGTTATTATTATATTAGTTCATTGTGTATTAGTAGCAGCAGATGAAAGCATGAAATGGCACCTACTGAAGTTGTAGACTGATATCTTTGTGATGTAACCACTAGGTGGCAGTACTTGACAGCTTTTCTCAGTGCCAAGCATTGAAGATCTATCCACAGTTAAACACTAGATCTGTTGTGTTAAATGAAGGGCTTTTTATTTACCATGTTTGTTTTACCTACTGTGAAATTTTGAATATTTTAAACATTACAACCTGCAGCTTGAGCTCAGAAACTGAACTTTGTCTAACAGTATTGTTGTAGCTACAGCTTCATATTTGTGCAGCCTCCTGAACTGCAGTGTTGACACAGCACATCATCTATCATTATACATAACTCTACTACCATATCAACTGCTTAAACCCAGTGTTACAAATATTCAGAAGCACAAAACCAGTTCAATGTTTGACACCGTGAATACTGACACAGCTTGATTTCTGTCTGTGTCTGTGTCATCACTGCGTGTTAGTGGAGCAGTAATCCTACGACAAAGAGGGTGCCTTACTGATATCTTTGCAGTTTAATCCAAGTTGACTCAATGTTTGTGATAAACCATTTAAACAGTGTCTTGTGTTTCGAATTGTTCCATTTCCCTGGTTATCAGCAGTTAAGGCAAACCGCAACAGCTTCTAATGAGTCTGCTGCGTCCTTTGGCCATGGTTCATGTCATACCGCTCATTCACAGGCCATTCTGCTGTAGCTCAGAGTGATACGTGCTGGGAATTTTTTTTAACTTTGTGCCAGTCTTTGTCCTGTACTAAAATAAAATGTATCTACAGAATTTGAATGCTTCTAACATTTTAAGTTTCCTCAATTCGAAATTCAACTACTTCTGCAAATATTCAGCTCTGTTTACACAACTCAAAATTCTCTTTAGGTACATTCATCTATGCTTTACATGCTTCAGCTATTTTCAGCTATGTTTTAGATGTTTCAGCTACTTTCAGCAATTCATCAGTAATACATTCAGCATGGAAGCATTGACTATGCGTTTCCCCCTGGAAATGCTTTATCTAGTTATAAATACTGTGCTATCATCATCCACCAACAGATTCTCTGGCTCTTTTAGAACAAATAACTCTTCATTTGAGCTGCAGTTGGCAGTGTGCGCTTCACTGGTCTAAAATAAGCAGTACGTTGGGACGTTCAACTTTAAATGGAAAAAACTACAGCACACAGAGCTTCCTGTGTCATAGACTAGTGTGACCAGATATCATATCAACTGTGTGCAGAGATTCACAATATTTGAGCCAGTATAGTTTTAATCTTGAATTAGTGTAACTGCTGCCTCCACCACAGTGTTATTTTTCTCACACATCGCATGCACTGTGCTATGTTGAGAATACACCAATATGTTTAGTATGACACTTTTTTCTGAGTACATTTCTATAGAATTAGCTGCTGACCCAGGAAGACAAACCACAAACCACTTTCATCACCCAAACAGGTCCAAGGAGGGGTTAGATAAGGTCCTGCTTATTTTATTACTTTAATCAATTCAGTAGCTATAAGTTTTTGAGCATAGAGACATATGAAGGTGTGTATGGTGTGATTCAGTGTTCGCTTGTCTTGACTCAGCCACCAGCCTCCAGTGACTCTCATTAATGACAATGACTATCTGATTGACTCGTAGCAGAACTGTCAGTTCCTACAGAAGCACATATTTACTCTCAAAACAGAACTTCTGTCTTTAACTTGTCACTACAGCCACAATTTTCACTCTATCAATGTAATTAATTCACCAGCCATACGTGTCTTCTTTCTAATGATGTGTCTGGCTAAGCCATCAGACCTAGTCGCTATTGACCTCAAAGCGCAGAGTTATCCTGAATTTCTACCATAGACTCTAATGATGATTTTTGGCAGACGTCAGGGAAAAAAACAGAAGGAGACATATTTTGAAATTGCGACAGTGGCTAAAAAATTTTTGTCTTCAAACATAAAATTAACTCCAGTTGTTGAGGGAAGCCTTGGGATTCATAAAATGAAAATATTTTTGTAATCACTATTATCCTGGAATGAGCCTATTTATCAAGGGTGAAAGTCTGCTTTCACAGAGCAGTTATAGCAGTTTAGATATAGGGTGTTTTTTGAGGATTTTTCAGCTTTTCCATTAGTGTGTGTTGCATCTGATTGAGTAAGTGATGTCACAGCTAGAGTGAGAGGAGGCTTTCTTACGCCAGAACCTTTCTCTTTAACTTGTCTCTACAGCCACAGTTTTCACTCTATCAATGTATTTTCTTCACTCATTTATAGTCATACAGTACTTGTCTTCTTACCAACGATGTGCCTGGCTAAGCCATCAAAACTATACTTTAGTCTGTATCTGAATGAAAGCGAACACAGTTCTAGAAATCCTCCCATTTACTCCAATGGAAAATATTTTCTGACTTCTGGGTAAAATCACAGAGGGACAGGCATTTTTAAATCGCATGACCCCCACCAATTGCTGGCCTTGTGCTGCAGGCCGCTGTGGTGCCAGGGGATGAGGTCGGGCCGATGGGGTTGGCCACGCTCCGCTCGTGTGGGGGTGGTGGACTGGGGGTGGGCCCCACTCTGGGCGCTGGGGCATCTTCTGGCGGGCTCCCTATGGACCGTGGGTCCTCGGGCTCTACTCTTTAAGGCCGACCCTCCTGCCGGGGGGGGTGTTTGCCCCTTGTTCTCATGGGGCGGACAGCGTTGACCCCCGGTGACCCGCTCTGACCTCAGGTGCTGTCTCTGTGGCTGCTGCAGCTCTGCCTGGGGGGCTCTGTGTGGGCGGCTTGGGTCGCAACACCTGCCCTCCTGGACCTGAAGGTGTGTGGGCTCCCTGGCTGCTAGGATTCCTTCCTCTGCTTGCTGGATGGGCGTAGTGGCCGAGCCGCTCACATCACCCTGGCTTCCACAAGTGGCATTGTTCATGCACCAACGTCTGCCCCACCCTTTGGGTGAATAATATTAAGCTACAGCCTTACTAACCTTGTAGTGGGACACTTTCCAAATCCAACTGTAAGTATTATTGATACTTATCACTACCAATATCAATAATGTGTGAATATGGAATTTGTGGTGTTGTATGTCATGACTTTTATTAAGTAGTATGGGATATGTATAATAATGCACATATGTATGTATATTATATGTATGTGTTCGTATGAGTATGTGCACATACCTTAGCATTATTATTGGATTGGTATTAGTATTAATCTCCAAGGTAAACCACAGTACAAACGTTGTTTAGTTATGAATGTGTTAGCCTAAGGTACATCCCTGCTTTTTTTTTTTTTGCTCCGATTGTTTACTTAACAAATTTGCTTGGTTTCAGCAGCTGGTTGCACCCCTATATATTCTATATATACTCTTCTTGTTAAAGCAAAGCTGTCCATCACAATATGGCATTCAGCGTAATATATGCTGCTTGCTAAACTGCTGGACTGAACAAAAAATATATATATATTTTCTGACTTCTGGGTAAAATCACAGAGGGACAGGCATTTTTAAATCGCAACTGTGGCCACAATTTTCACTCCTCGAGCATAAAACGCTCACCAGTTGCTCACTGAAGCCTTGGGATTCATAAAGTGAAGTTATTTTTGTGATAACCTTTATGGTTTTGGTGTAACAAGCCTGTTAAGCTAGGGTGGAAATCAGCCTCACTGCAGCTCTTCGTGCTGATCAGTGGAGGTTCCTGCCTGTTCCATGACAACGGCGCAGCTGCAGCAGATAAGGGATTGAGCTCAATAGCACTTTGACTTACAAGTCAATCTCCTAATGCTCAGTGTCCACAGCAGCTCTTTGCATATTACTGATGACTTCAATGTATGTTGATTCTTCTAGACATTAAGCTTTTTTAAACTACCTGGTCTTTCATATAGTTGAGGGGGTGGTTTTAAGTAATTAATTCAATATTACAGCATTCAACAACATATGCAAATTTATAGCACAATGCATTGTGGGTGATGCACCATAACAGGAACTGGTGTTAATAGGAGTGACTCTGCATTAGACTCTTCATGTTGACGTAAGAAACTAATCTTTACCTTTAATTACAATATTTTAAAGTATGCCAATATTATCAAAATTTTATTTAAATTGTTTTTTAATCACAGATTGCTCTTCAGCTTTGTCCTTTTGCTTACACAGTAGAAAAATAATTTGGTAGTTTCAGTTATCTTTTAACTGATTAATTACAAATAGTTAATTAGAATAATTTACGGTATAGTGAAAACCCACACTCCCTCTCTCAAAATCCTTTCACAATAAAAGCAATCCAATTGCTTATTAGCATTTTTTCTGCTTTTCATTGGATAGTTACTGACACTGTTTTAACTTTACCAGTTGAGCACACACATCCTCCAAATCCTTGCAGAATTAACGCATAAGTCTAAATCATTAGCTTTCGTAGAAAATCTTCTGCTTCAAACTGCTTCAGCTTTTTCTCATCCACCACTCATATACTGTGGCTCAATGGTAAGTCCTTGACTCGAGAGTAGGAGATCTGATTTTATTACCTATTGGAGGCATGTTTATGCATTCAGTTCTTAATATAACTACATCGATTTCCTTCACATAAATTGAGTTATATATTTAATATATCAACAACTCTCTGATTTCCTTAACATATATTGAGTTATATATTTAATATATCAGCAACTTTCAGCTATATTATAAAAGGGTCATATGTGACTAGTGTGTAATGCAGCCACATGAAACAATACCAGTAGCTACTTAGGCTGAGTGGATAGGGTCCCTGACTGTAAAGCTTGCAGTCCCAGGACTCTGATTCAAGTCCTGTCTAAGGCAGCAGGGAAATTACATGTTTTGCATGAAATTTTTAAGAATATATGCAAAACTGATTTTTAGATACATGCAGCTATTCATTAAATTCCTCAGGCGCTTCCAACTGTTTTCAGTGCTTAAGCTAGTTTTAGCAATTCTTCAGCAATACATGGAAGCATTCACTTTGCAATTTCTTATGGAAATGCGTTTTCTAGTTATTATTTTCTTTGTTGTTCCATACGTTTTTCCGTTCTGCATCCTTTCAGCTACAGAAACCATTCCAATATCAAAATGTTTAGCTTTTTTAAGTGCTATTACTTTTCTCATTTCTATGTTTCATAGAAGAGTACATATAGAATATATATACTCTTCCTGATTTATGGTTTATTTAGCTAATCCAAAATGTGTGTGATGTTGCTGTGTTAGGTTTCAGCTTTAGGGTGTGTATGCGGGAGGGTGGGGGGGGGCTAAGGGGTGCAACCAGCTGCTGAAACCAAGCAAATCTGTTAAGTAAACAATCGGAGCAAAAAAAAAAAAAGCAGGGATGTACCTTAGGCTGACACATTCATAACTAAACAACTTTTGTACTGTGGTTTACCTTGGAGATTAATACTAATACCAATCCAATAATAATGCTAAGGTATGTGCACATACTCATACAAACACATACATATAATATACATACATATGTGCATTATTATACATATACCATACTACTTAATAAAAGTCATGACATACAACACCACAAATTCCATATTCACACATTATTGATATTGGTAGTGATAAGTATCAATAATACTTACAGTTGGATTTGGAAAGTGTCCCACTACAAGGTTAGTAAGGCTGTAGCTTAATATTATTCACCCAAAGGGTGAGGCAGACGTTGGTGCATGAACAATGCCACATATTTTTCAAGTTATTAACTTTTTTCCCTATTGAAATGAATGGAAAAAAGTGTTTCAAATCTTCTTCAGCTTTATCTACTTTCAGCTTTAACTACTTCTGCATACTTTAAGTTACAGACTTTAAATTAAAGACAGACACATTATTTTAAATTTCAAAGTAATCTTCAACTATTCAACTATTAATCTGTTGTTCAGCTTTTTAATATAGGTAATACTTTCTGAGTTATAGCAGTTTAAGCAGAGTGTTTTTGAGGAATTCTCAGCTTTTTCATTAGTGTGTACTGCTAGAGTGTGTGTTGTCACACGTCTTTTTAAGACAGACCTTTTCTCTTTAACTCATCACTACAGCCACAGTTTTCACTCTATGAACACATTTTCACTCAAGTCATAGTCATACTTGTCTTCTTTCTAATGATGTGTCTGGTTAACCCTTTAGAGCAATACTTTAGTCTGTAGCTGCCTCAGAGTGCAGAGGGTTCTAGAAATCCTCCCATAGACTACAATTGAAATATTTTGCTGACTTCTGGTGAGAGTCGCAGGGGTGCAAATCAGCTTCGCTACAACTGACTAGGCTGATCTGTGGAGGTTCCTACCTTTGGAGAATCGTCTCCATGACAATGACACAGCTGAGGTACTGTAGATAAGTGATTAAGCTCAGTAACAGATTGACTGAGAAGTCAAACTCCTAATGCTCAGTGTCCAGTGTATATTACTGATGAGCAAATAAGCAAATTTATAGCACAATGCCTTGTGGGTAATGCACCATAACAGAAACTGGTGTAAATAGGAGTGACCCTTGCAATGATTGCTGAATTACTTTTGCATTAAACTCTTTACATTTACATCAGAGCTCTTCAGCTTTGTCCTTTCACTTATAGATACAATGATTGACAGCATATTTTGTATTAAAATATTATCATTATCCTTATATTAACACACTTGAAAATGTTGCAACATTCAAGTCTCTGCGTAATAAAATAAATTTTTAGTGAGAGCTAAGCTATGCCAATTGAGTAACTGTGCCGGTAATTGCTATTGTTGTCTGTAAGTGAAAAGATCTGTGTCTCATACACTGCACAACCCCAGATAGTTCTGTGCATGATGAGCAACACGAAGAGATTGTCTCTTTTTGGGTGCTCCCTTAGTAAAGTGCAAACCATTGTAACTGTAATCAGTAATAACCTAGGATCAAGTCATTGAGTATTTAAATTTCATTTGTGTTTCCCTGTAATTTATTTTGAAGGTGTGCTTTCATTTTGAAGGCGCTTTAAGAAGCCCCGAGGGAGAAACAAAACTTAAGGAGTGAAGATGTAACCATTAATGTTAGACTTAAAGGTCCATGCACACGCTTGCTAAATAATTGGACCTTGATGTCTCAGTGGTGTCTGTAACTTTTCATGCCAAAAAGCGCTGTAGATCGCCCACACGGCCTGTCTGAAAATGTGTGTTTTAAGCTCTCGTCCACAACGCTCTATTTTCGGAGTGTGTCGGAAGCTAAACTGATCGCCACACCCGTTTGAGGAAGCGCATAGCCGTGTTTCGCCGCGGGAATGAAAAGTCACGGTCACTGAATCCATTGTAACAGCAAAACTGACTACCTCGTCCTCGTAGTGGAGTTCAACCGTATGTTTGATCCAAAATCTGACTCTGAAGTCGAATGGGAGGCTGTTGAAGTGGTTACACTTTGACTGGCGCAAGGTACGTCTAACTGGCAGATTCACGTTTAATTTAATTTGATTTATATAATACACAAATTGACTAGCTGATAACGCTAATACTAATGGTTGCAAATTAGCAGCCTGAATTAATACAACAGAATATTCATAACACGACTACAGGTTGCTTGGGAGCATAGCTCGATAAACTAATATAAACTCATTTTTACATGTTCTTTTATTTCTTGTTCTGCTGCTGTGTGAAAATAATTTTTCTATAATGGGAACTTCAGCTGCAGCTTGTATTTTGCCGTATTTGTCTGTAAATAAGTGCCAATGTAGGAACAGTGAATGCCTACAGAGGCATGGTGTGACAGCAACTATTGCTTTCAAGATATTGCATGTGTTTATTACTTTTATTAATAAATTAAAATTGTGATAAACCTTACCTCAAGACGCCTGAACTAGTTGCCAAACCTACTGTCATGTATGGTTGATGATCCAGGACTGGAGCCAGTATGAATGAATGTGTATTCATTACAGAACACATTTAATATACAGTATATCAGACAATTACACATGCATGGAATAAATCAGTATCTAAGAAATTCATAAAAAACTTTAGAACATTTTACTATTTACAGATTAATCATAATGTACCTGGGAACTCTGGTTTACAAACATAGTTTTGTTTCTAAATATATATTGACCTAATATTTTTTTAATTGCTTTTAGTAAGGTGTATGATATATCAAGTGCTAATATATAACTAATAAAAATGTAGTTATTGTTTTTTTCAGTACTATGTCTGTGTGTATCCCAAGTTGTTGCAGGTATCTAGCCTAGAAGTCTTTTCAGCTGGTGCTGGGGACTTCTAGGGCCAAGAGTCCAAGTCATCCCACCTTCCCTGGTCTGGATCAGGGCAGTGTTTCCTTAGGGACAAGGCTAAATTATTCTTTTTTGGCAATACCTCAATAAAAGCTGAAATATTATAAAACATTTGTCTGTTTTCCCTCATTAGGTATATACATACAAAAATAGTTCAGTGAAACGGCAATAGTCAAAGCCAACTTTATTTTTAACCAATGCACCAGCAATATAATGCTGGATAAGTTACCGTCACAGTTCAGTTTGCAGACCACAAAATGAACGGGTAGGATTCATAGTTATGTTGAAAGCATAGTTTCTGGAGTGGATCAGGTACAGTCATGGGCAGTTGGCTGGGGAGATGTGAGGATCTTTTTTGTCTTCACGTGTTGGAAGACATCGAAAGCAGTGCAGCTGCTATTACAGATGGAGGATGCAGCTGTTTTCCTTGACACCACTCTAGAAGGTATAAGGAATAGAATAGCAGATTAATGAAATGACCAGTATTTCCTATGTATCTCACAACCTTTACAGATCTAAACAATAAATATAGGTAGTTAGATCAGTTTTAATGGTGTTTGAAGCAAACACATTTTCAATTTATTTTATAGTGCTGGTTTGTTAAATCTTAACATGACATTAATGACCTCCTTTCTGTCAGGTTGCTCAAATTCTGCTCAGGGGGCCGGTGGGACAGGGATGTTTACAAGGTCCTCCATAGAGCAACCTGAGTCCAGCAGTGATGGTCTCCATCACATTTTCCACATAATCTGCACCATAACACTAGAGTTACAAATTACCCGTCAACAGACTAAAATATCAAAATAAGTTGACCAACTGCATACAGAGTAAATACATAGACAATAATATAGATCAGATTAAGAATACCACAACTACTGAAATGTGAAATGCAAAATCTCTGTCAAATAAAACTGCATATTGGCCAACAAATGATTATACTGCTGTTCAATGTACATACCTTTGCTCCTGAGGTGAGCAATTTTCTACTCGCCGCTAACGCTGCGCTACCATCACGCTAGCAGCTACAATGTGAGCTCAGTGAATGACCTCAGTACCATATATCACACAATTCGAACCGGACAAATGTTGGAGAGGCTTGGACTCATCCAAATTGCGTGTCAGCACCTTGCAACACTGTCTCTCTCTGTTGCTGTAGCTGTTAGATTCAACGGTTCTAGCAATTAGCATTCCTTACACAAGAGGGAAGCTACATTATAAACAGAGAAACTTCTGGAGTACATACATCAAATAAGAATCAAGCATGTACTTACGTTTGGGGAAGCAGCAGGTGGATAACGTCTTGAGGAACAGCGCGCTTCTTCAACCTGAGTGACTTCTTCTTTTTGTCTTTTAAATGGCGGGTGGCAACCAACTGAAAGGTGCATTAGTGCCACCTCCTATGGTAGAATGCGCAGTGAGTGACTTCTTCTTCTTTTGTCTGTGACTGGAGTGACTGAAACGAAATGTTTCAGGTACATTTAGGGGTCCAGGTTTGTCTGGGGGGGCGAAGCTGGTTCTGTGATTGGTCAGCGCGAATGCAGACGTATCCAGGCCGCCAAATTTGAAACGATGCTTCTTGAACCAGATTGGATAAACTCTCAAAAATTTGAAATAAGTAGGGGGGCGTACTTCTAACACACCAGGAGTGTCTTAACATGACCCAGGGAGTCAAATAAATGTACCAGAATACCCAAAAAGTGAATTTTGCATGTGCAGGCACCTTTAAGAGAAGAGACACACAGTGTGTTTCCAAATGTTACTGGTTATACTGGATGAAAACTAAAATAACTCCTTCTACTCTGCAGCATACACCACTTTGACCACTTTTAAGGTGTGTGTGAGAATGTCACGTCTTAGATCATGTTCCTGTTTTATTTTGAAAGGACTTCCGTTTTTGGTCACATCACAGTAGTTTCAGTGTCACTTCTGGTTCTCATTACTCACACCTGTCTGTCGTTTGCAATCACCCACCAGTATTTAAACTCCAGTACTCACCCCGTCTGTTCTGTAACCCGTGTCTGCCTGGTAATTATCTTGCTAACATTTTTGATCTGAGCCTGCCTTGCTCTGAACTGTACCGTAGCCAAGCCCGCCTGTTACTGACCCTTGCCTGCTTTTGATCTGAGATTGCCTGAACCCATTCTGTTCCAATGCCAAGCCTTACTGTGTCTGACCCTGTCTACGTAGGCTGTGGGACGCCAAAACCTTTAACTTCATTTTTTTAAATGCTCTTCTTATGGTATTTCACACAAGTCTGGCAAACTACCACTGCTAACTTGTAGAGGATATTATAAAACAAAAAATAATAAAAGGAATAAACTCTCTCTAGGCGACACCTCACAGCGAGAAGGTTCTGGATTTGATTCCTAGAGGCGGCCCTGGTGCCTTTCTGTGTGGAGTTTGCACGTTCTCCTCGTGTTTTGTGGGTTGTCTCTGGGTTCTCCGGCTTCCTCCCACAGTCCAAAGACGTGCATTAGGTTGATTGGCTTCTCTCCATTGCCCGTAGGTGTGAGTGTGTGTTTGAATGGTTGTCTGTCTGTGCTTTGCCCTGCGATGGGCTGGCGACCTGTCCAGGGTGTACCCCGCCTCTCGCCCATAGCCAGCTGGGTTAGGCTCCAGCACCCTAGCGACCCTGCATATGGGACTCAGCGATATGGAGAATGGATGGATGGAAACTCTTTCTATGGTATGCCAGAACACCAGGACTCAGTAGATCTCCGACTTATTAGTGCAGCAAATTGTTTGTTCTGCATATATTGATTCTGCATGAGTAATAAGGACTGTTTTATTAGTCTTTATTTAGCCAAAGACAAAACTCAAAAGGAGATCGGACAATTCGCTCAGCTGCACCTAGTCTGTGGACGCTTCGTAAAATGTTTTTATTTACTAAAATCCAGAGTTGCTCAGCTTAATTTGCGACATCTGATTCTCCTGCAGGAATAATGTCATAATAAAATCGAACGCTGTACGTGGGAGCGCGCACTCGGTCTGTCTAAGCATACAGTACAGCTGCTTATTTTGGTTTTGAACTGCCATAACTTGGAAATACTACTATACTAAATACTACAATGGTCTGCTAAATAATACAGACAGACAGCCCTACTAGTCATTTGTTATTATCTTGTATGCCAAAATATAAAAATGAGATAACAACGCTGATTGTTCAGTAATTACTACTTCTGCTTCCACCGAGATTCGTACCCGGGACAGAAAAACTTCAACAATAACTAACCATTACACCACCAAGACATTGTAACATTACTGTAGGTGGGCCCATATAACATGGTCTTAGTACGGCGTCATAGGGGCCAGTGTGGGGGCTGATCACCACCTATAGGCCAAAAAGACGCAACACACGCTCCAAGGCGGTAAAAACAAGGTGATACCGCGCTGTAAATGAAAACTGATTGGGGTAAAGGCTGACACTTTTAAGTGCTACGACTGTAGCTCGGAGAAGGGAAAGTGTAACCTCCAAAAAGGTTATAAGGCAAGTGGTGCTGAAAACCAACAAGAGTAGTCACTAAGACGGAGTCAAAGAGCAATAATCTCACAGAGAAGGCTAGAAAACTGCAAGCGGACATGATCCAGGCTCTTTAACAAAGATTCACCTATATCTAACGGACAAGTCAAACAAGTTGATCAATGCGTGGAGATTTCAAAATTTATTGTTGGTACAGCTGCAGGGCAGTTAGGTGGAAAGCTTCCAGAAGAAGGTCAAGAATGGACAGAAGTGGTCTCTGTCTTCGACTCAAGCATCTGTAAGTCAGGATCTCTCATGTCCATCCTAAAAGGTGCCTCAGATCGTTCAAGCAGGTAGACAAGAAGCTGCTGCTGATGCTGCTGCTGCAAGCCAGGCTGTTCTAAAAGTAGAAGAGCAAGAAAGAGAGCAACTGGTAATATAGCACATAGAAGCAGAAGGCCAAAGGAAGATAGCTGAGCAAGAAGCAGCAGACATAAAGCGTCGCTTGACACGAGAAGAAGAAGTTTGAATTAAATCACAGTTAAAACAAGAACATTTGCCACTGCAAAAGGCTTTAGAGGAGAAAAAGACAAGAATACAGCATTTGGAGGTAGTAAAGAAATTCAGTGAAGCAAGTGCAAGAATGCTAGTGTATGACCAAGTGCAGGATGTAGAAGAAGAGGAGAAGACAGTAACAATTAACAAAGTGCCTGTTTCTACATGTCCTGTCTCCCCACAAATATCATCTAAGCCAGCAGCCAAGACCTCCTTGTGGAGGACACAGTAGAGCTTGTGAAGGTGCTAGGAAGTGCTTTAACACTAGAACACCTAAAGGACGTACACCTTTACATATACCACTATCCCCGGCTGGGAGTTCAGGTGACCGGCACGCTTCAGCTGGCATCCTGCCAAGAGCCACTTTTGTTACGTAAAGAGGGCCATTACTGTGGGGTGGGACACGAGGGTTTGCTGGCCCTGCTCCTGCCTGCAAGGCTGAACAGTTCCCATGAGTCTATGAGTGAAATCCACTGTTACAATGTTCCACCGCTATGTGCTTGGATTTACAATGTGAAAGGATGAGTGTCATTGTTGCGGTCGCACCGAAGGAAGCAATAAAAGACAGAAACAATACAATTAGACAGTTTCAGATCTTTATCAAATGTGGCGAAGCTTTGTTTATTTACAAAAAAACCTGAATAAAGTTCACATATTTTTTGCACTGTAACGTCACCAAAAATTACAGAAAAGATGACAGTACACCCATCTAGTTTTGCAATAAACTAGACGGGACGTGGATGGCCCCGCCCACTTCCATTCATCAGAAAGATATGAAAGGGGGAATAATAAAATAAACGTAATGTAAAGTAAACCGCATTGCTGAGTTTTGTGTCTACATGAAAGCGGGCAGAACGATATCCGTGTGTGTGTCACGGCTGAAAGCGGCTGGTGAATTTCGTAGGAAATTGCCTGTCGCGCTGCGATGACTTTTATGTGGTACATGTGAAAGGGGGAATAACGCCCCAATGCAACTGGCTGTTGTAAGAGGAGGGTGTAGCGGGCAGAGGAACACAGGTCTATGTCCTAGATGCGCCCATCCCCAGCCCCCACAGTCAGCGCTTACGTTTGCGACGGGACGTGGATGGCCCCTCCCACAGATATGAAAGTGGGAATAACGAAATAAACAGAAAGTAAAGTAAAACGCTTTGAAGAGTTTTGTCTACATCACAGCGGGCAAATCATATGAGAACGTTTTAATTTTGTTTGTAAATAAAAATAATGTTTGCCCTGTTCAAACCCGGGGAATAAAAACGATTGTGATTCAGAAAGCGGCTGATCAACTTCGTAGGAACACATTTTATATGGTACAGTGAAAGGGAGACTAATAACCCAACGCAGCCGAGGCACTCACTCACATGCACACTCGCCTCCCTCAGGTTGCAGCACTTAAAAAACAAGAACACAATACACATAAACAAAATGCTAAATTAATTTCACCAAAGTTATAACATTACTTAAATCCTAACTTTAACTATAACATTCTTATATACTCCTCTTATAAAAGCAAAACTGTCCATCACAATACGACATTCAGCCTAATACTGTACATGCTGCTTGTGGAACTGCTGGACAGGACACACACACAAAAAAGAAGAAAAAAAAAGATATGTTGAACAAGTTTCGCTGCGGTGTAACCAAAAATGCGTTGCCGGTGCGTTGCCGGTGCTGCGCTAGGTGGCGTTAATGAGTATTGCTATTTTTGTTTATTACTGCGGCTGTGTTTGATGCATGTGAAAGACCTTTATAGAGCAGTAAAGCCAGCTGAGACTTTACTTCTTAATTTGTTGTATAGCACATATATTTCAGATATTTCATCCATCCATTTCCAAGCCGCTTATTCCCATATGTCCATACGTCATGGGGTGCTGGAGCCTAACCCAGCTGGCTATGGGCAACAGGAGACATACAACCATTCACACACTCACAATGGAGAAGGCCAATCAATCTAATGCTCGTCTTTGTGGGGGAGGAAGCCGGAGAACCCGGAGAGAACCCTGAGAGAACCCATGCAAGCAAGGGGAGAACATGCAAACTCACACAGAAAGGCACCAGGGCATCAAACCCAGAACCTTGGCGGTGAGACGGTGCTACCCACCGCACCACCATGCCGCCCTTACGTCCATATTCCTTCCAAAAACCTACAAATCCCAGTGTCCTCAAATTTGGGGACCATTTTTCATTTGTGAATTTATACATCCCACATAGAAGTAGCTCAGCAACACAGTTGTTGTAGATTTTTATTGTAATTAATGCTGAGTCTGTACAGGGTACATTTTTTAGTAGAAACCCCAACCTCCAAGATTAACCCCCTCCATTAACCTGTACTAATCCTGCTGCACTATTAGACATGTAAAAACTAATACTTCTCTCATGTCTCACAACTTCAAAACATAATCCTTCAGGAACATGCCGGGACAGTGAAGGATTAGTCTTTGCGAGTGTCACTGTTATCCGTGTACCCACTTGCTACAGTATGACTCAGAGTTGTTGTTCGCTTTTCTACAGCTGATGACTGAGGTGGTTTTATGTGTGTGATGACTAATGCTGGGAATGCCCAGGCCACTAGAAATGTGATTGTTTCTCACGTCCCTTGCTGTGGGTTTTATGAGCAGTTTTTATAGTAATATCATTTACTGTACAGTACTTCGCAATTGTTTTGGGTTGTTTTTTTCCAGTCTCAGTATTGTTTATGCTTTATTGGCTGATCAACACATCCTATACATGATAGAAGGTGAAAACACAAAATTCTTATGATAAAAGTATATTATGATTATCACACAATAAAATATATGTCTAAGGGCTAAATTAAAACAACATCACTGAACAAACAAATACAAAAACAAACAGAATCCTTCTCACAGCAGCTACAGAACACTGAGCCTTCAATTTAATGGACAGATCCTTTCATCCAAAACAAGAGGAAAACACCCAAGTGATGCAACCATGCAACTGCACACCATTCTGTTGTAATGTCCTCACAGGTTTAACACACGAATTAACGAATGGATGAGTGTCTGACAGGTTTTTATAATTGAGTTTATCATCATAGTCAAACCATTAAAGAATGTGTATACTGTAAGCTGTGAAGAATAGGTTGCTCTTTAGTTTTGATCAGTGAGTAAATAACAAATTATTTCTGCAATTATTTTCTGTAAATTTGTATACATTTGTTCAAACTTCTACTTGGTCCAAAACAAGACAATTTGCTTGAATTAGAAAGTTCTGCATCCAGCTAATAGTTCTGGCAAATGTCAAAAATACCACTAGTGAACATGTTAACTCTAATTTAATGTAAACCTACTTGTTTCATTTTATCATAATGACAAACTCAAATGTGCTAATTACTACTACGGGTGGGCAGAACAGCTGAAACTCTCTGTAGCAAAAGTTCAAGTACAGACAGAACCAAATAAACTTTGATTAAGTCTCTCAAATGACATCACTGGAGCTAAGCCATAAAAACCTTCATCCCCTGCTAGTAACACTGCAATGCATTACATTGTAGGTAATGTAGTTAGTCACGTTTTAAAGGACAGTGAGTAGCAGTGACTCAACTGACTGATCAGTTCTGATTTCTTTATATGACACTGGACAATTAACAGTTTTGAAGCTTCTGCAAAAAATGTGATTGTAAGTTCATCTTTTGTGTTTTTTAAGACAACATAAAATGTACATAAGACAAGGGTTGCATTATAATGTTCTTGTAACTGTTACACACAACTAGCTTATAAACCACTTCCTTTATCATCATAGGAAGCCAACAGCTATGATTGACTAATGGGAAGTACTGGAAGGTTTTTTACAGCTTTAACATGGATGAGATTAAAACTTGCATGAAACAATGTCACTTCAAAGCAACATTCATTAACTTATGCAGGGTAAACCCTAGAGCCTTCAGACCCCAGACATTAATTATATTGTGTCTTATGAGATCCTCTGGTTAAGCCAAGAGCTCTTGGCTTTAAACATTGTGAATCACAGATCTATTTCCAAACAGTTTGTGATTCCATTATCAGCACAATAGTTATTTATATTTGTAGCATTTGTGAGTAGGTTTTTTAGACATCACCTGCTCTGAACCCTGAAGCAGACAGTGGATTCAGGTGGTCCCCACTGCTTTGTATACAGCCCTGTGCATAAACAGCTGGAAATTTCAAACCCGGACTGACTCGCTGAGACTCCTTTTCGTTAAACACGAGGATGCTCGGCTACGGCTGCTGATTCTTGTGACCAGCTTACTTCCTACACTTGCCCTTCCTGACGGAAGCCCGGACCTGCAGGCTGGACCATCTGAGGCTGACCAGGAGTTTGCAGAGGTATGTATCACATTTGCTGCATTTACTTTACTAGTGGTGCTCCAATTTATTACTATTATTTTTAATAAACAGTACTACAATCACCATTAATTGCTACTGTAGTAACTTTTTTGTAGATTCGATTAGATCAATCTAAACTAATAAATGCTTGTGTATTGTTATGGATTGTGCTTCAAATTAGTTTCAACTTCACTGACTGCTGGTTTTAGTCTTCAGGTTCTGGTAACTTTTGTGGACTATAATCTTTTGTCACCATAATTTTTTTATCTTCAAGTATGGAATCATGTACCTTGTAAATGATGCCCCTGAGCTCCCTAACGAATTACGTCGCACAACTCTACTTTAAGTCTCACTAGAGCCACATCTGAAGATGAAAAACACCAGGAGCTGTGAAGTTTGCACAACCTACATTATCTTGTCATATTAGACAGTCAAATCGGTCTAAGGTCTGCAAGGGAGCAGCTGCGGCTTAACATTAAATGACATTCAATCCTGCACATGCTTAAACATCAGCTTGTTGTTGGAATTTATCAGCAGATTATGGAAAACTAGATAACAGCTTTGTTGCGCACGTAACATTTTCTTCTCCGTCTGTCATCTTTCTTCAGTAATGCACACGTAGGATCTTACTTAGTTGTCTCTTCATTTAACAAGTGCATGGCACAACATCTCTCACATGCATTCGCGCCACCAACATCCTTACAGAAAAAAAAAGGGGAAGTGCCGTCACCACATCACAACAGATCTCTACAAAATAAAGTGACAATAGCCTCAACAAATATAGTGCAACAGAAAATGTCCACACAAAATGACAAACAAATACTACAACAACACATATGAGAACACAAGTCCAATAAGCTTCATTAATGCCTCGGCGATCCATCAGATAGGAACTGGAATGTGATGACTGCGCAGCTGACCCTAACAATTATATGAGTAGAGCAACATGTCTGTACTGTATTGGTTTGAGAAAATGTTTGGAATGTAGTCATTTCAGTAGATGGACATTTGCATTATGCTTTAGCTACTGTAGCATAACAGTACTGACATTGTGACCTGCAAAATTATTTCAAACCTAACTAAGCATTTGATTGACAAATCTCTGCACACATCTGCACACTGTCATATATATTTTTTCTTTAGGCTTATCTGCGTAACTTCTACAGCTACCAGCCCAATTCAGGGTGACCCAAAAGGAATGCAGGCACAGGCCAAGGCACTGACTTGATCACTGGTCTGTGCTACATAGTCAAGACAATGCAGCGCTTCATCGACTTGCCTCCCAGTGGTGAATTGACCAAAGAGACTCTGGCGATTATGAAGAAGCAGCGTTGTGGTCTGTCAGACTTGGAGCAGTTCGAAGACATTATTCACTGGACGAAGATGACACTCAGCTACAGGTTTGAGAATGATCAATAAGCCAATATTTGTATAATATATGTATATATAATATTTCTTACTTAAAACCAGGATGTCTCACAGAATCAGAATGATAAAAGAATACTTTGGCTTCAATATCATAAAAGTTCACTAATAACTCTTGCTGTGAGAAAGACCGTTCAGTAACAGAACACAGCGTTGATTATATTAGTCCTGTAAGAAGTATAATACAGTATAATCAAATATTTCATGGCTTAGGATAGCTGGTTCCACTTTACCCACATTAGACTTAAAGGTTAAAAAGGACATCAGGGCTGCATGGAAGTACTAGTCTAATGCTGCAGCCATGAAGTTCCATAAGTGAAACAGGAAAGAGACTGAAGTTGTGATCTCATTCCAACAAGGAGGTGAGCTCTCACTAATCAAACAGCTTCCTGACAGCGATGTATGTGATCAGTTGCAGTCAAACGTGTCGGCTCAGTGCAGACCACGGGGATGGCTTACTGTTTGATGGCAAAGGAGGGATCCTGCCTTAACCCTTCCTGCAGGGGTCTGGCATTGGTGGGGATGTACTCTTTGATGCTGATGAAGAGTGGAGCTCACATTCCAAAGCACAGGTGGTCTGTCAGATATACAACAACTGACCTACCAAATATTTGGCAATAATAGCTGAAAAGCTTGATGCCATTTCACTCTCATTTTCAGGTTTTAGCCTTCTTGCTGTGGCCGCTGTCCGTGAGTTCGGCCATGCGCTCGGCCTGCCCCACTCCTCTGACCCTGGAGCTGTCATGTACCCGGCGTACAACTTTGTTCACATGGCGTGAACCTAAACTCTGTGTGGAAGTTGATTCCTTTCCAAAGCAGACAAATATAATATAATGAGAAACCCATGTGACTACAGTATGTTGTAAAGATTCAAAAATTGCACATTTTATTGTAAACATGTTTGCATATTAGTGTGGTTAAGTGACAAATGATGCAGAAAGATGAGTTTGTATAGACAACTGGGGAAGTGAGGACACAAAACTATAAACCACAACATCCTCTTTGCTTTGTCATTGTTACACTGCAACAGTGAAGTCATCAGTAATTTCTGCTGCATGTCTGAGTAACAGTCTTTTTTTTACTTTGCGTCATCAATGTAAGCAAAGATAATGTCACCTGCTCCTTACAGCAAATGTGTAATGGTTAAAATACAGACCCCTAAGAGCCGAGGGCTTGCTGATATATTGAATATATAGCTCAATTGATCTGAAGGAAATCAATGTAGTTATATTAAGAACTGAATGCATAAACAGGCCTCCGATGGGAATCAAAACTAGATCTCCTACTCTCGAGTCAAGGACTTACCATTGAGCCATAGTATATGAGTGGTGGATGAGAAAAAGCTGAAGCAGTTGAAAGATTTTCTACGAAAGCTAATGATTTTGACGTATGCTTTAATTCTGAACGGATTTGAGGGATGTCTGTGCTTAACTGGTAAAGTTAAAACAGTGTCAGAAACTATCCAATCAAAAGCAGAAAACATGTTAATAAGCAATTGAATAGCTTTTATTGTGAAAAGATTTTGAGGGAGTGTGGGTTTTTATTATACTGTAAAATCATCTAAATAACTATTTGTAATTAATCAGTTGAAACATTATTGAAACTACCTGATGAGTTGAATGTATAGCTGATCAGATCTGCAAAGATAAAGCTGCAGAGCTGAATGTGCACAAATAAAACAAAAGCAGTTTGATTTTAATAAAAAAATGTTTTGCACATGACTACAGCCCTGTAAATCCTTATTCTGAATTTTGTTAAAAGACTTGTTCTAGTCAGGTTTTGAACCAGTATAGCCTGTATCAGAATCTTGATCCTTCACCACTCAGCCACACTAGCTGCTTAACACACTGCTCAGAGGAGCAGGTCAGCTCAATGACTGTAGTGAAGCTGATTTCCACTCTAACTTAACAGGCTTGTTACAGCAAAACCACAAGGGTTATCACAAAAATAACTTCACTTTATAAATCCCAAGGCTTCAGTGAGCAACTGGTGTGAGTTTAAAGTGTGTGGAGTGAAAATTGATTTAATCGATTTAAAAATTCTAATCCTCCTTCATTTTTCCAGAGAAGTCTTACGGATAAATGCATTAGAGTCTATGGGAGGATTTCTGGAACGTTCTGTGCTTTGAGGCAGATACAGACTAAAGTGTAGGTCTGAGGGCTTAACCACGCACATTATTAGAAACACAGAGAAAAGTTCTGTCTTAAAGATTAGAAAAACAATACAGTGAAGTATGCTTTCAAACCTATGAACAGTTAACCTTATTAGGAAGAGATCTCATGTGTAGTTAAGGTATTTGATTAATTTTCACTCCAGATGGAGTGCAGGTTACATCTACAGACATTCTAAATAATCCCTCTTTTGTTGGTGTTAACTTCAGCTCTGCTGTACTCCTATCAGCGGCTGCTGAGGGGGGGGCTGCAACTGAGGCCCTCATGCTACATGACAGCTTGGTTCCCTATGTGATACGACCTTCAGTGATGCATCTGACCTGTCCTGTACAGCTCATGTGTCTTCTGGTCCTGATGAGAGGAACTGACTGACGGCTGACTGACGGTAAGCGTATCGCGTCACTTCCGGTTACTGAGGTTTGCTGCCGCTGTGTGTGTACAGCGTTACTCTCCGCTCTTTTCTAAATATTATCGTTTTATATCCGATAGCGACTGCTAAAAGTTTCAAAACAAGCTTGTAACACTCAAGCATCTTTTCCTTTCATTAAACGTCCTGCTAATTTACACTGTTATCTAAGTGTTTTCTCCGCTAGCGTAGCTCCATCCATCCATCCATCCATTTTCATCCGCTTATCCGGGGCCGGGTCGCGGGGGCAGCAGTCTAAGCAGAGAGTTCCAGACTTCCCTCTCCCCGGACACTTCCTCCAGCTCTTCCGGTGGGACCCCAAGACGTTCCCAGGCCAGCCGAGAGACGTAGTCTCTCCAGCGAGTCCTAGGTCTTCCTCGGGGCCTCCTACCGGTGGGACATGCCCGGAACACCTCCCCAGGGAGGCGTCCAGGAGGCATCCGAACTAGATGCCCGAGCCACCTCAGCTGGCTCCTCTCGATGTGGAGGAGCAGCGACTCTACTCCGAGCTCCTCCCGGGTGACAGAGCTCCTCACCCTATCTCTAAGGGAGCGCCCAGCCACCCTGCGGAGGAAGCTCATTTCAGCCGCTTGTATCCGTGACCTTGCCCTTTCGGTCATGACCCAAAGCTCATGACCATAGGTGAGGGTAGGAACGTAGATTGACCGGTAAATTGAGAGCTTTGCCTTTCGGCTCAGCTCCCTCTTCACCACGACGGACCGATACACCGACCGCATTACTGCAGCCGCCGCACCGATCCGTCTGTCAAACTCACGCTCCCTCCTTCCCTCACTCGTGAACAAGACCCCAAGATACTTAAACTCCTCCACTTGAGGCAGGAACTCTTCTCCAACCTGGAGAGAGCAAACCACCTTTTTCCGGTCGAGAACCATGGCCTCAGATTTGGAGGAACTGATTCTCATCCCAGCCGCTTCACACTCAGCTGCAAACCGCACCAGCGCACGCTGGAGGTCCTGGCCTGATGAAGCCAACAGGACAACATCATCTGCAAAAAGCAGAGATGCAATCCTGTGGTCCCCAAACCAGACCCCCTCCGGCCCCTGGCTGCGCCTAGAAATTCTGTCCATAAAAATAATGAACAGAACCGGTGACAAAGGGCAGCCCTGCCGAAGTCCAACATGCACCGGGAACAGGTCTGACTTATTGCTGGCAATGCGAACCAAGCTCCTGCTCCGGTTGTACAGAGACCGAACAGCCCTTAGCAAAGGGCCCCGGACTCCATACTCCCGGAGCACCCCCCACAGGATGTCACGAGGGACGCGGTCGAATGCCTTCTCCAGATCCACAAAGCACATGTAGACTGGTTGGGCAAACTCCCACAAACCCTCAAGCACCCTGCTGAGGGTATAAAGCTGGTCCAGCGTTCCACGACCAGGCCGAAAACCACATTGTTCCTCCTGTATCCGAGGTTCGACTATCGGCCGAATTCTCCTCTCCAGTACCCTGGCATAGACTTTCCCAGGGAGGCTGAGAAGTGTGATCCCCCTATAGTTGGAACACACTCTCCTGTCCCCCTTTTTGTAAAGAGGGACAACCACCCCGGTTGTCCAGTCCAGAGGAACTGTCCCCCTCCTCCACGCGATGTTGCAGAGGCGTGTCACCCAAGACAGCCCCACAACATCCAGAGACTTGAGGTACTCAGGACGGATCTCATCCACCCCCGCTGCTCTGCCACCGAGGAGCTTACTAACTACCTCGGTGACCTCAGCCTGGGTGATGGGCGAGTCCGCCTCTGAGTCCCCTGCCTCTGCTTCCTCAGCAGAAGGCATGTCGGAGGGGTTGAGGAGATCCTCAAAGTACTCCTTCCACCGTCCGATAACATCCCCAGTTGAGGTCAACAGCTCCCCACCTCCACTGAAAACAGAGTTGGTAAAGAACTGCTTCCCCCTCCTGAGGCGCCGGACGGTTTGCCAGAATCTCTTTGAGGCCGAGCGATAGTCCTCCTCCATGGCCTCCCCGAACTCCTCCCAAGCCCGAGTTTTTGCCTCCGCAACGGCACGGGCTGCAGCACGCTTGGCCTGCCGGTACCCATCAGCTGCCTCAGGAGTCCTACAGGTCAACCATACCTGGTAGGACTCCTTCTTCAGCTTGATGGCGTCCCTTACCTCCGGCGTCCACCACCGGGTTCGCGGATTACCACCACGACAGGCACCGGAGACCCTGCGTCCACAGCTCCGAACGGCCGCGTTGACAATGGAGACGGAGAACATGGTCCACTCGGACTCTATGTCTCCCACCTCCCTCGGAATCTGGTCGAAGCTCTCCCGGAGGTGTGAGTTAAAGGTCCGTCTGACAGAGGGTTCAGCCAGGCGTTCCCAACAGACCCTCACAATACGTTTGGGCCTGCCAAGTCGTTCCAGCCTCCTTCTCTGCCAGCGGATCCTACTCACCACCAGGTGGTGATCAGTTGACAGCTCAGCCCCTCTCTTCACCCGAGTGTCCAAAACATATGGCCGAAGGTCAGGTGAAACGACTACAAAGTCTATCATCGACCTCCGGCCTAGGGTGTCCTGGTGCCACGTGCACCGATGGACACCCTTATGTTCGAACATGGTGTTAGTTATGGCCAAACTGTGCCTAGCACAGAAGTCCAATAACATAACACCATTCGGGTTCAGATCAGGGAGGCCGTTCCTCCCAATCACGCCTCTCCAGGTATCACTGTCGTTACCTACGTGGGCATTGAAATCTCCCAGAAGAACGATGGGGTCCCCAGTTGGAGCGCTTTCCAACACTCCCTCCAGGGACCCCAAGAAGGCCGGGTACTCCACACTGCCATTCGGCCCGTAAGCACAAATGACGGTGAGTGACCTATCCCCCACCCGAAGGCGCAGGGAAGCGACCCTCTCGTCCACCGGGGAAAACTCCAACACATGGCGACTAAGCTGGGGAGCTATGAGCAAGCCCACACCAGCCCGCCGCCTCTCACCGCAGGCAACTCCAGAGTAGAAAAGGGTCCAGCCCCTCTCAAGGAGTTGGGTTCCAGAGCCCAGGCTGTGTGTGGAGGTGAGCCCGACTATTTCTAGCCGGTACCGCTCGACCTCCTGCACAAGCTCAGGCTCCTTTCCCCCCAGTGACGTGACATTCCATGTCCCAATAACCAGATTGGTTATCCAGGGATTGGGGCGCCCAGGCTCCCGCCTTCGACTGCCGCCCAATCCACTCTGCACCTGCCCCCTACGGTTCCTCCCGCGGATGGTGGGTCCACTTGAGGACGGCCCCACGTCGCTCTTTCGGGCTGTGCCCGGCCGGGCCCCGTGGGAATAGGCCCGGCCACCAGGCGCTCGCATACGAGCCCCAACCCCGGGCCTGGCTCCAGGGTGGGGCCCCGGCTGCGCCATACCGGGCGACGTCTCTGGCCTTGGTGGTTTATCTTTCATAGGGGGGTTGTGAACCGCTCTTGGTCTGGCCCGTCGCCCAGGACCTGTTTGCCTTGGGAGACCCTACCAGGGGCATTTTGCCCCCGACAACATAGCTCCCGGGGTCATTCGGGCACACAAACTCCTCCACCACGGTAAGGCGGCGGTTCAGGGAGGAGTAGCTCCTAGCTTACTTTCCTGCTATGGCTTCCCCCTTTTCCTCTCCCTCTCGCTCTGTTCGGTGCTCGGTGTGTTTTATGTTTAGCTTATCCTCTGCCTCCTTTAGTGATGGTAGTGGTATCTGTAATAGGTGTACGCTAGTTGCAGGGTTGGAGGCGAGGTTGTTAGACTTAGAGTCTCGGCTTCGCACTTTAGAAAACAGGCCAGCTAGCCAGGTCCCTTTAGCCGGTGCGGAGCCTCCTAGCTTAGCTGCTACCAGTCCCCCAGCAGGTCCCAGGCAGCTGGGCAACGACTGGGTCACGGCTCGTAAGAAACGTAGCTTTAGGCAGGCGCCCACGGTGCACCACCAACCGCTTCACGTTTCAAACAGATTTTCCCCACTCAGCGACACACCCGCTGAGAGACCCACTCTGATCATTGGTGACTCCATAGTCCGAAACGTGAAGTTAGAGAATCCAGCGGTCACAGTTAGGTGTTTGCCAGGGGCCAGAGCGGGCGACATTGAGTCTTATCTTAAGCTCCTGTCTAAGGATAAACGTAAGTACGCTAAGATCGTAATACACGCAGGAGCTAATGACGCCCGGTTACGCCAATCGGAAGTCACTAAAACTAACATTGAGTCGGTGTGTTCGTTCGCCAAAACAATGTCGGACTCCGTAGTTTTCTCTGGACCCCTCCCCAATGTGACCAGCGATGACATGTATAGCCGGCTGTCATCGCTCCACCGCTGGTTGTCTAGGTGGTGTCCTGCAAACGATGTGGGCTTTGTGGCTAATTGGAGCACTTTTTGGGGAAAACCTGGGCTGATTAGAAGAGACGGCATCCATCCCACGTTGAACGGAGCCTCTCTGCTCTCTAGTAACATGTTCTCTACAGCCGCGACCCACTCTTAGTCTTAGTTATCGCATAGAGACTGTGTCTGCTTCTCGACCACCTAAACTATACAAGTCACAAACAAATCAAAGAGGAGTGACTTACCAGAATTTAATAAACATCAAAACAACATTTAATAAACATCCTCTTACGGAACAAAGTAATAGTAAGCTAATGAAGTGTGGTTTATTAAATATCAGATCTCTCTCATCTAAATCCTTTTTAATAAATGACTTGATAAGTGACCATCACATAGATCTGTTCTGTCTCACTGAAACCTGGCTGCAGCAGGATGAATATGTTACTTTAAATGAGTCGACTCCAATGAGTCACATCAACTATCATGTTCCAAGAAGTACAGGTAGAGGTGGAGGAGTAGCAGCAGTTTATAAATCAGATTTATTAATTACTCCTAAACCTAAACATAGTTATAACTCATTTGAGAGCCTCACTCTGAGCCTTTCTCACCCAGACTCTAAGACTCAGAAACCAGTTGTGTTTTGTATTGTTTACCGTCCTCCTGCTCCATATTCAGAGTTCTTAACTGAATTCTCTGAATTCTTATCTGACTTAGTTCTTAGCACAGATAAAGTCATTGTAGTGGGAGACTTTAACATTCATGTAGATGTTGACAGCAACTGTCTCAGCACTGCTTTTAACTCCTTAATAGACACTATTGGTTTTACACAGCAGGTAAATGAACCCACTCATCGTTTTAACCACACTCTAGATCTTGTCCTGACATATGGAGTTGAAATTGATAATTTAATAGTTCTTCCCCAAAACCCTCTGTTATCTGACCATTTCTTATTAACTTTTGAATTTAGCACAACTGACCCTATAACAGCTGGAAAGAAATGTTACTATAGCAGATGTTTATCTGACAATGCTGTTGCCAGATTCAAGCAGATGATTCCATCATCTTTTGCCTCAATGTCTTGCAGATACACAGAGAACAGTCACCTTAATCCTTATGAACAGGTTGACTGTCTTGTAGATGATGCTGCAGCTTCTCTACGTACAATGTTAGACACAGTGGCTCCTCTGAAGAAGAAGACAGTGAATCAGAGGAGGTTAGCTCCGTGGTATAACTCAGACATCCGCAGTCTAAAGCAAAGGACTAGACAACTAGAAAGACAGTGGCGTTCCAACAAAATAAATGTAAACTGCATTGCATGGAAGGACAGTCTAATGAAATATAAAAAAGCACTTTGTGCTGCTAGAAAAACATATTATTCCTCCCTAATTGAGGAAAACAAAAACAACCCCAGGTTTCTTTTCAGCACTGTAGCCAGGCTGACAAAGAGTCATAGCTGTATTGAGTCTACTATCCCCTTAAATCTCAGCAGCAATGACTTTATGAACTACTTTACTAATAAAATTATTATCATTAGAAAAAACATTCAGCAGCGACTTCTTCCAAATGACAGAAAGCACTGTCTAGATCCATTAACTTTAAATTTATTAAATCCTCTGTCTTACCTAGACAGCTTCTCCCCCATAACTCATATGGAGTTAACCTCAATAATTAACTCTTCCAAGTCGTCCACTTGTCTTTTAGATCCAATCCCAACCAGATTACTCAAAGAAGTTCTACCTTTAATCAGCTCATCCATATTAAATCAAATCAACCAATCTTTACAACTAGGCTATGTACCACAGGCTTTTAAGGTGGCTGTGGTCAAACCTCTATTGAAAAAACCAACCCTTGACCCTGGACAACTAGCCAACTATAGGCCCATTTCAAATTTACCCTTTATTTCTAAGATTCTGGAAAAAATCGTGGCTAAACAATTATCTGACCACCTTAGTGGGAATAACCTGTATGAAGATTTTCAGTCAGGATTTAGAAAACATCATAGCACAGAAACAGCTCTGGTTAGAGTCACTAATGATCTTCTATTAGCTTCGGACAATGGTCTAGTTTCTGTCCTTGTCCTGTTAGATCTTAGTGCTGCATTTGATACAATTGATCATCACATTCTATTACAGACACTAGAACATAGAATCGGGATTAATGGAACAGCATTGGGATGGTTTAAATCCTATTTGTTGAACAGATTCCAGTTTGTTCATGTTAATGATAAATTCTCCACATGCACAAGGATTAGCTATGGAGTTCCACAGGGTTCTGTGCTGGGTCCAATTCTGTTTAGCTTATACATGTCTCCTCTAGGTGAGATTATTAGAAAGCATTCTATTAATTTTCATTTTTACGCAGATGATACTCAGCTATACATGTCCTTGGAACCAAATGAAACAGATCAACTAGTCAAAATTCAGGGTTGTTTAAAAGACATCAAATCCTGGATGTCCCAAAACTTCCTTCAACTAAACTCAGATAAAACCGAGATTCTTATTGTTGGGCCTAAAAATCTGAGAGAGACACTATTGAGTCAGATAGCCACCCTGGATGGCATAACATTAGCTTCAGATTCTACTGTGAGGAACCTTGGTGTCATGTTTGACCAGGATCTCTCTTTTACATCATACATTAAACAAATCTCCAGAACCGCCTACTTCCACCTTAGAAATATAGTTAAAATCAGAAGCATCCTCTCTCAGAGCGATGCAGAGAAACTGATCCATGCATTTGTTACCTCTAGGCTGGACTACTGTAACTCCTTACTCATAGGATGTCCTAACAGCTCCTTAAAAAACCTACAGCTCATTCAAAATGCTGCAGCCAGAGTTCTGACAGGACTTAGAAAGAGAGATCACATTTCTCCTACATTAGCTTCTCTGCACTGGCTGCCTGTAAAATGTAGGATAGAATTTAAAATTCTCCTACTCACATACAAAGTACTCAATGATAAAGCTCCTTCTTATCTTAAAGACCTTATAGTTCCTTATGCTCCCAGCAGAACACTTTGTTCTCAGAGCGCTGGGCTACTTGCGGTTCCTAGAGTGTTTAAATGTAGAACAGGGGGCAGAGCTTTTAGCTACCAAGCTCCTCTCCTCTGGAACCAGCTCCCTCTTCAGGTTCGAGAAGCTGACACACTCTCCACCTTTAAGATTAGGCTTAAAACCTTCCTTTTTGATAAAGCTTATAGTTAGAGATGGTTCAGGTCACTGGCAATTATTGTTAGTCACAGGAACCATCTCTTAGTTAAGCTGCAATAGACATAGACTGCTGGGGGACTTAATTTATACACTGAGCTCCTCTGTTTCCTTCTACCTCCTCTGTCCCATAACCTCCCATCATTGTCCCATGTTTAACTAACCTTGTCTCTTTCTGTCCAGTAGTTGTGCTTCTCTCCTCTCCCCCCCCACCCCCACTCTTTCTCCCTCTCTGTCCTCACCCACAGGTATCATTGGACTCAAAGTTTGGTGTCTGTGATGGGCAGCTGCGGATCCAACCATCCTGCCTGCATCCAGTCCCTGGTCCTACCATCCTGCCTGTGCTCTGTTGTTGCTTGTTGCTGTTGCTGTGCTTTTCTATCTCTCTATCCTCTCACCCCAACCGGTCGAGGCAGATGGCCGCCCACATCCAGTCTGGTTCTGCTGGAGGTTTCTTCCTCGTTAGAGAGGGAGTTTTTCCTCTCCACTGTTGCTGTCAAATTAAATGCTTGCTGTATGTGGGATTTGTTGGGTTTAGTTGTGTGAGGTTTTAAACCTTACTTTGTAAAGTGCCTTGAAATAACTTTGTTGTGATTTGGCGCTATATAAATAAAATTGAATTGAATTGAAATTGAAGAGTTATGATCTCTCTCTCTCTCTCTCTCACACACACACACACACACACACACACCTTAACTTCCCTCTTTTGGGATGAACACAGGGCTGCGCTTATGATTTCTTTTACTAATGAACAAAAAGATTCTTGATTTTTATTCTACAGTTCCACACGTCCCTCTGTCAAACCATGATAGAGACAGATGGCAGGACGTGGGTCATTTCTTGAACAGATGTCAACGGGCTGGAGACTGATTAATGACTTCCGACCCCATGTGACATATTTACCTACTTTGCATGCCTTTAGAAAACTTTTTTTTTAATCTGCCTGTCATGCGCAGCAAACAGTGGCTCCTTCATCAAGCTGATGAAGGAGACTCCTGAGGCAGCTGATGGGTACCGACAGGCCAAGCGTGCTGCAGCCCGTGCCGTTGCGGAAGCAAAAACTCGGGCCCGGGAGAAGTTTGGGGAGGCCATGGAGGAGGACTATTGCTCGGCCTCAAACAGATTCCGGCAAACCGTTCGACGCCTCGGGGGGGGGAGCAGTCCTTTACCAATTTTGTTTTCAGTGGAGGTGGGAAGCTGTTTACGGGACTCAGGTGGACTTTCCCATCACTCAGACTGAGATCACCGAGATAGTTTGTAAGCTACTTGGTGGCAGGGCAGTGGGGGTGGATGGATGAGATCCTTTCTGAGTACCTCACGTCTCTGGATGTTGTGGGTCTGTCTTGGGTAACACGCCTCTGCAATATCGCCTGGACGAGGGGCAGCTCCTCTGGACTGGACACCGGGGTGGTTGTCCCTCTTCACAAAAAGGGCGACAGGAGCGTGTGTTCCAACTATAGGGGATCACACTTCTCAGCCTCCCTGGGAAAGTCCATGCCAGGGTACTGGAGAGGAGAATTCGGCTGATAGTCAAACCTCGGATACAGAAGGAACAATGTGGTTTTCAGCCTGGTTGTGGAACGCTGGACCAGCTTTATACCCTCAGCAGGGTGCTTGAGGGTTTGTGGGAGTTTGCCCAACCAGTCTACATGTGTTTTGTGGACCTGGAGAAGGTATTCAACCACATCCCTTGTGACATCCTGTGGAGGGTGCACCTGGAGTATTGAGTCCAAGGCTCTTTAAGGGCTTTTTGGTCTCTGTACAACCCGAGCAGGAGCTTGGTTTGCATTGCCAGCAGTAAGTCAGACCTGTTCCCATGTTGGACTTCGGCAGAGCTGCCCTTTGTCATCGGTTCTGTTCATTATTTTTATGGACAGAATTTCTAGGCGCAGCCAGGGGCCGAAGGGGGTCTGGTTTGGGGACCACAGGATAGCATCTCTGCTTTTTGCAGATGATGTTGTCTTGATGGCTTCATCAAGCCAGGACCTTCAGCGTGCGCTGGTGCGGTTTGCAGCTGAGCGTGAAGAGGTTGGGATGAGAATCAGTTCCTCCAAATCTGAGGCCATGGTTTTCGACCGGAAAAAGGTGGTTTGCTCTCTCCAGGTTGGAGGAGAGTTCCTGCCCCAAGTGGAGAAGTTTAAGTATCTTTGGGTCTTGTTCACAAGTGAGGGTAGAAAGGAGCGTGAGATTGACAGACAGATCAGTTGGGGCAATGCGAGGGTGGTGGTAGTGCCAAGTGAATTAACAACACCACCTAGTCTCAGAAAGGGCTGACTTTGATTAACCACACAGGTTTGCACCAATTATGTTTGGGATATGCAAGGAGCACAAATTATAAGTATTGTATTAATTGCTCTTGAGTGGAGATACCAATTATGTTTATAATTTAGATTCACAAATTTTGGTTATTAGCTTAAATATATATATAACTATATAACAAATTCTATAGTTTGGTAAGTGAAACACTTAACTATTATTGATTTAATAATTATTATTTGAATTAATAATTACTTAATTTACAGGGCACCACCTTGTTTCCAGGGACCAATAACCAATTTGGAATAGCCAATACAGTCTCAATTGTTTTTAAGTTAGTTGAAGGGTACCATAGCCGACTCAATTCACCAATTTGCTGTAAAACCAGATACAAATAATCACAGACAACGACCAATTAAATTCTGAATGCTTTATTAAACAATTAATATTAACTCTAGTGTTAACACTATCTTGAATAACTCAGCAAATCACAACTTAAACAACAATCTTATGGTGTTCGTCTGGACGTACTGTATGCGTAGGCGCGTTACCTGAGATAAGTAGTGTGTGTGTGTGTGTGTGTGTGTGTGTGTGTGTGTGAGAGAGAGAGAGAGAGAGGAGGGAGAGCGCCCCCCTTTAGGGGCGTGGTGAGGTGGCACAGCTGCGCGCGTGTGCCGGTGAGCCCTTTGAATGGAGCGCGCGTGTCTGGCGCTCACAGGGAAAGAAGCGTGTAGAGGAGTGTGATGTGGGACTAGCGTGGATAAGGCTTGCGGTCACAAACACGTGGGGCTATATTCGGTGATGTAGTCACGTGATCGCGGAAGCGCGCAGTGGTTGAAACATGCTCGTGGCGTGGTCGCTGCAGAAACAGAGCACCGAATCGCGGAAATACAGTGATCAGATCGCGTATTCAGGAAAAGAAAACAACACAATAAAAACAATTACTGATCCCCTAAGAGTTGTACTCTGCTCAGACTTATGAATGCCTCTGCCTTACTGCTCAATCCTGGTGAGACGATCCGGCGTTGCGGGCGTGCGTGCTGTCGCGGTCCGGTCCAGGTGTGCGTCGCGATGATCGCGTCGTGATCAGCTGATGCGGCGGCGGGTGAGGCGGTTAAGCTGGCGGTTTCCTGCCGGATGTCTGGAAGTAGATGGGTGATCAGGCCCGTTCTCTGTGACGACGTCCCCGTTAGTTCAGCTGCTGGCTGCGGTGGAGGATCCAGGTGCGCAGAGGGAAGCTCCAGGTGGGGAAGGGACAAGGGTCGAAGAGAACAAGGGGCGAGACTTCGGTCACGGCGGCTTTTATAACCGTTTTTTTGGTCACGCCCCTCCTATTGTGTGATCCAATCAGGATGGCTGACGTCCAAGTTTCTCCTCCGTTGCCGTGGGGAGTCCTGACGTTTAAGCGGGGAGCCAGGTATGGGTCCCCAGCCTGGCGCCTGGTTTTGGCGCTCAGATTTCTCTTTGTTCCCACTCACTACTATCAGGATGAAGACTTTACATGCAGGCCGCAGTACCTCCTTTGTCTGAGCATGTGGGACCTTAATAATAATTCTGTTTGTGGCTGGGTGCTCCCTTATAGATAAGGTGAGGAGCTCTTTCAGCTGGGAGGAGCTCAGAGTAGAGTCGCTGCTCCTCCACATCGAGAGGAGCAAGTTGAGATGGCTTGGGCATCTGGTTCGAAAGCCCCCTGGACGCCTCCCTGCACCGGTAGAAGGCCCCCGCTGGAGAGACTATGTCGCTCGGCTGGCCTGGGAACACGTTGGGGTCCCACCAAAAGAGCTGGAGGAAGTGTCCAGGGAGAGGGAAGTCTGGAACTCTCTGCTCAGACTGTTGCCCCCGCAAACCGGCCCCGGATAAAGCAGTTGAAAATGTATGTATGTATGTATGTATGTATGTATGTATGTATGTATGTATGTATGTATGTATGTATGTATGGATGGATGGATGGATGGATGGATGGATGGAGGTTTTTTTTCTGGGTGATTGTAATTACAGCTGATGGCAATCGATCTCACCCAACAGAATTGATGCAATTCGAAACCTACACATATAAACCACTCATGTCTTTTCCAGGTCTTTGTTCTTATTGTAGGACCTTCATTCCTAACTTTACTGTCTTTGAGGCTGTCAGGGTGCGGCAGAGAGCGGACCCACATGCACAGCGCGCGGTGACAGGATAGGTGATAATAATTGAAGTTTAATCCATAAATCGTGGTACAAGGCAGTCCAGGTCATTCACAGAGAATCTCAGTATTGCAGAACAGTGGATGAGAAATCAGGTTGTACGACTACTGGTCTTTTGTCTTGTAGCCTATTTTTCTGCCAAGCTTGATCCAGCTGCTGCTGAACTTCCACTGTAACTATGAGGAGTGGCTGCGGCAGACAAAAACCGTGCTGGCTTCATGTGACATTGTTGGCTACTCTGAGGTCACCTTGTTGGTTCCTCATGCTGTGTCTTTGATCCTTTAGGAATAGAAAACATCACATCTTTATACAGCCTGATGGCTTAGATGCAACACCATCTTGCTTTACATGCTGAACATTACTGTCAAGAGGTGCAATGTGCTTAACCCATCCATTTTTCTTCCAGGTCCTGACGATGGCGAGCCTCAGACTGTGTTGATGGCTCCGCCTCTAGAGACCCTGCTTCAGGCCAATGTCAGGTTGGGTATGCAGTCTGCACTCCTCAGGCCGTCTTGAAGCCTGGCACTTTGCTAAGACACTACTCTGCTCAGGCTGCAGAGTTTATTGCGTTGACTGAACCTAGTAAACTAGCAGAATGCCTGTTATCATTTACACAGACTCCAGAGATGCTTTTGGTGTTACACTTTGGTGCTCTGTGGATCCATAGGAAGTTTTTGAAGTCTGATTGCAAACCTGTCTAACATCATGATTAGGTTGCTGCTTTGCTGGACAGCTAATGCTGTTTTTAACTGACTGTTTCACACCGTCAGTGACGACCTTGTTTCTGCCAACATGCAGCTGCAGACGCTGCAGACCCCTTCGCACCCCTCCCTCTCCTCATCCTCGAGGCTGCGTTGACCGTTCAGCTGAAGGTGAGAGCCAAGTGCTGCCTGAAGCTGCGCTGGTGAATAACACTGTCAGACATACGCTCCTGAGAAAACACACACACGAGCATCCTTGAGTTGCCGACGCTGGATGAAGTGTAGACTTTTCACATCACGGGAGTGACAGTGACTCAGACGACATTGGGAGGAAACCTGGTGGTGATAACAAATCCCAAGTGTCTCTGTGATCAGCTGATCACAACCTGAAGGACTCCAACGAAAAATCAATGTGTCAACACACAGGTTGGAAACAATCTAACGCTACTGTTCAACAGGACGAAGCAGATCGTTACAAGACATTAATTGTAACCATGCTGTTAGACTTCATTTTATGTTACTCTGATTATTGCCTTAATTATATGATGTTTCTATGTAATTTTACACACTAATTTTGAATGAGAAACTTTCACGACACTGAGTTTAAATATACTAAAATTGATGTGGTGTTTAATTTGCTTATAATCGCTTTATTCACTGCTACAATTAGTTTTTATCCTCATCTACAGATGATAGAGGTTATAAGACAACACAAGCAATATGCATCATCATTCGGGATAATCCCTGATTCTCCCATTCACTCTAGACCCAAATGTACAATTAAATATCTGATCTGAAAACTAGCTCAAATTATATGAAACAGAAAGTTACCTGAATTTTATGTAAAGGTGCATTTTTGAATCTTGATGATTTAATACACTCAGTCATTTTCACTCGTTTCATTTGCAGGGGTCTTTTATTATTATGAAATGTGATGTTTGACAATTTTTATTTTTTTAGTGTTTGATTATTGTGTAATCAAAAGGGGGGAATTGTAATGGGAAAATAGTTTCTTCCTTATTCTATGTGGTTGTCACATGATTTATGACTTATGTTGTCTTACTTCTGTTTTATATATTTGACATTTCACCTAGATTGTTCAATGGTTGTCTCTGCCTTAGACAACTCTAGCTTCCAAACCCAAGGCCGGGGAGTTGAATCTCACTGTCTGTTGAAGCTCAGCACTCCTCCCTTTTTGATAGTTAGACGCCAACGATGCAGGTGTGAGAATGTAAACATCTCCACACACACAGCGACAGGGATGAGATTGTGCATGCAGTTTGAACAGGGTACACAGACGTTCCACCCTAGTCGGACAGAGGAGTTAAAAGGCAGAAGCAACTTAAGGATTGTGGGTCTTTGCATCGGCCTTCGTGGTGTATGCACTGATCTCCCCAGCTGTTTTGTAGTTTGTTGATGTGCACGATGAACATCCATGTTTTTGATTCGCTTTCCCCATTATTTTTATTTTTGATAATTTTTATAATAAGTCACACAAAAGACAACTCTCTCATCCACTTGTTTATGGGATATTTCCACTACAACCTGTCATGTGTGACAGTTGCAGTGTTCTGGTTTCAGGTCAGTAGTACTGGAAGCTGAGGCTGAGGCCAAAAACTTCACAGACTTGGGATTTCCATCCGGAATAACATCTGGATGGACTGTCGTCAAGGCAGCTAATAAGCTTATGAAAAAATCTCTAACAATATTGAGTTGGTTTTAAGGTTAAGTGCAATTTTAAAACACACATAGTACATATAGTATATTATTAAACTAACGTTTAATTGCTTCAAGTTTCATGAATAGTTGGTCAGTCGTGTCTTGCTGCAATATCTTTGTAACATTTCCATTTTCGAACGATGGATTGAAAAGTGAGAAGTTATAGAGAATTTTTAATAACCTAAAGCTGCTTAAACCGTCCTCGCAACTTTATTCCTGCCCCATTTTGGCATCTTCCTCTGATCTCTGCCGTTTTTTCACTAATGTTCTTTAGCAAACCTCTGAGGGCACACTCACAGAACATTTCTACTAAGATAAAACCACACGCAGATGGTTATTCATGAGTTTCTGAATACAAACTCCTGCCGCAAACTATATTTGTTCTACCCTGATAAATACATTTGTTCTTACAGCTGTAACGTGACGACATGTGGAAAAGTTAAATGGGTAGTGAATAGTTTTGCAAGGCACTGTATGTAGCAAGGACTATAACCAATATGGCACCGATTTGTCAGTCAAGTGTTAAAAGACGCTCATCTTGCAATGTTTAGCCGTATTGTGTTGAGTGCAAACCTGCCTGGACCAGATCAGGCCTCTTATGTCTCATGTATTACACTACACGTTTCCTGTATGAGTAAATTTATTGTCACTGTCTTCTCATAAAATAACTGGATTTAAACTGCATTAACCAATATGCCTTTGGCTTCGCTTCATGTAACCATTCACCGCTCAGGGAAACATTGTAGCATAAGCATATGAATGTTTAGAAATTATTGTGTTTTTGGATGTAATTTCCCCTGTAGGTACAACGAGCAGCAGGAGACAGGGGAGGAGTCATCCAAACTTACAAAGCATGACTGGCCAGATGTACACAATATTTATCCCCCCACAGGTTTTGTGCACTTTTTATGGCAAACATCCACTACAAATATGACTTTGAATCCAGACAGGTTATCTCCACAGGCCCCTCTAACAACCTCCTGGAATGCACGAAGCACAACACTGGAATGCTGCTGAGAGAAGATAATTGGAGGCTAACACTGTGTGTTTACTCTGGGATCAAATCGCTGTACATTCAGTTATAAGCACAGTCTGCTGAACCTACAAAACAAGGAACAAATGAATAATCCAGGGATGTGGTTGAAAGCATCACCTCACTGTGTAATCCAGTGTTGTAATAGGGCAGTTTTTGTGTTTGATAGTAAAGTTTTCATTTTTTCATTTGTTCTTTGAAAAAAAGCATAAATTTAATTCATATGTCGCTGCTAAATAAGTTTTGTTCTAACATGTGAAGCACAATGTGTAAATAATAATGTGACACTGAGATTTGTTGATCACTGCTTGTGAGTTTTTTTCTGTTTGTTTGTACTAGTGAATAAAAAAGAACATAACACTTTATATTGTGTTTTTATATTTATTGTGACGCATAAAGTCAGTCTGACTGTCTGCATTGGATGGTGTTGCACAATCCACCGGAGGCAAAGTATTACCCAACAAAATCACCTTCCTCATCACAAGCAAAATGTAACTTTAACTCTGATATGGTATAAAACACTGGCCTTTTTATTTTAACAATACTCTGTACTCTCAAACATTGGACCTGGGTTCAGATTCAGTGGCTGGCAACTGGCAATACAAAGCCGTCACAAAGAACTAGGAGCAAATGGGAAAGACAGTGGTATATAATGCTGGTACACAGTTGACATGGGCCTGTTTAATAAATGACAAAGAAACAGCACATTTCCAAAATGTAGCTGGATCCACTCCAGTGACAACGGTTACTAATAAAACTAATGTTTGTTTGTATTATTTAACCACCATTTTCATCACCAATATATTCACTGGCACCTTGGGAGGTTTTGATCAGATGAAATGATCATCGTTAGAAGATGAAATACATAAGTTTAAATATTTCTTTAGACACATTTTACATTGGCATTTTAGCCTAGTTTGAGATGTTGGCTTTTACTGTTTTTATTTTTATTCTTATTTTTATTATTTTACTTTTTCTTATATTGTGTGTCTGCTACTAAATATCTTGTTAAGTGTTTGTCTGTGTACAGCACTTTTGCCATCTATGTTGATTTTAAGGTGCTTTGTAAATAAAGTTGTATTGTATTGTAATTATCTGCAGTTTCCTAACTGTAATAATGCCATGTGCCATAAATTTCAGTGTCTTCCTATAAAAACATAAATTAAAACATTATTATATTATATACGCATTTATTATTACTAATAATAACATTTCCCCCCTAATTCAACAATTTAAGTTACAATCTTCCCATGCATCTGCTCCACGTAAGAAACAGACGTCACAGCTGCATTGTGTTGTTTTGGGAAAGCTTTTACGCTGGGTGACTCACAAAAACTCAGCTTCCTGTTCCTCTTCCTTAAATGGACATTTTTCTTAGTCAGAATCCTGGAGGTAGTTGCTCAACACACCTGAAACTCAGCCTATAAAACTGCTGCTCCCAGCACAGAGAATCAAGTCAGTCAAGGAGGAAGCATGAAGTCCTTGAATCTGAGCCTTCTACTGAGCCTGGCAGTCACAGTTTACTGTTTGCCAATGGCAAAGGTGACCGTGAAAGATGAAAAGTTTGCAGAGGTGAGTGTAATTTGTTGCGTTCTCACAGAAGAAGCTTTTGTTGCTTCATCAGGCTCTTGCAGCACATGCAGCTGCTGCATGTGTATGAATCTAAGGTTTTCTTCTCATTCACAGAGCTACCTGAAGAAGTTCTTCAACCTGACAGAGGAAAGTGAGACGGGGACTGTTAGACGGGGACTCAACCCTGTTACCATCAAGCTCACCGAGATGCAGAAATTCTTTGGTCTCAAAATCACAGGGACGCTCGACTCAGACACTTTGGCCATGATGAAGAAGCCTCGCTGTGGCGTTCCTGATGGAGCTGTCGCTCGTTTCTCCACCTTTGGAAACAACCTGAAGTGGGAGAAAAACAGCCTCACCTACAGGTGAGTGAATCACATAGAGAGCGACCAATTGAAGAAAGCATTTCATCAAGTATGGGTATGCGTATACATCAATTTCTCTGTGCCACAGGATTGTGAACTACACTCCTGACATGTCCAACGCAGAGGTAGATGACTCCATTGACAAAGCTCTGCAGGTCTGGTCCAGAGTGACTCCACTGAGGTTCACAAAAATTAGAAGTGGCACTGCTGACATTATGATCTCCTTTGGCCGCCAAAGTAAGCACACACAATATTCTTTTTATACTTATATACTTTTAATGTGCAGTTTCTGTATTGGTGAATGACATTTGTTGTTGTTGTTGTTACTAGATCATGGTGATTTCTACCCGTTTGATGGCCCTGATGGAACTCTTGCCCACGCCTTCGCTCCAGGTCCTGACATTGGAGGAGACGCTCATTTTGACGAAGATGAGACTTTCACTTATCGTTCAACTGCAGGTAGGTGTGTTATTTATACAGATCACATGAACTACTTGATTAATATGTGTGATTTTATTTTTTAAAATTAACTTACACTACATGTGTTTTGGCTCCAGGCTATGTTCTCTTCATGGTAGCTGCCCATGAGTTTGGTCACTCCCTGGGTCTGTCTCACTCTGATGATCCTGGTGCTCTCATGTATCCTGTGTATTCATACAGCAATCCAGATACTTTTGTTTTGCCCCGTGATGATGTCAACGGCATCCAGTCTCTCTATGGTTAGTAAAACCTAACTACAGTACGTAGTTGCCTGTTTAACAAAACATTTCGAACTGATTTGCCTCTTTGGCTTTACATAAAGTAGGTTTCATATAATCTATTAAACTCACAGGTCCAAACCCTGACAAGGTGCCTGGGCCCACACCCCCCACCACCCCTGATTCCTGTGATTCAACCTTGGTCTTGGATGCCGTGGCCACTCTGAGAGGAGAGACGCTCTTTTTCAAGAACAGGTACTGTTTGGTAGAAACTACATGCTTACATTTCTGAGGCTGAAGTATTGGTATTATCACACAGTAGCTTATTGGGCTAATGAACTGATTTGTGTTTGTTCTCAGCTTCTTCTGGCGCAGTTACTCCCAGAGAAATACACCTGAGCAAACTCTTATCACAAACTTCTGGCCTGACGCCCCCATCAACATTGACGCTGCTTATGAGAGTTATGAGTTAGACAGTGTGTTACTCTTTAAAGGTGTGTATTGTGTGTCTCTATCTGAAGATCTTAATACTTTATTATTTTTTTGCTTACATTTACAATAATAGAACTTCTTGTCATGTCTGTATAGATCAGAAGGTATGGGCTTTCAGCGGCTATGACCTTCTACGTGGTTATCCTAAACCAATCTCCAGCTTTGGTCTGCCCAGCTCAGTGAAGAAAATTGATGCAGCCCTTTATAACTCAGACACTGGAAAGACTCTCTTCTTTGTTGGCACCAGCTACTACAGGTGTGTTAGAATCATAATTTTACCGTGGTCTTGGTTAACGACAAGGTTATTAAGTTTTTCTAATCGTTGTCTGTACGTGACTCCAGTTACGATGAGGCCAAGAAGAAGATGGACCCAGGATTCCCCAAACAAGTGCATGCAACCTTCTCTGGATTGACCACTAAGGTGACGGCAGCTTTGCACTTCAAAGGTGAGAGGCATTCAACTCTGATTTTACTGAAATTATATTTTTTTTTACATTTCTTGCAAGTCAAATAATTGCAGAATATCTAACACGTAATGTCTGGTATGCAGGTTTCACTTATCTCTACACTGGATCTTACTTGAACGAGTACAGTGGTGGGAGGTTGATGCGTGTTCTGAGGAACAACTACTTCTTGCCCTGCACTAAACCCTAGAACACTTTACTACTTAATGACAGGGAAGCTGCTTACAATAAAAGTATCCATAATATGCAATGATTCAGTATTTTGATCATATAAAAATATTTTTTTGCACACTTGTACCGTATACAGTATCAATTCTCAGGACAAAGAAAGTCATTTTACTTTAAAAAAGTTTTTTTTTAATTAGCATTTTGTCATTTTAGCCAGTATTCTACATATCTGTAGTGTGTTTTATTTATACAATTCACAAAACAATGTTATTATACTAATTTGTAATTGTTTGTTGCTTAAATTTACTGTGAATTGATCAAAATTATAATTATTTCCATTGCACATTGTTGTAAATGCATGTTCACATAAGTATGTTCTTAATTGTGACTGAACATATTAAAGTATGTGTTAAAGTTGGAATTTGTCTGTCTGTCTAAATCCTGTGGTAATATTTCCTTTTACTTTACATCTAAGGGCTTCTTTAGTTGTGACTGTTATAATTACGCTAACAGGACACAAACTCCAAGCTCCATGGAGGCTGGAAGTGGCTGCTACAGCCAACATAAAAACTAAAGAACAAACTAATCAGTTAATGAGAAATATGGGATCACCTAGAGCCTGTGGCTAGATCAACTAACAAACAAAGACGCAAATGTAACAACCCATGTACAGTACTAACTTAATAATGAATTAGAAGTAATTAGAAATACAAACAAGGTTAATAATAAATGTAATATACTAAAAACAAAATCTCTGTGGCAGAGAGAAACTTAGCTCTGAACACAAGAATGTAAGAGACTAAGAATCACAGAAGGCAAAATATAATAGTAGCAAGCAAGAAGTGGCACTAAACCAACAGATAGCAAACTAAAAAAAAACTAATAAAGAAACAATACCTGCACCAGAGCACCGGAACCAACAACATAAGACAAGGACAACAGACCTTTAAATAATGACAGACAGATGTACAGTACTGTAACATACTGTGATATCTACTGTACAGTGAACCAATAAAGGAATTAATCTGAACAGAGAACTTTCAGTAAATACATACAGGTGAAAGTAATGACATTGATTACCAAGCATATAAACTAATCAGGAGGTGATGCAACACAGCAATAATAGACAAAATCAAAAGCACCACCAGGTGGCTGAAAGGATGCTCTGTAACATTAACTCATGTCACAGTTCATAGCAGTGAAGGACTGTATGCAGATACAGTTTGTGGAGGTTTATTGCAAACTCTTTAATGCAAAAGCAGGGTGAAGGTAACAATACAGACAGGGATCAGGCAATGTTTAATCAACAAGGCAGAGTCCAAAAAAAGTACAGGGAGCAAGCAGGGCACGGTCAAAAACGAGATCTAGGGTCGGTACGCAAAAGGATTTACTTGAATGAATGCTGTAGAGTAGACACAGGGACGGCCGCTATGGGGCTGACAATGGATGGAATTAGACGTGGGTATACGCTTGAGCAGGAGCCTGAACTGGGGGGTGGTTGGTGCACTGGAGCTTGAGCTGGGCAAGATGGCTGCACTGGAGCTTAAGATAGGCAAGATGGCTGCACTGGAGCTTGAGCTGGGCAAGATGGCTGCACTGGAGTATAAACTGGGCAAGATGGCTGCACTGGAGCTTAAGATAGGCAAGATGGCTGCACTGGAGCTTGAGCTGGGCAAGATGGCTGCACTGGAGTATAAACTGGGCAAGATGGCTGCACTGGAGCTTAAGATAGGCAAGATGGCTGCACTGGAGCTTGAGCTGGGCAAGATGGCTGCACTGGAGCTTAAGCTGGGCAAGATGGCTGCACTGGAGCTTAAGATAGGCAAGATGGCTGCACTGGAGCTTGAGCTGGGCAAGATGGCTGCACTGGAGTATAAGCTGGGCAGGAGCAGCTGAGGTCCTGTCGCAATGAAGAGCTTTATTGCCAGGTCCTTTAGAGTGCACTTTACAGAACTAGCAACTTGTCTTGGTGCTGGCACACCCTGGCAGCCGTCTATGGTGCAACGTCTCATCTGGCAGTGGAAGCAAGTTGCAATACAGAGTCACAGTCTTACATGGCTCACTGCATGTTCTCTACAGCCGCCACCCCCTCTTAGTCTTACATGTAGTTATAGCGAAGTGACTGTGTCTGCTCCCTGACCACCTAAACTATACAAGTTACAAACTAATCAAAGAGGAGTGACATCAAAACGTTTCCTCTTACAGAACAATGTAACAGTAAGTTAATAAAGTGTGGTTTATTAAATCAGACCTCTCTTATCTAAATCCTTGTTAATAAATGATAAGTGACCATCACATAGATCTGTTCTGTCTCACTGAAACCTGGCTGCAGCAGGATGAATATGTTAGTTTAAATGAGTCGACTCCAATGAGTCACGTCAACTATTATGTTCCTAGAAGTACAGGTACTGTAGAGGTGGAGGAGTAGTGATTTATAACTCAGACTTATTAATTACTCCTGAACCTAGACATAGTTATAACTCATTTGAGAGCCTCACTCTGAGCCTTTCTCACCCAGACTCTAAAACCCAGAAGCCAGTTTTTGTCAGGTTTTGGCTCTGTTTTCAGTTTTATTTTGAAGGCACTTTGTTGTTCAGTCATATCATCATGTTTTGGGTTCCAGTTTCCACTTCCTGTCTTTATTTTGGTAGTCTCCCGGTTTCTGTTTTCGGTTCCAGCTTTACTTCCGGTCCTCATTAGTCACACCTGCTCCGTATCAGTAATCACTCACCGTGTACTTAAGCACCACCAGTCCCAGAACACCTTGCCAGATCGTTGTATGCTAGACATCATTTTCCAGCACTTAGTCATCCTGTCCGCGCGTTTCTTGATCCTGTTTTGTTTCCTGACGTCTGACTCTCGCCTGTTCCTGATCTGTACTGTTGCCTGGAAAACTCTAGAATGCCGAACCTGACCGCCCGACTACGAGACAGCCTACTGTAATCTGTGTTCTCCCGTTACCGAAACTCTGCCTGTTCTTGGACCTGAACCTGCCTGCCCCACCTGTACCGAAGCCTGCGATTCCCCGTGTACGACCCGGACCGTCTGAGATATCGAATACTGAATTAAAACCGTTTAACTCTACTACCTGTCTGAGGTCTCTGTGCTGTGCATGTGGGTCCTCATCCGTGCGATCGTGACAGAACGATCTGGCCAGACTTGGACCCAGCCAGCACTCCGTCTCCGTCCAGGTCAGTGACTGTTTTTGTTTATTGCTTTTTGGCTGCGAGTATCAGTCAACCGAGGGGAGAATGGAGTTTACATGCGCCGAGCTACCCAGCGACCTACGTGCTTATTTTAAAATCCTCGCGGACGATTACCGAAGCTCGACCCGAAAACCCAGCGATGCGCCGTGGAGGTGGCGGTGTGGACCTTGGAGGACGAGGACAGCATGCTAGAACGCCCCAGTGTCCGTCTCCTCTACGAGCGATTGTGCGCGCGACTCGGAGAGTTGAACAGCGCGCTCCGCACCACACCAGCCCCCACGCCGTCCGCTCGGATTACGCCAGCCCTGGTCGCACCGCCGATGGTTTCGGTTTCCTCCTCCCAGCCCCGTCGGACCGTCGTGACTGCACCAGCCTGCCCAGCTCCACGTTTACTCCGCTGGGAGGACTTCCTGCACTCATGCGGTCCCCCGTCCTTGTGCTCCGCTCAGTTTCCAACCCAGCCGTGCTCTGCTCAGTTTTCAGCCCAGCCGTGCTCTGCTCAGTTTTCAGCCCAGCCGTACTCTGCTCAGTTTTCAGCCCAGCCGTGCTCTGCTCAGTTTTCAGCCCAGCCGTGCTCTGCTCAGGTCCCAGTTCAGCCGGGCTCTGCTCGGTGTCCAGCCCCAGTTCAGCCGAGCTCCGCTCGGTGTCCAGCCCCAGTTCAGTCATGCTCCGTTCATGCTCCAGCCCCAGTTCAGTCATGCTCCGTTCAGGCTCCAGCTCAGCCTTGTCGCATCCAGAGTCCAGCTCAGGCCGGTCACGTTCCAGTCCCGTCGAGTCACAATGAGTTTCCAGCCCCGTCGAGTCACTTTCAGGTTCCAGCCCCGTCGGGTCACGTTCAGGTTCCAGCCCCGTCGAGTCACGTTCAGGTTCGTTCACGGCCAGGTTCCAGCGCAGCCCTGTCATGCTCAAGTTCCAGCCCCAGTCCAGTCGTGCTCCGCTCAGGCTCCAGACCCAGTCCAGTCGAGCTTCGTTCAGGCGCTAGTCCCAGTCCGGTCGAGCTCCGTTCAGGCGCAAACCCCAGTCCGGTCGAGCTCCGTTCGGAGTGCTGGCTGGGTCCAAGTCTGGCAGAGTCCAGCTCAGGCCGGTCACGTTCCAGTCCCGTCGAGTCACAATGAGTTTCCAGCCCCGTCGAGTCACTTTCAGGTTCCAGCCCCGTCGGGTCACGTTCAGGTTCCAGCCCCGTCGAGTCACGTTCAGGTTCCAGCCCCGTCGAGTCACGTTCAGGTTCCAGCCCAGTCGAGTCACGTTCAGGTTCCAGCCCAGTTGAGTCACGCTCAGGTCCCAGCCCAGTCGAGTCACGGCCAGGTTCCAGCGCAGCCCTGTCATGCTCAAGTTCCAGCCCCAGTCCAGTCGTGCTCCGCTCAGGCTCCAGACCCAGTCCAGTCGAGCTTCGTTCAGGCGCTAGTCCCAGTCCGGTCGAGCTCCGTTCAGGCGCAAACCCCAGTCCGGTCGAGCTCCGTTCAGGCGCTAGCCCCAGTCCGGTCGAGCTCCGTTCAGGCGCTAGCCCCAGTCCGGTCGAGCTCCGTTCAGGCGCTAGCCCCAGTCCGGTCGAGCTCCGTTCAGGCGCTAGCCCCAGTCCGGTCGAGCTCTGTTCAGGCGCTAGCCCCAGTCCAGTCGAGTCACGCTCAGGCCCCAGTCCAGTCGAGTCACGCTCAGTCCCCCGTCTAGCCGAATCCCGTCCAGGTCCCAGTCCAGTCGAGTCCCGTTCAGGTCCCAGTCCAGTCCCGTTCAGGTCCCAGTCCAGTCGAGTCCCGTTCAGGTCTTGTTCCAGCCAGAGGGCACCACCCGTCGAACAAGTGCTATGCACACCCGATCAGTCCCGACGTCTACTCCGTCGAGCGCGGCAGCTGCAAGCAGCCATGCCGGCTCCAGAGTAGATGCCGTCTCAGTCCCTGCCGGCTCCAGTGAGGAGCCAGAGGGCAGCACTGCCGGCACCAGTGAGGAGCCAGAGGGCAGCACTGCCGGCTCCAGTGAGGAGCCAGAGGGCAGCACTGCCGGCTCCGGTAAGGACGCCGTTCCTGTTCCTGTCGGCCAAGCAGAGGCCGTTCCAGTTCCTGTTCCTGTCGGCCAAGTAGAGGCCGTTCCAGTTCCTGTTCCTGTCGGCCAAGTAGAGGCCGTTCCTGTTCCTGTCGGCCAAGTAAAGGTCGTTCCTGTTCCTGTCGGCCAAGTAGAGGTCGTTCCTGTTCCTGTCGGCCAAGTAGAGGTCGTTCCTGTTCCTGTCGGCCAAGTAGAGGCCGTTCCTGTTCCTGTCAGCCATGTAGAGGTCGTTCCTGTTCCTGTCGGCCCCCGAGAGGACGCCGTTCTAGTCCCCGTTCCTGCCGGCTCCCGCGAGGACGCCGTTCTAGCCCCCGTTCCTGTCAGTCTTGGAATGGCAGTTCCCGCTGACCTCCAGGAGGAGGTCGCGCCAGCTGGAGTGGCTGCCGCGGTTCCCGCCGACCTCCAGGAGGAGGTCGCGCCAGCTGGAGTGGCTGCCGCGGTTCCCGCCGACCTCCAGGAGGAGGTCGCGCCAGCTGGAGTTGCTGCCGCGGTCCCCGCTGACCTCCAGGAGGTGGTCGCGCCAGCTGGAGTTGCTGCCGCGGTCCCCGCTGACCTCCAGGAGGAGGTCGCACTGGTCGCAGTTCCCGCCGACCTCCAGGAGGAGGTCGCACCGGTCGCAGTCCCCGCCGACCTCCAGGAGGAAGCCGCACCGGTCGCAGTTCCCGCCGACCTCCAGGAGGAGGCCGCACCGCATCGGTTCCCGGCGGCTCGGCTCCGGCCGCACCTGCATCGGTTCCCGGCGGCTCGGCTCCGGCCGCACCTGCATCGGTTCCCGGCGGCTCGGCTCCGGCCGCACCTGCATCGGTTCCCGGCGGCTCGGCTCCGGCCGCACCTGCATCGGTTCCTGGCGGTCCGGCTCCGGCCGCACCTGCATCGGTTCCTGGCGCCGACCACGTCTCCACGTCTGTTCTCGCCTCATCTGCCAGACTGGTGGCCTCGCCCTCGGTGCCTCATCTGCCAGACTGGTGGCCTCGCCCTCGGCGCCTCCTGCTGTTTGGATGGCGCTGCCTCCTTCAGCGCCGTCCGTCTTGACTCCGCCACCGTCACGGCCGTTCGCCTGGGGTGAGCCCCCTCCTGCCACGGCGATGGCGCAGCCTCTGCCGTCGTCGCCCACCACGATCCTGGGACTCCCCTGCTGCCACCCTCCAAAAGAGGGGGGTTTCTGGGCCCCATGGGGCCATTGGGGATGAACTCTGAACTTTCGGTTTCCGGTTTATGAACTCCTGATTTGACCCTCCTCCCGTCCTCCCTCCGCCCACCCTGCTTGTTTGCCTTGAGGGGGAGGGATTCGGTCCCTCCTCCTGCGACCACCCTCCGCCCGCCCTGGTTTGGGGCGGGGGGCTTCCGTGGGCGCCGTGGAAGACGCCCTAGAGGGAGGGGTACTGTCAGGTTCTGGCTCTGTTTTTAGTTTTATTTTGAAGGCACTTTGTTGTTCAGTCATATCATCATGTTTTGGGTTCCAGTTTCCACTTCCTGTCTTTATTTTGATAGTCTCCCGGTTTCTGTTTTCGGTTCCAGCTTTACTTCCGGTCCTCATTAGTCACACCTGCTCTGTATCAGTAATCACTCACCGTGTACTTAAGCACCACCAGTCCCAGAACACCTTGCCAGATTGTTGTATGCTAGACATAATTTTCCAGCACTTAGTCATCCTGTCCGCGCGTTTCTTGATCCTGTTTTGTTTCCTGACGTCTGACTCTCGCCTGTTCCTGATCTGTACTGTTGCCTGGAAAACTCTAGAATACCGAACCTGACCGCCCGACTACGAGACAGCCTGCTCCTAAACGGTACTGTAATCTGTGTTCTCCCGTTACCGAAACTCTGCCTGTTCTTGGACCTGAACCTGCCTGCCCCACCTGTACCGAAGCCTGCGATTCCCCGTGTACGACCCGGACCGTCTGAGATATCGAATACTGAATTAAAACCGTTTAACTCTACTACCTGTCTGAGGTCTCTGTGCTGTGCATGTGGGTCCTCATCCGTTCGACCGTGACAGTTTTGTTTTGTATTGTTTATTGTCCTCCTGCTCTCCTGCTCTATCTTCAGAGTTCTTAACGGAATTCCTATTCTTATATAACTTAGTTCTTAAATACAGATAGAGTCATTGTAGTGGGAGACTTTAATATTCATGTAGATGTTGATAGCAACTGTCTCAGCACTACCTTTGACTCTTTAAAAGACTCTATTGGTTTTACTTAGCAGGTAAATGAACCCACTTATCGTTTTAATCATACCCTCGATTTTGTTTTGACATATGGGGTTGAAATTGATAATTTAATAAACCCTCTGTTATCTGACCATTTCTTATTAACTTTTGAATTTACCATAATTGACCTTACAGCAGCTGGAAAGAAATTTTGCTATAGAAGATTTTTATCAGACGATGCTGTTGCCAGATTCAAGCAGATGATTCCATCATCTTTTGCCTTATTGCCATGTAGCTTCGAAGAGGAGAACAGTCACTTTAATCCTTATAAACAGGTTGATTGTTTTGTAGATGATGTTGCAGCTTCTTTACTTACACTGTTGGACACAGTGGCTCCTCTGAAGAAGAGGGCAGTGAATCAGAGGAGGTTAGCTCCATGGTATAACTCAGTGATCCGCAGCCTAAAGCACAGGACCAGACTAGGTCTAGAGTCAGACTAGAAAGGCAGTTCCAACAAAATAAATGTAAACTGCATTGCATGGAAGGATAGTCTAATAATATAAAAAAAGCACTTTGTGCTGCTAGAAAAACACATTATTCCTTCTTAATTGAGGAAAACAAAAACAACCCCAGGTTTCTTTTCAGCACTGTAGCCAGGCTGACTAAGCATCATAGCTGTGTTGAGCCTACTATCCCCTTAATCTCAGCAGCAATGACTTTATGAACTACTTTACTAATAAAATTTTCACCATTAAAAAAACATTCAGCAGCAACTTCCTTTAAATGATAGAAATAACCCTCTAGATCCATCAACTTTAAATTTACCAAGTCCTCTGTCCTAGACAGCTTCTTCCCCATAACTCATATGGAGTTAACCCCAATAACCTCAACTTTTCCAACCAGATTACTTAAAAAAGTTTTACCTTTAATCAGTTTGTCCATATTAAATCAAATCAACCAATCTTTACTAATGGGCTATGTACAGTACCACAGGCTTTTAAGGTGGTTGTGGTCAAACCTTTACTGAAAAAACCTACTCTGGAGAACTAGCCAACTATAGGCAAATTTCAAATTTACCATTTACTAGATTCTTGAAAAAAATCGTAGCTAAAGAATTATCTGACCACCTGAGTGGGAATAACCTGTATGAAGATTTTTAGTCAGGATTTAGAAAACATCATAGCACAGAAACAGCTCTGGTTACTAATCAGCTCTGGTCACTAATGATCTTCTCTTCAGACAATAGTCTGGTCTCTGTCCTTGTCCTGTTAGATCTTAGTGCTGCATTTGATACAACTGAACACAACATTCTATTAGAGACTAGAACATAGCATTGGAATTAAAGGAACAGCACTAAGATTGTTTAAATCCTATTTGTTGAACAGTTTTGTTCATGTTAATGACAAATCCTCCACACGCACAAGTACCGCTTAGCTATGGAGTACCGCAGGGCTCTGTTCTTGGTCCAATTCTGTTCCACCTATACATGTCTTCTCTAGGTAGTATAATTAGGAAGGAATATCATTGTATAAATTTTCATTGTTATGCAGATGATACTTAGCTATATATGTCTTTGGAACCAAAGAAACAGATCAACTCAAAATTCAGAGTTGTTTAAAAGACATCAAATCCTGGATGTCCCAAAACTAAACTAAATTCAGATAAAACTGAGGTTCTTACCCTACAAAACTGTTAAGTCAGATAGTTACTTTTAATGATGTAACATTAGCTTCAGATTCTACTGTAAGGAATCTTGGTCTAATGTTCGACCAGGATCTCTCTTTTACATTGTATATTAAACAAATCTCCAGAACCACCTACTTTCATCTTAGAAATATAGCTAGAATTAGAAGCATCCTCTCTCAGAGCGATGCAGAGAAACAGATCCATGCATTTGTTAATCCTTACTCATAGGATGTTTTAACAGCTTCTTAAAAAAGCCTACAGCTAATTCAAAATGCTGCAGCCAGAGTTCTGATGGGACTTAGAAAAAGAGATCACATTTTACCCACATTAGCTTCGCTGCACTAGCTGACTGTAAAATGTAGGATAGAATTTAAAATTCTCCTACTCACCTACAAAACACTTAATGATAAATCTCCATCGTATCTTAAAGACCTCCCAGCAGAACGCTTGTTGTCAGAGTGCTGAGCTACTTGTGGTTCCTAGAGTCTTTAAATGTAGAATTAGAGGCAGAGCTTTTAGCTCCCAAGCCCCTCTCCTCTGGAACCAGCTCCCTGTTCAGATTTGAGAAGCTGACACACTCACCACCTTTAAGATCAGGCTTAAAAACTTCCTTTTTGATAAAGCTTATAGTTAGAGATGGTTTAAATCACTGGCAATGATTGTTAGTCACAGGAACCATCTCTTAGTTAAGCTGCAATAGACATGGACTGCTGTAGTACTTAATTTATACACTGAGCTCGTCTGTTCCTTCTATTTCTTCTATTCAATAACCTTCTATCATTGTTCTATGTTTAACCTTGTCTCTTTCTTTCCAGTCGTTGTGCTTCTCCCCCCTCTTTTTCCCATGCTGTCCATCATTGGACTCAGAGCTGTGTCTGTGATGGGCAGCTGCAGAAAGAACCATCCTGCCTGTATCCAGTCCCTGGTCCAACCATCCTGCCTGTGCGCTGTTGTTACTTGTTTGTTGTTGCTGTGCCTTTTTCTCTATTTCCTGTATCCCCTCATCCCAACCGGTCGACACATTCCGCGTGGTTCTGCTGGAGTTTTTTTTCCCTTTCCACTGTGCTGTTAAATTGCAATTATTACAATGAAAGGCTTGCTGTATGTGGGATTTGTTGGGTTTAGTTGTTTAAGGTCTTAAACCTTACTTTGTGCCTTGAGATACCTTTGTTGTGATTTGGGGCTATATAAATAAGATTGATTGAATTGAATTAAAATAATACAATACAGAAACAGACGCACAAGTTGAAACCTTGCGGGAATTTTTTCTTGGATACATCAGGACAGATAGAAAAGGTTAGAGAGCAGACGGCAAGACTGTAAGGTGGGGGGTGGTTAAGACCAGCCTTAGCTCCTGTGGTGAATGAGGCAGAGGTGCACTTATCTGTGTTTCCCTGAACTATTCTGCCTGCAGTAGCTGCTATAAATGTTATTAAGTTAAATCAATTTGGTAATTAGTGCAGTGAACAGTAAAGTTTTAAGTGGAGTAGACTACAACACAAGTTGATATTATTTAAGATTTTGAGTCAAATCAACTTTGCCTTTAGTGTAATGAACTCAAAATAAACATTTCAGTCTACTAATTTTGTCGAATTGAGCTTAATTATGTTTTTAAGGCAACCGGTTTACTCTTCTTTTAAGTAAACTCACCTCCCCTGGCTTGTAGCCACTCCTATTTTAGCACCAATGCTGCACTTTCTTGACCCAAGAGAACCAGAGGTATATGACCTTCGAAGTCCTGTAGGTGGACTCACTTAGAACTGTTTTTTTTAAATCATATCTATTAACTGAATTTCTATACAGATACATAATATAATTCTATTTAAATTGGAATGCATATTCAGTGTAATTTTGTTCAGTTTTATATAAGTAATACAGCCTTTAATAATAATAATAATTATAATAATAATTTAGTTACTGTACTTAGTCATATGAAATGTTTCAGACTGACATAAAATTGAGAATATTCTTCTGCTTTTGACCTACATTAATTGTTCGGGGCCTGTGGTTTTTGCTTCTTTGTCTTAAGACATCTTCACAATGTTGCAAGTTAATGGTAAGTGGATATTACTTTTCTTGGAAATTAAACAAGACCATATTACACAAATATTATCTTTGCACCACGACTTGCTGTAGAAATATTTTTTCTACTATTAAGCCATTTGATTTGAGACAGTCATCACAATCATGCATTAATACAGATTGCACTTTGTTTATTTATTTAGTGTTCTTGACATTTGCAGGAAATGTGTTTTTCTGGTCTTCTTTGTTTTTGGTAAATTTGTCACAATGAATCTTCTACAATCTTCTTCAATGAATCACATCTTCGCTCTATATAAATTGATCTTGAACACTGTTGTGGGAAGTGTTTTATTTGTGCTTCATGACAGGACAACTTCATTAACTGGACTGTTAATTAGGGACTGATATACTGTACGTATATGTGAGAGATTGTGCGAGGATCCCTACAGTAATACATAAAACATAAAGACATAGTACATTCTCTAGCCCCTCACCATAACCCTAACCATTATGAGTAAAAGCACAAGTTGGGTTCTCACTATGTGATGAGTACACACGCACGCATGACACATGCACACACGTGAAATACTCGTGTGAATTCAAGTACCAATCTTTATAGCACTACTACTCTACTACTTTTACAACATATATCTTCTCCTCAAACAGATCCAGCTATATTTACTGTATGATCGAGCTGGAGGCCTCACCACTGTTGTCACCTTAATCCCGGAGCATAATTCTATTTGTTTTTACTTTTTGTTAATTCTTAAAATTACTCAGTTCTGTTTCTGACTGTAAATTGGGTCCAGCACCTGAATTATAATGTAAGTCTCCCTACAGGAAACACTGCTGAGTGCCACAGCTTTAAACAGCATTCCACCAGCTAGAATGGAACCCAGACACAGGCTGTTCAATCACACATGTTGGTTTCCACTTGGGTACAGTAAGTGCACCACCACAGTGGCTCAGGGATGAGTAGATTCAGGCTGATGTGAACTTTATGGTTTTTGCTCTGTCATTTCCTTGTCTTATTACATCCAAGCATTGTTGCAAGCTGAGGGTAAATAGCTAGACATTCCTTTCCGTTACTGTGCAAATGTTAGGTGGAAATTGTGCAAGACTTCATTAAAAAAAATATCCTGTTTGCAAAATGGATTTGTGTAGAATTAGTTTTGCTACTTTTTAAATATTTAATTTGATACAGTCATGATAAAGACATGTGTCTGCCTTCATGTACATGTATTAATACAAAGTTTCCTTTACAGTTTTTATCAGTCGCTTTGACGCAGCCGTCCAGCTAAACAACACATTCTCTTAACAGTTCACATACAGGTCTAAACAGCGACTCAAATGTCACAATGACACGCTTTGTTTGTAAAAGGCTCCAACCGTGTAAAGACACTGCAAATATGCCGCAAAAACTCATTTTGCCTTCAAACAATACAACTTGCAACCAAGTACATGAACACATCCAATCAGTCATAACACAGTGGACAGCAAAATACAAACCACTGATCTCATTGGGAATCAGTGCTTCATTGATTGCCATTGTAGCCTGTTGCTATTTGTTGTCTTTGTAGTTTAAAATAAATTTACCTTTTATGCAAAGAATTGGATCCAGATGAAGAAATGCTTTGATTTATTAAATCCATGACATTAATTTTTTTAAACAGTGGCAGAAAACTGAAATATTGTAAATATTACAGAAAATACATGTAGAATACAGAATACAGAATACAGTCAAAACTATTGGAGGATGAGACACAGACACTATTGATACTCAGTCTCTGCTTTAGACCTCCTCCATCCATGCTGGTAAAGAACAACACCAACCTGGTACCATTTTTAAGGTCTAAAGACTCATAGCAAATTGAAGATTTTTGTGTAGTGTCAATCAGGTGCTATAGTGAGTTCATACTGGTCTTAATGGTTTCTAATAGTTAGGAACGGATGATTTTCCTTTGGTTTAAACCATTTGAATGACGTCAGTGTCAACTGTTTTTCAAAAGGGAGGAGAAAATGTGTCAATCCAATGAGAACAGGTTTACACATTTGCTAAATGTGTCTGATACACTGCTGGAATAGTGATGATGAAAATAAATGGAACCTAGTTATGCAAAACAGGTCAAAGCGACCGATAAAAACTGTAACTGCCTGACATTGAGAGAGTGGACACACTCAGGTATAAATACCTGGGTATTGTCACAGTCTGGACTCACTTCCTGCTTTATTTTCTTATACTTCCGGTTTTGTCTTGTCACTTTTGTTTTAGCTTTACTTTGCAGTCACGTGATATCACCAGCTGTATTCTATCAATCATTACTCACCTGTGTTCTCATTAGTATTTAAGCACCACCTCTAAGCCCAGCACCTTGCCAGATTGTCTCCGTGTGTTATTGCCAGCAATCCAGTGTTTCTTCATCCCTTGTTTTTTGTTACCGATCCTGTTGTTTCCTGACCTTGCCATCCGCCTCACCTGTGATATCGCCTTGCCGTAAGTCCGACCTAAGCCTGTCCTTTGACCACCGATTGCCAGATCCTTGCCTGTACTGAAACCGCTGTCCTTGTGTACCGACCCTTGCCTGCCTGACCACGAGCTCAAACAAACCCTTGTTGTTCACTGAGCCTTGTCTCCGCTGTGCGTGTGGGTCCGCTACCTAGAGCGCTGTGACAGGTATAAATACCTGGGTGTGTCCACTCTCTCAATGTTCCTTCACTGGATGTGCATCGGTGGGATGACAGCAGCCTGCTTTTGGCGGAAATCCACCAACATCTCCTTGGTTTTTCCTGTGTTGATCAGGAGGTGGTTCCGCTGGCACCAGTCCACAAAGTTCTGAGTGAGTCCTCTATACTCTGGATTGTCGGTCCAGAGTATCAGTCATATCATATCAGTCCGACAGTCGCAGAATCATCAGAGAACTTCTGCAGAACACAGTTGTCCATGTTGTGTCTGAAAGGTAAAGGGCCAGTACAGTCCCCTGTGGGGCCCTCACACTACAGGTCAGAGTGTCAGACACACAGCCCCTGGCTCTCACAAACTGAGGCCTATGTATGTAGGTATGTATCTTTTCATGACTTGCTGTGTATTAACTTTTTGTTTGGGTCTTGTGATTTATAATACAAATTATATACTGTATGCGTGTATCACAGTGCTTTGCAGGTTTGGGCCATATTGACTCTATAATGGATTTAGTTATGAGCGTGTGTGTAGCTAACGGCCTCTCTCCTGTCTATTCCCAGGCTTGCTGTCTATTCTTTGGGGTCCACAAACCAAACATTTAGACCAAACAAGCTCTTACACAAAAGTGTGACTAATTTAACATATTTAGAGCATTTTTTGTAATAACAGTAATAACAGTTATTTTAGTAATATCACCACAATATTTATTAATATTATATTATTTATTAACAGGTAAAACATAAATATGGCATACTGTACTGGTATTATATCAATATCTGCAGTTTTTGTTTGATGTACAGCAAGATTATTGGGATTAAGAACATTGCATTCATTTGTTAAATAAATGAAATAATATATATTTTTTTAAAAACAGTGAAATATGTCACATAAAATGATGAGCATGAGTAAAAATCCTTCTCATGCATATGCTGAATGCATATGCATGAGAAGAAATACAAGAAAAAAGTTATTATTGCATTGTGTTGTTTTGGGCACGTGAAGGCTCAGCTTCCTTTCCTTAAATGGACATTTTTCTCAGTCATGTAGTTGTTCAACACACCTAAAGCTCAGACTATAAAATTGCTGCTTCCAGCACGGAGATTTAAGCTGCAGTCAGGGAGGAAGCATGAAGTCCTTAAATCTGAGCCTTCTACTGAGCCTGGCAGTTACAGTTTACTGTTTGCCAATGGCAAAGGTGGCCGGAAAGGATAAACAGTTTGCAGAGGCGAGAGTGATTTGTTGCGTTCTCACAGAAGAAGCTTTTGTTGCTTCATCAGGCTCTTGCAGCTTCTGCAACTGCTGCATGTGTATGAATCTAATGTTTTCTTCTCATTCACAGAGCTACCTGAAGAAATTCTTCAACCTGACAGAGGAAAGTGGTCCAGCTGTTAGACGGGGACTCAACCCTGTTACCATCAAGCTCACAGAGAATGCAGAAATTCTTTGGTCTCAAAATCACCAGGACGCCCGACTCAGACACTTTGGCCATGATGAAGAAGCCTCGCTGTGGCATTCCTGATGGAGCTGTCGCTCGTTTCTCCATCTTTGGAAAAAAACTGAAGTGGGAGAAAAACAGCCTCACCTACAGGTGAGTGATGCACACAGAGAGCGACCAATTGTAGACAGCATTTCATAAAGTATGGGTATGCGTATACATTAATTTCTCTGTGCCACAGGATTGTGAACTACACTCCTGACATGTCCAACGCAGAGGTGGATGACTCCATAGATAAAGCTCTGCAGGTCTGGTCCAGAGTGATTCCCCTGAGGTTAACAAATTAAAATTGAAGATTTTTGTGTAGTGTCAATCAGGTGCTATAGTGAGTTCATACTGGTGTTAAAACCTATGCCATGCTTCACATGCCATGCTTCACATGGCATAGGTTTTATATAATCTATTCAACTTACAGGTCCAAACCCTGACAAGGTGCCTGGGCCCACACCCCCCACCACCCCTGATTCCTGTAATTCAACCTTGGTCTTGGATGCCGTGGTCACTCTGAGAGGAGAGACGCTCTTCTTTAAGAACAGGTACTGTTTGGTAGAAACTACATGCTTACATTTCTGAGGCTGGAGTATTGATATTTTCACACAGTAGCCTTTTGGGCTATGGAACTGATTTGTGTTTGTTCTCAGCTTCTTCTGGCGCAGTTACTCCCAGAGAAATACACCTGAGCAAACTCTTATCACAAACTTCTGGCCTGATGCCCCCATCAACATTGACGCTGCTTATGAGAGTTATGAGTTAAACCAGGGGTGTCAAAGTGATGCCGATGAGGGCCGCTGCCCTGCTGGTTTTCCACCTCTCCCTGCCGCAGCTCCTATTGATCACCTTGACCAGGTGTGTTCAGTCAATGACAAGCTGGAAAAGCCAACTGACACACCTGATCAAGGTAATCAGCAGAGAGAGCTGGAAAACCAGCAGGGACACCGGCCCTTGAGGACCGGAGCTTGACACATGTGAGTTAAACTATGGGGTGCCGAATGTAAAAGGAGCACCTATAACTAGTTTTCTTACATTTAACTAAATGACACAACAAGTTTTCTCACATTTAGTTAAATGTGGAAAAAGTCTAAATGTAAATGTTAAATCTTAAATGTAAATGTTAAATGTAAATGTTAAGGGTCCCTGCACATGCAAAATTCACTTTTTGGACATTCTGGTACGTTTTTTTTCGACTCCCTGGGTCACGTTAAGACATTCCTGGTGTCTTAGAAGTACGCCCCCTACTTATTTCACATTTTTTAAGGTTTATCCAATCCGGTTCAAGAACCATCGTTTCAAATTTGGCGGCCTGGATACGTCTGCATTCGTGCTGGCCAATCACAGAACCAGCTTCGCCCCAGTAAATATATGGACAATAATATAGATCAGATTATGAATACTACAACTACTGAAATGTGAAATCCAAAATATCTGTCAAAAAAACTGCATATTGGCCAACAAATTATCATACCGCTGTTAAATGTACATACCTTTGCTCCTGAAGTGAGCAACAACTCTTCTACAAGGTAGCCGTGTGTTCACAGCCTGCAGTGGCATCAGTTTGAGAAGCAAACTCCTTGCGTTTCGGTAGCTGGCATGCGTTGCCCTGTATAAAATAATAAAAAAAAAAATTGTCACATTTACAGCTACAGTAGCTGACTAGATAAGCAACACATATGAGACAATAGCAACAACATCCATGTTAGACTTAGATAGAACTTGCCATAACCCAAATTCACAGGTCTACTTAGTGTTACGGACGAGGGTCAAACTAGACTTCACGAGATTCTAAAAACACGCTCCTTGAGCGGGAAGAACTACGGCTCTCACGGAGCCGGGAGGAGAACGCGCTCACACTGAGCGGAGGCTTCAGGCACCACGGCCGACGTGCTTCTAGCACACAGCTCTCTGTGTAATCCCTCACACAGACACCTGGCCGCAACCGGCAGACCAGGTCGCAGGGAACACAAGAGAGGGAAGACCCCAAATGCACGACCCAAACACAGTGTCTTAACGGTTAACATAAAGTGGTTGATTTAAATACAACAAAAACTCACTGCACAGCAGGACTCAGTTCAACACAAAGGAAGAACTAAAAATCACTGCATTGCAGGAAAACGATTAACAACCTAATTCACTATCAAAAACTAAACGCTCCGTACACTACGGGCAAAAATCCTAAACATGAAACATAAGACCTAAACATGGAACATAAGACACTCGCAAAAACTTACGTGGTGAGACAGGACATAAACAAAACCAAACTCCTTGCATCACAACTCTCCTCAACGTAACAATGGGGTAGCATCCAGCTACACCAAGCGTACACACCAGCGAACTGAGAAACAAAAACCATCCCTTAAATACTAACACAAACCAGGTGGGTCCACTAATTACAAAGGAAATAAACTTCAACCACCGACCCACATCAAAACCCGAGGAGCGCCTCTAGCGGCGCGGAGGCAGAACGTCACAGAACCCCCCTCTCAACGGCTGGCTCCCAGACAGCCGCCAAAGAAAACACCCGACCTGGGCGGGCGGAGGGGGAACAACACAGGAGGCGGGCAGAACACAACCCCTCCTCAAACAAAACAGGAGTCCATTACATGTCTATAAAAGTCCATTGCCTTTCAAGGCGGGCGACGAACCTCTTCCAGCCCCCGCTGCAGAGGAGTAGGCAGTTTGACCGTCCCCAGAATGACAGTGTGACCTCTGGGCGGCCGCCGACGAAACATGAGCCCTCCAGGGGCTTGACGCGGCCGAAACCGTCGGTCCATCAGACGTTGAGACCCCCGTGGCGGCCGACGGCGTAGGAGGCAGCGCCACCGTGGCAGCTGTTGACGCCGAAGGCGAGGCCACCAGTCCACGAGACAACTACGCTGCTCCGGACCACCGCCGGAGTGCAGGGAACCCAGCGGCGTCCTCCTTGGACCACCGCGACGACAAACAGGAACCAGCGGCGTCCTCCTTGGACCACCGCAACGACAAACAGGAACCAGCGGCGTCCTCCTTGGACCACCGCGACGACAAACAGGAACCAGCGGCGTCCTCCTTGGACCACCGCGACGACAAACAGGAACCAGCGGCGTCCTCCTTGGACCACCGCGACGACAAACAGGAACCAGCGGCGTCCTCCTTGGACCACCGCGACGACAAACAGGAACCAGCGGCGTCCTCCTTGGACCACCGCGACGACAAACAGGAACCAGCGGCGTCCTCCTTGGACCACCGCGACGACAAACAGGAACAAACAGCGTCCTCTTTGGACCACCGCGACGAAAAGTGGCCTCTACTGGACCACCGGGAACCTCGAGGGTCACACATGGCTTGGCGACAGGAACCGTACGTGGTGCTGCCCTCGGGGAAACAAGAAGCAGCCCCACCCTCAGAGAAGCGCCCTTCTTGGAGGGCAGACGTGGAGCCGGAACCGGAGACAAAACCAGACGTGGAGCCGGGACCGGACCACCCTCAGGAACAGACGTGGCCTTCTCCAGACCACCAGGAACGGACGTGGTCTCCACCAGACCACCAGGAACGGATATGGTCGAACGTGGCTTGGCGACAGGACCATGACGCGGTGATGCCATTGGAACAACACGAAGCAAACCCACCCTCACACTACTCTTGTAGGCCAGACGAGGTGCTGGCACAGGTGAGCCGACTCGTGATGCCGCAGGCAAACCGTTCGTTGCTACCAAGTTCTCTGTCCTTTCAGCAGTCACCATAAAATCCACCTCCGATGAGGTACGTCCCTTAATTGTCCGTTTAAAATCCACCGTTCCATCACCCTGTCCCTTCAGCTCCCTCCATATCCTTCGAGCCTCGGATGGAGAGAGATAAACAGCTCCGGGCACGGTCTCCATCTGAGTGACGGGAGCCGTGGGCGGAGCTACGGCAGACACTGCTGCCGGTTGAGAGTCTGTTGGCGCCCCTGAATAAAAATCGGCCACCGCTGTTCTGGCCGCTGCCAAAAATCCAGACCGCAGTGCTGGATCCCCCTGTGATGGCGGGCGTCCGGCCCACTGGGCAGCCAACTGGGCAGCCAACTCCTCCCGTAGCGCGGGGAACCACGTGACCAATTCCGGAACTCCCGGAATTGCGTGGAACTGCGGCACGACAACGATTAAATCGTCCAATCGATTTAATCCGTACAGCCGGTCCCATGGAGCCGGCGAGGTGCACGCAGCCCTGATATGCTCACAAAACAGCCCCCAGAAGCGAGGGTTGATCTACTCTGAAGCAGCCGAAGCCATGTGGACACTCCGGTGCCAAAACGAAACAAAACACAGAGCAGAAACAAAAGCACGCACACAAAACACAGACAAGCTAACACGGACTAAACACTTAGCTGGCTAGCTAACCTAAACCAAACACGAACTAAACACAAACTATGGGTCGGCTGGGATCTGGGTCGCTGGTGTGTTCTGTTACGGACGAGGGTCAAACTAGACCGAACGGTTTACTATAGTTAGAACGAGGGTCAAACTAGACTTCACGAGATTCTAAAAACACGCTCCTTGAGCGGGGAGAACTACGGCTCTCACGGAGCCGGGAGGAGAACGCGCTCACACCGAGCGGAGGCTTCAGGCACCACGGCCGACGTGCTTCTAGCACACAGCTCTCTGTGTAATCCCTCACACAGACACCTGGCCGCAACCGGCAGACCAGGTCGCAGGGAACACAAGAGAGGGAAGACCCCAAATGCACGACCCAAACACAGTGTCTTAACGGTTAACATAAAGTGGTTGATTTAAATACAACAAAAACTCACTGCACAGCAGGACTCAGTTCAACACAAAGGAAGAACTAAAAATCACTGCATTGCAGGAAAACGATTAACAACCTAATTCACTATCAAAAACTAAACGCTCCGTACACTACGGGCAAAAAATCCTAAACATGAAACATAAGACCTAAACATGGAACATAAGACACTCGCAAAAACTTACGTGGTGAGACAGGGCATAAACAAAACCAAACTCCTTGCAGCACAACTCTCCTCAACGTAACAATGGGGTAGCATCCAGCTACACCAAGCGTACACACCAGCGAACTGAGAAACAAAAACCATCCCTTAAATACTAACACAAACCAGGTGGGTCCACTAATTACGAAGGAAATTAACTTCAACCACCGACCCACATCAAAACCCCAGGAGCGCCTCTAGCGGCGCGGAGGCAGAACGTCACACTTAGGCTACCACATACACACGACAGAGTTTATCGGGATTGGATAAACGCTCAAAAAATGTGAAATAAGTAGGGGGCGTACTTCTAACACACCAGGAGTGTCTTAACATGATCCATGGAGTCAAATAGACTTATCAGAATGTCCAAAAAAAGAATTTTGCATGTGCAGGCAACCTAATAAATGTTTTCCAGCAGTCGTAGATTTTGCGTAAATAACTGTAATTATCATAGGAATTTGTTTTACAGTTTCTTTTTTGCAGTTGTCGATCGTAACTCTGACAGGACGCCAGAACTCAGCAGATCTATAGCGACGCATTACAGCAACATATTTGTTCGTATGTGTTTACTCTGTGTCTGCAGAACTGCAGTTTGACTTGTTTTGACTGTGCGTGTCATTGTAACTGAGTGGCTGAGATAACTTAATCGGCCCGTGTACGTTTCAACAATTTGATTTCCCATCCGTCCATCCATCCACCTTCACTGGCTTTCTCGATTCTCTTGCTATGAGCGGCAAACTGATTTTAATCAAAGCACTGCCTTACAAACCAATAAACCAGGCAAAAATATTTGTCTTTTACAAAAAATCATCAAACTCTTAAAAGTTACACAAACCTTAATGGCCTATAGTTTGCATACACGACCAATCATTGACTCTGAATAAAACGCAAGACACCGGATGCTATGTGTTTCGGAGTCATGCGTCCAGACAGAGTGACCAATACACAAATGTATGCGTGTGCAAATGCAGGCTACGAGAGAAACGGGGGAGTCGTGCACTAGATTTAGTGAGAAATTATTTTGACTGTGTGTGTGTCATTGTAACTGAATGAGTTGGTGAAAAGACTTATTCGGTCAGTGTACATTTCAACACTTTGATTTTCCATCCGCCTATCCATCCACCTTCACCGGCTTTCTCCTTTCTCTTGCTATGGGCAGCAAACTGATTTTAATCAAAGCACCGCCTTACAAACCAATAAACAGCAATTTTTTTTTAACAAAAACAAAATTTGATTTAAAACTGTTCTTTCATTTAGAGAAAAATAGAAAACAAAAAAATATACTTCTTGCGATACCTCTGCTTTGAATTTTTAATCAAAGCTTATCTGGGGATGGGTCGCGACTTAGCAGAGAGCTCCAGACTGCCTCTTGAATGAAACACAAGACCAAATGATATGTGATGTGTTTCGTATTGTGGTCTTACAGTCACAAAGGCAAACTTCAAATCCCTTCCCCCTCCTCCGTAGAGGCGACTAGACATGCTAATGTGTTGCTAGTAGTTTGTTCTACATATCTTTACTCTGCAAGAATAAACCTATATATTTATTGTATCTTTCTGGTCTAATTTATTTGTAGCACTTTGACATTCATTTAAAGGGCTCATATCATGCAAAATCCACTTTTTAGACATTTTGGAGCGTCCCTATGACTCTATGGGTCACATATACACACACTGAGCACGGTAGAAATGCATTTCCTGCTTTTTTCACATTTTGAAAACGTAAATTTTCTCATCCAATGGAGAGAGAGATCTACTGTTCTGAGGCCGTTCCCCAGGTTTCGTCATACTGGTTGAAAGTTCTCCCTGCAAATCCGGAACCACCACCCCCACAATGATCCCGAACCAAAACTGGACTTCCGCCATTTCCCCCCTCTCACTCACCGTGAACAGACCAGCACGGCAGCGCCCAAGTCCTCCCATAGAAATAGTTCATTTCTTAGGTGTTCTAACCAACACCAAAGTCTATTCACTTTACCAAGGGATCGACAAGTGAGGATTTGTGGGTCACTTTTATTTTTAACGGACCGGTGCCAGAAACACTGCCTCAGCATTTATACGTATGTGCATTTCAAACAAAGGTGCGTACAATGCTGGATTTTTTTCACGGCTCCTGTTGGAAAAAAAAGGACCTATTCCTAAAGTCCGTCATCCACTCACTGCAGTAAGTACATGCTTGATATTTATAATGTTTTAAAATGTTAGTTTGTCCGTTTAAAATGTAGTAACCTATGTGTGGGGCAAGTTACTAGCTAGCTAAGCTAACGGCTACAGCAAGTCGAGCCTTTGTCCCCTTCAAATGTGCTCATGTGGGCTCCTGCAGTGGCACACACCTGTGTGGAGAAAAGCTAATGACTAACGGCATCGAGCGGCTACAGGCAGGGAGCGGTGGGTCTAGCGTCTGTCCTTTTTCTGTAATCACATACACCTGCGGGGAACAGCTGATCGTTATCGCCCTTCCAGCGGCGACAGGCAGGAAGCGGTGGATCTAGCTCGCTGTAGTAAGTTTGTGCTTGATACTTGTGATATCTAAATATGTTAGTTGGGTCTGTTTAAAATGCAGTTACCCACATGTGAGACAAGCTAATCGCTAGCGTCGCTAACGGCTACAGTGAGTCAACCGAGCCTTTGTCCCTTTCAAATGTGCTACTCTGAGTTGGCGCAGTCACACACCTGTGTGGGGAACAGCTAATAGTGATGGGCCTTCGATCGGCGACAGGCAGGAAACGGTGGATCGAGCTTTTGTCCTGTTGACGTGCTGCCGCTCCTGTTTGTGTTGCGTTAGCCGTTAGCATGCCTTTAGGCCTTTGCACTTTAGAGCTACAGCTGGTCGATCGCTACAAAAAGAACCTGCAGATGAACGCGGTTATGTTTATTACCCAGTCCTGTGTCACAGCCTAAATCAACTTGTGATTTGGGGTTATGTCATTGTTCTATCAAATTCTAACATGATTAGTTGGAATGATTACTGTGTTGTGTTTCAAGCTTATTTGCTAATTAGTCACCTCTCTACAATACCTGCTGCTTATCTGGTCAGTTACCTATAGCTTGTACCATAGCCATTTGTAGGACCAATGCAATTTACAGTAAATGTAACAGTCTTTTCTATACTGTAGGAGGGCAAATCCCAGTTGCCCACATGCAAGGAGGCTGTCAAACAGAGAAATCACTGCAGACTGTTGGTACACGGACATCTGCTGCCCAGCTCAGGAGTAAAGGTATGTACGTTTGTATGTACCAACAGTAAGATAGGTAATAGAAGATTTTAATTGGTATATACTGTTTAGATTTTATATTTGAATTGTAACAACTGTTTATCTGTTGTTTTAGCACAGACAGGCCTGTCCTCTTGTTTGGTTTAATTTTTTGTCTGGTATTGTGTGTTCTTACATTAGAGAAGGTTTTGACCTACATAATAATGAACATTTCACTAATCTACAATTCTGATTGCAGTACCTTTTGTTTTGATGAGGTGATGGTGAGGACAGCCACAGCTTCCATCTGGTAGAGGACTGCTTCCGCTCAGTCTTCCTAATAGTGATGAGAACAAGGATCACCACATCTCCCTGTTTACCCTACTTTCATGCATTTCGTCTTCAAGGCCCTGCAAAAGCTTCTGACCTCAAACCCCCAGACTTCTTAATTAACTCAGTAACCTATACATTGCACATTGGAGTGTGAAGGTAACAGTTTGTTCTAACTTTGGAGTAGTGGTGTATTTTTTTGGTTTACAATAAAGTTGGCTTTAACTATTATGTATTTCACTAAACTCTGTTTCTGAAGGTAAAACACTTTTATTTAGGAAATCATAGTATTGAAATTACATGTTTTTCTCTTTCTAATATGGTAAGCTATAAAGTTGAATCGGCCATAAATAAAAAGCATATAAATTATATATAAATAAAATAAAAAAATTCTTAATGAGTGTTGCACTCACAAAAAACACATTTTTACTCAAATGGTAAAGGAGTTATTCCACAGGTGGTCTACATCAATCATACTATGAGTGTTTTAGTGTTTTATCCATCAGGAAACTGCCTTCATCTACAACCCAAGCATGAAGAGATGGCAACTCAGATTCTTCACCCCAGGAATTCTCGGCACCAGCTCACTAGCCTCTGTAGACTAGATACCTGTAACAACTTCAGATACAGAGACATATTACTGTCAAATTTATCAAGAATGACAAAAAACAATTAAAAGCAGTAAAAATACGTTAGGTCAATATATAATTTGAACCAATGCTTTTTGTTCCCAGGAAGGTCATGCAGTGATTGCTCTAAATATTAATGCACATTTTTAAAATAAAATTGTCAGAGCAGCAGCACAAGTAAGACAAAAACAGTGAAATGTGTAAATGTAAAATGTATTTATATTATTTCAGCTATGCTCTCAAACTTATTTATTTGTATAATGTAATCTAAAGTAGTGTTTTCTATTAACGAGAGTTTTCCAGGTAAGTCGTGTTGTGAATATTCAAGCTGCACACGCCATTTAGCATACGCATTAGCAACCGCTAGTCGCTTTGCAAATTACATAAATCAATTAAATTGAAGTAAATGCGACATTACCAATGAGACACATCTTGCATCAGCCGAAATGTGGCGACTTCAACAGCCTCCTCTTCAGCTTCAGGGTCAGATTCGGGATCGTAGACGTATGGTTCTACAACGCTACGAATCAGCTGGCTAATGTTGTGCAGTCCTGTAGTGGGTCTTCTTCTTCTGTGGAGGATTGCGGTGGATTGCATTCTCAATGTCGCACTACTGCCACCTATTGTATTGTAACCGTGCGGTGGCTCGTATCCATGGAGCCAATTTAAAAAAAAACAACAACAACAAAAAAGGTATGCGCTTCCGCACAGAGGTGTGTTGAGCAGCTTCGCTTGCGACACGCCCAGAAAACACAGCGTTTGCTGATGGGGAGTGAGAACCACATATTGACAGGGGCAGTGTGGACGATCTAAAGGGTTTTATGGGATGAAAATTTACAGAGACCTTACTGAGACATTAAACTCTAATATTTTTTAGAATGAAAAGTATGATATGACTCCTTTAAAATATGCAGTGCATTTTAAATTGAAATTAATATTACTATTGTTTATTAACTTTATTGAAAACACAGTATTATTGGCACAATTTGTCAGCGGGGAAGACATCAACTCTATTCAGTCGCTCTTCAGTCACTGCTGCTGTCTTCACACGCTTAAAGTGCCCTAACCGCTGCTTATGAATGCGTTTCCACATTGACTGGCGATGTCGCACTGGTTGCTCTCAGTTACAGCAGGATTGAAGCAGGGAAAAGCGAGTTAGCTGTCCTTGTTGATGCCATGACAATGTTTTGTCGTCTGTAAACGATCTGAACAGACTTTACAGTTTTATAAGGCGTAATATGATGCTTACGCTTCATTGTTGCTCCTATTCCATTTACGGCAGTGGCTAAAAGAGAACGAGGACTCAATAAGTATGCTATGATTTTCTGTCAATAAAAAATAAAATGTTAAACCTCTGACCCCTGTCTTTTGGGTCTTCTTTGGATTAAAAAACAAATGTTGAATGTTCTCAGATAATATAATATTGCTGCCCCCAGCAGCTCCCGGTGTTTTTTTTTTCCATGGAAAACGTGGGTGTTACGGGTGGTTTGCTACCACTGTATATGTGTGTGTGTGTGTGTGTGTTTATATATGTTTATATTTATATATCATATATTTGTGCTTTTCCTTCTTTCAAATTTTTCTTAAACTCTGCAGAAAAGCTTAATGAAGACGATTTTTTTAAATGTAATTTATTTATATAATCTATTAAACAATGAATCTGTTCTGAGACGGAACAGAACCATTCAGTGTGCATACAAATTCTAGTACATTCACTGTAGTTTTGAATGTGATCAGACTGGAGCCTCCATCACCTTGTACGATGGTTGAGAGAAAATATGAGACGGCCATTCAACCAAAACTGGGGTTTTTACCTAGAGGATGAACAAGAGTCAAGTATTCAGACTGTCCTGCATCAAGCAAGTGTTCTGTTCAAGCATTATTTGTCCAGTCAGTTCATACCAACCATAAAGTGACTGGATGCCGGTGACATCATCGCTGGGGAGAACAAAGGTGTCTGGGTTTTTGTACGTGTACACAGGATACATCAGAGCGCTCCGATCATTAGAGTGAGATAGGCCCAGGGAGTGGCCAAACTCATGGGCCGCCACCAGGAAGAGGATGGTGCCTACGAGTCAGAGATGTTATGGAATTAGACAGTGACGTAATTCTGTACTCTGCAGAGACTTAACTCACCTCTGCTGGAGCGGAAGGTGAAGTTCTCATCATCATCAAAATGAGCATCACCTCCGATTGCAGCACCCGGGGAGAAGGCGTGGGCCAAAGTCTTACCACGGCCATCAAAGGGGGAGGAATCACCATGAGCTGTGGCACAAATCCAGAAATGGTTCTTGTTAAACAGTATATGCAGTGTTTTTTACATTTGTGTAAGTAGTTCACAACACCATCATTTATCAGTAAGTATAAGTTGAAACTAGTGTGCTGATCACACAACCTGTTTTTAATTTCATTTGAAATGGTAATGTGGGGTAACTTGAAGAACTCACCTCCTGTAGCAAAGGAGATCATGATGTCAGCGGTGCCACTCATGATTCTTGTGAAGCTCAGAGGAGTGACTTTAGCCCAGACCTGCAGCGCTTTGTTTATGGAGTCGTCAACCTCTGCCTTGGCCATGTCAGGAGTGTAGTTTACAATCCTGCAGCCCAGAATAGAGTAGCATTTAACATTGTTATTAGACCGAAATCTTATGTGTCTTCAGCTCTGTCACCTGTAGGTAAGACTGTTCTTCTGCCACTTCACGTTGGTGCCAAACGTGGAGAATCGGGCCATATTGACATCTGGAACGCCACAACGAGGCTTCTTCATTACGGCCAGAGTCTCAGCATCCAGCTTCCCGGTGACTTGGAGACCCATGAATTTCTGCATCTCACTGAGCTTCTTAGTCATCGGGCTGATTACCCGTCTGATTGATGAGTTCCTTTGCTCCGTCAGGTTGAAGAATTTCTTCAGGTAGCCCTAAAACAGATTCAACACTCCTTTATTAACCATTCTTAAAAATATTCAGGATACAAGAGATGAGTTGAAGCAAAAGCACGCACTTCTGCCAAAAGTTCATCTTTCTGACTAGCTTCTGTTACCGGCATAGAGTAAACAGCACTTGCCAGACCTAGCAGCACAAACATGCTGACAGACCTCATGCTGCCTCCTTTACCTTGCTTGCATGTCTGTACTGGAGGCTACTGTTTTATACTGTAGCTGAGACCTGCTGGGAAGTGTGTTGCGAAACACCAATTGTGACTCAAACTATTAAGTGATTATTGCTTTCATGGTTGAGTCAAACAAGAAACACAGACTGTAATTGACGTGACACATACCACTTTGGTAAGATATTGATGGACAGTTTGTCAAAGACAACCTAACTGATTCCTCTGTATTTTTGTTTTATTTTGCTTTTGTTTTATTTAAGGGTCTCTATCCATTACTTGAAGTTTTATTCAGAGTGATTTTTGGACATATCTAGACATTGATACTGGCTAACTCTTTACTCCTGTTGCTACTGGTTTTATAGGGATGTGTAACACAGACATGCTGGATCTTGTCCTCATCAAAATCCTTGTTACTGTCTGACAGTTTTCAGACAGTAGAGCAGCCACCCCAGAATTGCAAAAACGTGTCAAAATCTGTGTTATTTGTAATGTTTCAGGAATCAGGTTTGAAGTCAGCAGATACAATACTGGTGATTTATTTTATTGCTGTATCGATATTATGTTCTGTAGACTCTACAGGTCCTTTGCTTGTGCTTTACTTGATAAGGCTGTGTATGTTTTATTTACTATTTTCTTATTTATTAAGTAAATTTGTAATAATCAGTACAAGAGTATGCACTACAATATTTACTTATTATTACTGTGTAAGTAGGTGGTGGCTTTTACAGTATTTGCTAATATTTGCAGAAGGGTGCGGCAAACACGTCTTTGTTTTGCAAGTGATGCGTTAGATAACTTAGCTAAGACTAGACACAGACAGACAGTCACAACAATCTGCACCGCAGCACTTCGCCAATTTAAATGATCACTGTTATTGCATTGTATGTGTAACCAGTGGATTTCTGCGTTGTGTAGTAGATAGATGTAGTAGATTCACAGACGGGGTATTGAAAATTTCCAGTTTATTCTGGCAAAAAGGAAAACCTATAACCCACACCAGGGTAAATATCTGCCCCCACTCCTGTATCTCTCCCACTGGAGTCATGCGAAAAAGGGTCAGGCCATGTTAAGCAGGTATGAGCATGCTGTAGTATGAGCATGCTTGAGAGGGAAAATGTGCACGTGTGACAGAGAAGGGGGGTGGTCCTGGCTGTGCTGTTTGTGATGCCCTGGGTAGTAGTACCGTGGCACCTGGGTCTGGCTTGCCTGTTTGTTGCTGGGGGGTGGTGGGGGACAGTGGGATAAGTAGCAGAGCCAGTCACAAACCTGGCTCTGTGGACTCTGGTGCCTTGCTTCCCAACTACTGTATCTCACACTCATCCACTTAGGTCTGTGAGGGGCGTCCTACTGATGAAGGGACTGGGGGGGTGGGCTACTGGGAAGTGCCTCAGGAGTTGCCACAGGCCCTGCCTGGGGTAGCAGGCCAGAGATCTACCAGTGTGGTTGGTGTATGAGGGGGGTCTGTTCTCCGCTTGCATGGAACCGCTGCCTGAGTGGTCTCTTCTTCTGCCGACTCCACCAAAGGCCCCATGCTGCGGGACATACCTTGCACTAGGTGATACGATCAGGCTGGTGGGGTAGGCCCCGGGTCACTCTTGTGAGGGTGGAGGACTCTCTGGGCGCGGGGGCTTTTCCTGGTGGGCTCACTACGGATCGTGGGTTCTCTGGCTCCATTCTCTCAGGCTGACCCCTTCCACTAGGCTGGAGCCCATATATAAATAAAATAAAATAAAATGTCTTTGAAATAAAAAAATCTTCTATCCTGGCGCTTGTCCCGCTTGCGCAGGGTCCACTCTTTGGCAAAGATTTCTCTATTTGGTCCTGTCGAGGGCATCTTCTGGTGATGCGCCGATGATCTTTAGGTCTTCCTTGATTCGGTCCATCCAACGCTTTTTTCCTTTTTTTTCTTCCTCTTGGCCGACGAATATTTGAAATAAAAAATATTATATATTATATATATATATATATATATATATATATATATATATATATATATATATATATATATATATATATATATATATAGCATATTTATATAAATAAAAAAATTCACATGAAAGGCAGGCCTAACCTAGTATATTTTAAGCTCCCACAGTATTCTCTGTTCAGTGTACACGTTGGTGCGTGGTCAGAAATCGGCCACACTTCGCCAGTTAGACATGACTGTTGTAAATTTGTCCAGGATTTTCCAGGTATGATTTATAAACTGTAGCTAGCTGTAGGGTACTACAGTTGTTGTTACATTTAGGTGCAAGCTAATCTGCCGCTTGCCTATCATATGCTAGCTAACAATATGTAAAGCTACAAATTGCTAAAAAAATGCAGGTAAACTAAATTTTTATGATTCACCTTTTAAATTGATTGATTGATTGATTGATTGATTGATTGATTGATTGATTGATTGATTGATTGATTGATTGATTGATTGATTGTCATTTATGTTCCCTGCAAGTAAAGTATATATCACTATTGCTTTCATTTTTAGAGAGAGAGATACAGGGATTGTTATTTTTCCATCAGCTGATTACTTTTCAGATGTGGACCTGAAACCTGGGAGTAACTACCTTGTCGATGGCAGCACCCAGTCATCCATTAGCACGCCGGGAAGACAACAGACATTAAGGTTCTTCTCAACTCCACCATTCCGTCCACCTCAGCCTCTGCCTAAGACATTTACAAGGTAAGTGGGTTTTTGAAAAGATGATAAAATATATAATTTCTTTTTAATTCAGATGTGTTATTGGCACCTTATTAACCAAACAGACAGACGTTTTAAATAAAATAATAATAAAAAGAGTGAAAAATAAATCAGAAATTTGTTCTGTTTTATTTTTCATTAGACAAATTATTGTTGCAAAGCTTGTCAATGACCAAGTAAATCTTCAGGAAAATGTGACAAATATTTTCAGAGAAGACCAAGCCAATGTAAGTGACATAGCAAAGTTGGTGAGGACAGCTCTGCAGATGGAGTCAGAAGTTGCCCTGACAGTTGAAGCAGGAAGGGTCACACCTGAAACGTGGTAATTATTATTTTTTTCATAATAAACAGTTTACTTCAGCTGTGTGCCACGTGTTACCTGCCCAGTGTTAAGTATGGGGTGCCGAATGTAAAAGAAGCACCTATAACTAGTTTTCTCACATTTATCTAAATGTCACAACATGTTTTCTCACATTTAGTTAAATGTGCAAAAGTCTAAATGTAAATGTTAAATGTAAATGTTAAGTGTTAAATGTAAATGTTCGCTGAGTGTAAACTGAATATTCATGAATGTGCAAGTAGACTCCACCTCTACCCTCAAACAGCGCTGGTCTAAGATCAGAGACGCGAACTCAATCACCTCAAACAGTGCGCACAAACCCCGCCCACATCCGATCTGGAAACTTTTGTTTTTAGCCTGGACGTAACTTTGGCTAGCTAGTATAGTTAGCTAACTAATTCTCCACCGGCGCCACAGAAATATTCTATTTAAACCTACTTAACTCCCCATTAATGGTGTTTACGACAGAACAGCAGTTTGAAGCGGAGCCTCAGCCCGCACACCTGCCGTTACAGCCCGTTCAATCTCCCCCAACGGGAGGGAGTCGAAGCTGGCGGCCATGATGGCTTCGACTTCAGGCTTCTCTCCAGTATTCTCGTGCACCGATCCAGAGTCAGATATGGGCGGAGCTATGCGTACTGTTTGACGTGTTTGAGTCCGCGTCACTGATCTAGGATAATAGGGGGTGGAGTCTACTTAAATATTTAGTTAGATCATTTAACATTTACATTTAGATTTAACATTTAGATTTACATTTAACATTTACATTAAACATTTATTTTTAACATTTATATTTATATTTAACATTTGAATTTATATTTAATATTTACATTTAGACTTATGCACATTTAACTAAATATGAGAAAACATGTGTCATGTAGTTAAGTGTGAGAAAACTAGTTATAGGTGCTCCTTTTACATTCGGCACCCCATAGTTAAGGGTAGGCACGTGCACATGAAACAATACAAATGTTGATTTTATATTAGTTTGTCAATGGAAGTTCCAAAATATGATACTGAATCTTACAAAATGCAATTTTATCTTCTGTTTATTGGATTTAGACTTGGACTTTTGGAAGAAAGAAGCAAGGAAGATTGTGGCCTTCAGTAACGATTTATGAAGAGTGGACCAAGAAGAAGAAAATGGTGAATTGAGCATAAAGTGTATAATGTTGGAGTGTATAAAGCTTGTTACAGTAGTTCCAGGAATAGGCCTTTTTATGGCCTGTCCAGTTATTCAGTAAATAACTAAAATTGTTTTAAGTTCGTCAGACGAGCACTTGGAACGAGTCCATTCCACGATAGAAAAGGTTGTGTTGGCAGCTGAAGCACTGCCAAGCATTGCCACCAGTCTGAGGGAGTTAGTTCATCTCAGCACAGGACTTACCAGACATCAGTGGAAACAATTAAGTCATCCTTCAAATGCCTCATGTAACTCTAAGTAATTAACAGTAGATTATTAGTGAGGTTTTTTTTTGTTCATCAAATCCTATTTAGTGTTTAAAACAATATATACATAATTGGAATATAGTGCAAACCTTAACCCTCAGAACTTTATTTTAAAAATATAGGACTGTTTTATAAAAAGTAGTTTAGAAGTATATTTTATGATCAAAATATACTGTAAATCCAAACACAATATAAATTCATACAATACCATATGGCAGACTGCCTGTAAATAAATAAATTGAGAGAAGGCAACTGTAAATCTCCTCACATACTTACAATTTGATATATATTTGATATCAATGGTGGATGCAATGTTATCTGCATGCTGCCAATCCTTAATTGCATGTCAGCAATGCATCAACATTCTTCTTGAAGGAGGAGACAGTTGTGCTAGGTGCAGGGGGCAGTTGTGTTCTGACAATCTAATCCAGGTAGCAGGATTTTCAGACATCCTGAACCTGGCAAACAGTTTGTAGCTGTTTTAGCACATTGTTTTTGTAACACACTGTTAAGACATTGTTTTGTACTGTTAATAGATTTTAACATAGAACATTTTTACATATTCTATAAAGTTAAGTCACGAAAAAGTAGAAGATTTTGTGATATGGCAGATGCTTTTACCAAAGTGACTGGGAAAACTATTAAACATTGTTTTAAAGAATGTTTGTTTAATTTGTCTTGAGAAGAAAATGAATTTAAACTTGGAAAATCCAGGACCCTACACCGCGCTCATCCGGAGGATCCTTCCTAGGTCGCCTGGAGGCGACGTAGAGGGGGGGGCTCTGTGACACCTGGTGTCACCACCCATTGCTGGGAGGTGCTAATGTGTAGCAGGTGTTCCTTATGTGGGTAATCAGGGGTCTGGCATTTAATCCATGACGGAGGCGCACTCCAGTCGCTGGTGTGTTACTCCATGAGCGGAAGCCTTATCGCTGCATTTGTGTCTATAAGTATGTTGTCCAAGTTGACCCAGGTCTGATGTACGTTTTGTAAGTTGCCTTTTTGAACCTGCTTCCATGCTTCATGTGCCTTTTGTTTTTTTGTTCATAGACTACTAGTTTAAGAGGAACCGGTACTAGTGTAGTTCCAGCTGCTTGGTTCTTTCCGTGCCTTGGCACGCTCTTTTTGTTAGTTACAATTTGTTAAGTACCTTGCCATTGCAAGCCGTTTTTTGTTACGCTCCCTTGTTTTATTAAATACTGTGGATATACTCATTGGTCTGCCTGCTTTTCTGCAATTGGGTACCAGTTCTGCACAGCGTTGTAACAGAACACACCAGCCACTATGGACCCAGCAGAGCAGGGTAATTTAGTTTCGGCTGTTCGTACACAAGGAGCTACCCTTGGGCGAGCCATGCAGCAGCTTGATGAAATGTCAAAGTCTCTGCTTGCTGTTAACACGTTAGCTCAAGAAGCTCACCGTTTAGCTTCCACCCATCCGTCCGTGAGGTTAGCGGCTCCGGAAATGTTTTTTGGTGAAGCTGATCGCCTTGACGGCTTCTTAAACCACATCAGTCTCATATTTGAAACTGAACCAACTAGGTTTTTAACAGAAAGGGATAAAGTTTCTTTTTGTTTGTCTTGTATGGGAGGGGATGCTTTTGTGTGGGGCATGGCAGAGTTCAAGAGTCAGGCTGACTGTTGCTCCACATTTGAGAAGTTTTCGGAGGAGCTTGTGTTAATGTTTAATCCGGCTGCTTTACGCCGGATAGTAGCAGCTAGATGGTTCCGCTTGTCCCAAGGCTCCAGGGCGGTTTCCGATTAGATCCTGGAGTTTCGTACTCTGGCTGCCAGATTGAACTATGCGGAGTTGTCCAGTGCGATAAGTTTTATGAAGGACTCTCACATCAAGGACGCACTGGTTGGCCAGAAGCTCCCCTCTAGACTCCGCGAGTTAATGGAGCTGGCTTCAGGACTCGGCCAGAGACTTAGAGTACGGGCATCAGAATGCTCGTCTCAGAGACCCTCTTCCCCGCGGTGGGGTTTTGGACCCAGGGAGGGCCAGGTTGCAGGGTCACCTCAGCGCGTTGCGCACAGCGGGACTCTAGAGGGACCTCGTACTCTAGCAGCAGCGTCAGGGTTTCAGCGGACGGGGCCAGTCCCGGAGCTTGCCCCAACCCAGAGTTTTGTTGAACCCATGGAACTGGGGAAGCAACGTATCAGCCAAGAGGAGAGACAGCGACGTTGGCGTGAGGGACTCTGTCTCTATTGCGGCCGGAAGGACCATCGCGTAATGAACTGTCCGTTAAACCTCAGGGCTCGGCGGCGGGAGGAGAGACGCAGCCGAGCAGAAGGGCCACCGTTCTCTCTCTGAACCAGCCTGTCCTTGAAGCGACGGTAGTGGCGCCCGGAGCTGTGCGACCGGTATTGGCTTTCATTGACTCTGGGTCGCAGGGGAACTTTATGGACATAGGGTTTGCACAGGGGTTAGGATTGGACCTTCATATGCTTGAGGACCCTGTTACTGTTCAGGCACTGGACAATCAGGTTCTCCATCAAATTACCCAGCGCACAGGAACTGTGGACCTGCTAGTGTCGGGTAATCATAGGGAGTCACTTGTGTTTAATGTTTATCACTGTCCTGATGTGCCGGTGTTATTGGGTTTGCCGTGGCTTCGCTTGCACGACCCACGGCTAAGCTGGGCCGAGATGAAGGTTCTGGAGTGGAGTCCGTACTGCCTACAGAACTGTCTGCGGAGCACAGGAGGTGAATTGGTCGGCGAGACGGAGAGGCAGGTGGACGACGCAGAGCTGGGCAAGGTGCCAACAACATACCATGACCTTCGCGAAGTCTTCAGTAAGGCAAAGGCTACTGCATTACCTCCACACCGCCCTGTGGTGGAAATTTTCCATAAAGAAGTAGATGAGAGAGAGTTGTCCTTTTGTGCGATTTATTGAAATAATAAAGAAAATAAAAATAATGGGGAAAGCAAATAAAAAGCATGGATGTTGATCGTGCACATCAACAAACCAAAAACCAGCTGGGGAGATCAGTGCACACACCACGATGTTGTGATGCAAAGAGCCCACGATCCTCAAGTTGCTTCTGCCTTTTAACCCCTTTCTCTGGCTCTGGTGGAACGTCAGAATTGTTTGTGCCGCCTTATCTCGCTGTGAGTGAGAATGTTTGCTTTCTCACTTCTGCATCGTCATGTCTTGTTACCCAAAGGAAGGAACACCGAGCTTCCAAGACAAGATGCATTGGCTTTAACAGCCTTGGGTCTGGTGGGGAGTCAGATAGGAAGGAGCCAGAGTCCGGGTGTAAAAGACAAACATATATCACAAATTATTAGTCAGTCAAATGGAACATCAGATGTTTAGACTTGATGTACGACAGCACAGGTAATTAGTTGTTTGTGTAAGAATGTTCAGTTCAGTATTGCACCTAACCAGCACAGGACGACTGTGTTGGATTTTCCATTACACGCCCTTATGATTGCGCCATCGACCTCATCTCCGGGGCAGCGCCACCCAGTGGGCGGATCTTCTCCTTATCCCAGTCGGAGAGGGAAGCGATGGAGAGATACATCGCAGAATCCCTCCAGGCGGGTATCATTCGACCGTCCTCGTCCCCTGCGGGGGCTGGGGTTTTTTTTGTGGCCAAGAAGGACGGAGGCCTTAGGCCGTGTATTGATTACAGAGGGCTCAACAGCGTTACCATTCGCAATAAATACCCTTTGCCACTAATGTCCTCTGCTTTTGAGCTGTTGCAGGGGGCGACCATCTTCACCAGGCTGGACCTCAGGAATGCGTACCACTTGGTGCGACCTCACTAACGCCCCAGCTGTATTCCAGGCCATGGTGAATGATGTACTGAGGGACATGGTAAAGCTTTCTGTGTTTGTCTATCTGGATGATATTTTAATATTCTCCAGAGACATGCGGGAGCATGTTAGCCACGTCCGTGCTGTGCTACAACGACTTCTGGAAAACAAACTGTTTGTCAAACAGTTTGTTTGACAAACGCGAGTTTCACACCGTTAAGACCTCATTCCTAGGGTTCCTGTTGCAGCCAGGACGCCTCGCTATGGACCCGACCAAATGGCAGCAGTGGCCGAATGGCCCGAACCCGAGGACCGCAAGTAGCTCCAACGGTTCTTGGGGTTCGCAAATTTTTACAGGAGGTTCATTCGGGGTTTCAGCAAGGTGGCAGCGCCACTACACGCACTCACATCCACCAAGACTCGGTACCAGTGGACGGAGGAGGCGCGGTCAGCCTTCACTAGACTGAGAGTACTGTTCACCACTGCCCCCATCCTGCGTCTGCCTGACCCCCACAGGCAGTTTATCGTGGAGGTAGACGCATCTAGTGCGGGAGCGGGTGCGGTTTTGTCCCAGCGGCAGGCCGGCGATGGGAAGATTCACCCTTGTGCCTTTTTCTCCCAGCGGTTCTCGCCGGCAGAGAGAAATTATGATGTGGGCAACCGAGAACTGTTAGCAGTGGGCAAGTGAAGTGGGCCCTTGAAGAATGGCGTCACTGGTTGGAAGGGGCGCATCAGCCTTTTGTAGTTTGGACTGACCACCGGAATTTGGAGTTTGTTAGGACCGCTCGCAGACTGAATGCTCGACAGTCCCGCTGGACCTTGTTTTTTGCCCGGTTTAACTTTACTTTGTCCTACAGACCTGGAGCCCAAAATGGCAAGCCGGACGCGCTTTCCCGGCAGTTTGACGACCCAGCGGAACCCGGTCTGGTTCCCGCTTATGACACCATTTTACCTCGGATGGTGGTCGGAGCTGTGCGGTGGGACCTAGAAGAGCGTGTACGGACGTATCGCCACTCCCATCCGGTACCTACTGGAGTGCCGGAACGGTGTCTTTTTGTACCAGTATGTCTCCGTCGGCAGGTGCTACAATGGGGACACGACTCTCGTCTGGCGTGTCACACTGGCATTTCTCGGACTCTGGCGTTCATCGTGCAAGGGTACTGGTGGCCTTCTATGCGGGGGGACGTCGAGAGGTATGTCAAGGCCTGCAGGATTTGTGCACGGAGCAAGACCCCACACAGGCCACCGGCCGGCCTGCTGCGCTCTCTACCCGTGCCTTCGCGGCCATGGTCGCACATAGCCCTGGACTTTATAACAGGACTACCGGTGTCTAAGGGCATGACGACCATTATGACTATTGTTGACCGTTTTTCTAAAATGAGTCATGTGATTCCCCTCGCTAGGTTGCCTACTGCAAAGGAGACGGCTTTGTTATTAGTAGACCATGTATTTAGACTGCACGGGTTCCCCGAGGACGTTGTCTCTGATCGGGGTCCTCAGTTTGTGTCGGCAGTATGGGCAGAGTTTTGTGCTGCTTTCGGGTGCTCTGTGTCTCTCTCTTCAGGGTTCCACCCACAGACAAATGGTCAAACGGAGCGCATGAATCAGGAGGTCGAGTCCATGCTACGCTGTATGGCTTCGGCGGATCCTTCCACTTGGGCTCAGCAGCTGCCTTGGGTGGAGTATACCCATAACTCCCTGCCCTCTTTCGCTCTGGGATGCTCACCGTTCGAGGCCGCCTATGGGTACCAACCTCCGCTGTTCCAGGAGCAACAAGAGAAAGCGTCCGTCTCGTCCATACGGGGGTTAGTTGCCAGATGTCGCAGTACTTGGCGACGCGTGCGCGCTTCCCTGCTGCGGGGGCAGGAGCGCGCATCCCGGTATGCCAACCGTAAGAGGTCCGTAGCTCCGAGGTATAAGGTGGGAGATAAGGTTTTGTTGTCCACAGCCAATTTGAAGCTGAAGGACGTTAACAGGAAGATGTCTCCCCGTTTTGTTGGTCCTTTCGAGGTCAACCGGATAATTAACCCTGTAGCTGTGCGGCTCACCTTACCTGTCTCCATGAAGGTTCACCCCGTGTTCCACGTCTCTCAGCTGAAGCCGGCGCTGGGGGCCGATGGAGATTCATCTGACGGTCCACCTCCTCCCCGCATCATCGACGGCGCCCCGGCCTACACAGTCCGTCGCATCCTGCGCTCCCGACGTCGGGGCAGGGGTCTATCTTACCTAGTGGACTGGGAGGGGTACGGACCGGAGGATCGCAGCTGGGTGGAGTCACGGCTGATTCTGGACAAGTCACTCATCCAGGACCCTTCACCGCGCTCATCCGGAGGATCCTTCCTAGGTCGCCTGGAGGCGACGTAGAGGGGGGGGCTCTGTGACACCTGGTGTCACCACCCATTGCTGGGAGGTGCTAATGTGTAGCAGGTGTTCCTTATGTGGGTAATCAGGGGTCTGGCATTTAATCCACGACGGAGGCGCACTCCAGTCGCTGGTGTGTTACTCCATAAGCGGAAGCCTTATCGCTGCATTTGTGTCTATAAGTATGTTGTCCAAGTTGACCCAGGTCTGATGTACGTTTTGTAAGTTGCCTTTTTGAACCTGCTGCCATGCTTCATGTGCCTTTTGTTTTTTTGTTCATAGACTACTAGTTTAAGAGGAACCGCACGCTCTTTTTGTTAGTTACAATTTGTTAAGTTCCTTGCCATTGCAAGCCATTTTTTGTTACGCTCCCTTGTTTTATTAAATACTGTGGATATACTCATTGGTCTGCCTGCTTTTCTGCAATTGGGTACCAGTTCTGCACAGCGTTGTAACATAAACACTGGTTAAAAAACATATGGGCAGTTCTGAATACAAATGTTTTGTGAAAAAAGGATTACTGCTTTACTATGGTCCGTGTACGCTCTAACAGTTTGATTTCCCCACCAAATTAAAAACTGGGAAAATGAGAAAAAAAGTTGTTTTCTCGAGAAAACGGGAAACTGCTTTAAATCCATTTATTTGACTGGTTTTGAAATCACCATTTTCAGTTGGTTTATTGGTTTTTAACACGCTGCTTTGATTGAATTCAGCAGCCACAACAGCATAATAGATTAGGTACAGTACAGTAGGTCATCACCAAGGAATTATATGTGGTCTGACTCTATGATTGTTCCCTCTTGTGCCAAAAAACCCATATTGTTTACAATTTTATTCGCAGTTATTTACACCAATAAATAACTAATCTACAAATAAACTGTGGCTCGCCTTCAACAGTGGAGACATTTATGTGGAAATATTTATGTTTATGTATGTAAGAGTCATTGAGTTACTGTATTGCGTGACCTTCAGGTCAAGAGGGAACATGTTCAGGTTGTTGTTAGCAGTTGGCTGCTGTCGATGAATGTATGGGTGTAATGTTACTGAGATTCCTAAATACTGACAGTTACATTATTACAGGCTTTGACAGCGATTGATCTGTTTAACACCCAAGCTGTTCAGAATAAAATAATTAGTGGGAGAGCTGGAACAGCTAAGACTATTAAGATCTTTGCTCTTTATTTATTTATTTTTATTATTTCGCCCACGTCTTTCATCGTCATACTTTAGCGCAGAAATGTCATTTAAACTTCAAAAGCGTCTATCATTATTCAACCCTCTCTGTGTAAATCAGCGTACTCTGTGTAAATCAGTGTAATCTATCATCATTCAACCCTCTCTGTGTAAATCAGCGTACTCGTATGTATCTTTTATACTTTTCAAGTTGTGAGCTTTTAAATATCGTGTGGGTTTTGTTAAATTTTCAGCTTTTCCATTAGTGTGTATTGTGTGAGCCAGTGTGCGTGATGTCACAGCTAGAGTGCGAGGGCACGTTTTTTAAAGACAGAACTTCTGTCTTTAACTCGTCACTACAGCCACAATTTTCACTCTATCAACATATTTTTTCAGTAAACTGTAGTCATACTTGTTTTCTTTCTAATGATGTGTCTGGCTATACCCTCAGACCTATATTTTAGTCGCTATCGACCTCAAAGCGCAAAGAGATCCTGAAATTCTTCTCTATACTCTAATGATAATTATCGGCAGACGTCTGGGGAGGAAAACAGGAGAAGACATATTTTGAAATTGCGTCTGTGGCTACAAACTTTCATCCTCAAACATAAAATTAACTCCAGTTGTTCTGGGAAGCCTTGGGATTCATGAAATGAAAATATTTTTGTAATAACTATTATGGTTTTGCTGGAATAAGCCTATTTATCAAGGGTGAAAATTTGCTTTCAAAGAGCAGAGATTTTCCCCGCCTTTTAACAATGCACCTTGGTGAGTGTGGTGGATGAGGGACGTTTCATGACTAATACTGAGGCATTTAGTGTTACTACTGTGCTACATTTTTCATTGACATTTTTTTTCACTTTTGCAAATTACAACTAAGAAAAAACGGCTAGTCTTCTATGATGGGTAAAATGGGTGAAGAACAGAAGTGTTTATGAACTTCTGTTCTTCTGTTTAAACCAGTGAAAGTGTGTCACCTGTATTCGTATCAATGTACTGGACTTGCTGGGAGCTGTTGTCCTGACTCCTTTCCTTTTGTGGCAGCCAACGCAAACAACCAGTCGCTGTGTTCAGACAGATTTACACCTCTTCTAGTTCTAAAGCTGGCAGATATTGTTCATAAACATGGTTCTGCACATAACATTATACATTTATGTTCATGGTAGGGGAGTCACAGATGTCCAGGTGCCTCAGACCAAAGGGGTCAAAAGAAGAAGTACGGCCCAAACATGTGTTTGTCAAAGTGGAGAATAGGTGCTGACCCTCTGTGGGTGTGCAAAATGTTATTCCCCAGTCATTTATGTGTTCTACAATCCCCAGAGCAATTAATTAAAGCCTTTGGGTTGAGGCCAAGTGGCTCATTTAGAGGAATGAACTTAATAAAAACTATAAATTCTGTAAAACTGATCCAGTGTGCGTACCTCAGCTTCATCAATTTTTTTCAGTTTCATCACTACATGTGAGTATCAGAGTTTTGCTGACATTTGTGAAGCTCAAGGCAACAGATGAACAACCATGACCAGTCTAGTTTGAAACATCTTTTTTAATTTCTCTGAACACAAAAACAAGTATTAAAAGACAAACAGATGACAGAACTGCATGACTTCAAAACTGCATATAACTATATATATATATATATATATATATATATATATATATATATATATACAACACAAATGCTACGGCAAGGGGGGAGCCAGGACGCCAGGTCAGAGGGGAGGTTTCACCATCTCCCCAACCGGAAATTGGGTACGAAGCCCCAATAAGCACAGATACGCTGAGCGAGGCAGCGACTGACCTGAAAGATAAGATCATGGCGAGATTGAACAGGCAACCCCGAACCCCACTACAACGGCTAAGTGAAGTACCATCAGAAAGTCTCATGGAAGATGTGAATTCAGCATTGAGAGCGATCCTTACCACAACAATCACAGAAACCAATGAGCTGATATACGCTTCAGCATCAGTGATCCTAGAGGTGCTTGGCTATAAGAGCAACCATGGGAGCCATGAGAAACAATACCCACCATGGAAACGAAGGTTGGAGGCAAAAATCAAGGCAGCTCGGAGGGAAGTGAGCCAAATGACAGAGGCCCAGAGAGGTGCAATGAAAAGACCGATGCCCAAGAGGTACAGCCAGATGACCATACCTGAAGCACTCGAAACTGCCAAGCAAAGGCTACAAGCCTTGGCCAGCCGCCTAAAGAGATACACCAGAGATAACGAAGCCAGACGAATAAACCGGCTGTTCGCAACACAACCTGCGAAAGTGTACTCTCAATGGCAGGGTAATAACAACAGAGCAGACCCACCAAGGCTGGAAACTGAACAGTACTGGAAGGGTATATGGGAAAGGGAGGCATCACACAACAGTGATGCACAGTGGCTGGTGGATCTGAGGGAAGACCACAGCAACCTCCCTGAACAGAATCCAGTGACTATCACAGTGGCAGACATCCAACATAGAGTCTCAGGTATGAAAAACTGGACAGCACCTGGCCCTGACATGATCCATGCCTACTGGCTAAAGAAGCTCACTGCAATCCATGAGCGCCTGGCAGCACAAATGAACCAGCTGCTAAGGGATGGGACTCACCCTGAATGGCTAACCGAAGGGCGAACGATCCTGATAATGAAGGATCCCTCAAAGGGCACAGTCCCATCCAACTACCGGCCAATAACCTGTCTCTCCACAACATGGAAGCTCATGTCAGGCATCATCGCAGCTAAGATAAGTGGGCACATGAGTCAATACATGAGCGAAGCACAGAAGGGCATTGGTAAGGATACCAGAGGAGCCAAACACCAACTCCTGGTAGACAGAACAGTCGCCCAAGACTGCAGAATGCGACACACCAACCTGTGCACAGCCTGGATCGACTACAAGAAAGCCTATGACTCAATGCCACACACATGGATCACTGAATGCTTGGAGCTGTACAACATCAACAGAACTCTAAGGGCCTTCATTGCAAACTCGATGAGGTTGTGGAGAACCACCCTTGAAGCCAATGGGAAGCCGCTTGCCCAAGTATCCATCAAATGTGGCATATACCAAGGAGATGCACTGTCCCCACTGCTGTTCTGCATAGGTCTGAACCCCCTCAGCCAAATAATAAACAAGACTGGCTATGGATACCGACTCCGGAACGGGGCCACCATAAGTCACCTCCTCTACATGGATGACATCAAGCTGTACGCCAAGAGTGAGCGAGACATCGACTCGCTGATCCACACCACCAGGATCTACAGCTCGGACATCGGGATGTCATTCGGACTGGAGAAATGTGGGAGGATGGTGACAAAGAGAGGCAAGGTAATCCACACAGAAGGGGTCTCACTCCCAGAAGGAACAATAGCAGACATTGAGGACAATTACAAGTACCTTGGAATACCACAGGCAAACGGCAATCTTGAACAGGCAACAAGGAATGCGGCAACAGCCAAATACCTCCAACGAGTAAGGCAAGTCCTAAGAAGCCAGCTCAATGGCAAGAACAAATCCCGGGCAATAAACAGCTACGCTCTGCCAGTGATCAGATACCCTGCAGGAATAATAAGGTGGCCAAAGGAAGAGATACAGACCACAGATGTTAAGACACGAAAGCTCCTCACCATGCACGGAGGGTTCCACCCCAAATCCAGCACCCTGAGACTGTACGCTAGCCGCAAGGAAGGAGGCCGAGGACTAGTGAGCGTGAGAGCCACTATCCAGGATGAAACATCCAAGATCCATAAGTACATCAAGGATAAGGCCCCGACAGATGACGTGCTGAGTGAATGTCTCAGGCAGTGGAGAACAGAGGATGAGATGCTGGAAGAGGGACCATCATGGGAGGACAAGCCCTTGCACGGGATGTACCACCGGAACATAACTGAAGTGGCTGATCTCAACAAATCCTACCAATGGCTTGAAAGGGCTGGGCTGAAGGACAGCACAGAGGCACTCATCCTGGCTGCACAGGAGCAGGCCCTGAGCACCAGAGCAATAGAGGCCCAGATCTACCACACCAGACAAGACCCAAGGTGTAGACTGTGCAAAGAGGCCCCAGAGACGGTCCAGCACATAACTGCAGGGTGTAATTGGGGGATCTGGGTTCAACTCCTGTCTGAGGCATGTTTATGCAATCACATTATAATATAAAGATTTGTATTTCCCAGATAAATTGAGTTATATGCTAAATGTATCACTATATTAGTAATCTATATCATAGATGAAGAACTTTAAGAAAGTTTCAGTTTTTCGAGTAGGATGTATACTGCTCTTATGAGCAGTGATTTAAGCAGCTAGTGTGGCTGAGTGGCAAAAGAGCATAACTCTGATGCAGGAATTCCTGGTTTGAAACCTGACTGGAACAAGTCCTTTACCAAAATTCAGAAGAAGGATTTACAGCACTGTAGTCATGTGTGAAACATTTTATAGTTTTTATTGAAATAAAACTGCTTTTGTTTTATTTGTGCACATTCAGCTCTGCAAATTCTTCTTTGCAGATCTGATCAGCTATATATTCAACTCATCGGTTAGTTTTAGTAATGTTTCAACTGATAAATTACAAATAGTTAATTAGAATATTTTACAGTATAATAAAATCCCACACTCTCTCTCAAAATCTTTTCACAATAAAAGCAATCTAATTGCTTATTAGCATGTTTTATGCTTTTGAATGGATAGTCACTGACACTGTTTTAACTTTACCAGTTGAGCACACACATCCTCCAAATCCTTTCAGAATTAATGCATAAGTAAAAATCATTAGCTTTCGTGGAAAATCTTTTAACTGCTTCAGCTTTTTCTTCATCCACCTCTCATGTTCTGTGGGTCAATGCTATAGTTCCTTGACTTGGGAGTTAGAGATCTGATTTTAATAACTATTATCAGTTCTTAGTATAACTACATTGAGTTCCTTCACATAAATTGAGTTATATATTTAATATATCAACAACCTTCAACTATATTTTAAAAGGGTCATCTGTGACTAGTCATTCACACTGTTTTACACTTTAGCAATTAACCACACACTTTTCAAAATAAAAGCACAAATTCAGATCTTCAGCTTTATATAGCGATATTTCTGCTTTCAATTGGTTTATTGTGACCATATTACATGGCTATTTTACAGTCTATTACTTAGGCACACACTTCCTACATATCCTTTCGAAAAATCAAATCTTAACACTAAATAGCATATTTACTGCTTTTGACTGGTTAATTATGGTTAGTTAATGAAACTATATTACTGTTTAGCAATGCATATACTTCGTCCAATTCTCCAACTTTTACAAATTTTAAATTTAGCTACTTTGTCGGCAGCTGCTGTCAGCTGTTTTAAATGCACAGCATTCAACTATTCTTTCAGCTCTTGGACTCTATTTACCTATTTTGATACGTTCAACTACATTTCATCAAATTCAGCAATCCTTTACATTCATTTTAGCGTTTCTTGGATTTCAACAGATCTCTTTGAACTATCCCTAATTTGAAATTCAACTGCTTCGGCTTCTTCTGAAAATATTCAGTTTTGTTTAAACAACACCCAGTTCTGTTCAGATGCATTCATCTATACATTATGTGCATAAGCTACTTTCAGATAGGTTTTAAAATTTTCAGCTATTTCCAGCAATTCTTTAGCAATACATTCAGCATGGAAGCATTCACTTTGCATTTTCCTGTGGAAATGCTTTATCTAGTTATTTTTTATAGTTCTTGCGTCTGCATCTAACTACTCCCGCATCCTTTCAGCTACAGAAGCCATTCCAATATCAGAATGTTCAGCCTTTTAAGGAGAAGTGTGCTTTTACTTTTCTCATTCATACGTTTCATATTTTTCAAGTTATTAAGCTTTTTTCTTTCCCATTGAAATGGATGGAAAAAGCGTTTCAAATCCTCCTCCGCTTTATCTAATTTCAGCTTTAACTACTTCAACACACTTTAAGCTACAGACACCATTTGAACTACAAACCAATCTTCAACTATTCAACTATTAATGTATTGTTCAACTTGTTAATATATTTAACAGATTCTGAGTTATAGCAGTTTAGGTATAGGGTGGGTTTTGAGGAATTTTCAGCTTTTCCATTAGTGTGTGTTGCATCTGATTGAGTGGGTGATGTCACAGCTAGAATGTGAAGAGTCACTTTCTTATGCCAGAACTTTTCTCTTTAAGTCGTCACTACAGCCACAGTTTTTTACTCTATCAACGTATTTTCTTCACTCGTTTGTAGTCATACTTGTCTTCTTTCCAATGATGTGCCTGGCTAAGCTATCAAAACTATACTTTAGTCTGTATCTGCCTGAATGCACAGAGAGTTCCAGAAATCCTCTCATTCACTCCAATGGAAAAGATTCTCTGAATTTTGGGTAAAATCACAGAGGGACAGGCATTTTTAAATCGCGACTGTGGCCACAATTTTCAACCCTCAAGCATAAAACCCACACCAGTTGCTCATTGAAGGCTTGGGATTCAAGTGAAGTTATTTTTGTCATAACCATTATGGTTTTGGTGTAAAAAGCCTGTTAAGCTGGGGTGGAAATCAGCCTCACTACAGCTCGTTGTGCTGATCAGTCGAGGTTCCTGCCTGCTCCATGACAACAGTGCAGCTGCAGCAGATAAGGGATTGAGCTCAATAGCACTTTGACTTACAAGTAAAACTTCTAATGCTCACAGCAGCTCTAAGCATATTAGTGATGAGTTCATTGCACTCTTGATTCATCATAAGGGCAGGTGTAGACATTAAGCTTTTTTAAACTACCTATGTAACTATGCAAATTTATAGCACAATGCATTGTGGGTGATGCACCATAACAGAATGTTGTGTTAATGGGAGTGACCCTTGCAATGAATAATGAACAATTTTTGGATTAGGCTGTTCATGTTGACATAAGAGACTAATCTTAATGTTTAATTATAATTTTTTTGTTTTATTTAAATTGTTTTCTTAATCTCACACAATGCACTTCAGCTTTGTCCCTTTACTTACACAAAAGAAAAATCATCAATGCAGTATATTGTATTTAACTAAACTTAAACTCAATTTAAGACTGTCTAGAATACAGCATTGATTGTTACATTCAATAAAATAATCTATCTCTAAGTCTTTTTTGACATGCAGAAGCAAGGCCAATTAACTGACTGTCCAGTTAATTCCTGTATTTATCTACAGGTGAACTCATTCACGTCGTTGTTTTTGCTGATTTCAGTCGACTGTCAGTGCGCTTTCCGGCGCTGATCACACACTCATCACACCGTCATAAGCCGATTGTCAGCAGCCCCCCTCCTTGGTCTGTCCGGGGAAGGTGTTAAAAATGTTAATGAGGTCACGCCCATTTTTAGGACCAAATACAGTAATTATAGCAATTTACAAATGTACCTAATGAAATTCTTAAATTCTCATTCTATATATACGGCCATATTCAATTGGATGTAGTGTATGTGTGTCAGTCTGCCTGCTTCAGGAGCTGTTTTAAATAAAAAAAAAAGCATTTGAATCTTCTTATCAGGCCTAGATGAACATAACAATAGGCAGCCTCTTTTCAGACAGAACTACCAATCCACAGCACTAGTTAGACTGGTTTCTCACCACCCCCTTCTCCCCAAAGCATCAAATTCCCACAGTGCTGTTACCTGGTGTGATGTAACCAGATACATTTGTGAACTACTTAAACAAAGGATTCTTCAGAGATCCATTACTTCAAAGAGCCTAGTGGTTAAAGCACACAAGTTCCCACCTACTGTAGTTTTTTTAAACAAACCGTATTTGTTAGTTGGTGGTTTACTATAGGAAATTTTTATATCCTGAAGCCATAAACTTAAAAAAAAGTTTTATTTACAGATTTTATAAACATTCAGTTCATTTGACCATTTCCTAAACCAGGTTGTCTGAAAGTTGGGTGATTGCACCTACATTCTTTTAGAGCAGAAATGTTTCTCAAGGAGCTTCTACATTAAATGTCCTTCATGAGGGACGTGGTCTTTACACCTACTCACAGTACTTTGTTTAACTAATGAGCCAGTTCTTTACAGGTGTGTGCCTATTGTAAATGGAGAATAATGTGTACTGTAACTTTACTCAGACTGAAGGTTCCTGCACTTGGGTAATGTTTCTACTTTAAGAAAAGTCTGTGAGTTAACTTGAAAATTATTGAGCCGTCACAATCACAAGAGAGTGGACTCTTACAAGTACTTGGGTGTTCACCTCAACAATAAACTGGACTGGTCACGCAATACAGACGCACTGTATAAAAAAGTACAGAGCAGACTGTATCTGTTAAGGAAACTGAGGTCTTTTGGAGTCCAGGGAGCACTCCTAAAGACATTTTATGACTCTGTTGTGGCATCAGCTATCTTTTATGGAGTGGTCTGCTGGTGCAGCAGCATCGCAGCAGACAGACAGAAGGCGACTGAAGAAGCTGGTCAGGAAGGCCAGCTCCGTTCTGGGGCTGCCTCTTGATTCAGTGCAGGAGGTGGGAGAAAGGAGGATGGTAGCTTTTTTTTTCTTTTTTTTTTGTTCTGTCCAGCAGTTTAGCAAGCAGCTAAAGTATATATATATAGAATATATATACTCTTCCTGATTTATGGTTTATTTAATGGTTTATTTAGCTAATCCAAAATGTGTGTGATGTTGCTGTGTTGGTGGACAGGTTAGGGGTGCAACCAGCTGCTGAAACCAAGCAAATCTGTTAAGTAAACAACCGGAGCAAAAAAAAAAAAAAGAAGCAGGGATGTACCTTAGGCTAACACATTCATAACTAAACAAATTTTGTACCGTGGTTTACCTTGGAGATTAATACTAATAACAATAATAGTGCTAAGGTATGTGCACATACTCATACAAACATATACATATAATATACATACATATGTGCATTATTATACATATCCCATACTACTTAATAAAAGTCATGACATACAACACCACAAATTCCATATTCACACATTATTGATATTGGTAGTTATAAGTATCAATAATACTTACAGTTGGATTTGGAAAGTGTCCCACTACAAGGTTAGTAAGGCTGTAGCTTAATATTATTCACCTAAAGGGTGAGGCAGACGTTGGTGCATGAACAATGCCACTTGTGGAAGCCAGGGTGATGTGAGGGGCTCGGCCACTATGCCCATCCAGCATGCAGAGGAAGGAATCCTAGCAGCCAGGGAGCCCACACACCTTCAGTTCCAGGAGGGCAGGTGTTGCGACCCAAGCCGCCCACACAGAGCCCCCCAGGCAGAGCTGCAGCAGCCACAGAGACAGCACCCGAGGCCAGAGTGGGCCATCGGGGGTCAACGCTGTCCGCCCCATGAGAACCAGGGGCAAACACTCCCCCCGGCGGGAGGGTCGGCCTGAAAGAGTAGAGCCCGAGGACCCACGGTCCGTAGGGAGCCCGCCAGAAGATGCCCCAGCGCCCAGAGTGGGGCCCGCCCCCAGTCCACCACCCCCACACAAGCGGAGCGGGGCCGACCCCATCGGCCCGACCTCATCCCCTGGCGCCACAGCGGCCTGCAGCACAAGGCCAGCAATTGGTGGGGGTCAGCAGAAAAGAGACCACCCAGGCAGACGATCATCGTACCCCGGGCAGAAAACTGGACCCCCCACACTTCAACTGCACCACACGCATACCAACTCACACAAACACAGACGCATACACCCACCCACATGTGCAACACACATCATCACATCAACACACACACACCATAGACTCTCTCACAACAAACTAGTCAATCATACGTGAACCAATGCACTCTCAGATACATTCTTGCACCCACACCATTCGCTTGATCACATTCGTGGGGAGGGTAGGTCTGCCGTCCATGTGGCCCCAGGCAGGGACCGCAGCTCCTCCCAAGCCCCGCCCAACCCCCCCCAACCCGGGGGACGCAGAGGGCAGCAGAAAAGGTACCCTAGAACCCTGCAACCCAGCTTGGACGTGAGTGTGTGGAACTAAAGTGCACTGAAGGTGGGTGACACCTCCAGGAGCACAACCACTGGCTGACGGTGTGTCCCCCGGACAGTGCCCCCCCTCGCCCTAAATGTCTTTTTGCAGTTAAAACTGGGTGGTGATCTCTCCACCAGGGCCAGTGGGCGAGGCCACAACTGGCCTCAGCCCCAGGCCCCAGTGAAGGAGCCCACCCCTGGCCCTAAATGTATGTGTATGTGGCTAAGTATGAGGAACTTTGGGAGATAGCCAATTCTCCGAGGGGTCCAGCAGACAGAGCCATCAATGGGAAGGCTCCGTCTACTGGCCCCCTCGGAAGGAGCCCCCAGATTCCTGGACAAGTGTTTATGACTAATGCAATTAAAACTGCAGAGCATCCTACTTGGAAGGGACGGAACCACTTCCCAGTAGCTAAGCTATCATCCATAATGGAGAATGATGCCCACCCCCTGTATGGAACGGTGTCATCACTATGCAGCTCCTTCAGTGACAGAGTGATACATCCTAAGTGTCTGAAGAAGCGACACCATAGGTTGTTTCTACGTGCTGCTGTAAGACTTTACAAATTTAAATAATTTTGGCTCTGCTTTTGTTTTGTACCGCTGCTGCAACGTGGAAATTTCCCCATTAAGGTCTATCTTATCTTATCTTATCTTATCTTATCTTATCTTATCTTATCTTATCTTATCTTATCTTATCTTATCTTATCTTATCTTATCTTATCTTATCTTATCTTATCTTATCTTATCTTATCTTATCTTATCTTATCTTATCTTATCTTATCTTATATGGTGGCTGATGATGCCGATTTCCTGCTGTACAATCAGGCCCAATGTCTGTCCATTCTTGAGGCACTAATGTTCTTTGCCTTGTCTCATTCTTCTCACCTCGTCAACAGAAAATGGGGTGTGCAGATTTCTGTATTTTATGTCACTTGAATTTGTTTGGTAAACAAAAGACACCAGAGGCAAGGAGTCTCTAGCTGGAAGAATGAAGAATTTTCTTGTTAAGCAGATTACAAATATATCTGGTTTTCATGGCTCAGATAAAGTTGTGTGAAAATGGAGTCATGTCAACTCTTTCAGTTTGCTGTCCTTCTTGGGGGAGAGTTCATCACACCTACTCATTTTGGGTCTTTTGTTCAGGTAACGAACCAGTTCTTTGCAAGTGTGAAGTGAAGCCAAACTGAAGGAAAATATGAAACTTCCCCAAGACTGAGAAAGCTTTCAGTCTTCGTCAGTTGTCATTTATTCCTGGCTGGTAGAAAGAAATTGCCAGTAATTTTAGTACTAATCATTACAATACAGTAATACATAGTATAATTAGAACAAATAAAATATCCATGTGGATCTTGACTGAATGTTTGACTAAAGGGCATTGTATTCAAAACTGCTGTAATTTTCTACTTAATTAGACATAAATAACTTTAAGTTAAATCACAGTGGCAGACATCCAACAAAGAGTCTCAGGTACGAAAAACTGGACAGCACTGACATGATCCATGTCTACTGGCTAAAGAAGCTCACTGCAATCCATGTGTGCCTGGCAGCACAAATGAACCAGCTGCTAAGGGATGGGACTCACCCTGAATGGCTAACCGAAGGGCGAACGATCCTGATAAGGACACCAACTCCTGGTTGACAGAAGACCGCAGAGTGCGACACACCAACCTGTGTACAGCCTGGATTTACTACAAAAAAGCCTATGATTCAATGCCACACACATAGATGACTGAATGCTTGGAGCTGTACAACATCAACAGAACTCTAAGGGCCTTCATTGCAAACTCGATAAGGTTGTGGAGAACCACCCTTGAAGCCAATGGGAAGCCACTTGCCCAAGTATCCATCAAATGTGGCATATACCAAGGAGATGCACTGTCCCCACTGCTGTTCTGCATAGGTCTGAACCCCCTCAGCCAAATAATAAACAAGACTGGCTATGGATACCGTCTCCGGAACGGGGCCACCATAAGTCACCTCCTCTACATGGATGACATCAAGCTGTACGCCAAGAGTGAGCGAGACATCGACTCGTTGGCAACAGGAACAGGCAACAAGGAAAGCGGCAACAGCCAAATACCTCTAACGAGTAAGGCAAGTCCTAAGAAGCCGGCTCAATGGCAAGAACAAATCCCAGGCAATAAACAGCTACGCCCTGCCAGTGATCAGATACCCTGCTCACCATGCATGGAGGAATCCACCCCAAATCCAGCACCCTGAGCCTATACCCTATCTGCAAGTAAGGAAGCTGAGGACTAGTGAGAGCCACTATCCAGGATGAAACATCCAAAATCCACAAGTACATCAAGGATAAGGCCCCAACAGATGACGTGCTGAGTGAATGTCTCAGGCAGTGTAGAACAGAGGATGAGATGTTGACAGAGGGACCATCATGGGAGGACAAGCCCTTACGAGGGATGTACCACCGGAACATCAAGACCCAAGGTGTAGACTGTGCAAAGAGGCCCCTGAGACGGTCCAGCACATAATTGCAGGGTGTAAGATGCTGGCAGGGAAAACATACATGGAATGCCATAACCAAGTGGCTGGCATAGTATAGTAAACAGGAACATGTGCGCAGAATATGAACTGGAGACCCCAAGATCAAAGTGGAAACACCTCCCAAGGTGGCAGAGAACAAGCGAGCCAAGATCCTGTGGGACTTCCAGATACAGACAGATAGAATGGTACATTGCGACATTGCGGTGGTGGATAAAGAGCAGATGAAAGCCGTGGTGGTGTATGTGGCAATACCAAGCGATGGCAACATCAGGAGAAAGGAGTGTGACAAACTACAGAAATACCAAGGGCTCAGAGAAGAACTGGAGAAGGCTTGGAAGGTGAAGGCCAAAGTGGTCCCTATCGTGATTGGAGCACTTGGGGCTTTTTTTGTACTGCTGCTGCAACGTAGAAATTTCCCCATTGTGGGATGAATAAAGGGACGAATAAAGGATCTTATCTTATCTCATCTCATCTCATCTCATCTCATCTCATCTCATCTCATCTCATCTCATCTCATCTCATCTCATCTCATCTCATCTCATCTCATCTCATCTCATCTCATCTCATCTCATCTCATCTCATCTCATCTCATCTCATCTCATCTTATCTTATCTTATCTTATCTTGATGCATGGTCTGACAGCAACAGTTGCTGTCAGACCATGCATCAGTAGGCATTCACATTATGGAGAAATCATTTTGACACAGCAGCAGCACGAGAAAGACAAAAACGTGTAACAATGAGTTTATATTAGTTTATCAAGCTATGCTCCCAAACAAGCTGTAGTCGTGTTATGGATATTCTGTTGTATTATTTCAGACTGCATATTGGGAACCATTAGTATTAGCGTTAGCAGCTGCTAATCAAGTTTCGTATTATATAAATCAATAAAAATAAATTAAATACGAAATTGCCAGTTAGACGTACCTTGCGCCTGTCGAAGTGTAACCACTTCAACAGCCTCCCATTCGACTTAAGAGTCAGATTTTGGATCAAACATATGGTTGAACTCCATTACGAGCATGAGGTAGCCAGTTTCGCTGTTACAATGGATTCAGTGACCGTGACTTTTGATCCCTGCAGTGGTTGACGGCTATGCGCTTCCTCAAAGGGGTGTGGCAATCAACTTCACTTGCGACACACCTCTAAAACAGAGCGTTGTGGACGAGAGCTTAAAACACACGTCCTCACACGGGCCGTGTGGGCGATCTACAGAGCTTTTTGGCATGAAAAGTTTCCGACACCGTATTGAGACATCAAGGTCCAATTCTACTATTTATTTATTGTGGAAAAAAGTGTGTGCATGGACCTTTAATGGAGACTACAGTAAATGCTGTCCAGCTTAATTCCACTGGTTTAGAAGCGTATCCTTCACAACTCTGTGAAGCCTAACAGTGACAAGTTGTGGCTCATCTTGCTTGTGTACTGTTGCCTTCAGTCCTTACTGTTACTGTCTGCACCCATTACAACACACCATACAACTCTGTCTGCCCTAACAACTGCTGACACCCCACCGCTAAATTACTTCCTCGCCCACTTGGTTACACTATGTCTCTTCATTTGCCCGTGCAGATAAAATCTAACCCTACTTAACAATATCAAGACACATAACAGGCTTGTTTTCCAAAATGCCTGTATTCTTAAACACCGCAGTCTAAGGACATTGATCAGATTGATTTTTTTTATAACTATGGGATCAATCGGGAGGCCAGTCAGTGCTTACAAGAGAAAGCTAAGCTTTAGCTTAAAAAAAAGTTTCCTTATGTTAGGAAGTGTCTACAGCTTGAGAGTTCTTACTACTATTAACAGGGATGTGCACGGGGGGGTGAAGGGCACGAGTCACTGCCTGTTTGCTCTCACAGTCCGAAGGGCCCTTAGAAAAGGCAAATGAATATGTGTGTGTCTTCACGAGTGTTTAGTATAGCAAGTAAAGTACTATCATTAATAATGAAATTGCATGTAATTGCCTTCATTTAATATGAGGCAGAGGGTGAGCCAGAAATTATCCTGAATTATCCTGAAATTGATTGTTCCTTGCTGGTACATACCACCTCTGTGTCTGAACAGAGCTTGAGTAGGAGAACAGAAGTAGTATTTGGAGGTACTGCTTCTCTGCAGTAGAAGAACAGAATCATGGAAGGTACCATGACTATTAAGACTGGGATTGTAATGTTGTTCGTTGCACTGTGTGGAGCTGTGCCTGTCACGAAACGGCAGATGAAAGGACCCACATGCACAGCACGGAGACCACAGGCAGAACGTAGGGTTAAACGGTTTATTCAGAATCACAGACAGTCCAGGTCATGCACAGTCAATCAAGGGGCTTCGGTATCGGTGGGGCAGGCGGTTTCGGATCCAGGGGCAGGCAGAGATTCAGTAACCGAAGATAGCAGTTTTACAGTACCGTGAGGGAGCAGGGCGTCTCGTAGTCGGGCGGTCAGGTTCGTATTTCCAGAGCTGTCCAAGCAAAAGTACCGATCAGGGAGCAGGCGAGAATCAGGAGTCAGAAAACAGAGCAGGATCAAAACACATGAACAGGATAACTAAACGCTGGAAAGGGTAGTCTGGCATACATACGACGATCTGGCGGGGAACTGAGGAAACAGGTGGTGGTTAAATACAAGAAGTGATTACTTGATACGGAGCAGGTGTGACTAATGGGGACCGGAAGTAAAGCTGGAACCGAAAACAGAAACCGGGAGACTACCAAAATAAAGACAGGAAGTGGAAACTGGAACCCAAAACATGATGATATGACAGAAAAACAAGGTGCCTTCAAAATAAACCTGATAACAGAGCCAGAACCTGACAGTACCCCTCCCTCTAGGGCGTCTTCCACGGCGCCCACGGAAGCCCCCCCCCCCTCCAAACCAGGGCGGGCGGAGGGTGGTCACAGGCGGAGGGACCGAATCCCCCCCCTCAAGGCAGACAAGCAGGGTGGGTGGAGGGAGGACTGGAGGAGGGTCAAATCAGGAGTTCATAAAACCGGAAGTAGGAAGCTCAGAGTTCATCCCCAACGGTCCCATGGGGCCCAGAAAACCCCCCCCTCTTTTGGAGGGTGGCAGCAGGGGAGTCGGTGCCACGATCGGTCCCAGGATCGTGGTGGGCGACGGCGGCAGAGGCCTCGCCATCGTCGTGGCAGGAGGGGGCGTTCCCCAGGCGAGCGGCCATGACGACGGCGGAGCCGAGGCGGACGGCGCCGCAGGAGGCAGCGCCACCCAAACGGCCGGAAGCGCCGAGGGCGAGGCCACCAGTCCAGCTGCCGAAGCGAGAACAGACGTGGCAACGCGGTCAGCGCCGGGCCGCCAGGAACCGATGCAGGTGCGGCCGAGCCGCCAGGAACCGATGCAGGTGCGGCCGGAGCCGAGCCGCCAGGGACCGATGCAGGTACGGCCAGAACTGCGACGGGCGCGACCCCCTCCTGGAGGTCCGCCAGAACTGCGACGGGCGCGACCCCCTCCTGGAGGTCCGCCGGGACTGCGACGGGCGCGACCCCCTCCTGGAGGTCCGCCGGGACTGCGACGGGCGCGACCCCCTCCTGGAGGTCCGCCGGGACTGCGACGGGCGCGACCCCCTCCTGGAGGTCCGCCGGGACTGCGACGGGCGCGACCCCCTCCTGGAGGTCCGCCGGGACTGCGGCGGGCGCGACCCCCTCCTGGAGGTCCGCCGGGACTGCGGCGGGCGCGACCCCCTCCTGGAGGTCCGCCGGGACTGCGGCGGGCGCGACCCCCTCCTGGAGGTCCGCCGGGACTGCGGCGGGCGCGACCCCCTCCTGGAGGTCCGCCGGGACTGCGACGGGCGCGACCCCCTCCTGGAGGTCCGCCGGGACTGCGACGGGCGCGACCCCCTCCTGGAGGTCCGCCGGGACTGCGTAGGGCGCGACCCCCTCCTGGAGGTCCGCCGGGACTGCGTCGGGCGCGACCCCCTCCTGGAGGTCCGCCGGGACTGCGTCGGGCGCGACCCCCTCCTGGAGGTCCGCCGGGACTGCAGCTGGCGCGACCTCCTCCTGGAGGTGCGCGGGGACTGCAGCTGGCGCGACCTCCTCCTGGAGGTGCGCGGGGACTGCAGCTGGCGCGACCTCCTCCTGGAGGTGCGCGGGGACTGCAGCTGGCGCGACCTCCTCCTGGAGGTGCGCGGGGACTGCAGCTGGCGCGACCTCCTCCTGGAGGTGCGCGGGGACTGCAGCTGGCGCGACCTCCTCCTGGAGGTCCGCCGGGACTGCCACCCCGAGACTGACAGGGACAGGAACGGCATCTACTTGGCCGACAGGGACAGGAACGGCATCTACTTGGCCGACAGGGACAGGAACGGCATCTACTTGGCCGACAGGGACAGGAACGGCATCTACTTGGCCGACAGGGACAGGAACGGCATCTACTTGGCCGACCGGGACAGGAACGGCATCTACTTGGCCGACCGGGACAGGAACGGCCTCGACATGGCCGACCGGGACAGGAACTGGAACGGCCTCGACATGGCCGACCGGGACAGGAACTGGAACGGCCTCGACATGGCCGACAGGGACAGGAACTGGAACGGCCGCAACATGGCCGACAGGGACAGGAACTGGAACGGCCGCAACATGGCCGACAGGAACGGCCGCAACATGGCCGACAGGAACTGGGACGGCGTCCCCTCCGGAGCCGGCATGACTGCTTACAGCTGCCGAGCTCGACGGAGGAGACGTCGGGCCTGATCGGGTGTGCACAGCACCCGTTCGACAGGTGGAGTCCTCTGGCTGGGATAAGACCTGCGCGTGACTGGACCGAACTTGGACAGGAGCGTGACTGGACTGAACTGGGACAGAGCTGGACTGAACTGGGACAGAGCTCGACTGAACTGGGCTCGACTGGACTGGGCTCGACTGGACGGGAACCTGGACTGGGCTCGACTGGACTGGGCTCGACTGGGCTGGAACCTGGACTGGGCTCGACTGGGCTGGAACCTGGACTGGGCCCGACTGGACTGGGCTCGACTGGGCGGGAACCTGGACTGGGCTCGACTGGGCGGGAACCTGGACTGGGCTCGACTAGGCTGAGACCTGTACTGGGCTCGACTGGGCTGAGACCTGTACTGGGCTCGACTGGGCTGAGACCTGTACTGGGCTCGACTGGACTGAGACCTGTACTGGGCTCGACTGGGCCGAAACCTGGACTGGGCTCGACTGGGCCGAAACCTGGACTGGGCTCGACTGGGCCGAAACCTGGACTGGGCTCGACTGGGCCGAAACCTGGACTGGGCTCGACTGGACTGGGCTCGACTGGACTGGGCTCGACTGGACTGGAGACTGAACAGGGCTCGGCTGGACTGGAGACTGAACAGGGCTCGGCTGGACTGGAGACTGAACAGGGCTCGGCTGGACTGGAGACTGAACAGGGCTCGGCTGGACTGGAGACTGAACAGGGCTCGGCTGGACTGGAGACTGAACAGCTCGCGGCTGGACTGGAGACTGAACAGCTCGCGGCTGGACTGGAGACTGAACGGAACACGGCTGAGCTGGAGACCACGGAGACAGGGGACCGCACGAGTGCAGGAAATCCTCCCAGCGGAGCAAACGTGGGGCTGGGCAGGCTGGTGCAATCGTGACGGTCCGACGGGGCTGGGGGGAGGAAACCGAAACCATCGGCGGTGCGACCGGCGCTGGCGTGGTGCGGAGCGCGTCGCTTAGCTCATCGAACCTCGCGCACAGCCGCTCATAGAGGCGACGAACACCGGGGCGCTCTAACGCGCTGTCATCGTCCTCCAGCGTCAATATCGCCACCTCCACGGCGCTGCGCTGGTTCTCCGGGTTAATTCAAGTAAGTAATTCAGTTCAGAGATTCAGTAACCGAAGATAGCAGTTTTACAGTACCGTGAGGGAGCAGGGCGTCTCGTAGTCGGGCGGTCAGGTTCGTATTTCCAGAGCTGTCCAAGCAAAAGTACCGATCAGGGAGCAGGCGAGAATCAGGAGTCAGAAAACGGAGCAGGATCAAAACACATGAACAGGATAACTAAACGCTGGAAAGGGTAGTCTGGCATACATACGACGATCTGGCGGGGAACTGAGGAAACAGGTGGTGGTTAAATACAAGAAGTGATTACTTGATACGGAGCAGGTGTGACTAATGGGGACCGGAAGTAAAGCTGGAACCGAAAACAGAAACCGGGAGACTACCAAAATAAAGACAGGAAGTGGAAACTGGAACCCAAAACATGATGATATGACAGAAAAACAAGGTGCCTTCAAAATAAACCTGATAACAGAGCCAGAACCTGACAGTGCCCACCGTTGCACCCAGCCAGGACGAGCAGTCCAAAGCCCAGGTAAGCATCAGGGGTTCATGTTGGTGTTAGTTAAGCTGGTAAAGAAGAGAGGTCTGTTTTCTGAGAAAGGGATATGAAGATGTAACTGCCGATTGTTAAACAATCTTATGATGTTATTGGTAACAGTCACACTTGATTTAAAAAAATGGGTTCCAGTGATGTTTGTGTACTTATGTGCACTGCGCAGCCAAATAAATCCAAGTGTAGAAAAAGAAAACAAAACAAAACAGAAAAAAACATTTTGTTATTTTGTTATTTCTCCCATTTCTGTTCTTTTTGCAGGAGTATCTGTTTCAGTTCTTCTCGGCGGTAGGTGTCATTGCCCCCAACAGCATCTGGCACAGCTCTGAGGACTCCTTGCTGACGACACGCTCAGAAAAATGCAGGAATTTTTCGGCCTGAAGGTGATGGGAAAGTTGGACGCCAATACCCCAGAAGTGATGTGGTTTCACAGATGTTAGCAGATACGGTCACTTTGATGGTCAACCTAAGTGGGACAAGACTTACATACAGGTAAAATTAGGCATTTTTTATTAACACACATTCACACTGCTAACTCGCTCTTCGTGTTGCAGGATAACTGAATACACTCCAGACCCGAGTCGAAGTGAGGTGGATGCCATCATAGCCCAGGCCCTGAGTTTCTACAGCGTTGTAGTTCCTGTGGACTTCAAAAAGATTGACAGCGGCACTGCTGACATTACTGTATGACTGCATTCAAGTCTCTAAGTAATTCAGAAATTGCAGCATTTCAGCCACTTGAAATGAATGAAATAAAAACTTTTCTCCGTTTGATGGTCATGGTGGGGGTCTTGGCTCATGCATTCTTACCTGGAGAAGGCATAGGAGGTGACACCCACTTTGATGAAGATGAAAGCTGGATTCTAACCTCGGCAGATGCCATCACAGAAGTAATGTTGACTGAGACACTGATGCAATTTTATACAGTAGATGACTTGCTCACTTATACAGTAACAATGTGATTCTGTGTATAGGAACCAACCTGTTCTTGGTGGCGGCCCAGTTGGGACATGCACTTGGACTGGCCCAGTCTTAGGTCCAGACGTTTTCTTACCTACCAGTATGTGAACACAGAGGGGTACAAGCTACCAGACGATAACAGTACGACGAGGAGTACAAGCAATTTATGGTGAGAACCCAAAACATTCACTGACTGAGTTTTAAGACTGTTACAGTCAGCATCACCATCACAGCTTGTTTTGTTTTTTAGGAGTCAGAGAAACATGAGCTCATCCAACATCTAAGCCCAACCCAAATCCACAGCCTACCAAAAAATTTGTGCCAAAACCAAACCCAGGACCAAAACCAAATCCTCAGTCCACAACAGAACCGGTTCCAGGCAGGTGCAACAGGGACCTAGTCTTTGATGCCATAGCCTCTACTGAGAATAACCTCTACTTTTTTAGAGATGGGTGAGTCATTTTTTTCTTTGTTAGTCTTAGATATTAGATAATTCTGGACAAGGGTCAGCACTGTGATCAAAAGTCAATCTGTTTAGCCTGGAATCAGAAAAGAAAATGAATGAAATGAAAAAAATATGCTGCTTATGAAAATACAAGACACACTGCCATTTTCTTTAAAGGTACAAAATTAGGTCAATTAATAATCATTTTTGATAATAAACAATCCAGTCATCCGTATTAAACGTAGTCTATAACCAGACTGAAACATGGAAAAAGGAAAATGGAAAGCTATATTTATCTATCACAGGGGCTCACTACTGGGAAATCCAAGGATTTTACCAGGTTACCCCAAACCTCTTGAACACCTTGGCTTTTCTGCTTCTGTCACCAAGGTGGATGCGGCTGGTCATGTGTCACTGACAAGCTGAACACTCTTCTTTGTTTTCTTTACTTCTTTACTGGAGGTACAGTATATAATGTACACAACTTGGGATAAATCTTTACTGCATAGCCACATGGAATGTGTTGATAAGTATTTCCTCCTATATTACTAATAGTTACAATGATAGGACCAGGAAAATGATTCCTGGAATTGAGAACAAAGATAAAGTAGTTATAGTGACAGTGAGACTTCACATGTTCACTGTCTTTCTGATTGGTATAATTCTATTAAAAGCTCCCTCTTTTCAGGTCACCTGTACTTTTCAAATGGAAACACACACTCTATACATTAAGAGGAGCTCTTCGCACTCTTTCAAATAATGCTTGGATGAATTGTATTGCCACTACACAAATGAACATGCGCACACATCTATCACATAACTGAATGGCATATTTTTGCTTTTGCCAGATACCTGCATGAAAATATGTGATTCTGAAAATTCATACTATATCATAGCAACTGACAATTGGAGTTAATTAGAAATGTACTCAGTATACAGGTAATGTGTTATTTCTCACTCTTATGTCCATGAGTTTTTTAGAATAACAGTAAGGATGCATTATGCATTTTGAGTTTTTTAGTGTAACAGTAGTGATGCATTATGCATTATGGGATGCATTGTGCACACTTTTGCAGTCGCTCTACCTTGTTTATGTCTTTACAAGAATATATAATAAAAATAATGATGTGGTGTCACCGAAGCAAACACAGAACCATGTACAGCTGTAAAACGTATTAACTGTTCTTTAATGTTTTTTAAAAAAAATGGTATTTCGCTCGTCAAGGATCAGAAAAACGTCTAGTGTAAATGCGTAGATTCAACAGCAAAACTACTACGACCATAACGCCTTTCACTTTCACTCGATAGATGACGTCATGTGAACACACCTCCCATTGTGATTGGCTAACGGATTTTCCTTTAGCTGCGTAGCTGAAGGAGAAGCGTTTCATTAGCAGCAGCTGTCAGTCAGACATGGCAACCAGTGGGCTTCTCACCATGCGCGCTCAGGTCTGCAAACGCCTGGTAAGTGTGTGTGTGATACTATTGTTCGGTTGGTCGCATAGAGAATCTCGGCTTATAATCCGTTTAGCCGTTGATAAACATAGCAAGGCCCCCGCAACGCTCCATTAACATTCTTGTGTCTGTTGATCGTTCTTGTGTATAATAAACAGCTAGAAGAAACGTAGCAGCTAAATCTCTCGACAGGAGGTGCCTAACATTACTTTAGTAAAGCTGTTCTAACTTCGGACCACTGGCTGCGTGTAGGTTAACTAGCTAACGCTAACCTAGGGGTTTACTAAAAAGCTAACCACAACAACATCAAAAGGGGGTTAGCTAGCTAAGTCAAGTTGTGAAAGCTAAAGGTGTGCCAGTTAAGTTATTAACAAATGCATGAGCTAAAATTTTTGTCCGTACATTTCAAGTATAAAGTGAAGCATTATTATATGTCACCATCATGCCACCGTAGGCTCACAAGAATCTCTCAAGAACCTACACATCTCGCCCCTCTCTCAATGTAAGTATCTTAGTTTACTGTAGATATCATATTTACATCACAGCTGCACTTTTTACCTCCACCATCATGCGTACGTGGTTGTAGGAAGTCGTCATTGTTAGCGCAGTCCGCACTCCAGTGGGCTCCTTCAAAGGCAGCCTCGCATCAGTACCAGCCACTAAACTGGGCTCAGTCGCCATCAAAGGAGCCATCGATAAAGCAGGTGTGTTGGAATCTTAGTGCCAGATGTTCACTGGATGTAGTGGATTACTGTAGCAGTGGATATTTATAAAGATGTTTTTGTGTTTAGGGATTGCTCCTGAAGAAGTAAAAGAGGTCTACATGGGTAATGTGCTTCAAGCAGGAGAAGGACAGGCCCCCACGAGACAAGCCTTGCTTGGTGCAGGTACACTGTTTGCTTTCAGATGGCTGCCACTCTATTAAAGTACTGGCATCCCAAATCCATGTACATATACTGAGTTAAGACTGGTATTGCTAGACAGAAGGACAGTGTTTCTTTTCTTTTTGTTTTTTTTTAGGCTTACTCCTGAGCACTCCAGCAACAACCATTAACAAAGTTTGTGCCTCTGGAATGAAGTCCATCATGTTGGCAGCCCAGAGTCTCATGTGTGGACACCAGGTATCTTTGACATCTCATGAACTGTAAATTATGTTGGCAGTTCATGATTGTGTATAGATCTCTCATGCTACATCAGTATGTATTAAAATAATACAAGTTATAGTATAGGACCATGATCAACGATAATTCACATTAAACCTTGCCAACATACGTGACACTGTAAGGCAAACCCAGGGTTCTTCACAGCTTTGTGTGTGTGTACATCTTAGGATGTGATGGTGGCAGGAGGTATGGAGAGTATGTCCAATGTACCTTATGTAATGGCCAGAGAGACCCCAGCGTATGGAGGAGTGAAGATGGAAGATCTAATTGTCAAGGACGGACTCACTGATGTCTACAACAAATTCCACATGGTAACTGTCTCGTGACATATACATTGCCTTGCTATGAAATGATATGACCTTCTGTACTAGATCATCTTATTACTGGAGAAATTCCTTTTTTCTGTTTAACAGGGAAACTGTGCAGAGAACACCGCCAAGAAGTACAAAATCACCAGGGAGGAGCAGGACAGCTACGCGATCAGTTCATACAGCCGCAGTAAAGTGGCATATATGTCTGGTGTGCTCGCCAAGGAGATTATACCAGTTAGCGTTCCCCAGAGAGGTAGTTTACTTTAGGAAGCTTTCCATTGTTTTTAGCTTTGTTCTAACATTTTTCATCTGACAGATGACAAAGCAGATGTTTGTGTTGGTGTTGTTTATTTGCAGGAAAAGCTGATGTGGTCGTGTCTGAGGATGAGGAGTGGAGGAGAGTAGATTTTAGCAAAGTTTCCAAACTGAGGGCAGTTTTCCAGAAAGAAAATGGTAACTGGTCTCCTGACAATGACTTTATGATCCAGACTCATTGGCCTGTTTGTTCCATGAACATGCACCTGATCTGCGGCTGCTTCATGACCGTGCTAGCTGCTTGAATCTAACACTACAACTGACTCACAGTTTCCCACCTATTGCAGTAGCTGACACAGCTCTTTGATCTACATCCTTATCATGAGGGGGTTGTTTTCAAGAGGCATGCTGACCCTACTGTAGCTTTTCTTAACTCACGTGCACATAGAATAGGTGTGTGTGTGCAAGTGCTAACAAGCAAGTAAACTATAGTAGAGATAAAAGTAATGGAAATTAATTTGATGCTTGTCAAATTGTTATTGAACAACAAAACAAGCTTCAGTATGCAATGTAAACAAAGGTGTTCTTTGCACTTTGTGCCAACGTAATTCACCATCATTCGAAGCTGCCTGTTGTGCAACTTCCACAATCTTTGTGTGATTTCATTGTTATTTTGCTAACATTGGTTCACATGCTGTTTGTTTGATTTTTAGGAACAGTGACAGCAGCCAATGCCAGCACACTGAATGATGGCGCTGCTGCTCTTGTTTTAATGACAGCAGATTCTGCAAAGAGACTTAACGTCACTCCATTGGCGAGGATTGTCTGTGAGCTTTACACATCTATCAAACGCTTGGAAAAAAAAGTGATTTGGCACAATAAAATGTAATTAATTGTAGCTGTTTATTCTGTTTCCTGTCTTTTGTTATTTAGCTTTTGCTGATGCTGCAGTTGCTCCCATCGACTTCCCCATTGCTCCTGCTTATGCTGTGCCTAAGGTGAGTGTTAACGTAATTCTGTTTTGAGTTGCTTCCAGCAAACTGATATTAGATATGAGCATCTGCTCAGCAGTCAGGGTAAAGGTCTTTTAGATAGAACAACTTCTTATTTGTTTATGTAAGGTGCTGGATGCAGCAGGGCTAAAGAAGGATGACATCACCATGTGGGAGATCAATGAAGCTTTCAGCGTGGTTGTTTTGGCCAACATCAAAATGTTGGACATTGACCCAGCAAAGGTTAACATCAACGGTGGAGCAGTGTCATTAGGACATCCAATTGGGTAAGAGGAGACAAAAGAATGAACCAAACTGTAACTGACAAAGTAGCTCCGACAAAGATTGTGTGGATTACCTAATTTTTTTTTTCTTTGTCAGCATGTCGGGCGCGAGAATTGTGGGTCACATGGCCCACAACCTGAAGTCAGGTGAGTACGGGCTGGCGGGCATCTGCAACGGAGGTGGAGGAGCTTCAGCTGTTCTGATCCAGAAGCTGTAGGATAACCTTTACTTCCAAAAGTGAAGACGTGGAAACTCCATTTAACTGAACCATTGATCTGTTACAACTGCAGTGCACAGTGGCCTTCATACAGTAAAGTTAAACCATCATGACTCCAATGTTCAACACTCCATTGACAAGAAGTTGAAGTAAAAAGATTGATTGAGATTGATTTATGAAATTAAATAATTGAAGAAATAGTATTTTGTGGAACAATTCTTTTTACAAACTGTTACTGAAGGTTTGACCTGCAACAATAAGGGCTTTACGTGACGAACTTTAAACTGCTTTGATGTTGTAATCTTCAGGTAGGCCAGTAGATGGCGTGATGCTCACATTTTTATGGTTTAACGTCCTGTTTAAAGTAAACAGGATCAGTTTGAGTTGTAATTTTTTTTCTTCTACCTGTCAGGCAGTTACTAAAAGAACTGTCATGATGTAAATATAGAGATAAACTCTTTAAATCTGAAACAAGGTCAAACAATACTGAACATGTAGCACATTTCTTTGAGTAAGAATTGAGAATGCCCAATGTTTTAAATGTCACATACCGTACTGTAATGAAATAAAGTAAAAGTTGGGCTGCAGCTGAAAAACCAAGTTGTTTATTTACATTTTGATCAGGTATTTTTATGCCAGTCGACAGTGATTTGACCATCGATACTTGGAAGTTAACTGATAATTGATAAATACAGTTGGATGAAGAGGTACATTAGCATCTGCGGGATAAGAACCACTTGTTCATTTCTCCAGACTGCGTGAACATTAGCGCCGAGTCAAATGAGCAGTGTCTCTGTCGCGTGTGCTGCTGCTTGTTTGTCATCTGTCACTTTTTCCGCAGAGATTTCAGTTCCTGTTGATCTTGATCTGGGTGGGAGCACATTCTGTCGTTTCACCCTGGATCAGATCTAATAATAGGCCCTGCGCTCATTCCTGTGATACGTCAGTCACCTTATCCCGGTGATCGTGACCATGTTTGCCAACGACATGTGGCTGACGTTTACAGAGGGAAAAGGTGTGGCCCTGGCTTTTCATTACTTTGAATAATGGAGTGACCCAGAGACAGAAACAGGAAGTGAAGGGACAGATAGGATTGCAGCTCTGAAGAAGCTTGGGAACTTCAACTTGACTTCAAGCCATCTCAGGTTTAGTGTAAGCATTATTATTGTGTTGTTATTGTGGATTTGTGCTTATACTGCCCACATTAGAAAATAAGTGTGTGTTTGTTATTGTCAAAACTGTTGTACTTAGCTAGAAAAGGCACAGTTGTCGCATTGATTAGAATATTTACTGGCCAAACTTTTGTATTCATAGTCTTAACTGCACCCCACTGTTACTGATTAATTTTGCACAACCTTTTCCAGGATTCCTTCCTAAGGTGGTGGAACAGGATTTAGCATGAATAATAATCAGGTAAGTTCAGTTTATACTTAAAGTAACTGCGTCTCTTCCAAGGGTTTTTAAATACTATCCGCTGTTCACACTGGTTAACAAAGCAAATGTTTCTTCTCTAATATTCTTTCATAAATGCAGCATCTTCCTTCTTTACCCTCAGCATCTCAGCGCTTTCTATGACAATGTGGGTTTCCAGCACAATGAAGAAAGACCCCCACCTTACAGCACCCAGCAGAAGCTGTACCCTTCTCTACCTCAGGAGATTCCCAGCTACGTTGCTGTGACTCCCCAAATCATTAACACCCACTGCAGTGTGACAGCTGGAATGCCACATTTTACGAGGCAAAGGAAAGGTGCAGTACAGTCTTGTGTGCTTTGTCATTATGAAATAATACTCAAACAAAAAGGGTGGGTAAACAGTGACATCCTTTTAGGCGCAGGGGAAATATTTACATGTGACAGAGACACGTTTTACACGTTCACAGATGCAATATCCCATTTTTTTCCCTTACGGTAATAAATATGTACTTTGTGTAATATGACATTACTACCTGCTGACCGGATGCAATCTACAACCTGTGACATTTCATTAAAAGGACTTCCTCTTCTTCCATTGTTTCATATTTTAGCTGGTCATATTGACATTTATACTATTTGAATCTAAAGCCTTTGTGGAAAATGAGACTAAGTTATGTATTTTCCTAATGTTTGACTTAAAAAAAAGTGCTCAGCCCCTCATAATGCAGCTTTAGTGGCCTGTGTGTTACAATAGGTTTTTGTAATGGCCTACCTGTAGCTCAATGTAGTGTATACTGTTCCATCTGTGACTGGCTTGTGCTATTCTATCCATCAAACCATTCATTTTCCACTGCTTTATTCAAGATTCAAAAAGCTTTATTAATACTAGAGGGAAATTACTTTGCACACTTTGATTGCTGTCACTGTCGGTGACGGTGTCGGTCCCCACAAGAAGGTAGGGAGATTAAGAATAAGAATGCTAACACATCTACACACACTCACATCAAGTCTAATTACTATTGTCTAATTACATCTGATTACTAGCTAAAGTTTTATTATACATGTAATTGCAAGGATGAGGATCAACATCCCCACAGACAGAGGGAGGAGGAGTTGTACAGGCTGATGGCCACAAGTAGGAAGGATCGGTGGCGTTTTTTATAGCACCTAAAACTGGTCCGCCTCTGGCTAAAGGTGCTCCTCTGTCCAGCCAGCACCCTGTGTAGGGGGTGGGATGTGTTGTTTAGGATAAAAAGGGGTTTGACCAGCATCCTCCTCTCAGTTACAGCATTTAGAGAGTCCAGCTCCACCTTCAGAACAGAACCAGCCCTCCTGATCAGTTTGTCACTGTTACTGTCTGCTACATACATGCTGCTGCCCCAGCAGATCACAGTGTAAAACACTACACTGGCCACTACAGACTCATAGAACATCCTCAGGATGGTGCAGCAGACCTTAAAGGACCTGAGCCTCCTCAGAAACTACATCTTGATCTGAGCCTTCTTGTACACAGCTAAGGGGTTCCGGGAACAGGTTGCAGAGGTCTAAGCAAGGACTTCCAGACTTCCCTCATTCTGGACACTTCCTCCAGCTCTTCCGGTGGGACCCCAAGGTGTTCCCAGAGATATAGTCCCTCCCGTATGTCCTGGGTCTTACCCGCCCAGCTACCCTGCAGTGGAAGCTCATTTCTTGTATCTGCGATCTTGTCCTTTTGGTCATGACCCAAAGCTCCCCCATTTGCGGCCGGAACTCTGCTCCAACCTGGAGAGAGCAAATCAGCTTTTTCTGGTCGAGAACCATGGCCTTAGACTTGGAAGAACTGATTCTCATTCGAACCGTTTTGCACTCAGCTGCAAACCGCCTCACTGCATGCTGGAGGTCCTGACCCGATAAAGCCAACAGGACAACGCCATTCGCAAAAAGCAGAGAAGCAATCCTGTGGTCCCCGAACCAGCCCCCCTCTGGCTCCTGGGTGCACCTAGAAAGAGCCTCGGACTTTATACTTCCGGAGCTTCCCACAAAATGCTATGAGGGACACGGTTGAATGCCTTCTCCAAGTCCACAAAACACATAGACTGGTTGGGCGAACTCCCACAAACCTTTGGGCACCCTGATCAGTCCAACAGCTGTGCTTGGAGGGAGACACAATAGGAAGATAGAAGCACAGCTGGTGAGCTTGATTGGAACCGGAGAGGAAAGAGGAGAAGGGACAAAAATAATACACAGCCAATTGTAGCACCATCGTCCACCACTGGGATTACCACCACAACAGGCCCCCGAAGGCCTTGCGTCAGCCATGTTGACATTGGAGGTGGAACACATGGTCCATTCAGACTCAAAGTCTCCAGCCTCCCTTGGAATCTGGTCGAAACTCTCCCAGAGGTGTGAGCTAAAGTCCCTCTAATAGAGGGTTCAGTCAGATGTTCCCAACAGTCCCTCACAATATCCTTGGACTTGCCAGCCTCCTTCCCTGCCAGTGGATCCTACTCACCACCAGGTAGTGATCAGTTGACAGCTCAGCCTCTCTCTTTACCCAAGTGTCCAAAACAGTCTGAAGGTCAGGTGACACAACTACAAACTCTATCATCGACCTCCGGCCTAGGGTGTCCTGTTGCCATGAGCACTGACCCCCTTATGTTCCAACATGGTGTTAGTTATGGCCAGACTGTGCCTAGCACAGAAGTCCAGTAACTTATCACCCCCCCAGTAGAATGATGGGGTCTACAGTTAGAGTGCTTTCCAACACTCCCTCCAGAGACCCCAAGAAGGCCGGGTACTCCACACATTCGCCGAATGTGCACAGCCATAAGCACAGCTCCTTCGGGCTTTAACCGGCTGGGTCCTGTGGGAATAGCATGTGGTACCAGGTACTTGCATGTGAGCCCCAGTCCCAGGCCTGGCTCTATGATGGGGAGTCTGGCCTGTCACCGAGGACCTGTCTGCCTTGGGAGAACCTACCAGAGACATTTAGCCCTCGACAACATAGCTCCCAGGGTCATTCAGGCACACAAACTCCTCCACCATGATAAGGTGTCTGTAATTTGCGTCTGACATTCAAATGTATGTAAATGTGGCAGAACTTGATTTTACTGTTACTTAACCAGAAGTAACAACTGTGATGTTTTTTTCTTTTTTCCATTATAGATATAAAGAAGTGGAGGTACGCCCTGTGTTCTGCGCTGGTCGGGGCCTGTGTTCTGGCTGTGATTGGCATCTTGCTCTGGTACTTCTGTAAGTTATAAGCTTCTGTTTTAGCTTATAGTATTGTTTTTATTATTACATGAACATTTTGTGTGCGTGTGTGTGTTTGTCTGTGTGTTCCCAGTATACTACCGCTGTTTAATGGGAAAGCCATGTAAGAGTGGAGTGAAGTGTCTGAGGCACGCTCAGTGGTGTGACGGTGTCACAGACTGTTCAGATGGGGAAGATGAAGCTAACTGCTGTAAGAGCTGGCAAACAGTTATATACTATGGCTTCTGTGGGCTTTTACAACAGTAACTGTGATAACTGTTCTCTCTGTGCTGCAGTTCGCCTCTATGGGACCAACTCTATGCTGCAGATGTACTCACCAGGCTATAGGATGTGGATGCCTGTGTGTGCTGAATACTGGGATAACAACTATGGGAGAGCTGTGTGTGAACAGATCGGCTACAACAGGTCATCTTCACTCCTGTTGTGTTGCATAATAGTCACCTCCTACCAGCTAATTGTGAATTCCAGTGATACAAGTAACAGCGTTCATTGTAATTGCATTATGGTTATTAATAATTATAATTATGATGGTTATTCGTCATTGTAGGAGGAATTCATAGATGCTAACTGTGAATTCCAGTTATACCTGAGGCAGCTTACAGCTTAGAACCATTCGATTTGTCTAACTTAACAGTGTGGGGGTTGATGTTTTGAAAACACTTCTGGGGCTAATCCTAGCTCATGGTTCTTGCTCCTCTCTCTCTCACAGTCAGGACTACGTGTCCTACAACCAGACCAGAGCAGGTGGTTTAGACTTGGCAGGATACATGAAGCTGAAACCTGGGGGCAACTATGGTTCAGATTTAAGCATCCAATTCACATACAGGTAAACAAACCCACCTATCACTAAATAATAACACTGAACTCTGCAGTTTCACTTCAGTCATGTTAACAAACAGTAGAACTTACTTAATATCTGGTTTTGTTCTAATATTGAACTGTTTGTTTTCATTTGTAGCCAAAGTTGCTCAGCTAGAGCAGTCACCCTTCAGTGTATTGGTAAGATACTGGAAGGACTGGAAATCTGACATATTTATCGAATTGTCCTTTATGTTCAAAGCTATATTCTTCATTGTTAGACACTATTGGTTTTACTCAGAATGTAAATGAACCTACTTGAACCTACCTGTATTAATCATACCCTCAATCTTGTCCTGACATATGGGATTAAAATTGATAATTTAATAGTTCTTCCCAGTCACCTTGATCCTTATGAACAGGTTGACTGTCTTGTAGATGATGCTGCAGCTTCTCTACGTGTAATGTTAGACACAGTGGCTCCTCTGAAGAAGAAGGCAGTGAATCAGAAGAGGTTAACTCCATGGTATAACTCAGAGATCCGCAGCCTAAAGCACAGGACGCGACAACTAGAAAAGCAGTGGCGTTCTAACAAGATAAATTTAAACTGCATTGCATGGAAGGACAGTCTAATAATAAAAAAGCACTTTGTGCTGCTAGGGAAACATATTATTCCTTCTTAATTGAGGAAAACAAAAACAACCCCAGGTTTCTTTTCAGCACTGTAACCAGGCTGACTAAGTTCAACTGTGTTGAGCCCACTACCCCCTTAAATCTCAGCAGCAATGACTTTATTAACTACTTTACTAAAATTGCCACTATTAGGGAAGATATTCAAGAAGATATTCAATCCTCCATATGCACAAGGATTAGCCTTGGAGTACCGCAGGGTTCTGTGCTTGATCCAATACTCTTCAGGTCTCCTCTAGGTGAGATTATTAGGAAGCATTCTATAAATTTTTATTGTTATGCAGATGATACTCAGCTATATATGTCTTTGGAATGCAATGAAACAGATCAACCAGTCAAAATTCAAAGTTGTTTAAGAGACATTAAATCCTGGTGGTCCTAAAACTTCCTTCAACTAAATTCGGATAAAACCAAAATTTTTATCGTTGGGCCTAAAAATCACACAGAGACACAATCGAGTCAGATAGCCATCCTGGATGGCATAACATTAGCTTCAGATTCTACTGTGAGGAACCTTGGTGTCATCTTTGACAAGGACCTCTCTTTTACATCATACATCAAAAACATCTCCAGAACCGCCTACGTTCACCTTATAAATATAGCTAAAATCAGAAGCATCCTCTCTCATAGCAATGCAGAGACACTGATCCATGCATTTTTTACCTCTGGGCTGGACTACTGTGATTCTTTACTCGTAGAAGTAACTAACTAACAGCTCCTTTAAAAAGCCTACAGGTTATTTAAAATGCTGCTGCCCCAAGTTCTGATGGGACTTAGGAAGAGAGATTACATTTCTCCTACATTAGCTTTACTGCACTAGCTACCTGTAAAATGTAGGATAGAATTTAAAATTCTCCTACTCACCTACAAAGCACTTAATGATAAAGCTCCTTCTTATCTTAAAGACCTCATAGTTCCTTATACTCCCAGCAGAACACTTCGTTCTCAGAGTGCTAGGCTTGAAATGGAATTGAATTTAAATGAATTTAATTAACCAAGAAGGATGCTGGATAAAATAGAAATGTCTTACAACTGTGACTTATACAGTAGCTTAAGATTCACGTGAAACATATCCAAAGATGACTCAAAGATGAATCTCAGCGTTACAATTTGCCCAAGAGTTGTTAAGGTATACAAAGTGGTGTACCCGAATGAATGTGCCCAATGGGCTCTTCTACATGCTTATTGCTTTGTGTCCATATTCAGCGTGTGGCAAAAGCTCTGCAGGCCCCAGTGGTCGTATTGTGGGCGGTACCCACGCAGTAAACGGAGCCTGGCCCTGGCAAGTCAGTCTCCAGATTGACCAACAACACATCTGTGGAGGCTCCATTATCAGCCCTTACTGGGTCCTGTCTGCTGCCCACTGCTTCCAGTTGTGAGTTCCTGTTCTGTTTACCTTTACCTGAACAAGTGTGACGGAGCAAAGTTCAGTTCATATCACCTGATACTGCTATGTTTTTGTGTGTGCTGTAGTTCATAGACTGGTCATAGTCTCGTGGAATGTAGTAATGTGTTCTTCAGCTGTCTGCAAATGGAGTAATACTGTATGTTAAGTACATACATACTGTAACTAACATACATTTTTTTATGGTAGGTACAACAAACCTCGGATATGGATGGTATATTCTGGGGATGTCAGCTTATATAAAATGAGGTTTAGTGCTGGCAAAAAGGTGAAGAGTATCATCAAGCATGAAGGGTTTTCACAAATAAATAATGACAATGACTTTGCTCTTCTAAAGCTGGAAACACCTCTGACGTTCACAGGTATAATGGATCCATATTCATTTTTAGTCTCAGTTTAGTGGTGGGTGTGAAACATGTTTGTCCCTCAGGAACTGTAAGACCAGTGTGTCTTCCCATCTCTGGTGTAAACCTCTCTCTTGAGCATCAAGGGTGGATCACAGGGTGGGGGGCACTGCGCTCATCTGGTATGTGCTGTATTTAAGAATTTTCACATTTAGTTGAGTGAAGAACACACAAAACTGTTAACTCATTGTTTTTTCCAGGATCATCCCCTGACATACTGAATCAAGCCCAGGTGACCATTTACAACAGAGAAACCTGTAACAGGCCTGACGTGTTATCAGGACAAGTCACTGAGACCATGATCTGTGCTGGAAACCTTCAGGGAGGAGTTGACACGTGTCAGGTAAGTGTGACTTCATGTTCCGTGTTTCACACACACTAACCTAAACTGCCGGTGTGACCTGTGCGCTGCAGGGTGACAGTGGAGGTCCCATGGTGGTCCAGGAGGGAGGTGTCTGGTGGCTCACAGGGGTCACTAGCTGGGGGATCGGGTGTGCACTGAAGAACCGACCAGGAGTCTACGGCAATGTGACCTACTTTATCGAGTGGATACACGAACAAATGCAGGTACAGTTTTGACCCATAAGCCTCTGCTCAAACATTGCATAATCTCTCTCACACACACACACACACACACACACACACACACACACACACACACACACACACACACACACACACACACACACACACACACACACACACACACACTGAAATACCTATATAGCATTGCAACCACAAGGCCTGATTAAATACTGTGTTAAAGGAACAGTGCAATTTATGTAAGCGTAAATGAACTTTTCATGCATGTGCAATGCGTTACCCATGCTTTGCATTGTTGCTACAGTAAACTAAAAACACTTTAATAACTGTACTCTACATTACAAACATAGAGCCAGTAGGTGGTTACTATAGCTGAGCTCTGCAAAGAGCCTGGAAACAGCCGAGTCAAAGTGAGCCAATCCGTTCAGCACCAGTAAATGTAGTTTACGGTACGTAGCACTTCTGTTGATTATCCTGGCATAATGTCATCACCCAGCAACCAAAAGGGCATTGGGACATGGACTGATAAGCATGTAATATTTCACAAACTTTTTAAACGTTTTTAATACACTGCACGTGAACAGGTATGAGAACATAAACAATACCCTTATATCATGAAAGATTATGCTGTTTTTTGTCCAAACAGAATGGCTGACTGACTGACTGATCACCCATCAAGACAAACGCTCTTTTAAACCTGTAGCTGTTTTTTTACTTAATTTGCACAACTGATGTTCCGAAGAAACTTATGGACCAGGAAATTTTTTTACAGAACATTCTTAACATATACCCAGCAGGCATTTCAACATTGAGGCAACGTTAAAACAACTTCATAATTATGGTTGAATGAACATTGGATTATGTTTTGATTTTAAAAGATGAATCAACATTGATGGGGCAACGTTATTTCAACATTATATTATGGTCGATCATCAACATTACATTTACAATGATTTATGGTCAATTATCAACGTTATGTTTAGGTTGACTCATGTTTTTTTTTAATCATTGTTGATTTATGTTTTTTTTAATCAAGGTTACATTTACATTGAAATAACTGCTGATTTTGAAAGACGAATCAACGTTTTTTGCAACGATACCTGTTAAAACGTGGCTCTGAACCAAGCTATAGAACTAACACAATTATAGTGTCACTCTCTATATCAATATATACAACGAAGCAGTTCTTTGTTACAGATGGATTTATTGCTTTTATACTGTTTGAGTGCTTGTTGCTAAACTAAATTAAATATGTAAAAATGGAATGCATGATGACCAAGGAATAATAAATAACATCAATAAATAATGTATTCATGTAAAAAAGTATTTACATCTAAATAAAGTCTGGCTAATAATGTATGTTAAAGGTCCCTGCATATGCAAAATTCACTTTTTGGACATTCTGGTACATATGACTCCCTGGTTCATGTTAAGACACTCCTGCTGTGTTAGAAATACACTCCCTTATTTTACATTTTGCGACTTTATCCAATCCGTTCTAAGAACGGAGGTTTCAAATTTCCCATACTGTCTATGTCTACAGTCTTTAGACCCCTCACTGAACCAGCTCTAGCCCCGCCCAGACAAACCTGGACACCGAAATTTACTTGCAACATTGTGTCACTCACAGTCACTCACTGTGATACATGTCTGGCATGTCATGACATGGCGCCATTAGGATTCCGGAAGTGCTTCATTGTTAGTTGTTCCAACCGCCATTGCAGCCTTTTCATTTTACCAGCGGAGAAAGAAAGGAGAACTTTATGGATTAATTTTATTGTAAATGGCCCCATGCCCCATGCACCGTTGCCTAAATGCTTGTTCATGTGTGGACACCATTTCACCTCTGACTGCTTTGAAAACGAGAGTATATTCATTACTGTGCTTGAGGTGGAAGAAGGGTTCTGTTCCTACAAATGTGATCCACTTGCTGCTTTCCCAATCGTAAGTACATGCTTGATACTCATTTGATGTATGTACTCCAGAGGTTTCTTTGGTTATAATCTAGCTTCCCTCCTGTGTAAGGAACACTAATGGCTAGAACAGTTGATGCTAACAGCGACAGAGAGAGACAGTGTCGCAAGGTGCTGCCACGCAATTTGGATGAATCCAAGCTTCTCCAGCATTTGTCCGATTCAAATCGTGTGATATATGGCACTGAGGTCATTCATTCAGCTCACAGCCTTAGCCGCTAATGTTAGCCGCTAGCTCTGCACATGGCGTTCAGTACAACTTGGGTTTGGCTGCAACAGTAAATTGTTAGAGTCAGGTGTGTTTCTAAATACTACCGAGCTTGTCGTGTGTATGTCGTAGCCCAAGTAGACCTGTAAGTTTGAGTTATGGCAAGTTTTATCAAATTTTAACATGTATGATGTTGCTGTCTTCTCGTACAGTAAGTGTTGCTTATCTAGTCAGCTAGATAAATGTGACATTGTTTTTTAATACAGGCTGGCGCATCCCAGCTACCAAAAGGAAAGGAGGTTGCTTCTCAAACTGAGACACCACTGACTGAAAGGAGGTCATGCCATGCCAAGATTTAACAAACCATCACTATAAAACCAAAGTTGAAAACGTGTTTGCTCCAAACACCATTACAACTGATCTAACTACGTCTACATACAGTATTGTTTACATTTATGAAGGTTGTGACCTACATAAGAAATACTGGACATTTCATTAATCTACTATTCTATTCTCTATACCTTCTAGAGTGGTGTCAAGGAAACCAGCTGCATCCTTCATCTGTACAGCTGCTGCACTGCTTCCGATCGAAATGTCTTTTAAAACATGATGAGCACAACAAAGATCCTCACATCTCCCCAGCCAACTGCCCATGACTGTACCTGTTCCACTCCAGAAACTATGCTTTCAACATAACTATGAATCCTACCCATTCATCCTGTGGTCAGTTCCTTTCATTAATCCATCAAGCTGGAACTCTCTTAATATAGCTAATGTATAGGTACAGGTACAGTCATATATGGATGGTTATTCTTTAGACCTGAAAAGGGTGTTTAGCAAGAAAGGAGATATATAAATATATATACACACACTCTATTCTCACCCTCCGTGGGTGGTCTCATCCCCTTTCCAAGCTCGGGTCCTCTACCAGAGGCCAGGGAGCTTGAGGGTTCTGCGCGGTATCCTTGCTGTTCCTAGGACTGCACTTTTCTGGACTGAGATTTCGGATGTTTTTCCAGGGATCTGTTGTAGCCACTCCTCCAGTTTGGGGGTCACAGCCCCCAATGCTCCGATCACCACAGGCACCACTGTGGCCTTCACCTTCCAAGCCTTCTCCAGTTCTTCTCTGAGCCCTTGGTATTTTTTTTAGTTTCTCATAATCCTTTTTCCTGATGTTGCCATCGCTTGGTATTGCCACATCCACCACTACGGCTTTCTTCTGCTCTTTATCCACCACCACAATGTCTGGTTGGTTCGCCATTACCATTCTGTCAGTCTGGATCTGGAAGTCCCACAGGATCTTGGCTTGCTCGTTCTCTACCACCTTGGGAGGTGTTTCCCACTTTGACCTTGGGGTTTCCAGTCCATACTCCGCGTAGATGTTCCTGTATACTATGCCAGCCACTTGGTTATGGCGTTCCATGTATGCTTTTCCTGCCAGCATCTTACACCCTGCAGTTATGTGCTGGACCGTCTCAGGGACCTCTTTGCACAGTCTACACCTTGGGTCTTGTCTGGTGTGGTAGATCTGGGCCTCTATGGCTCTGGTGCTCAGGGCCTGCTCCTGTGCAGCCAGGATGAGTGCCTCTGTGCTGTCCTTCAGCCCAGCCCTTTCAAGCCATTGGTGGGATTTGTTGAGATCAGCCACTTCAGTTATGTTCCGGTGGTACATCCCATGTAAGGGCTTGTCCTCCCATGATGGTCCCTCTTCCAGCATATCATCCTCTGTTCTCCACTGCCTGAGACATTCACTCAGCACGTCATCTGTCGGGGCCTTATCCTTGATGTACTTATGGATCTTGGATGTTTCATCCTGGATAGTGGCTCTCACGCTCACTAGTCCTCGGCCTCCTTCCTTGCGGCTAGCGTACAGTCTCAGGGTGCTGGATTTGGGGTGGAACCCTCCATGCATGGTGAGGAGCTTTCGCGTCTTAACATCTGTGGTCTGTATCTCTTTCTTTGGCCACCTTATTATTCCTGCAGGGTATCTGATCACTGGCAGAGCGTAGCTGTTTATTGCCCGGGATTTGTTCTTGCCATTGAGCTGGCTTCTTAGGACTTGCCTTACTCGTTGGAGGTATTTGGCTGTTGCCGCATTCCTTGTTGCCTGTTCAAGGTTGCCGTTTGCCTGTGGTATTCCAAGGTACTTGTAATTGTCCTCAATGTCTGCTATTGTTCCTTCTGGGAGTGAGACCCCTTCTGTGTGGATTACCTTGCCTCTCTTTGTCACCATCCTCCCACATTTCTCGAGCCCGAATGACATCCCAATGTCTGAGCTGTAGATCCTGGTGGTGTGGATCATCGAGTCGATGTTTCGCTCACTCTTGGCGTACAGCTTGATGTCATCCATGAAGAGGAGGTGACTTATGGTGGCCCGGTTCCGGAGTCGGTATCCATAGCCAGTCTTGTTTATTATTTGGCTGAGGGGGTTCAGACCTATGCAGAACAGCAGTGGGGACAGTGCATCTCCTTGGTATATGCCACATTTGATGGATACTTGGGCAAGTGGCTTCCCATTGGCTTCAAGGGTGGTTCTCCACAACCTCATCGAGATTGCAATGAAGGCCCTTAGAGTTCTGTTGATGTTGTACAGCTCCAAGCATTCAGTGATCCATGTGTGTGGCATTGAGTCATAGGCTTTCTTGTAGTCGATCCAGGCTGTGCACAGGTTGGTGTGTCGCACTCTGTAGTCTTTGGCGACTGTTCTGTCAACCAGGAGTTGGTGTTTTGCTCCTCTGGTATCCTTACCAATGCCCGTCTGTGCTTCGCTCATGTATTGACTCATGTGCCCACTTATCTTAGCTGCGATGATGCCTGACATGAGCTTCCATGTTGTGGAGAGACAGGTTATTGGCCGGTAGTTGGATGGTACTGTACCCTTTGAGGGATCCTTCATTATCAGGATCGTTCGCCCTTTGGTTTGCCATTCAGGGTGAGTCCCATCCCTTAGCAGCTGGTTAATTTGTGCTGCCAGGCGCTCATGGATTGGAGTTAGCTTCTTTAGCCAGTAGGCGTGGTTCATGT